>NC_142037.1:36792359-37992359 GCF_982192425.1 Myodes glareolus
ATCCAACAATGACTGCCAATGAACAGAAGGCCCAGGAATCCAGCAGTTGTTCAGTCCATGAGGCTGGATGTCTCAGCTTCATATGCTGAAATCCTGAAGAAGGAGGCACCAATGTCAGTAAGGAATGGAATTACTATCAAGGGAAGAGCAAGCAGACAAAGAGCAAAATCCTTTTTCTTCCATGCCCTTATATAGGCTTCCAGCAGAAGGTGTAGCCCAGATTAAAGGTGGCTATTCCTAAGGCAAAAGATCTGGATTAAAAGTGTGTCTTCTACCTCAAAGATGCAGATTAGAAATGGATTTTCTCATTTTAAAGTAAGCAAAAATCCCTCATAGGTGTGTCCCTCAATTTTTGGGTTTTAGATAATTCCAGATATAGTCAAGTTGACAATCAAGAATAGCCATCATACTACACAGAATGACAAATATGGTGGTTATAACTACATATCCATGGTAGAGACAATGACTGCTAGACAGGGCTCAGCGGGTTCATGGCGTGGACTCAGAGAACTTTTCAAGTTAATAGTTTAACCAGGATTCCATTTATTACCTTATTATTCTAAATCCAGGTCTAGTGGCAGAAACTCATGAGCATTTCATTTAATATCTTTGACTATCAATTCCAAACTCAGACCTGGATCAGTAATCCTTAATATATCTTACTTGATTCCTTCCATTATCCTGTTAAATAAATAGAGCCATAGGTCAATTTGAGGAAAGACTGGGGGATCCAGCAAACCTGCCATAGCACTGCAGGCCCGTCTTTCCCAACCCATATGTATTGGACCTGAATATGGGCTCAGGTTATGGCACTGACCAAGGGATAGCAAGTTGATAGAGTGAGCAGTCTTATTCCTCATCCTCCATTGCTACTGCAAAGAGTAATGATGACTAGCCACCTTGGCTTACCTCTCATTTCTTATACCCTGTCCTGTAAACCTGCCCTGCTATTGCTCCAAGGAGAAGCCTCCTTGTCTGCTCTCCAGGTTCTTCCATAAACCATAGTCTTCTTAGTCTTTGGCTCTGACTTTACATAGCGGCTTTATTCTTGTGTGTTCAATTTCCTCTGCTTCTTTATTCTTTCTGCCTTCTTCCTGAACATCTCAGGCATTTTCATGTTACCAGTGTTGACTTTTTTTTCTGAGCTTCTAAGTGCTTCTATTACTCCATGGGCCAGTAGCAAGCCTGGATGCATTGCTTCTTATCTAACCTTATATTGTAATCCTCTTGATCAAGCATCTTTAAATTCCAATCCCAGTCTGATTGCCTGGCTCTAAATGAAACTTGCTAAGTCTTGGATAGCTTTTCTGTAGAGTTATTTCCTTCTTCATGCCCAGATTAATCCTAGTTATCAGCCTTGCATCCAGGGAAGGAAGTAAAGGTTGCTCCTGGGAGAGCAACTGCTGCCTTTTAGGAGAGGGTCGTGGTCTTCTAAAACATCTACCACGTACAAAATTCTAGCTCTTTTCAGGGAAGCACGAGCCTTTGCGGCATGCTCTTAGAGCAAAGCAGAACTAATAAGCTAAGGGCTATTTATTCGACTACCCACATCTTATGTTCCTGGGATACAAATTTCCTTACCAGAGTCTTGATCTTGACAGAACAGATCTGCCCTATGTGAGTGTTCAGATGTTTGCTTGAACATACTACTATATACCAGAGGAGCATCTTGATAAGTTTATATTCTTAGTCATGGAAAATGTATGGGCACTTTGTTTAGTTTGATGACTTAGCTAGCAAGTCTCCTGGATCTCATTATCCTTTCTTGGGGTGTTAAGATAACGTATCAATAACCAAGCAATTCAATTTTCTTTATAGGCCATGCTTTCCAAGGCTGCAATGGTGTTTCCTTCCACCAGAACCCTTCCCACCTACCATGCTGTTCCAGTCACTGGGATGCTTTCCGTGCTCAACACCAGTAGCCTCTTCAGCAGCTGGCTACTCTTCTTGCCTCTTTGAGGGAGGTAAAGGCACCAGTGAAATTGCTCTGATCTCACCCAGCTGCTACAAGTCACTTCCAAGCTTTGAATGATGATTGTCATCATGTTCAAAGCCAACAGCCGCATTACTGTGGTCTCAGCTTCCTTTGTTTTATCCTCAGCTTAGACCCCCCACCCCCTGCTACTCCTTCCTAAAGGCTATTATCATGTGGACGACACCAGAATGATCAAGGATGATCTCTTTACTCATAATCCTTTATTTATTTACATTCGCACAATTCCCTTCTCTGCAGAAGATAACATTTGCTAGTTTGGAGGATTAAGACAGATATATTTGGGGATGGCAGCATTTAAGCTGCAGAAGGTGTTTCTTCTGTAGATGGCAAGAATGTAGGAGACTGGATAGTAAGATTTAGTGAAGTGGGAAGGTATAACAGGACATTGAGAGGAACCAATTAAAACAGCGTCCTTGACAAATGCTACCTGTGTTTATCTGTGCTGCTGGCAGGATTGTAGTTCGAATGCTTTACCTGTGACCACAATGTCCTTTTCAGTATGCAATGCTGCTATGTGCTCAGGCTTCAGGGTGGTCTGAGCACTGTTTTGTTGCTTTCTAGGTTAAGGCTGATTCTCCGTTGGTCATGTTCATCCTATCTGAGCTGGCTATAGTCAACAGAGCTAACCCACCCTTCCTTTGCTCTTTGGTTTCTTCATTACTTTGCTCCTTTGTCCCTTTCTTCCTTTTACCCATCCTTCATTCCCTCCTCCTCTTCCACCTTCTCCCCCCCAACCTATATCCCTCACTCTCTTTCTTCCCCTCTATATTCTTGATGTGAACTATTTTTATATTGTCATCACTAATCTATATTAAAACTAGACATGTTTGTATTATTATGTGAAAACAAATAACATTCATAAATCAAATAAAGACAAAGTTACAAAACCAATAAGCGTAAACAGAATAACTGAAGGAGTCAGATTTTTTTTTTTTAAAAAAAAAAAGAAGTGAATTGTCCCTTGCAATGGTATTGGCTGCTTTAGTTCCAGTTGCTTTGAGTGACAGTGTTTGGCCTCTGGTTACTAAGCATTATTTATTCTCCTTTTATTAGTTCAAAACAACTAGCACAATATTTCTTATTTGTGATTATTAGCTCAGATTTAAGCTTGGGTATCAAACTGATTTGACAGACTCATTTATAAGTACTTATATTGTATGAAATACATTTTTATTATTCATTTTAGATTGCAAAGATAAAACTCAAGTACTCAAAGTGAAATTATAAGAGAGGACCTGGGGATGTCTGGAAATATTTTTCATGATCAAACACTGAGATAATGAATGTGGATATGCTCTTCAAAAGTTAAAAAGAGTTAATAGTTGCTAGAAGCCATTCCAGAGAAAAGATGGCAAGCTGACAACAGCTGCCCTGACTCCTATGGCATGCCTTTCCTGGCCACTGCTGGGTCTTGGCAGCCTCTGAACAAACCAGGGTACTGCCATTTCTGTTTCCTTTTGCATTTCTTTGACTCTCTAGGCAGACTATGGCTCCCTGGAGTCACCAGAAGTCAGACAGTGTAAAGAAAAACCAAATTCCCCAGTAAACCAGCATTCTCCCAGCATACTCCCAGTAAGACAGGAAGAAAGGCTTGCAGGCCCTGGGTAAAAGCATTTTCTGGACATGACCCACCTCTCTTCCTATTCTCCAGGAAGGTCAATGGTTTTCCTTTTTTGCCAATTACTGTGATTCTGGACTCTCTGGGGGTCTTATTTACGAAATTGGAATAGGATTGATTGCAGAAATTCCTGGGGATCTTTAAAGCCTTTACTGCAGGGTTAGGAGCAGCAATCAGCAGCTTTGGGATGCTGCTCCAGAGGGACAGAGGGAGAAGCTTGAGGGTTGCTCTTTTCTTCTATTTTCTGTAAGTTTCCCTTTCTTCTTCTCCTTTATACTTTTCTCTTTTTCTGTCTTTTTTGGTCAACCAAGGACATAGATTGGGGGGCATTTTTATTTTATTCATCTATTTATTTTACATCCTTGCCTCAGCCTGCTCCACATCCTCCTCTCCCAGTTACTCCCAATCACCCCTGCCTCACCCCCAGTTCCCTCCTCTTCCATCTCCACCCAGGAAAGGGCAGGTCTCTCATGAGTATCATCAAAACAGGATATAGATTTTTCTAGTTGCGTGGTCATTGTTCCTTTTCGTTTATTCCAGACTATCATATTTAGGGTTACCTAATTATTTGACTGCTAAAGCGAAAAAAGTCTTGTAAGATATTATTATTGAAAATAGCACCTCCTATTTGTATAAGAGTTTTGCATTTACCAAACGTAACTAAATAACTAAACCATTTTATAGAATTCTCATAATCACCTGTGACATTAGTTTTGTCAGTGGAAAAATAAACTGAAGGTCAGATAGAAAGGCTTTGGCTCCTTCTCGTCCCCCATCTCTGTGGCGTCTGGTCCTCCATCTTTTCTAAGTTTTTTTCCTCTTCTGTCTTTTCACATTCTTCTCCTTCTTCCCCATCTCTGCTATGTTTCCCTTAGCTTCCTTCTCCGTCTTTCATTCTAAGCCACTCATGTTTGAACTTTGGAAAGCAGAGTCCCGGTAAGGATACATGCTATGCTGGGACACAAAGATTGAATAGCCTAGAGTGAGTATTAGAGCTCAGAAGAATTTGCTCCAATATATTGACTGAAACATATGCAATATTTAGCAGAAAGTATAACCCACACTCAGAAAAACAAAAGCTAGTCAAAAGATATCGAACCTAAGTGGATTCTTGCAAGTTATTTTAAGGTACAAAGACTTCAAAGTAACTTTTACCAACATTTCAAAATTAAAGAGGAAAAAAAACAGAACTAGTAAGTAAATAAGAAGTCTCAATACAAAAAATGAGGGCTTTTATAAAAAACCTCATAGAATTATAGAGTTGAAATATGTATGTAGTTGAGGTGAAAATCATACTGTGTGTGCTCAGTAGTAGATCTGAGAATGAAGTATTAGTGGAGGGGGTGATAGGTGAGTAGAGACCATCCAATCATCACTTCAGGGAGAGGGAGAAAAGGAGACGGAAAACACCCATGAGACAGAACCAGCTAGAGAAGTGAGAAATTCATGGAATGCAAAATATAGAAGGGAAAAAAAGGTGATAAAAGGAATGGCCTTTTGAAGAAATAATGCTTTTCAAACCTTCAAATTTGGTAAAAGGGGAAAAACCCCTTACATATATCTAAAAATATACTGAAAAGAAATAAGTAAATTCTAAGAGTAGCCCTGTACCCTACCAATGCTCTACACTCAGACAGACGAAAGTCAGCTGTCACAGAGAATCTTGGGTGATATCAGAGGAAAGAGGACTTACCCTATGCAGGGAAATAGTAGTAAGTGTAACCGCTGAGTTCTAAGCAGAAACAAGAGAAGCCAGGAGGGGGAAGAATGATGTAGTCTGTGTAGGTGTTTCCCTCCCTCCCTCCCACCTCCTATTGAGTGTGTGTATGACTGTATGTATGTGTGTGTGTGTGAGAGAGAGAGACTGTGTTTATATGTGTGTGTGTGTGTGTGTGTGTGTGTATATACAGCCTATGAATATGTATGTGATGTGTATGTGTGTGTGTGTGTGTGTGTATAGCCTGTGAATGTGTGTGGGTGCACGTGTGTGTGGCTATGTGTATATCCTGTGAATGTGTGTGTGTGTGTGTGTGTGTGTGTGTGTGTGTGCATCCTATGACTCTGTGTGTGTGGCTGTGTTTATGGCCTGCGAATGTGTTTCTGTGAAGGACAGAGGTTGATGTTGGATGTCTTTTATTCTTTGTCTTGTTTTTTTTTGAGACAGGTTCTCTCAGTGAACCTAGAGCCCACTGACTGGCTAGTCAGGGTAGGCAGCAAGCCTCCAGAATCTTCCTGTCTTCTAGTACTGAGAGCATAGACTGTAGGCAATGATACTGCCAACAGCCGAAACTCATAGGAATAAATAAACAACCTCAGAGATGATAAATAGGTAGAAAACAATGAAAGAGCTATAAATGTGTTTCCATTATTTTTCTTCTGGTAATTTTCCTAACAGTCACTAGATTCTATAAACAATAATTATGGTGTTATGTGTTGGGCTTCTAATGTAGACATGTAATATATATGGAACCTACAGCAGAAGGAGGAAGAAACAATGAAGTTAACTGTAGCTTAATTGCTGTATTTTACTATAATTAAGTTAGTATTAACTGTCCTTAATTTCAAGGGTGGTGTGATGGTTAAAGATGCATTTTGTAATCCACGGAGAAAGTAAATAACTCATGAATCCATTGTTAGTTAATTCAAAGGAAGAATTAAAGAAAATAAATGAAAAGTAATAGAAAAATTAAAGAAAATGTTTAAAACAAAAGAAGGACATAAAAGGAAAATAAATGCTTGCATGTAAAGGAAATACAAAGGCAAGACAGAAGACATTTAAAAAAAAACGCATGGCCATTATGTTAAATTTGGATGTGTCATTAAGCCAGTAAGTAGACAAAGATTATTGGGATGGTTTGAAGGAGAATGGGACTGATGGGCTCATATATTTAAATGTTTGGTTCCCAGTTGGTGGAGTATTTAGGAAGGATTCATAGGTGTGGCCTTGTTGGAGAAGGCCAGTCACTGAGGGTGAGCTTTGAATCGAATAGAAGACCCGGATATTAACCCACAAACCTATGAACACCTGATTTTTGACAAGGGAGCTAAAGGTATACAATGGAAAAAGGAAAGCATCTTTAACAAATGGTGCTGGCATAACTGAATGTCAACCTGTAGAAGAATGAAAGTAGATCCATATCTATCACCATGCACAAAACTCAAGTCCAAATGGATTAAAGACATCAAGATTAATCTGACCACTTTGAACCTGATAGAAGAGAAAGTGGGAAGTAGTCTACAAGATATAGGCACAGGAGACCACTTCCTAAGTAGAACCCCAGTAGCACAGACAATAAGAGAATCAATGAATAAATGGGACTTCCTGAAACTGAGAAGCTTCTGTAAAGCAAAGGACACTGTCAGTAAGACAAAAAGGCTACCTTCTGACTAGGAGAAGATCTTCACCAATCCCTCATCAGACAAAGGTCTGATCTCCAAAATATTCAAAGAACTCAAGAAACTAGACACTAAAACTCTAATTAACCCAATTAAAAAATGGGGTACTGAACTGAACAGAGAATTCACAACAGATGAACTTTGAATGGCCAAAAGACACTTAAGGTCATGCTCAACCTCCTCAGCGATCAGGGAAATGCAAATCAAAACAACTTTGAGATACCATCTTACACCTGTCAGAATAGCTAAACTCAAAAACACCAATGATAGGCTATGCTGGAGAGGATGTGGAGTGAGGGGAACACTCATCCATTGTTGGTGGGAATGCAAACTTGTGCAGCCACTGTGGAAATCAGTGTGGCGGTTTCTCAGGAGACTGGGAGTCAGCCTCCCTCAGGACCCAGCAATTCCACTCTTGGGAATATACCCAAGAGATGCCCTATCATACTACAAAAGTATTTGTTCAACTATGTTCATAGCAGCACTATTTGTAATAGCCAGAACCTGGAAACAACCTAGGTGCCCCTTAATAGAAGAATGGTTAAAGAAGGTGTGGAACATATACACATTAGAGTTTTACTCAGCGGTAAAAAACAATGACATCTTGAATTTTGCATGCAAATGGATGGAAATAGAAAATGCTTTACTGAGTGAGGTAACCCAGACCCAAAAGAGGAATATGGTATGTACTCACTCATAAGTGGATTCTAGCCTTAATTAAAGGTCTTTGAGCCTATAATTCGTTATCCTAGAGAAGCTAAATAAGAAGGTGAACCTGAAGAAAATCATATAGTTATCCTCCTGGATATTGGAAGTAAACAAGATTGCCAGGCAAACTTGGGTGCTCGGGGGGTGGAGGGGTGGAAGTAAGGGGAGATGGTTAGAGAGAAAAGAGAGGGGGAGGATTGGGGATGGCTTGGGGGAATGGGATGGAGGGGAGGGAGGAAGGTTGGATATGGGAGCAGGGATGTATATATCTCAACTAAGGTAGCCATTTTAGGGTTTGCAAGAGACTTGATTCTGGAGGGGTTCCCAGGCCCAAGGAGAGGTCCCCAGATTGTTCCCTGGGCAGCAGAGGAGAAGGTGCCTGATCTGGCCTTGCCCCATAACCATACTGATGAATATTTTGCATATCACCATAGAACCTTCAGCTGGAGATGGGTGGAGATAGAGACAGAGACACACATTGGAATACTGCACTTAACACCCTAGGTCCAAACAAGAAGCAGAAGGAGGGAGAACATGAGCAAGGAAGGCAGGATCAGAGGGAACCTTCATCCGACAATGGATGGAGATAGAAAGGGAGACCCACATTGAGCCCCCAAGGTCCAAATGAGGAGCAGAAGGAGGGAGAACATGAAAAAGGAAGTCAGGACCGCGAGGGGTGCGTTCACCCACTGATACAAGGGGACTGATCGAATGAGAGCTCACCAAGGCCAGCTGGACTGGGACTGAACGAGAATGTGATCAAACCGGATTCTCTGAATGTGGCTGACATGGGGGCTGACTGAGAAGCCATTGACAATGGCTCTGGGTCTTGTTTCGTCTGCATGTACTGGCTTTTTGGGATCCTAGTCTGTTTGGATGCTCACCTTCCTGGACCTGGAGGGAGGGGGGAGGAACTTGAACTTCCCACAGGGTAGGAAACCCTGACTGCTCTTGGGACTGGAGAGGGAGGAGGAGAGGGAGTGGGGAGAATGGGAGGGTATTGGGAGGAGGGGAGGAAGTGGAAATTTTTATAAATAAATAAATTAATTAAAAAAAAAAACCCTCAAACTAGTCAACTCACTTTTTGCCAGTAAGACATAAACTCTCAGCTACTGCTCCAGCACCATGCCTGCCTGCCTCCTGCATTCTCCTTGCCATGATGGTCATGGTCTGAAACTTAAAGCAAGTCCCCAGTTGAATGCTTTCTTTTATATGTTGCCTGCATCATGGTATCTCTCCAAAGCAGTATGAGAATAATTAAGACAAGCAGCATATTGTAATATTTTTATGCTACCTATGAGAGGCACATTTCATGTATAAAAACCAAGTAACAGGATGGAAACAGATGCAATAGGCGATGGTAACTACATACATGCTAGAACAACTATATCGTTATCAGCCAAAATAAAATTTAAATGTTATAACTGAAAAAGGAATTTCGATAATGATAAAGAGCCAATGTGTCCAGTAGATGGTAACAGTTAAGTATACACTCACTTTTTTACAAAGCTCCCAAGCACATTTACCGGAGACAGAATTAAGAGAAGAGACAGAATTCAATGACCGTAGTTGGGGGTTTCAGTGCTCTACTTAAGACTACTTGAGTAAATAACTGGACAGAATTGTAATGATCTGAATTTTTTTCCCTAGAGTTTTGCATGTCAGAGGGTCGGTGCCTGGAAACTGTGCAAGTGATGATAGTTTTAGGGGGTTCTAGTGGAAGGCGCTTGGTTTAATTCAGGTGACAACTGGCTGCTGTAAAGGTGCTGCGAGCATGCCCAGAATCCCTATTCTGTACTTACGATTTGATTTGCAGCTGCTGTCTGCACTTAGGGACCACTACTGTACAGCTGAAACTTTGCCCAGTTAGTCCATGAGATTCACCCAGCCTGGCTAATACTGTTCCATCTTAACCAAAGAATAGGAAAGTCCAATGCAGACTAGGTTTGAGCAGACTGTATAAAGCCCAATTGCACACTGTGGCTCACATGTACACTTGGGGGAAGAAAACCATGCAAGAGGAAAATCCCTTTCACCTAGTGACATAGCTGTTATGGTAAATAGCACAGTGTGTGAGACTCACAGGCTTATGACGGTGCTGGTGGAAACCTCTTGTCATTTATGTGGTGACACCCATAGTTATGTGCAGCTGGCCAATGGCTGTTGCTGGTTTAAGCATTTGTTACACTTTTGCAACTGTTCTAGAGTGACATCTTCTAAAACATGTTAGCTATAGACACTGGAGAGATGGCTCAGTGTGAGGACTAGGGTTTAGACCCTAGAGTGCGTATAAAAAGTAGCTGCTCACACACTAGAGGGAAGATGGGAGATGCCAGGGCAAGCTGGTTAGGTAGACTAGCTCTGAGTTCAGGAAGAGACCCTGCTTTAGTAAACAGAGTGATCTAGGAAGACACTTCATGTCAACTTATAGCGCTCACACATGTGTACATACGTGCATCCAGACTTGCAACCATCCAAAAATGCTTACACATCCCACTTCCATCACACGTATGCACACACATGACCGTTCCCAAAATGTTTATGAGAAGTCTTTGGCCTGACCAAAAGGAACTTCAGAAGACATTTGTCATGATTGATGACAGCTCTGTATGGTTACTGCTCATCCACTGGGACAAGACATGGATCTAGAAGACAATGACATTGATGATCCTGTGTAGGACTCAGCTAGTATGCATTTTGGTTTTTAACAAACACAGTATAAAACTTAAGACAAAAGAATAAAACAGAGAAACTTTAATTTTGGACAGCAGTACATTGTGTTTTAAGCCAAGAGCAGTTACTGAACACTTGAAAATGTCTAAAACTTTTTATTATAAAGTTAAGGCGTATGGTAAGGCAAGATTGTTTGTTATTGTAGCAATAATTTTGTTTATTAATGAAGCATAAAGTATACGGTGTATGACAATGTTCCAAATCTTCACACTTGCCACTTGCTCACTATTCTCTCATTCAAAGCAACTTCCAGTCTTTTCGGGGCACTGTCTTTACATATGGAACCCTATTTTTACTGTATCCTTTTATGTTCATCCAGAGAGTGATAGGCTATTCTAAGTTGCTTCCCCATGTTCATTCATGGAAACACACTCTGTGATAACATGATCACCTATCCAGATGTCTTAGATGAAATCTTCATTCTTGTGATGTGTGACTGTTCTTGATGCATTGCTCCTTTCGAATGGGGGAATGCTTGTCTGAACAGTTGCTAGAAAAAAGGCTAGTCAGAAAAAGGTTAGCACCAGAACCCAGGCTTCTTCTCTTCCTGGCTCATATTCTTCCACTTTCTTAGGTCTAGCATTTAACCACTTGCTGCTTACTGTCTTAGACATGGACATAACTTTGTTCCCTATATCATTATTTTCATCAGTTGATTCATTTGAAGGTCAGGTGGGACCCATTCCCCATCTGCTTTGCTCTTGTCTCTTCTGTCACTAGACCAAAGTGTCTTAGTTAGGGTCTCCATTGCTATGAAGGGACATTATGACCACTGCAAACTCTTAAAAATAACATTTAATTGGGGGCTGTCTTACAATTCAGAGATTTAGTTCATTTTCATCATGGCAGGAACCATGGCGCCATACAAGCAGACAGATTGCTGAACAAGTAGTTGAGAACGCTAAATCTGGATCTGAAGGCAGCAGAAAGAGGAAGTGACACCAGGCCTAGATTGAGCATCTGGAACCCCGAAGCACACTTCTGCCAACAATGCCACACCTACTCCAACAAGGCCGTACCTAATAGCGCCAGTCCCTAATAATTTATGGGGACCATTTTCTTTCAAACCATCACATCAAGCCCGCAAGAAAAGAACTTAGCATCATAGAAATCCTCCTTCTACCCCACTCATGTCTCTATTCCTATGGACACATGAACAAAACCAACCAACAATAATAAACCCACTATTTAATAAGTACTAAACGTCAAGGACTATGTCAAAACACTTCCTTGAATCCTAAGGCTAGGTGCCATTTTATTTTTATGCTTTTGTAGATAAGCAAATAAAAGCTAGGAGAGTCAGCCAGTAAGACCAAGGTCACCTGACAAAGAGGGGAGCTGGAAAGAGCCCAGGCAAGTTGGGTTCCCGGGTCTATGCATATAAACACCACAGTCAATTTTGAAAGTGAGTGCTTTCAAAGGGATGACAAGAATTCAGGTACCCTTCCCCATGTACCTTAACTCCTCAGTTAAGATGGGTGACCCATCTCTGACCCTCCCCCTCCCAGTGCCCTGTCCTTGGGACCCTTGGGAAACCATTGTGGGTGTCTCTGTCTTTCCCAGAATCCTCCTCCAACTGCAAAACCATTCTGCAATTCAAGCCCAATGTTTAGTGAATTATGTTTCTTCAAATTGCTACATTAATAAGGGCCATGTGTTCCTGGAGGATCATTAATTACAGACACATTTTTATTTCCTTCTGAAAAATGGCCCACGTTTCTGGGTCACGTGGTGCAGGCACAGCCCTGCTCAGCATGCCTGCGTGTTGCTTCTGACATCTGTCTCTCACTGCTCAGGGCGGACTGCTTTCACATTCCTGATTTTTTACATCCTTCTTCCTCCTTGGTGGTCACGTCTTTCCCCTCAACCCGAGAGCCTTCCTGCAAACCTGGGTAGCAGGGTGGTCTCCATTTCTCAGCCTTCTCCAGTCTAAAACAATGGAAGCCACCGTGATAATTGTGGGATGAAGAAGCTAGATGATTCTCTGCCACGGCCCCTGCCAAGGCATGCCAGGATAGTGAACAGCTTAGTAAAATTCAGGGTGTGAATGAATTTCACCAGGGACTATGTTAATAGGAAAGCAAGAGTTACGAATACACTGGAAAGGCTCTGAATGTTTTCAGAGGACTCACATTGCTAAGAGTACAGGAAATCTGCTTTCATGAGGAAGGGCTGTGGTGAGGTCTTATTGGTGGGGCACCTATGCGAGGCTCATATCTAGAAGGCTAGGTGGACTTTTCATTAGTTTGCTGAGAAATAACTTTGTACAGCGTGAGTTCGGACTGGCTAGCAAGGCGCCATGAGTTACTAGAGGTCAGACTCCTGATGAGCTCAGCCTGCTCATTAAAGAATGAGATTCTCAACAGTGGTGTCAGCTTGCTTTGGGACAGATTGCAGCTTGGGTTCACTCGGGTGAGTTTCTTTCCGGTTTTCCTTGGAGGTAGCTGCAGTGGGCTTGGGCTGAGTCTAGTCTGCTCAGAGGCAAAACAGCCTTATTCTGAGGCTAGAATAGCTCCTGTCTGTCCTAGAGCAGGGTCTATATTGCTTTCAAAGTCTCACCTGGATTGAAGGTGGTCATGGTAAATGGAATGTTCTGGGTAGGTAATGTTCCTTGCCTCTGCCCAGGGACCTTCCTTAGTCCCTTGATGACTTTACTTTTAGGCCCAGGCTCTAAGAAGGTAGACAAAAACAAGAAACCTGGCAGGGTCTCTCTGCTCTCCCATCTTTTGCATCTTGAAGTTAGAAACACAATCTTTCACTTTTCCTTGACGGGTGAGCCGCAGGAAGCGGTGGTATCTATAGACAACGGCAAAACAATTCCTTCTTTTGCGGCAGAATCTCTATCCTTGGACTTGGACCTTCTCCAGATTTCTGCTCCTTATGCTACCTTGCCACCTACGCACGGCTTCCTCCAGCCTCCATCCCAGTGGCTCCCAAACATGGCAGTCTCTTAGAATCACCGGGGAGAAATTTTTCCAAACCCTTATGCTGAGGCCATGCCCACACAACTCAGAATCTCAGCATGATGCGTGGGCACTGAACTTTTCCAAAGTTTCTTGCACATTCACACTCTGCAGGTAGCACTCAGGAGGCAGAGGCAGGCAGATCTCTATGAGTTCAAGGTCAGCCTGGTCTGCAGAGAGGGTTCTAGGACAGCCAGGACTATAAACAAAGAAATCCTGTCCAAAAAAAAAAAAAGAAAAAAAGAAAAAGAAAAAAGAAAAGAAAAGAAAAGAAAAGGAAAGGAAAACATGAAAAATAGATCTACTCCTCTATCCCTGAGTCACAAAGCAGAATCTATGCTCAGGGGTGTGAACAGCATCTCGGAGGTGACTAGAGATGCAGACTCTCAGGCCCCACCCCAGATACACATGCGGAGTCAGAATCATCTAATTTTAATAAGATCTCCCATAATTTGTATGCACCTTAAAGTTTGAAAGGCACTCCAGCTCAAAATGGTTTTCAAACTTTTGCCTGTGAAAGAATCACCTAGAGAGCTTGTTAAAAATTAAAAAAAAAAATCCAACAGGTCTGGGATTGGGTTAGGGATCTGATTTTTTTTAAACAAGATCCCCAGTTAATTCTGACATTAAGATCCTTGTCCTGGCATCACCTTGAGATGTGCCGCATCCAGGATCTGGGCTGGGGTCCTTTGACTTGAGGTCGACCACCAGGATGAGGCTTTCCACTCAAGGCAGCAGCCTGGCTCCTAAGGGAAGAGCTCTGGATTTGGGAAGCCTGTCTAGAAGGCTAGACCCTTTCATTGTCAACTAAGCTGGCAGAGCTGTCTGGTCTACACTGATGCAGGTCCTCTGTCCATTAGAGTGTCTGCAGTTTTCTGATTGAGATATCCATCACAGGACACAAGACTCATCATTTTCAAGTGCTCAGCTCAGTGGTTTTTAGCAAATTCACTTAGTTTGGCATCCATCGCCACTATCTAATTCATCTCCTCCCTTAGATACCCTGAGCTCGTCAGTAGGCGAGTCCAGTTTCCTCCTGGTTCCCTCACAATGGCCAATTGAGTTGCTGACTTCCTGAGTTTGGCAGTTGAGGGCATTTCCTATCTGTACAATCATGCAGAGTGTGGGCCTCTGTTTCACTTTCGTCCACTTATGGGGAGCAGGGCGGGTGTTTTCAGAATCCATGCTGTAACAAGTGGCCTGTTGTGTGAGCCTTTCCTGGGGCAATGAGAAACGTCTTTTCACTCCCAGTAAAGCACCAACAAAAGACCAAAGAGAGGAGTCCAGGCATGGCTAGCTCAAACCAAAGAATTTAACTACTTTTAATTATGGGAGTGTGGGTGAAGGGGTTACCCCTAGGAGCATGGGCAAGGAGTTACTATGCCGCTGAAAAAATGTCTCTTTACTTAGTAACCGTGGCACTTTAAAAGAGACAGAACATTAATAAGCTCAATCTGGTATAGAGTGTCACAGTTGGTGAGGGTTCAAGAGGGGAACCTTTGTGTCATGCCTGAAGGATAGGTATCCTTGACACCACCTATACCTGGGGACTTAATTGATCTTGAGTGTTCCCAGGGAAGCCTCTCTTCAAATCTTTATCCTGTCTCTCATTCCTTAATGCCCAACCCACACACCTTTAAAGACATACTGAGTTGAGTACCATTGGAATAAGAACAAGCCTGCCAGGCCACGTGGTACAACCTCATTCCGAGGATGAAGAAACTGAGGCACAGAGAGGCATTTGAACACTGAGATAGCTCTCTGTGACCCATAGGATGGTAAAGGAAGATGTAGGAATTCAGAGAAAGGGAATAGATGAATGGCCAAGGAACTAGGAAGAGTGTGCCAGGAGGTATCCATGTTCCATCCTGGAACATCATGCCCCTGAGGAGAGAAAAATGAAGCTTCACACCGAGATTTATGTCTGAGATTTCAAGTTTTCAGAGGAGAGTGCGGAAAAGACACATTTATTGAGGGATGACAAATTCCCTCTTCGCAGATTTATTAGAACTTGCATGGAGCTGGCTCATAGACATTTTTTTTTTTGGCAAAAGCCTTAAACTTTTATGTCCTATCATAATGGTAAATGAAGTCCAGTAAGCAGTTTAAATTATTCTTGATTAAATACTCCTCCCATGATGTCAGCGACAAGCTCCTGCCATCCTGCTGGATCTGAGTGGTGGGGGGAAGTATGGCAGACCTCCTGGGAGACACAGAGTCAGAGGATAAAATCTTTACTTACTTTGGTATACAGTTGCTTCAGTCTGGCATCCAGGGACTCTGAAGAAAGCATCGAGTGGGCTATATATAGTCCAGTAATCAAATAATCAGATTAAATTAATTTTTAAAACTAAAATGTTTCCTTATGCGGTTGATATTTAAAGCTCAGGGCCACATATAATATACGGGGAAGGGATTTTCTCGTGGATGTGCATCCTCTTCCCTCCTTCCTTCCATCTACTCCATCCCAGATCCAGGTGGCTTGCTTGCTAGTCAACACATCAAGCACTGTGCAGGCTCAGGAGCCTGTCCTCCTCCTAGCAATGTCTTCTCTTACAGATGGTTGTGGTTTCTCAGACTTCCTTGCAAGCATCAACGGAGGGACTTCTGGGTGTTAAAAATGGCAGAAGAGGTGAGAGAGGATGGACAACCACAATTAAGTATGTGTGAAAATGCCCTAAGGACACCCGATAGAGACACCTCTCTTTGCAGTGACTGGTGATGAATGCAGGGACTCACATCTGCTTAGGGTGCTGAGAATAATGGTGGAGGATTCATCTCTAAACATAACATTTATACTATCCCCTCTATGACTCAGAGAACATCATGGACGAGTGGGCAGAAAGAATGGGAGAGCTGGAAGTAGGGGAAGGGATTGTGAAGTGTCGACCTCTGGTTAAGTTCATGATGTAATCATGAACTAATAGCAGCTGTGACAGCCTGCACTGGACTTGCACAAGTTTGGCCCTGTCAGCGGCCAGTCAGGGATATAGGGTGCACTCATGTCTCCCCAACCCCATTCTTTGCTAAACTACTGGCCCCTGATACTCTGTCTCTGTCTCTCTTTCTCTTTCTCTCTCTCTGTCTGTCTCTGTCTGTCTCTGTCTGCCTCTGTCTCTGTCTCTCTCTCTCTCTGTCTCTGTCTCTCTCTCTCTCTCTCTGTGTGTGTGTGTGTGTGTGTGTGTGTGTGTGTGTGTGTGTTGGGAGGATTATTGATTTCAGTTGTGCACACCCTGCTGAACTCACCAGGATACAATGGCCAATTCCAAACCATGCTCATGTAGATGGCCCCAGTTAAATTCACTGGGTCACAAAACAGAACAGAAAGACAAACGTGGGTAAGTGAGTCATAGGGCATGGGGGTGTTGACAGGTGGGAAGGAGACAGGAGAAGGTGGAGGACAGTGTAATCAGAATGTATTATAACCACATATGGAATTGACAAAGAACAAATTTAATTAATAAAAATGTGCCAAAAAGGAGGGAAACAAAACCTATTTATTACTTAATTTTCCTCATATTGCTCTGCAATCCAGTCATCCAAAGACTCCAGTGGTATAAGAGTAGAAAACAAACCGAGAAGCATTTCACAGACAAGTATCTGCAGACTGAAAATAGCCCATGAAAACATGTTCTGCATTGTGAGTTGTTGAGAAGATACCAGGTTGGCACACTGAGGAACTTCTTACTGCTTATATTGGCACAGTTCAGATTAGAAACACAAACTACTGCGTGTGGTCAAGTGCTGGATTAAGCATTTCCTTCTCGGCTGCTGGTGTTTTATGTGTGGTATTGTGTTATTGGTGGTGTATATGTGATGGTGTGTGTGTGTGTGAGAGAGAGAGAGAGAGAGAAAGAGAGAGAGAGAGAGGGTATATGTGTGGTGTATGCTACTGTGTGGATATGTCATGTTGTATATGTGGTAAGTGTATGTGGTGCATATGTGGTGGTGTATAGTGGTGCTGTATTGTGTGGTGGTGTATTTATAAGTTTTGTGCATGTTATGTTATATGTGTGCTGTGTTGTACATATGTGATATTGTACATGTGGTGTTGTGTATGCGTTGTATATATGTAGCCTTGCTTTGTGTGTATGTGGTATTCTATATGTGATGCTGTATATGTTGTGTTATTATATATAATAGATATATTATATAATATGAATGTTATTATATATGTGGCATTGTATCTATGATGGTGTGTGTTATGTTGTATTACAATATTGTATCTGTAGTGTGTTGTGAGTGGTGTTGTAGCTATGTGGTTTGTGTGTATAGTGGTGTATGTGTGGTATTGTACACATATGTTCTGTATGTGATGTTATATGTGTGCTGCATTTGTGTGTTATTGTATGTTATGTGTACAATATATTTATGGTTTTGAGTATATTGTGGTATGTGTGTGTGTATGTATGGTGTGTCCTATGAGTGGTATTGTATGTGTGATATGTTATATGGGTTATGAGTATGTGTATGTGTGTGTGTTACATGAGTTACATGTGTGTCCCATGTGTCCCTAGCCCCTGGATAGACTTTTCTTATTTCTAAGTCATCTTGGTTTGAATATGACTTGTTCACGCTCATTCTCACTGTTTTTGTGTTCGGAAGCTTTATTTCCCTGCTGAGTAGTATCTAGTGTGTGAACACAATACACTGTGCTTGCCAGCTGTCCTTTGAGCAGATATTTGGATTTTTCCCTCCACTTTGGGACTATAATAAATGAGGCCAGCAGTAGAGTCAGGATGAATGGGAAGCAGGATGAGGAAACTTCTGGAGTTGATAGAACTATTCATTATGAAGATTGTAGTTACTGTTACACAGTTATAAAAATGTGTCACGTATCTAACTGTAAATATGTGCTCCTTGTTATATGACAATTACACATCACAAAACTCATTAAAGAAAAATAGTACCGTGTTAGTTATTGAAGTAAATCTGTTTCACTTTCATGGGCAAGAGGTCTTACAGCTAGGAAATAAATCTTGTTTTCAAAATAGAAGCATCCCATAGATACTGCCTTCTCTACAGCCTTCTAGAAGTCCAAGTTAGTTTTCAAGGTTGTGAAAGAAAGTTCAAGATCAGTGGTTCTCAACCTGTAGGTTGTGACCCCTTGGGGATCCAATGACTCTTTCACAGTGGTCACATATCAGGTATTTGCACTACCATTTATAACAGTAGCAAAATTACAGTTATGAAGTAACAATGAAATAATTTGATGGTTGGGAAGTCACCAGAACATGAGGAACTATATCAAAGGGTCAAAGCATTGGGAAGGGTGAGAAGCACTTGTATAGATGGTTGTGGACTGTTTGCTGACTTCTGCTTTCACAGTGCTAGGTATCCTGGCTTCCTTAGGAGAGAACTCTCTCATTGATTTCCAACGCTATCCGTCACTCAGTCAAGCTCCTGGGCTATTAATGAGTCCTGTGTGCCTAGAGTCACTCAGCTCACCATGTTGAAGTCTCCAGCCGAAACTGGATTTAGCTACTGTGCCTTGTCATTTCACTGGCTGTTGCTCTTGTGATTTGAAGTCCTGTCATTAGTGCCCACACACGCTAGCATGTTTTCTTGGGATTTGTCTCTCCTCTCATTTGGAATGGACGTGTGCATCTCCGGTAATATTATTTACTTTAAAAACCTATGTCACCTGATAATTTATATGGCTACCCTACCTTGACTTTCTTGAACTATGGTGTTTTCCCCATGAACTGTTAGGGATTTTTTAAAATATTTATTTATTTATTATGTGTACAATATTCTGCCTGTGTGTATGACTGCAGGCCAGAAGAGGGCACCAGACCCCTTAACAGATGGTTTGAGCCACCATGTGGTTGCTGGGAATTGAACTCAGGGCCTCTGGAAGAACAGGCGATGCTCTTAACCTCTGAGTCATCTCTCCAGCCCCAGGGATTTTTTTTAATGCGTGTGTGTGTAGTGGTATACATGTGTGTACAGGTATGTGTGTATGTGTTTGTGGAGGCTGGACCACGACTATAGGTATAATCTTTAAGATTGCCATTTACCTCCTTTGAAGCAGTGTCTTTCATTTGCCTGAGCTCACCAGTGAGGCTAGATGGGCTGACTGGCATGTGTCAGGGAACCTTTTGTTTCTGTCTCACAGTTCTGAGATTGCAAATGCACACTGTTATACTTGGCATTTTTGATTGGGTTTTGGTGTCAAACTTAGGTTCCCACGCTTATAAAACAAGCATTTTACTGAGTCCTTCTTCAGACCAGCTTTTAGTCTTTAGCTCTGTAAAGTAGCATTTCTGTAGGCAGAAGTGTATAATTGTTCCTAACAGTGCAGCTTGAAACTGCGCCTTTTAGTTGAGTATTTCTTTAATCATTCCAATTTTATGTGATTGGATATATATTTATCTTAAAATTTTTTCTTTGGACTTCCTTTACTTTATTCTGCTTTCTTTTGGATAGACTACTTTTAATTATGACATGTATCTCATTTGTTGGGTTATGAAGTATTTTTCACTTTCTTATCAATTATATAGTATTATAGCATATAGTTTTACATTTATAGTATAATTTTAAATAATAATACATCATCTCAAATGTATAATACTACATCCTACTACATCCCAGTGTATTTCAATACATTCCAGTGTATTCCAGTCCATTCCAATCCATTCCAAATCATTCCAATGTATTCCAGTACATCTCAGTGCATTCTAATACATCCCAGTGTATTCCAGTACATCTCAGTGCATTCTAATACATCCCAGTGTGTTCCAGTACATCACAGTGCATTGCAGTGAATTCCAGTGCATCCCAGTACATTCCAGCGATTACAGTGCATTCCAGTGAATTCCAGTATATTCCAGTGAATTACAGTACATTCTAGTAAATTCCTGTGCATTCCAGTACATCACAGTATATTACAGTGAATTCCATGGCATTCCAGTGAATTCCCATGAATTCAAGTACATTCTAGTGCATTCCAGTACATTCCACTGCTTGCTTGTTCCTTGCTGTTGTATGACAGAAATCCTGTATTTGCTTTGATATAAATTATAAAAATACATCCAGTATTGATATTTTTGTTTTAAGCAGTCAGCTGTATTTTAAGGAGTTTATAGAATCACAAGTAGTTTACTTTTGCCTCCACATCTCCAATCTCTGCTGTTCCCCTTTTTTTGTTTGTAAAGATTCTGATGACATCTTTAAAGCAGCATAATCCACCTCACAGGGATTCTGTCAGGTATTGTGCATTAATTGCAGGAAAGATTAGCTTAGCTGGCTGCTTCTAATTCAAGGTCTGTCTGTTGTGCGAGCATAGTCAAGGTGTGATCAAAGCGGTGGTCCTCTGAAGGTGCTGGAAAAGCTGCTTCCAGGCTAAGTCGTGTCCTTTAACGCAGGGACCTTTCCTCAGGATACTCAAGCACGTGACATCTACTGTCCCCCAATGCAACAAGAGAAAGAGAAGGAAGGGGGAGAGAGGAGGGAAGGAGGAAGGAAGGTAGCGGGTAGAATTGAGTATCATGGGGTGGAGTAACGTCTAAGAAGACAGACAGCCACAAAATCTTTATTTTATTTTATTTTTAAAACAATCTTTGACATATCAATCCCAGGTCCTGCTCCCTCCAGTCCTCCTGCTGCCCATATCAGCTCCCCATCCCATACCCTCATCCACTCCTCAGAGAGGGCGAGCCTTCCCATAGGGAGTCAACAAAGTCTGTCACATCACTTGAGGTAGGACCAAAGCCCTCCCCCATGTATCTAGGGTGAGCAAGGTATCCCTCTATAGAGAATGGGCTCCAAAGAGCCAGTTCATGCACGCCGGATAAATACTGGTTCCACTGCGAGTGGCCCCATTAACTGTTCTAGCCACTTAACTGTCACCCACATTCAGAGGGCCTAAGTCGGTCTTATGCAGGTTCCCTAGCTGTCAGTACCACTAACTCAGGCCAGCTGTTTCTGTGGGTTTCCCCATCATGGTCTTGGCCTTTTTGCATGTAATATTGCCCCTCCCTTTCTATGGCTGGACTCCAGGAGTTATGCTTAGCTGCAGATCTCTGTACCTGCTTTCATCAGATGCTGGATGAAGGTTCTATGATGACAATTATGGTAGTCTAAATATGATTACAGGGAAAGGACATTTTAGGTACCTTCTCCACTATTGCTTAGATTCTTAGCTGGGGTCATCCTTGTGGATTCCTGGGAATTTCCCTAGTGCCTGCTTTTCCCCTAGCCCCATAATGGCTCCCTCTTTCAAGGTATCTCTTTCTTTGCTTTCCCTTTCTGTCCTTCACCTAGCTCAATCTTCCTGATCCCTCATGTTCTCCTCCCTGCTCCCCTTCTCCCCTCCCTACTCCCCTACCACCAATTCCCTGCCCCTCCCATGCTGCCACATTACTAAAAAGATCTTGTCTACTTCCCCTTCCCGAGGGCATTCATGTATGTCTCCCCTAGGGCTCTCCTAGTTTCCTGCCTTCTCCTGTCACAGACTCTTAGAAACTTCCATCTTCATTTACCATGTGCTATTATTGGTCACCATAATGAGCCTGAGAACACATATGGGTATCACTATTGGGGGTGGAGATCATTGAGAATCATCTAAGCCTTTATAAGACAATACCTTGTTCTCTTTAAGGATTCCCAGAGTTGTCTCTTGAAGTCAGGGAGATTGTGGGCTCCTTCTGGATCCCCCTCCCCTGTCTCTAACATCCGTTAGTCTAGAGACCTTGGAAGAAAGCTCGACCAACAAGAGGGATTTGTGTCCCTTCTCTTGGGGACCGTTATCCCATCCTATCCGATGCCTGATGTTTGTTTTCTGAATTTTCTCATTTGTTTGCTTCACGAGGGAAGCTCATTTGATTCTTTCCATTGTATGTTTGGGCATGATGGAAGGTTTCCATTATCTTAGAGTACACTCTGGGTGCTTTATGAAGTGGGAGGACAGACATTTAGGAGGGAGAGAGGAGAGGTTGAAGGGCGGAATGTGAAAATCCAGTGAGCCATATCACAGGTGTGAGGAGGTGGTCAAGGCCTCGGGATAAATGGCGTGGGTGGGAAGCACAGTGAGGAATGGGGAGGTAAAGGGAATGGTGTCTTGGTTATGCCAAGGGCCCACTTTGGTGATTTTTCACTTCTTGCTATTACCACCTTCTGCCCCATGATGTTTCTTTGGCAGGGTCTTGTCTGAACTTTGATGGATTTATATGTGGTCTTGTGGATTTCTCAGTTTGCACTGTGAACATGTAAGACTCAGTGAGGGAGAAGGCTCAGGTGACGCCTGCACTGGGTTTAGGGATGGAGATGGAAAAACAGCCAGGATATCAGGAATGAAATACCCAAGCTGTGTCAGCAGAAGAGGGGCAGAGTGCGCTCTGGCATTCTTGAACATTAGTTGCCCTCATTCGCTTCCCTACTGTCTAGTTGTTGCATAATCTCTTCCTAAAAAATTATCAAACATCTGCTTTTTAAAATAATTTTTGAATTTTTAAAAAAGAAAACAAACTATCTTTCTTTTATTTTACATATTAATCCCAGTTCCCACTCCCTCCCCTCCTCCCATTCTCTCCACCTACCCCACCCCCATCTACTCCTCAGAGAGGATAAGGCACATTGCTTTGGGGAAGGTCTAAGGTTGTCCCTACTATATCTAGGCTGAGCAAGGTATCCACCCAAAGAGAACAGGTTCCCAAAAGGCCAGTACAAGCAGTAGGGATAAATCTTAGTGCCACTGCCAGTGGCCCACAGTCTGCCCCAGCCATACATCTGTCACCCATATTCAGAGAGACTAGTTTGGACATAAACTGGCACTAGAGAAATTCCCAGAAATCCACAAGGATGACCCCAGATAAGATCCTAAGCAATAGACTAAGGGTGCCTGAACTGGCTTTGCCCTGTGGTCAGACAGATGACTATCTTAAATGTCACCATAGAATCTTCATTCAGCAACTGATGGAAACAGAGGCAGAGACCCACAGTGTAGCAATGGGCTGAGCTCCCAAAGTCCAGTTGAGGAATGAGAAGAGTGAGATTATGAGCAAAGACGTCAAGACCATGATTGGGACACCCACTGAGACAGTTTACCTGAGCTGATGGGAGCTCACGAACTCCAGCCAGACTGGGAAGGACACAGACATCTGCTTTGAACTAAACTGTTGGCGCTCAGCAAAGGATAAGACAAGCGCCTTCATGTCCGTACAGGATTTACAGCCTAGCAGGGTAGGAACACAGTAGAGGTCAGACTGTCCACTTCGCTGTCATGTTGCTACCTGCCAGTACAGGCATGGGTGCCAGGAGGGCACGCGTTGGTAGAACCGTGGGGAGGATGACTGTAAAGAGTTCACAGTGCTGAGGTTGCTCACTCTCCTGGAGTCCTAATTCTTCCCTCCCTCTCCTGTTGGTTCAGAGTCCTCCTGGAGGGGCCTTGGCAGTACAGCCATTAGCATAAGTCAACAGCACCCTGCTCCTGGGAGCTCAGGTGCTGCGTACATGGACCCAGCTACTGTGCAGAGTCAGATCTTCTTCTTCTTCTTTTATTATTTTTTTTTGACAGAGTCAATATGCATAAGATTAAAACGCACACGGTTTTGTTTGACAGTCTCCTGGGAGCCGCACAGACCTGTGGTTTTCTGTGTAAATACAAACTTGGTTGATTCTTCTCAGCTTCCGATTTTACTGGCAGAGCTTGGGTTTCTCACCCTCCTTCCCTGTATCCAGGTGGTTATGTGCAGGGAAGGGCATTTGGGTCACGTTTAACGAGGGAAATGGCGCTTCAGCATTGTATGTGTGTCCACGAACACCCAGGCCTGAATCACTTTCCGTGTGACTTTCTGTGTGTATGCCTGTGTGAATCTTTAGGTCTGTGTGTCTCTATGTGCATGTATATGTGTGGGATGAATACTGAGTGTATGTTATGTGTGTGTTTTGTGTGTCTGTGTTTGCAAGTATGTATGTCTGTATGTGTGTCTGTGTGGTGCATCTGTCTGTGTACTTGTCTGTACATGCATTTTAATTTGTATGTCTCTTCGCTTATGTATGATTTGTGCATGCTTGTATGTGTGTGGGCATGTGACACTGTATCTATAGTTATGCCTTTCTGTGTACCTATATCTGTCTGTGTCTCCATGGTTATAATATCTATGCATATGTATGTGTGCTTTGCCTGAATGTATGCTTTTCTCTCTCCTCTTTCCTTCTCTCTCTCTCTCTTTATATATATATATATATATATTTACACACACATACATGTTTACACACACAGATGCACACACAATGCAAACATATATGTTCATGTCATTCCCTGAATGTCTGACTATATGTATATGAGTGTGCTTATGTGTGTTTTGTTTATATATTTGTATATTAATCAGATTTTGTTGCTGTTACGAAGTACCCAGAAAAATCTGCTTATCAAGAATAATGATTCATTTTGACCTCTGGTTACAAGAGTTTCAACTCATGATTTTTGGTTGCCTTACTCTGGGCTTGTGTTGAGGCAGAATGTTATGTGGGACCGCAAGGTGAAGAAAAGCTGCTCTCCTCATGGTGCCTGGGAAGTTAGGAGAGAGGGAGAAAGGGGAAGAGGGGGTTGATGTCCTTTAAGGGCACAGCCCCAATGACCCAATTTTCTCCCATTAAACCCTACCTCTCAAGGATTTCACTAACTCCTAATAGTGCCAATAGATGCAACTTTGTTTTGTGAGGAAAATTCCAGATAGAAGTTATGCCTTCAGATCTGAGTATTTGTTTGTATCTTTATCTGTTCATTTCTGTGTGTACATATCAGTTTGTGTCTGTACATATGTGTATCTGTGCACATGTGTTTGTGTATGTATATGAAGTGCTTGCTATGATGTGATCTTTTTTGTGCAGTTTGTACGAGATTATGGGTGTCATTTTTTGGTTTTCTTTTGAGTGCCATTGTCATCCTTCCTGATGGTGAGTGTCCCCCAGGATCACTTATCACTGAATGCCCTTCCTAATATGCATTACCAGCCACAGGCCCCTTCTTGCCAGCACAATCTCGTCCTGGGCTTACTCTTTGCTCCCCTCTGATGACTTGCTTATGTCATGGTCCTTCTGCTTCCCAGTGGAATATGCAGGTTGCATCTGCTCACTTCTTACTATGGCCTTTGACTGGCCATAGCCCTACCTCTGATTTATTCAAACTGGAGGGTATCCTAGTTAGGATTTTGATTGTTGGGGTGAAACACCATGACCAAAATCAAGTTGGAGAGGACGGGATTTATCTGACTTTTGCTTCTACATCATAGTCTGTTGTTGAAGGGAGTCAGGACAGAAACTCAAACAAGGCAAGAACCTGGATGCAGGAGATAATGCAGAGACCATGGAAGGGACCTGCTTACTGGCTTATTCCTTATGACTTGCTAAGCCCATTTTTTTTTTTTTACAGAAACCAGGACCACAAGCCCAGGCATGATACCACCCACCACGGACTGGGCCCTCCGCCGTCAATAATTAACAAGATTACCTACAGCAGGATCTTACAGAGGAATTTTCTCAATTGAGGTTCCCCTCTTTCAGATGACTCTAAAGTGTGTCTGGTTGACATCAATCTAGCCAATCCAAGAGGGGTGAGTGTGTGTGTTAATGCATGTGAAGCTCTCATTGGATCCAGCTATTCTGAAGGGAAATTATGATGATTGCCATTCATTTCTTGTCAGGGAAGAAAGCAAAGTCAGAGAGAAGTTGAGGCCCTTGCTTCAACGTACATAGAAACCAGCTTGCACATGGCAGCTTGGTTCCAGCTATGAAGACAGCCAGGATGTTAGTGGTTCATGGCAATGAGTGGTTTCCAGAGAAGCAAGTCAATAGGCCCAAGTGGAAGAATGAAAGAGAATGGAAGAAGCGTAATTGCCCTGAGAACTCTCTTTCAAGTGATGCCTAACTTATGCTGGGGACACAGCTGCAGGAGAAGCGGTAGAGAAGTATGGGTGGGGTTTGCAGCTGGGCAGATGAACCTCCATGCCCAGGCTTGCCCACTGCTCAGCAAGCTGAGAGATCATGTTGTCTGGCATCTCCTCTGATAGGAGCCATTTTATAGGACCCTTAAGACCATGTCGGAGAGCATCTGGGATGGAACAGTCATATGTTAGGTCAGAACTCTGACTCTTCCCTTGGGTTATGGCAGACATGCAAGGTCTGTGTTGTCAGGATGGTGGCTTTATCTCCTACACTCTCAGCATCTGAATTCGATGGCTCCTATGTTTCTTTCTGCAGTTGTATTTGAGCCTTGTATGTACCTTATCTAACAAAAGCCCAGACTGCTTATTTGCTGAAGGAGTGACAAGGTGAGATGGGAAGGCCAGTGGACGTCAGTCAACTGGGGAGGATGTGGTTTTGTATATAACGAAGGGTTCTGGGCCCCAGTCCAGACCTGCTTAATTTCATGATTGTCCCTGAAAATCTGCATTCTACGGCATCTTATGACTTGAATATATAATGTCTCCCTAGGCTCCTGTGTTTGTATACTTGGTCCCCAGCTGGTGGCCCTGGTTTGAAAGGACTTGGAACCTTTGGGACAAAGTGCCTAGCTGGCAGGCATAGGGTTAAGATTAGGATTAGGAGCCTTGAAAGCTAAACCTGCTTGCAGTTTGCATTTGGGAGCCTGCTTGCTTGTCTGGTAAAGTGTGAAGAGCTCCAGCCTTCCCCTCTGCTGCCATAGGCAAAGGTGCCCAGCCCACATGCCTTCCTTGCCATGATGGACTATATCTAATGCCAAAATTGTAAGCCAAAATGGTGTTCTTCTTTTTAAAATCATGCTTGCCAGTGGTGTACAGGTAACTCATGCACAAAGGCAAACATACACATTTTTGTTGTTTGTTTGCTTTGGGGATTGTATTGTGTTTTATTTCTAAGAGAAAAGCAAGTTTATTCACATAGGTCCATGGGATATGGCTACCACATGAGTTTAAAATGTTTAATTTTATTTTGAGAACCGTGTGGTCAGGCAGTTACATCAGCACACAGGCATCCAGGAGTGTACTTAGAAGAACTTCCATAGCTTAGATCAGTCACTCAGGTTATTCTCTTGATGAAATTAAGAGATTATAAAGATAGGATTTAAGGCTGTGGTAGCATGGATTGTTGTTTTGCAGTAGGAGATTTTAAATAAATAGTAACGCACTCTAAAATAATAAGTAAAAGTATCCTTTATGGGATCACAGGTCCAAGGAAATCCCCAGATTGTTCTCTGGACAGAAGAGAGGGTGCCTGAAACGGCCTAGGCCCATAACCATACTGATGAATATTTTGCTTATCACCATAGAACCTTCATCTGGCGATGGATGGAGATAGAGACAGAGACCCACATCGTAACACTGGACTTAACTCCCTAGGTCCAAACGAGAAGCAGAAGGAAAGAGAACGTGAGCAAAGACGGCAAGATCAGAGAGAACCTTCATCCCACGATGGATGGCGATACAGATGGAGACCCACATTGGAGCACCGGACTGAGCCCCCCAAGGTCCAAATGAGGAGCAGAAGGAGGAAGAAAATGAAAAAGAAAATAAGGACTGCGAGGGATGTGATCACCCACTGATACAAGGGGACTGATCTAATGAGAGTTTACCAAGGCCAGTTGGACTGGGACTGAACGAGGACGCAATCCAACCAGAGTCTCTGAATGTGACCGGATTCTCTGAATGTGGCTGGCCGGAGTCTTTCTGAAAAGCCATTGACAATGGCACTGGGACTTGTTTCCTCTGCATATACTGGATTTTGCTGATCCAGTCCGTCTGGACACTCACCTTCCTGGACCTGGAGGGAGGCGGGAGGAACTTGAACTTCCCACTGGGCAGGAAACCCTGACTGCTCTTAGGGATGGAAAGGGAGGAGGAGAGGAGTGGGGGGAGTGGGAGGGTGGTGAGAGGAGGGGCGGAAATGGAAACTTTTATAATTTAATAAAATTACAAAAAAATGAAAGTACATAGTCTATGATATTAGAAAGTAACAGGAAATTTTAACCTTCATTCCAATCCTATCAGATCACCATTTTCTATGGGAGTTACAGCCCCAAACTAATGAAGTGGTCGTATGCTAGTCTAGCATAAAATCCATCTTCAGAGGAAGCCAAAACAGTATAAAGAGAAAGTCCATCATAAGTGGTTTCTCAGGTAAAAGCATGACAAAATGTCAGACTTTTATTATGCAGACTTGCTTGTGCCCTCTTTATGGATGTGTTTCTAGAGATTCAGAGCTGTCTTTCTCTTCCTGGTTCAGATAGGAGACATCCCAATACATGGTGATTTTCCATATAAATGTAAATTTCTCTCCGGAAATGGTGACATGTGCTCTATTTTCAAAGTTTCTCCTGTGTTCTTCTGAAGGAAGTCACTATCATGCTTACGACAAAGAGGCATATTTGAGTAGCAGAATCTGGTCACTTTGACATATATGTAGCAGCTTTTAATTATGTATAGGAAAGCTTTTCACTAACTCAGATTAGTACACTAGCCTATTAAGCTGTGCGATCTTTCCCAGTCTGATATGAGAAAAGTAGAAATAACATCTCTCAGACCAGACCTGGTAGTACACGCTTTTAAAACCATCACCTAGGAGGCTGAGACAGGATGAACCTTAGCTCAAGGCTGTTCTGGGCTACATTAGGCCAGTTGGACTGGGACTGAACGAGGAAGTGATATAACCAGATTCTCGGAATTTGACCGGATTCTCTGAATGTGGCTGGCCCGGAGTCTTTCTGAAAAGCCATTGACTATGACACTGGGACCTGTTTCCTCTACATATTCTGGATTTTGGGGATCAAGTCAGTTTGGACACTCACCTCCTGGACCTGGAGGGAGGGGGAGGAACTTGAACTTCCCACAGGGCAGGAAACCCTGACTGCCCTAAGGGATGAAGAGGGAAGAGGAGAGGGAGTGGGGGGAGTGGGAGGGTGTTGGGAAGAGGGGCAGAAATGGAAACTTTTATAATTTAATAAAATTTACTTAAAAAAAAAGTGTGTCCCATAAGTAAGCAAACAAATGAACAAAAATGACAGCAATTTTGAAACAAATAAAAATAGAACAAGTGAAAATATATGAAATAAAATGAAATGCAATAATAAGATATTAATAGTTAACAATCACCTACATCTATATCACTGTTTTATGTCAAACACCATATCAATGCATTTCAGGAAACCAGGAAAGCAAAGGGGAATAAATGAGAACAAGAAAAGAATAAATAAGGGGCATAGTATAAAAAAATAATTAGGTATTTAAAAGCCAAATAGATTCACTAAAATCAAAGGTTAGTTTTTGTAGGCAATAAAAAATGCAAACGTTTAGACAAAGAAAAAAAGAGAGCTCGTAAAATTAGAGATGGAGAAGGAGATGTTACAATGAATATGGCATAAGTTCAAAAGACCACAAAAATGACTGTGAACAATTATATAATAACAAATTAGATGGGCTTCTTTATATATGTGACCTACAAAGATTGAAGAAATACAAAATATTTAAAGAAAAGCAATAAGCATCTCATAAAAGAAAGTGCAGAACCTAATGACATTACTAGTGAATTCCACAAAAAACGTTGGTCACTATATTTTAATTACATTTCTCCCTTCTCTGTCATCCCTCCAGACTTTCCCAAATACCACTCCTCATTCTCCTTCAAATTCATGACCTCTTTTGATATCAATTTTATTGCTTAAAATATTTATTTGTAAATGCAGACATATTTCCAAATAGGACCTGTTGAGTCTATATAGTCTCATTTGTATGTGTGTTTCCAGGACGGACCATTGGGCAGTAGACAACGGCTTGGTTGGCTCTTCCCTGGGAAGAGAAACCTCTTCAGCTCCTAACTTTACTCAGCCACCTGTAGTTCTTCCTGTAGGGTTGAAGTCTTGTGGGCTTTTCCCCAAGTGGTTGTCATGTTTGCCAGTGTCGTCCTTGTCTGGCTCATGCCATGTTGGTGAGACTTTATGGATGGAACTTCTGATGTTACTAATAGACACACTATCCTAGCAATGTCCTTGACCCTCTGGCTCTTACAATCTTCCCACCTCTCTTCGGCAGTGTTCTCTGAAGCTGAGGTCTGGCAGTGTTTTGTCGAAGTAACCACTGGGACTGGGTTCCATAACTCTGGTGCATTCTTTATACATGCTAGCATCTCAGGGCAATAACTATCACTCTGAGGGGTTTGTGTTTATCTCCTTGGGAAAAACTTGGACTGTCTTTCCCCCAAGGATTCTCTTTAGACCCACAGGGACCCTTAGCTAAAAGTGGAAGATGTTGGAGCCCACAAGACTCTACAGTGAATGTACAGCTGACAGAACAATGGGCAGATCCACGAGAAGTGCATATGTAAGCACCCACATGGAGCAATCCATTTTGTAGATCTGAGGGAACACTTGTCTTTCGGAAAAGTCACTGTCATATCTGTAAAATCCTTGTGAAGCCATGATTCTTCCCTTTGAAATGGGATTTATTCCCCAAACACCTCAGAAGTATGACTTCTATGCAAGCAACAGAGTGACCTTGCTCCATTCCCCGACACCGTGAGACTTTGGAGCAATGGCTTTCACTCTTCTAGCAGTCACATTTACATAGAGTCAATCCCACAGAATTACCTGCTAACAGATCACACAGTAATTTCTATAGAAGACAGGCGCTGAGCAGGAAGGCAGCATGCCCCACCTTTGCTAACAAACAAATCTGGGCATCCCCAAAGCTGGTTATTACAAAAGAGATTAGATGAGGAGAATGGGTGAATCCAGGGATGCTTAGTAACTTTATCTAACAGTTTGGAAACAGTTTGGAATGTCAGGTACTTCACCTTGAATGCTGTCTCTTTCCTAGGTTGGGTCACCTGTCCTGGAGTACTGCTACATCAGGTTCTACTTGGCCCTTTTTGTGATTTTGATATGCATGGTCATTGTCTTTGCCTACAGAATTTTCCAACTATGTCTGTAAAAACTAGAAACATTATAAAGACCTGCCCTTCCTCTTACTCCTCTCCTCCTCCTCACTACTTCTACTTCTCCCCCTTTCTCTCCTTTCTTCTCTTCTTCTTATTCTTCCTCTCCAATGTGGTCCCTTCACTTCACTTTTTCCCCTTGCACAAAAAATAAAGAAGATGCAGAGGTAATGTACTTGAGTTAATTTTTTACCCTCAGATATTCCCCCACCATAGACATCCAATTCTGAGCCCTGAGGGGGTTCTGAGGCTGGTACTCAAGGTCTCTTCTAGGGAGATAGTCCCTATTTCAAGACAATTAGAGGAGGAAGCAGCAGGGCTAACTGTTATTTCCCAACTTGGGTGGGCCTTCCTGACTCTTATTAGCTAACTTAGGTCTGGGGACTTGTTTCATTCGTAGGTGACATCAAAGCTAGGGACATGAAAATTCACCTTTGATTCATGACTGTCTGCAATCTACAACTGCAGTCCCCTGTCCAAGAGAGGGTGACAGGTATACTGAGGTGGTCTGAAGTCCTCCCCACATCTCCACATGCTACTCAGAGTCCCCTTAGCAACCACAGCTGCAGGAACAAGCTGTCTGTCCTTTCCAAGGCTGCTGCTGGGCTCTTAGCCTGCTATGCATTCTCAGCACTGGAAGGCTTTTCAGTATTTAAAATGATTTTGTTTTCTATGTTGGGGTGGAACCAGCCCACTCCATGAGCAAAATCTATAGTGCTGAGAAGCGGCAGAAATTGGCAAGGCTTAATAAACCTCATGCCTGACGTGCTCCTGTGGCTATATATCAAAGGGAAAACAAATATATTGACTAATTCCTCTCGGAAGAACATCCATAAATTACAGCTGTTTGAAACCAGCCTGTTGTGGAGAAAGGTTACGGATGATGTCATTTGTACCATTATAGGTATCACCATACCAACCCTGGCCCAGCTTTTCCTGTAGCCTCTATGCTCTGAGCGTGGGATGGACTCAGCATTCTGGGTACATCATGTGGCTCTAGGGTGGGAGAAGAATAATGGCCTCTGTTTGCCTTTTTTTGAATCCTCCCCCCCTCCAGCATAGGCTTCCTGTGACTCCCTCAATGGTCCACTGAAAAGAGTTCAAGTGCTCAGAGGCATAATCTAGGAGGGTTTCTGTAGGCTTGGGTAAATTAAGCAGTTCATTGACCATGGCAGAGGGTCTTAGATGTGACTGAGTGTAGCTCTTCTGGCAGGCACCTATGGAGAACTCAGAGCTTTACTTCTACATTTAGTGGTCACTGTTGAGTCCAGGGAAAGAATACGGAAAGGCTCCATGTAGATCCAAAGGTGACATTCACTTACCATCATTGATACATTTTGAGCCAGGATGGGTGCTGTGGTTACCTTAGGCTGCTGTTGTGCCCTCCATCTGATGATGAGAAAGCTGAGACCTACAGGTGCCAAGCTGTGTATGTGGTGGGAAATAAAAGGAGATATATGGCCTCTGTCCCTCTAGCAGAGGGCTGGTTTTGAGCTTAGTAGAGTATCAGAGTGGCAGGTACTACATGTGAATACAAGGCCTGAGGTTATAATTTCAGGGAATCTGAGACCGTGAACCTAAATATATATATATATATATATATATATATATATATATATATATATATATATATATATATATATATATTTAAACAACATTCAAATGGTTGTGGCATGTAGCTGGGTCCTAATGTCTTCCTTGGGGGAGGGAATGAAAAGGCAGGATGTCAATGACCATAGACACTGGGAGTTAGACAGAAAGTTTACAGCAGACAAATGACATCTCATGCTCATCTCTCATTGGCTAGGCATGATTAGGACCTCTGTCAATGCCTGTTGCTAGGCACTTAGGAAGCACCACTTGGTAGATCTTTATTGGCTAGGCACAGACAGAACCGTTGACAACTCCAGGCAGACTCCAGGTTGACTCCCTTTGGTCTGGTAGGCTTTAACTTCCTATATATCCATTCTTTCTTATTTATTACATAGGGCACTCAGCAAGAGCCAGAGTTCTTTGCTCAGGCCTTGTTGACCCCGCCTAGGAGGACTCAGCAACTATACTGTGCCTGTCTTAGGTTGGCCTGCCAAAGAAGTGCTTACCCGTCTTTGACTACTAGCCCTCAAAGAGCACTCATTCCTGGAGAGCTGATAGGGTGTGTCTGTGAGGGTGTACTAGGCAGTATCCATTTGAATTACAAATAATCAGGCATTCATAACCCCCTGTGGAGGACTGTGAGAAGAATGTCTAAGAGCCATTAACACTGAAGAGTCGCCTTAGTTACTGTCTACTGGTGTCAGATCTGCTGCATGAGACATTTAAGAAAAATAAAGGTTAACAAAACCACCTACCAATTAATGCATATATGAGCATCCAGGAGAGATCCAATAGCCTTTTTATATTATGCCAAACATTTTTTTTTAAAAAATTGAGTAGTCAAAGACCATAACCTCTGCCCTTAATAAATCAATTTGTTAGGGGGGATAATTAGAGTTTTTTTCACTCAAAAAAGAGGGAGTATATACATTACCCATCCTGGGTTATTCCCTCCTTGGTGAAAGCAGGCTGATCCATGGCTGGGTGTACATCTCTCACTGGGACCCACATTGATGTGGCAGTCTGAGGAAAAACACAAGCATTCCCTCTCCCCAGGTTAGTTAGAGGGCTGGTGGCTTCCATTAGAGGGAGATAGGATCTCCCCATCTCACTAGGGACAGGGGTATGTTCCTTGGCAGGGATGCCCAGTGTTTGTAAGCTGGGTTGAGCCCTTTGTCATCCAAACTGAGAAAGTTCATATGGAAAAGGACCTCTGTTAAGGCCAGATGATGATCTCTTCTAGACTCTGGAGAGACAGTTCTGGCCAACAACTCCTTAAGAGCTCTGTTGGTCCTCTCCACAATGTCTTGTCTCTGTGGATTGTAGGGTATGCCAGTGGTATGAGAAATCTTCCAAGAGCCCAGAAAGTCATTGAATTGTTGAGCAGAGTAGGCAGGACCATACATGCAGTATGCACCACACATATACTTACAAATAATTAAATATAAGATAAATATGTTAAAATGTAATTCTACTCTGCTGAGTATATATGTCACACTTATTATCATCTATCTATCTATCTATCTATCTATCTATCTATCTATCTATCTATCTATCATCATTTATCTATCTATCTATCTATGTATCTATTCATCTATCTATTTTTCTATCATGTATCTATCTACATACCTATCAATCATCTATCTATCTTCTATATATCATCTATATAGCTATCTATTTTTCTATTGGCCTCTTTATTTTACCTATTAATCTATCAATATATAGTTAAACTGCTTAACCAAAGAAAGGTACTAAAGAGTCAAAAAATAAGGAAGGGAAGAAATAGAATTTTGGGGAGATAACAGAGATTTAACACCAATGATCCCTAGGTTTTTGGTTTTATTCTGTTCCACACCAGGTGACTCTTCTGATATAAGACAGAAACTCTGAATTTTTCTTCTAGTAACATGCTTGGGTTTAGAGAAGGAGAGAGCCATTTTCAAACTCAAACGCTAGCTTTGATTTTTAATTGAGTTGGGACTACAACTTTTCTGAGAATTGAAGAGATATAGGTGTTTAGGTAGTGACATCAAATATATGATAGGTAGCGGTGCTCAGTCCTCTGCGTTTTTATTTGAATCTAAAAAGGCCAGTGTGATTAAGTGATGGGAGTGGAGGAAGAGACTACATGAAGCTGTATCTTTATTGGAAGTGTAGGGAGTCCTGCTAAGATCTTGTTTTCTGGAAAGTGATTGTCAATTAATTTGATATTATATCCAAAATGATAGTATCCAATAAACCATTCTGTTTTGGGATGTCTGGGAGTTAATCCCTGTCCAGGCCAGTTAATCTTTAAATGTGGTTTCCTAAGGAAGATGGGCAGTGCTCCAACTAAAGGCATGTCATCAACCATGGGCTCCAGGATCACCCACATTGTCCCACGAATCTGAATACTTTTACACTTCAGCTAAAGGCGTGTCACCAACCATGGGCTCCAGGATCACCCACATTGTCCCACGAATCTGAATACTTTTACACTTCAGCTAAAGGTATGTCACCAATCAAGGGCTTTAGGATCACCCATTGTCCCATGAATTGGAATATTCTTCACACCAGCACCACAAAAATATCATTTGATCTCCAAATCAACCTCACAATTTTCTACAAAACTGATCTGACGACCCCGAATAATTTGCCATTTGTTTGCATTTTTTAGTATAAACCTTAACACATGTGTTCCTTTATTTGTCAATTTATAGAGATTTTCCGAGAAACCATAGAACCAGCTGTGTGAGGAGAAAACGCCCACGTCAGCACCTTCAGCTTCACACAAGTGAACATGGGTCAGCAGCCAGCACCTTTGAGTCAATGGTGTTAAGGTTTATACTAAAAACTTCTTAAGAAAGGGACAGTACAACAGGGAGAGGCCAGAGGGCAGGTTCAGTGGTTGGGCAATACCTATGTTGGGAAGCTGTGGTTGAACCCCAGCATCACAATGTGGCTTGACTTTCATTTGCTTATTGGACAAATCTAGCTGTGCTTGTGGGCATTGTGTTCTCAGGGCACCAAGAAGGGCTCTGTGTTGCCCACCAAGGGAGACTCTAGAGGACTCTTCAGTCATAACCATGGTCTGAGCTCCTGCTCTGCCCCCATCCACAGCCCTAGCACGCGCTGGTGCTTCTGCAGCAGGTGTGGGAGCTGCAGCAGCTGTGCTGATGCAGGCGGACCACCCCATGCTTCTGATTGCAGTAATTGTTGCTTAGTGTTTTGTATTTGTCTGTGTATAGCCGTCAGTGGCAACCGCCCACTCAGTTTCTCTTGGAAAGCCTCCTCTCTCATACACACATGTTCATACATACACAAATACACATGGCTGAAGGCCCAGCCAGGCCCACACTCTGCCTTTGCTCTATTCAGAAAACCAAAATAGCCACTGACACACTCATGGGTGAGTCTGATTGAACTGCCACCCATTCTCCCCGCTCTGACGACAGTCCAGAAGCTACCCACCTGATCCTTGCTTCCATAGAAGGTTAGCTGAGGCTGGGTGAGGCTAGGAAAGCAGTGCATGAATGGAATTCTGCTTTATTCTTGAAGATTTGCTTCCTGGAATCCTAGGGAAGAATGGGAGGAGGGCAGCAATGGGACTTCTCCAGGATGTTGTGTATTCACAAGGGAGAGCAATTTCTTGGGCGAGTGAGTGACCTATTTGTATGGTAGAGGCTCTTCAGACTTTTCTGACAGTACTGAACTGGGACTCAAACGTAGGAACCCAGAAATTCAAGAGCCACTCTCGACGCATCGCTATGAGGCAAGGAGACTACAATCATCCTTCTGTGGCACTGATCACTGCTTAGTTATCATTTAACATTGACTGGGAGAATACAGTTCTGTGAATTTTAACACACACACACACACACACACACACACACACACACACACACACACTTATATGTTTGTGTGTGTGTGCCTGTAAGTGTTTGTTCATTATAATCAGGACACAGAACATTTCTGTCATTGAGCACTACCCTATTGTGTACATGTATATATGTGCATGTGTGTGTCTATGTATATGATATGTAGGTATATGTGCCAGCTTGGTCATTCATTTATTCATTAGTTGAGGGATTTTGAGACGTTGATGGTTTTTGTTGTTGAGTTTTTGATGAGGATGAATAAAACTTCTGTTAACGTCTATACAGAGGTTTCTCTTTCTTTCTTTCTTTCTTTCTTTCTTTCTTTCTTTCTTCCTTCCTTCCTTCCTTCCTTCCTTCCTTCCTTCCTTCCTTCCTTTCTTTCTTTCTCTCTCTCTCTCTCCCTTCCTCCCTTCCTTCCTTTATTCTCTCTCTCTCTCTCTCTCTCTCTCTCTCTCTGATTCTCAAGTTTTAGTCCTCCAGGAAAAAAGCCCATTCTGAAATTACTGAGTCACAGGTATATATGTGCTGAACTTGTAAAAAATCTGACTGCTTTCTAGAGATTATATTCATTATTATTCTCTTTAGAAATGTATAAAAGTTTCAAATTGATATTAAGTACTATTTTGTTGTATCCTAAACTTCTGTTTCCTCTATGACTAATGATGCTTAATAACTTTTTTGTGTGTGTTTACTTGCCACCTCTTCGACAAAGTATGTGTTAAAATTCTTGTGACCATTTTTGTTTCCTGACTATGAAATTCTAAGAATTCTCTATATATTTTGGATCAAGCACTTCATTTGATATATGCTTCCAGAACTTTAACCCAGTTTGTTGCTCGTTTTTCTCATTATTTTAACAATATAATTTAAGAAACATAAATTTTTATCAATAGTTCGTACAACCAATTTTTCATTTATATATTGTATTTTTAGTGTTAAGTCTATGGAACGCATGGCAACTCTCAGGTCACCAAGAATTTATCTTGCATTTTCCTCTATTTAATTTTGGAGATGGTAAGGATACCCAAGGAAATAGCCCATCATGCCGGCTATGGAAACATTGCACCAATTAGCTACATCCTAAGTCCTCTGTCTATCTTTAAAAGTTTAAATGTTTTTGATGTTCAGATCTATGCTTTAATTTTTCTACATATTATTATGTTACATTGAAATGCACTAGGGATAAATCCTGATTCTACTACCAGTGGCCCTGAAAACAGCCCAAGCCTCACGACTCTCACCCACATTCCTCTTTGGAAATTATATTAGCTATTCCAGTTCCTTCAGGTTTTCATCTTGCCAACTCTACGAAAACACACACAAAATCATTAATACTATTTTATAGACTTGCACCAGATTTGTCGGGGAGTTTGGAGAGAATTGGTATCTCCACTCTTCTGAGTCATTTAACCCCAAACAGTGTATCTCTGTCCACTTACTTGTATGTGTTTAAATTTCCCTAATCAGTATTGTGCAACTTTAGCATCTGAAATCTGCAAATGTATATGTTATGCTTGGTATCTTCTTAGGTATTTTGTTTTTGATACTGTTTTCTTTTCAAATTGTTTGTTTACGGAACTATCCAGATTATTAGTGTGTGTGTGTGTGTGTGTGTGTGTGTGTGTGTGTGTGTTGACTTTGTTCTTATAGGCATTGGTTCTAGGGGAGATGTCATTATTTAGATTTCTTCAGACTTTCTACTAATACAATCGTGCTGTCTGTGGATAAAAGATAATTTTATTTCTTTTCTATTTTTTGTGATTTAATTTGTATTTCTTGACTTATAACACTTGGTTGGACTTCTAACCCAATATTCAGTAATTGGAAAATAGCCATGATTCCTTCATGCCTGATCTTAGGAGAAATATTTATTCTCTTACCATTAAACATTATATTGATATAGGAGCTTTAGAGACATACTTAGGAAGTTTGGGGAATTTCCTGTCTATTCCTGGTTTATTGAGAGTTTGTCATAAATGAATATAAAAATTTGAAGTATTTTTTCTACATTGATTTATTTTGTCATCTGTTTGGATGGCTCATGCCATTGCACCACATTGTCAACTGATTTGCAAATATAGAAATATTCTTACATTTTTGGGGTGGACTGACTTGGCCACAGTCAATTTCTTTCTACAAATTCATGAACTTGAATTCCTAAATTTTGGGTCATGTTTTTTATGTCTATATTCTTAAAGGAATTGATCTAGAACTTTGTCCTATACTTTGTTTTTGTTGCTTGTGTGAAAATGGTTGAGAATCAGTTCATTCTCTTTCATCATATAGAATTATGAAATGAATTTTAGAATTTGCCAATGAAGTCATGTAGTACAGGAGTTTTCTATTTCAGAAGGGTTTTGAACTATCAGTTAAATTTATTTAATACTTACAGGATTTTTTGAGCACCTTTTTCATTCTTTGGTGACTTTTGGCAGATTTTCAGTAGCTCCCTTCCCTCCTTCAAGGTGTCAGACAAGAAATGGGTGGTGCGCAGTATTTGCATCCTGTCCTTTAAATGTCTGTAGAGTCTGCAATGATAACTTCTCTCACATGCCTCGTATTAGCAATGCATGCCATCTCATTTTCTCTTTTAGTCTTACTAAAATACAGTTTTTCATTGATTTTTTTGGGACTACTTTATTCTTTTTCTTAAAGTGGAAGCATATATTATTGATTTGATACATCTTTGCTGATGGAAACTTTGTATGCTATAATTTTTCTCTCTGTGAGATACTTTAATTACAAACCATACATTTTGATAGATGTTTATATATATTTCAGTTCTGTTCAGACTTTTTCCATACTTCATGAGACTTCTTTAACCCACTAGTTATCTATGTTACTAAATGTCTAGCTGATTGTTATTCCTTGTATTTCTATGTTATTTACTTCTAATTTCTTTTCATTATAGTTAGAAAATTAATTTTGCATGGTTTCAATTCTTTTAATTTGGTAAGGCTTGTTTTGTGATCCGAAATATGGCCTTTCTGGGTGGATTTCCATGTGTACTTGAAAAGAATGCATATTTTAATTTGTTGCATTGAATCTTCACTGACTTAACTAGATGTAGTTGACAGGTGTCTGTTCAAGTCTTCTATTCCTTGCTGCTGTCTGTTTATCTGTTCTGTGTATTATTGAACAAGAAAATGTCAAGGTTTTCTGAAAATTTGCATTTATTTCTTCTTCCTTTTTGTTTGGTCACTGCTTTATGTATTTTTAAACTCTGCTATTTTATGTATATCATTCTTTCTTGGCCATTTGATCCTTGTATTATTACACATTTTTCAGTAGCTCTTTAAATATTCCTTGCCTGAGGTCAACTTGAATGGTAGACTAGCCACTCCAGGTTTTCTTTGGCTATTATCCATTGTATTTCCTACTTGCTTTACTTTGAGCTTTCTTGCAATCACATTTGAAATTAATTTATTTTTAGATAGTATAAACTGGAGACATACTTTCTACCCATTCTGACAATTTTCATTTTTTAATTTATAAGTTTAGACCATTTACACTTAATATAATTATTGATAATTTTAGCTTCCAGTATATAATGTTACCTTTTCTCCTATTTCTATTTTTCCTGTCCTTAATTGTTTTTTCTTACCCCCTTTTAGGTTGCTTGGGTTATGTTTATTCACATCAGGTTACATGTACTTTGAAATTATTTTAGCACTAACTTTACTTTAAACTACCATAATACAATGTCCTCATGTCAGAGTGCTTTTGCATTCTTTTCTACTTTTGTGGGATCAGGATTCAGTCTTTTAAATAGTGGCCTCACAGTAGCTTCACATTCAGCAAATCAACAAAGACCAAGTGATTCAAATTTATGTTTGATGTTTGGGATATTTCATGCTCAGTATATTTTCTTCTCTATCAGAGGGTAGAACAATTTTCTTTTCTCCCTACGTTCTTCTGGATTGGAGTTTTAGACTTATATTAACTATGTCTGTGGATAGACAGACCAAGAGAAAATGATGTTTCAGCTGGTCCTAAAATGTGTGTCTTCCTAAAAAGGCTTAGGAATTAGGTTGCCCTCTGTGTGTTAAATATCAACTCGTTAAGGATTTTAGTAGTGCTATATAAAAAGCCATCCAGGGCTGCCAGACTCATTAATTAATAACTTGATAACAAATAGTAACATGATAAAATTTAAAAAGTGTAATTTTGGACTAAGAAAATCACTGGCGGAGAGAGAAAATAGAGAAAGGAGGAAGAAGATAATGCTGGCAGTGTGGATTTAAGCCATCCAGGAGCTACAGAATTTGGGAGTTCACACGCACCTTCTCTTATCTGCAAGCAGTGGGCAGATGCATGCAGCTGTCTTAACCTGAATTCCTTAGACACCCCAATCTTTTTTCCTCTCTTTGTTCTGGTTTTGAGATTATCAAGAAAAGTTCCTTATAGGCATTTTCCTTTCAATGATGAAAGCACCAGCTAGAGAGTCCTATGAGGAGAAATGGAGATCTCCACCTTTTTCTGCCTTCTTGAGTTCAATGAATGAACAGTAGATTTTTTGTGTGTGTTTGTTTGCTTGTTTTTCCCTTTAGAACAGCATTTCTCAGTCTGTGAGTTGTGATCCCTTTGGGGATCAAATGAACCTTCACAGGGGTCGCCTAAGAACATTAAAAACATAGATATTTATATTATGATTCATAGCAGTGACAAAATTACAGTTATGAAGTAGCAACAAAAATGATTTTGTGGTTGATGGTTGATGGGTCACAGCCTTAGCAAGGTGAGAACTGCTGCTTTGGAAAGACAAAGATAGCCATGATGAAGTTAGGTTCCCAGCACTCAAGTTCGGAGGCTCTCAACCTCTTGTAACTCCTGCTCCAAGGATTCTATGCCTTCTTCTGGCTCCTATGGTCACTGCACTGGCCTCTGTGGTACATATACCCACGTAAAACACCACTAACAACAACAAAATGAGCATTCAGAGAACAATGTCCTCTAGAAATGGAAATTCCAAGGGTGGAAAACACAGGACTTAACCAGAAAGTTAAAGCATAAAGCTAAGGAATTGTGTGCACTGCTGTTCTGATGGCTGTGACCTGACCGCAGAAAGGAAGGGCTTATTTGCATCCACAGGTTGAGGGCACAGTCCACCGTGGCAGGGGAGTTACGCTGATGAGAGGACAAGGAAGCTGGCCATGTGCTCCTGTGCTCCTGGTGGGGAAGAGAGACATGTGTGCTGGTATTTCGTTTTCTCCTTTTTCTGCAGTCTCTGACTCTAGGCAATAGAGGGGATGCTGCCTCCCATATTTAGAGTAACAGGAACCAGAAATTCTTCACAGATGAGAGGCAAAGGACATCTTAGGATGAAGGCGAAATGGGACTCCAGGCTGCGAGGCCACGTATACTAAGGAACTCTAGGAGAGAAAGTGTTCCCAAGGAAGGGTAAAGCTGACAGGATTTTCTCTGGGTCCAAATACACTGGAAGGGGATCCGGGCAAGAATACAGAGCTCAGTAACGAAATGTGATAAATACACAAAGTGAACAAATCAAAAAGTAAACTGAATCCAAAGGAAAATTAAAATCAGCATGAAATGGAGAACGGGGGGGTGGGGGGCGACAAAAGTAACCACAGTGTTCCCTTAAGTTTGTCCACATGAGGTGTCTACCTGGTAACAGTAACAATGCACACCCAATAGATAGGCTAACAAAAATTACAATGTATTTCTTCTGGGAGAATATAGGATTGGCTAGGAATGTATGTATATTGAAGAGGGCAGGGGTGGGCAGAGCAAGCTTTTGCCTCCCCTTTGAAACTATTAGCGAAGAGAAAGGCTAGACTCTAAATGTAAGAAGTAGCTAAACATACGTGTAATTTAGATGAATGGAGATAAATACTCAATGGCTCTGCTATAAATATTGAGCGTGTTTTGTTCTGGTGACTGAGCAATGAAGGAAATGAAGAGGAGGTGGCTGCTGTTTGTTTTCTAAGGCAAGCACAAAATAAGCAAACGCAGAGTTGACAAGAAGGAAACCCTATAAGCTAGGGAAGAAAATAGGGGGAAGTATATTTTCTGCTGTTGTCTATCTGCAGGCAGAAATTGATACAAGTTAAATGAGTAAATAAATTAAATAACATCATAAAAAATTTGGAATTTCGAAAGATCTGCTACTTTCCAACAAAATCCCAGGTTAGGGACAGGCCTTCAATGTATGCATGCTTCGGGAGCATTCAAGATTCAAACTATAAGACAAAGCATAGATTAGGTCAGATTTGGTGGGAAGATTACACATTTGTGCCCCTTTCCTCTGGAAAGAAAATGACATAGCAGTGTTTATATAGTCCATTTGAAGACTGATTCGTCTCACTCAAAAGACCTCAGAGGCATTTTAACCAATGTACCCACTTTACAAAGCTCACGCTGTACCTTGAAGAGACCGAGTAACTTGAATTGGGGCTTAGGATCAACGCGTCACATCATGGACCCAGAACTGTGACTTGATCGCTGGTCCTTTTCTTTTCTCTGCACTCACACTGTGATACCATCCTCAGAGAATGCCAGGATAACAATGTGAGAAGCTTGGGCGAGCTATTCCTGTTACTGAGTCTAAAAATACCGGAATTCATGTGACCTATAAAGCACTGACGAGCCTGCCTCGGGCGGGCTTCCAAATGTCAGGGCCCCAGAAAAGGAGAAGTGGTGCCAAGCAGCAGGGGCCCTGCTGGCAGGGAGGACCTGGCCCACATCTGTCTGAAACACCTGGCACGCCCCGGGCATAGAGGCAAGGGCACACAACAGTCTGCGGCTTTCACCCTTTCACCGTTGCAGTCACTGAGGGAGCTCTTAGAGACAGGCTGACGGAGGTGACACACAGGCTCACATTACCAGTTCCTTTTCACACTGAAGCAGTCATTGCCCTCCCCTCCACTACTCCTTCCCTTCTTCCTACTTCTTTCTCTCCTCCTCCCTTCCTTTCTCATTGTCCTCCCTTCCTCTCCTTTTCTTCCTCCTCCATCTATCTCCTCCTCCTCTCCTCCCCCTTTTCTTCCTCCTCTTTTTTATTCTCCTACTCCCCTTTTCTTTTTCCATCACTGCAGTACACTTAAAAGGAACCACTTCTGGAACTATTCAAAATATGTGGAAAGCCTGTCTCTAACTTTGAGCAACTTTGAGTAATTAGTACAACTTGCTTATGGGGACGTGAAGACTCAGGAAAGGACTGTCACAGAGGCCGAGGTAGGGCTTCAGGAGCTCAAGGGCGCTTTAGTGCTACTGGAAAGGCAAGGGTTAGTCTAACCCTTGGAGAATACTCTGTTCTCCCTGGAGACACGTGGGAGTCACCCATTGGTCTTGAACTTGGAATAAGATAGTCCCATCTAACTGGCAAGGAGGTGGAGAGGATCCCTTGCTAAGAGGATAGCCAAGGAACCCTTCCAAAGAAAAAAGAACAACACCTCCCATGAGCCAGGTAGAATGCATGCCATTTCCTGAGCTCTGCAGTAGTTTTCTACCTGGGAAGAATTTTCCTTGTTAAGACCACACTGTGACCTACAGGGATACTGAGAATATAGAAATCATCACACCCCTAAAATGGTAGTGTATCTCTCAGGATTTAAACATCGTCTCCAAAGCTCACACTGAGCTTAATCCCCCAATCCATGAGTTGATGTTCTTTGTCGATGACGCCTCTTGGGTGATTATTGGGATTCAACAAGATCATAAGGACAGGGTCTCCACGATGGGACTGGTTGTTTCGTAGGAAGGGAAAGAGCTGAGCTGAGAGTTACCTGCTCAGCTTTGCCATTGCTCCTCAAACCCCAGTATTGCTTAAAAGGAGGCTATGAAAAATCGTTGATCCACACTTCCCTTTTTGCCACTGGATGGCAGTGCACCTACACCCCTGTGTGCCCTTAAGGAGAAGCTGCTCTGTCAGCATAATCTTGATTTATCCCCATTGGAGAGGCAACTGTGGAGACCAGGGACTTTCACATTGGCACTTCCTTTCTCTTAGCTCCCTGGGTTTCTTTGGCAGAATGTCTCACTTCCCATTTTCCCATGCTTATCCAACAACTGAAAAGTTCCTTGGCCTCTTCAGCACCTCTGGTCACACTCTTTCCCTTCCTCCAAGGCTGTCTTCTTACCTCTTTAGAGCAACTCTTGGAGCAACACGTTAACTGCTTAAAGGTACTCCTCTTCAACCAGTGACTGGTGTATCTCTCGAATAATCTCTGTTTGATCTTAGTTATATATTCTTTTATCATGTTGTTCTGTCCTTGTTGAGCTGTAGAAAGAAGGTGGGACCTTTCTTACTCATGTATTCAGAGCAACTGCTATGGAGGAAAAGAAACAAAATCCTTGCATCAGTATAGTCAAAATAGAGGTTCTGACGTGATCTTGTATCCTCACACTTAGTTTGGTCCCTGTGTGGAGTAGACGGTCAATCAAGGCTTGTTGGTTAAATCATCAATATATTCATGCACTTATCCATATGGCCTGAAAGCCTACATTCCTTACACTAAGCCTAAAAATGATTCATGCAGCTGTTTGTGATGGCACACAACTGGCATCCAGCAGTGGGGAGACAGAGGCGTTCCTGGGTTAGGAGTTCAAAGTTATCCTCAGCTACACAGCCAAATTTGAAGGCTAACCTGAACTGTGTAAGATTGCCTCAAAATATCAAAAACTTACAATTTTCAGTATAAAATTAATTGTACAACTTGATAAATAAGATATTGTTTTTCTAAAACTTATATATCTTTAAAGTTAATATTATTTCTTCTTTTTTCTGCATCAATTCTGCTGTTTCTAATTTTTAAAGAAAAGATTGCTTTGCTGACCTTTGCCATTCTTGACTCCTGTCATACCAGTTTTGAAAGCTTTCATATTTCAGTGTGTCATCTTCACCTAATCCCTGCCACTCGGCTCCTGTGCTCAATCACTCACCTGGTCCGTCTGTTCTCTAATTCAAAAGTCCCTGCTATCCTCCGCAGCTTTCTCTCCTTGTGTCCCCTGCCTGGCTCAGCTCCCAGATCCCAGTGTGTCTCCCAGGCAGTGGACCATCACCCAGCTGGCCCCATTTCTCCTTTGACGATTTCCAATCCATTGTCCAGCTCTTTTTCATAACTTAACAGTAGCAAAATGTAACTAGTTTTTTTTTCCCCCACACAGTTGCATTCATGCTCCCAAAAGGTTCATGCTAGCTTTGTTAAAACTCTCAGGCCTTCTCCTACTCACCAAACTCATCTCCCTGACTCAGTGTCTGAAGCCCTTCTTAGCACTCCCTGGAGCCTCCAGTCTCCAGTCTCCATCCCTTTCTCTTTCTGCCATGCTAGCCACTTGTGTCTGTCCTGTGAGTGTCCCTTTTGTGCTCCTTCCTAGCCCTCACAGAAGCTGCTCCTTCTCTTCTACTACCCCCTTCACAGGCTCCCAGTCTTTTAAATCCCTTAGAAATTTAACATTTCTTTGCCCGGGTCACCCTGTCCCTATTCCACTGGAATATTCACTTTCTCTGATCTTTCACTGACAATGTATCCACATGTGTACAAACTCCTTTGTCTTCTGTTTCTTTGTATACCTAGAGCCTAGCAGAAGGGCCATCTCAGAGTACATACCACATAGGCATCCACCAAATAAAGAAAGGGATTCCCCCTTTGTAAACCAGGGTTTCTGTTGTACCCAGTCCTTCTGTGTTAGCCACACCACCCACAGCTGTATGTCCCAAATAAACACACAGAGATCTACACTGGTTGGCCTACTGGCTCAAGCTTCTTATTAACTCTTATAACTTACATTAGCCCATAATTCTTGTCTGTGTCAGCCATGTGGCTTTTTATCTTTTTTGGTGAGGCAGTCACATTTTGTTTGCTCTGTGTCTGGGTCATGACTGCAGACTGCAGAATCCTCTTCCCAGAATTCTCCTGTTCTCATTGCCCCACCTTTACTTCCTGCCTGACTACTGGCCAATTATTAAAAATAATACAAGTGACAGGATAAAAAAGCATTGTTCCACAGCACTTCCCCCCCTTTAAAAAGAAACAAAACAAGAACTCTGAATCTAATATACTTTGTTTAGCTTTTCTCCTAACCATTGTCCATAACAACTTGTAATCAATATTTTAAACAAAGGAAAATATCCATAGTCTTTTGGGACTGTGGGTGTGGTTTTCCAGGCTTCTTCCTGCAGACTGGGGGCACTGATAATCTCATGGGAACCTAAAGAAAATTTTGAATTATGATCAAGTCCTGACTGGAATATTCTGTGAGGCTTGATCTTCTCAGGGAGGATCTTGAATCTATTCTGGATGTAGAACTCAGTCATCTGGACCATTCCTCCTATTGGAGATTTCTCAGGGGGTCTTCCTTGATAAAACCTGATTTTTCTTAACCTGGAATAAATCCACAGCCTCTCATTTCCTGTGGAAACAAAAGTGAAACCTCTTCTCCAATGTAACATACATTTTGATTTCATTTTTGAAGTCAAGGTATTTTCAAAATACCTATCTTGAATTAATTCAGCAGCATTTATAAACAAATACCTTTTAGTAGCTGTTGCTCCTTCCTCAGCATTCAAACAATTCAAAGAGAACATAGTAAAATACATTATTCAGATTCTCTCTGTGTTTTCCATCTTTATGTGAGTTTATTTTAGACACTATTTCTTTTATTTTTAATTTTTGATTTTTTGAGACAAGGTTTCTCTGTGTATCTTTGGTTGTCCTTGAATTAACTCTGTAGACCAGGTTGTCCTTGAACTCACAGAGTCTGCCTGACTCTGCCTCCCAAGTGTTGGGATTAAAGGTATGTGCTTCCATACCCAATTATTCTTTTTCTTTCTTTTTTATTTTAAGAATTTTTTCCCTTTTCTTTTTTCTCCCAAGCCTACATATATTTTTAAACACACTGTAAAACATTTAGAGGTTTTCATCATCTGAATCTATCTTTACTGTATATCTCTCTTTTTCTGACCACATGAGTCTTTAATTTGCTATGCGATATGGCTAGGATTAAAGCCATGGCTTTGATGGCTGGATTGAGCCCATTACTTACTCTCTGAGATTCTAGCCTCATGGCAGAGTTACCAGCTGTAGACATGTTTATTGCCCCACCTCTATAGTATTTCAAGGTCCCTGCTACCACCAAAAAGCATGTGGTCAGCTTTTTATCAACACCATTCAAGTGTCTCATGGCAAAACCTTGCAGCTAGAGATGATTTAGTAAGCCTCTCTTAAATGAGAGTGCTTGCTTGCCTCTAGCAAGCAGAGCAAACCAGAGTTGTTGTTACCAAGAAGCCATGCTTAATGCTATTATTTTGTGTTGAGAATTACTTCCCAATTTCTTTCAGATTTTCTGTGGCTGCAGTTCTTCACACGTTGGGCACCATTTGTTGTAGAGAGGGGTCTGCTTGTTCATCCTGACATCCCAGAACTGAAATAATCACACAGAAACCATATTATTTTAATCACTGCCTGGCCCATTAGCTTTAGCTTCTTATTGGCTAACTCCTACATCTTAATTAACCCATCTCCATTAATCTATGCATCACCATGAGGTTGTGGCCTACCAACAAAGTTTCAGCACATCTATCTCCAGTGGCAGCACCATGACTTCTCTTTGACTCCATCCTTCTTTGTCCCAGCATACAGCCTCACATAGTTCTGTTCTTCCCTGCCATAGGCTCAAAGCAGTTCTTTATTCATTAACCAATAAAATCAACACACAGACTGAAGGACCTCCCATATCATTTCCCCTTTTCTCTTTAAACAAAAAGAAAAGCTTTAACTTTAAGATAGTAAAATTACATATAACAAAACAGTTATCAAGCAAGAATTACTGTTACAATATTTATATCTATTTTATCTTTTATCATAACTAAGGAAAACTATAACTATGACTATAAATTCTTCAGCTCCATCAAAGATTCCAGAAGATATAATATCACCTAAGTAAACAGTACGTTTATTGTAATCAACTTCCAAAACTCTAGAATTGGCAGAGACATCTTGCTTCCTGGACAGTCACTCAAAGTTCTTCTGTAACATTGGAGCATCCATCTCTAGCCCAGAGGCCCATATTCTTTTTCATGAAGTAGGAAACTTTAAAGACAGTTCTGCCTATATTGACATTTTGTCGGTCATTTTCTTCTGTGTCCTGCAGAATGTCGAGCAAACTCTTTCACGTAGAAGGAATCCCAAAGGACCATCTCACCTTTAGGCAAGTTCAGCAGTCATTTCTCTGTAGGTCCTGTGTGTCTAGTTCAGCAGTTCAGGCAGGAACAGTTTATTGTCCAAATGACTAACCAACTCCATAAGGAACCTCTTCTATGCCCATCATCCTCTTGAAGTAACTGGTGCTGTCAGGAGCAGATGTGTCTCATTGTCATGAAAAGACCTAAATTCTTAAAACACTATAATGCCTTATTCTATAGCCTTTGAAAGGTTTGAAGAATGCCTATCCATCTGAAATGCATATCCATCCATCTAGAAAATCTAATTAACATGACTATAAGCTTGACTATTATAAATGATTATCTATTAACCTATATTTCTTAAATACACATTACATTTTTAAATGAGCTACATAAACACAATACCTTAATCAAGAGCAGAAATACATATACACAGTACAACAAAATCGACTTTAAATTTGTATCAATAAACCAAGATCCATACCAATGCAAATTATTCATATCTATATCATATCCCCTTTTAAATGTAAACAAACATTTACAAACATGAAGGCAGAAGTCACAAAATAATCCCACACTAGTTCAGAATTACATATAATAAAGGGTAATTTATTTAGGGGAGACTCACAGCTCACTGTCCTAGATCACAGTCCTCTGCACAAATGGGGAACAGGAACAGTGTCTAGCAGCCAGAAGTGAGAGCTGGAAGCAAGAGAGAATGCACACTTTACAGCTGCATTTATAGTATAAGAGACCATGCCCAAGTAGGCTGGTATCTTAAATATCTTAAAGGCTATTGGTTGAATGAGCAGAATGTGCTTCCACAGCACCCTTGGCATGTATTAATAATTAATACCATTAATACATGGTAGTTTAATCAACATGCCAGTTCTTGTGTGGTCAAGTTCAGCGTTACAGATCCTAAGACAGAGAGAGGCCAGAGTGGAGAATTCATGGAGTCACTAACATCTGCTTTCTTCAGAGTCAGATAGATGTTATCTTTCATCTCTGAAGGAACTCCTTATATGTAAACATCGTTGGGCCTGTATTCGTTCTGTCTGTTGCTACATTTACTCCAGGCTCTGGGACCCCTTACTTTGGTCTTTTATGAAACAGTCACACCAGTTATTCCCTCCTTGGATGCTTTATTCCAAAGATTATGTCTTAAAAGGGATAGGTCCCTGAAAGGAACTGGCCACCTAGATCATTACTATGTTTTCAATGGTACCATTGCTTTGGATTTAACGCTTTGAGCTCTTTAAATTTTATTTTGTAAAGAGTGTGAGGCAACGGGCTATTGTCCCACTAAGTGTGGCAAATTTCCCCCAAACCACTTATTGAAAAATCCAGTTCTTTCTATTGGTTTATAGAACCTTAAAAATAATTCACTGGATGCTGCTATACTTCCAGGTTGTTTGGTGCTTTTGTGCATTGATATGTCAACTTTCCAACATTATCACAGGATTTCCTAGCTTTTTTCATTCTTGACAAGTTAGGTCCTGCCTGTTATGAACACTTTACTCTCAGTAACATTTCTTTTCAAGCATTATTTTGCTCCACCATTAACTAGTTTCCAACAATAAAATGTTTTATTACTTTGAAAGGTATACTGGGATAATTATTTAAATTATAAATACGCCACATGTTTATTATATAAATTTAAGAAATATAGAAAGTTAAAAGAATGAAACTCTGGAAATATTACTGTTTGTTTATTTCCCCCTGCTTTTCATTCAGTGAGACTCTGGACCATACGGAGAGGATCATATGATAAGATGTATTGTATCCTTCTTCTGCCATATCTGCTGTGATGATCTGAATGTGAACTATCATCCATAGACTCACGTGTCTGAATACTTGCTTCTCACTCAGTGGTGCTATTTGGTTCCATATGGAATCTATAGGAGGTAGGACCTGGTTAGAAAAAGTCCATCACTGGGGATTTGCTTTGAAGCCTTCCTTCCTCTCTTCTCTCTCTCTCTCTCTCTCTCTCTCTCTCTCTCTCTCTCTCTCTCTCCCTTACACACACACACACACACACACACACACACACACACACACACACACACACACACTTTTCTCATCTTTTTCTTCTCCTGGTGTGCAGATAGAATGTGAAGTCTCTGCTTCCTGACTGCCAGGTTACCCTCACACTCTTGATTTCCCTACTCTGTCTCTTTAGAACTAGAATGCATTCTTTTCTATATTGCCTATGGGTATGGCACTTTAACCCCAACCCACTTTATAAGCACTTTTGTATCATGTTACATACAAAACTGGAAGCAGGGGATACACAGGGAACCTACACCTCCAAGTCTCCCCTGACCTCTACACGTTTGTTATGGCGTGCACACTCACAAACACACCATGCCTTTGAGCAATAATAAATACATTAAAAAGAAAGTTTGAAATCATCTTTGTGCCGTATTCCCTCATATTTAATGTTTTAAACTATACTTAGTGATGCCCCTGTGGTGGATCTTTAAATATGGCAATAACATCATATTTTGCTTCCCTTAAACATCATGATAATGAAAATCTGTGTAAATATATTTTTGTTCACATTTGATCATTTCCTTAGGGTGTATTTATAGATCTGGGTCAACAGGTATGTGCAATTTTAAGGCTCCAAATTGCTTTTTAAAAAGATTATACCAATTTAAACTCCCACTAGCAGGGTATGAAAATGTCTGTTTCTTGCCAAAACACGGGTATTATTGTCTCACTGAGATTTTGTTGAGGTTATGTTAAATCTATAGATCAATTTAGAAAAAAATTGCCTCCTTTGCAATATTGATTTGTTTCTTCCAGGAAGATGGTGTGTCCCCACTTAATTAAATCTTTGTTGTGTATCTCTCAGTGAGGTTTTGTTGCTTTCTTCATATAAATCCTCCCCATCCGTTATTGGGTTTATTTCCAAGTGACTCACTTCATTTTTTTCCCCTTTGGCTATTGCGAATGGCATTTTATAAATGTATATCATGCACATTCCCTCAGTGTCCTACAAGCAGTTGACCCTTTATGGAAAATAAAATTCTATGTTCAGTTGGTTTGGCAAAGGCTATAACCTTCACTTAGAAGCTCTCATGATAAATTCATGTAAAGCTGAAAAGTCCTATTTGTTAAGAAATTCTATGAGCATTATTTACCACCACCTAGCACATGCAGAGTGTATTCAATGACAGGCTATTTCCTTCTCATACAAGACATAAAACCTTAATATACAATCTATAATTATTCAATAGGCTGACATGCTAGGCAGTTTACTGTTATAGACTGACGAATGGCTCTGGTTCTTCGTTCCTCCCTTTAATGGCACCATTGCCTGGGATGTTGAAGAGTTCTGCTGTCACTCTCAAATTAGTTGTGTGATTTTGGCCAACAAGATAGCAGAAAGCAGAAAGCTTATGGGGGATTTCAAAGTAGGCTTGTTCGCAGTTGTATTTCTCCACCTTTGTGGGAAAGATGTATCTGGTTACTGTGTTTGGAGAAGGGATTTAAGAGGCAGGGCTGAGTTAACACAACTGAGATCATTTCATCCTAAACATAGTCATCCTAAACCTGTTCTGTGTCTGTGTGTGGGTGATCTTGCCTATATGTGCATGTGTGGAGGCTAGAGATTAACATGGGAAGTCTTCTTTTATACTTCACTATCTTATATTTGATATAAGAATGTTCAGTAGTCTGAAGGCTCGCTCTTTAGACTAGGCTGGCTGGACAGTGAGCCCTGGATTCTGTCTGTCTCTGTTCCCCATCAACCATGTGGTTAAAGGTAAGCACCTATGTCATCCCTGGCTTTTTAGTGGATGTCACAGATCCAATTTCAAGTCTTCATGACTATGCAGCAGCGAGCATCTTATTCACTGACCCATTTCACCAGTCCAATCAACCAGCTCTCTTCATGAACATGAACTCATTTGAGACCAGGAAAACCACTCAGTTGACTTTCAGACTTACGAGATAAATAGTCTTTCTCTCTCTCTCTCTCTCTCTCTTTCCCTAACACACACACACACACACACACACACACACACACACACACACACAGAGAGAGAGAGAGAGAGAGAGAGAGAGAGAGAGAGAGAGAGAGAGAGAGAGAGAGAGAGATGTTTTTCCCAGTAGTACTGGGGATTGAACCTAGAACTTTCTGCATATTCCACTGGGAATTGAATCTAAGATTTCTTGCATACATCACTAGGTTCACTGTCCATTGATCCCTAAATCAATGAAGCATGGCTGCTGTTAGGGCTCTGAGTTTGAGTGACTTGTTGCCTGGCATTACTGTGGCAGGAGATAAGTGATGTACCTACTTTGATTAGGGTATGACCTAAAGTTGGTTTAAATGCCATAGCCTTTAGTATATTAAAGGAATTTTCATTCCCATTTTTCTAAATGCTTTTTATCACCATTATCATTCATTTTTTATTTTATTGAATTTTCTGAGAATGGATGTCACGTTGTAGCCAAGATTAGCCTGGAACTTAATATACAGCATAGGCTGAACTCCAAGTCCCAGCAATTCTTATGCCTCAGTCTCGCATGGGATGCAGCTACAGGTGTGAGCCACCACATCCAGCTCTCCCGAGATTATTCTAAGCTTTTCTAATTGATGTGGTATTTTATATTAATAGATGTTCTTAGAATAACTTGTCTTGGCCTTCCTACGGTGAGTTATTCTTGGTAACGGTTATCATTCTTTGATGTAGTATCAAATTCCATATGCTAGTATTTTCCTTAGGAATTTAGACTCTATCTGTAGGAAAGTTGGCTTATAGCTTCCTATTTTGACTCAACTTTTTCATTCTTGGTACAAGGCATATGTCAACTTGGTAAAATGATCCAATTAATTTTTCATCTTTGTCAATGCTGTCAATCACATTTTACAATACAGAAATTGTCTAATCCTAGAAATACTAATAGAGTTCACTATTAAACGCTTTGATCAGACAGTCTTTCTTGTAGTTTTTGTTTAATCATTTATTTATTTATTTTATAACCTCTGACTACTAGTTTGAAGGTTTCCTTATTTTGATTTATTTACAATACAACTTTCATTTCTCTTGTGATTATAATAAATAATGTATACTTTATTTCATTCATTGTCAAGAACTACTTTTCAATCATTCTAGGGCAAAGTCTGATATAATAAGCAAATAGCAAGACAGTCACTTCAGCAATTACAGCTCAACGTCAAACTTGAATTTACGTCTCAGTGTGACCTAACATTTCTGTATAGAGCAGTGTGACTATGTATGACCAACATGTGTCCTCATTTTGAGACGCTAGGTAGTGGGGGTGCCTGACACTTTGTTATACGTTTTCACTGCTGGAGAAGACCAGCTAAGAGAAGTGATGTGGACTCAGGAGTGTTGGAATATTGAATACTTTTACATGATTTGTGAATGTAATATATGAGAATACTTGAATATTTTAAGAACTCTAGGGCCAGATCACCATATTTATCGCCTTAAGTTGTGATTAATATGAGATTTGAGGTCTAATGAGTGCATTGGTCTGTATTAATTGTCAATCTAACAGAGTTTAGAATCACCTAGGATATAGGCTGCTGGGCATGCCTATGGGTGATGATCTTGATTATGGCAATTGATATGGGAAAACACATCTTAATTGTGGGCAGGACCATTGCCTGGACAGGGGATCCAGGGATGTATTAAATGGAGAATGTGAGCTGAACAATGATTTGCATTTCTCCTTACCTGATTGTGGTTGTCTCAAGCTCTGGGGGTCTTGACTTCCTCATCATGAAAGACGTGCCTTGAATTGTGAGCTAAATACAACCATTTTCATGTAAGCTGCTTTTGTCAGATAATTTTACCATCACAGCACCAGGAGAAGAACGTAAGAAGACAACGAGCCACACAAGACATACCTTTAAAAATCTGGTCTGCTTCCTCGGTGGCTTCAAGATAAGCTGAAAAGGGGTGAGCGTTCATACACCACCAAGCGCAGCAGAAGTTTCTATTCTATGAACTTCCTGTTTGGCGGAATCTTGTTGATTTGTCAAGGCTTAGGTTTTGATGTCTAGTTTTTATCAGCAACAATAGCAAATATTTATTCACAGCTTACCAGGTGCAACACACTGCTCTAAGCACTGAAATCATATCCGTTTTGTAGATCAGGAAAGGGAAGTGCAAATGACGACATGGCTTCTCTGTGTTCATCGGTTACTGGGACTCATGTCCAAAGAGTTGGGTGTAAGCTATACTGTAGGTTTCTCCTATCACTGCCTCTAACTCCTTCTCATTCCCCCATTTCCACATGTCTACCACAGTGCCTGGCTGAGAGCAGAACTTCTAGTGATGTTAGATAGTTGAGATTTACATGAGGATAGAAAGCAAGGAAAGCCAGAAGCAGAAGAGTGAAAACTGATGAGATATCATGAGGTAAAATTTTTTGGCCTCCTCATCAAGACTGATGCCAGCCATGCAAACAGAAATAACAGAATGTCTTCCTCATGTCACCATTGGCAGGATTTTATCAGTCAGGTCTGACACATACTTAAACCTCGTAAACATTTCTTGTTAATTATATTGTTGACCATAAGACCAAATCTCTGCCAGAGGGTGTGGCTTCTTTGAAGTTACTTTGCTTTTTGATACCCAATGCCCTCATTCGTTAGATGGGGCATCTTCATGAATCTATGATCCTGTGATCTGTGACCCCTACTGGAAACTAAAGCTGTGAGAACGCAGGGTCATGATCACTGATGAACAAGGTATTTGCATAGGGCAATTGAGGACTCTTGCTACATCTTCTCATGGAAGCAGCTGTTCATGCAACTCGACTCCCCTCCCTCACATCTGGCATCTGTACACTGTCAAATTGAGCTTGCGTTGAGTCTGGAGTATTATCCATAGACACTTTCTATATTACATTCGGGGCCCTCATGGTCACTCAAGAAGAAGATTGATGCATTGGACAGACACACAAAACCCAGGAGACTCAGTTGACTTGAGTTTTGAATAAACAATAATTGCTTAGTATGAACAAGTTCCATAAACATTTAGAAAAATTATCTGTCATTTAAATTCAGTCCTCTGGTTTCCTGACACTGTATCCACTCTCTCAGATGGGAAGGGTACTGAGAATCTGAATTTGGTCAATCTGTTCTTGGAAGTCAAACAGCCAAGTTCTAGGACCTCTGCCCTTGTTGCTTGTTCTGGGAGTAAAGGACAGACTAGTTAAGTGATAGTATTTGTGTGCTGTAAGTTACCCAAGAGAAGAACATCTCTTGATTCAGTAAGGCAATTATTATATCTTGAGTAAAGAACAATTGATTATCTGGCATGGATGTCCCAGACTGTGGTTTAATGGAAATCTGTATCTACAACCTATTGCCGCTGTTGAGTTAGAAGTAAATATGTTCTAATAAGCAACTGGTATTTATTTAATGTACAATAACTCGCCTGCTAAGCTTAAATAAAATGCACAGTTAATTAAAACCATCTCTGTACCGTGTCCTCTAGGGGAAAATATTTTACACACAATCTGACTTGGGACTTTTTTCTTTTCTTAACCTTCACAACCGAGCCCCTGTTGGGAGATTTTAATATGATCTGTATGGGGGGTTGTCTAGAAAATAGATTTGCTGGGCAATTTTCATCATGCTTGGAGTCATAGAAATCCTATTTATTTATCTAATGTGGAGAAAGCTTCAGGGAGCTCACATAGCAAAAATCCTAGGTTAATGCATACGTGACTGGGGTCAGATGGGCTGGGGTCATACTGTTCTGGTTGGTGTTAATACGTAATGTTCCCCCACCAACTTATATGCGGAAGGGTTCAGTGGAGCTGATGGCCGGCACTCTTTTGGGAGATTGTAGAGATTTTATGAGGTCGGTAGTAGCCAGAGGAGGTATGCTACTGGGGTGTACTGGATCTACTGAATCTCCAGTTCTTTTCTTTCTCTGCCTCTCACTGGTCTAGGAAGGAAGCATCTCTCCTCTCCTATGCTGCTTCTGCCTCTGATTGTTTTACCCAAGTGTATGGTGCCAAGCAACCATGGGCCGGACTCTCTGAAACTGTATCGGGAGACTTGGGTCATTCTTCCTTCTAAGTTGTTTGTGATGGGGTATTCTGTCCCACGGACAAAGAAAAGAACTTACAGACTTGCCTGCTTGCCACTCAGTCTGAATCTATTCCTTCTCCTGAGTCTGAGTTTCCACTCTGTGAAATGAATATAACCCTTCAGAGCTTTTCCCAACAGAGGGCCCGCAGCACATGGAGCGTAAGTTAGCCTGGACTTTGTAAGTGGGTCTTCCTGTGTCCAGTATCCCTGTCCCCTGCTTTGTGAGTTTAGACTTGAGGTCGTCAAGAGAAGGCTTTGAAATGTTTGTTCATTCGCTTACTTGCGCATCTCTTTGTTATTCAAAAATTACTTGGTTTCTGGGTTCCTAATGAACTACAGACCACACATTGAGTAGACAGACTCCCAACCCTAACCGCCTCTTACAGAGGTACAAAGTTAAATTTATGCAGTCAAGGAGGCATTCCACACCTCTGAATTTGTTCCCTTGCCTGCAAAAGTGTGCATAGTGTCTTCCCTACAAATTACACAGTGACCGTGAAGTTCAAATGAGACAATGTATGCGCGCACACTTTCAGGAGTCAGAAAAATTAACATACAAATGTATATTTCCCCAATAGCAGCAGTTCATGAGCGCTCACATGGGATTTGCAGATTTGTTGAGTGCTGAGAACGGAGCGTGCCAAGCTGTGAGTGCCAGGGACAAGCTTGGTGGGCCGGGAGAGAAGAGCAGCTCAGCCTCCCAGAGGACTCCTGGGTCGAGAGTCAGCCAAACAATTAAAGTCTGATGTTCATGGAGGATGTGGAGAATAGAAAATACTTTTGAAGCCATGACCTCATCTGCTTCTTACAGCATCCTTCTGAAGATGGCGGAGTAGGCATTCTCTCCCCCATTTTATGGTGAAAAATTGAACGGCAGAAAAGGGAAACGGCGGATACTAAGTCATTCCATGCTAAGGATAGGGGCAGGGATTCTGAATTTATAAAACCTGTTCTGTAGTGCAGGGCTTAGCCAGTGAGCTTGGGCTGGATTTCAGGGCCCCATTCCCTTTCAGGACACTTTTAGGAAGGATACAATCAAGAGAGAATGAGCACATATGGTGGACGGTGGGAAGGCTGATGAGGCCTGGCTGCCCCAGAAGGAGGTCTTGAAGATTGCTGACCCGATGCTGTGGCTGTGCCCATGCTGCTCTGAGTGGCCATGATAAAAAGTTAATATCCAGTTTCAGTGGGAAGCCATAGCTAACTATAATTACTTGGGTGTGTTGATAGTAACGGCTGATGCAATTATAATTCCAAGGTCATGGGGAAGTGCACTCAGCAAGAATTTGTACGAGAATTGTCCTTTTTCTTTTGTTGCTTAGACTTTTAATGGTGGTCCCTGGGATTGACTTTCTCCTCTTCTTACTCCAGTGGACATTTGGAGATGGGGCTCCAGGCTAAGTGGGAAGCTCTTGGGGTGCTCTGGTCTGTCCTGGGGATTGGCTTTCTCTGTTCCACTCCATCTAGTTCTGATTTCCACACAATCTCTGGTCCTAACTGTTTTTATCCTGATTTGTCTTTACAGACTTTTTCCATCTTAGAAATAAGGAGGAGAATGAAGGTGACTTCCAAATACTCCATTATGATTTGGAGGCCCGCTCAGGGGATGGCAGATCCAGGCCTGGGAGGCCCGGGAGCAGCTGACAGGGCTGTCCAGCCAGGGGTAACAGCTCTTTGTGCTTCTCACACAGTGGCCTCTAGCACTATATGAGTTTTAGAGTGGCAACGATTATACGTGAACATCAAATGAATGCAGCAGTTCCTCAGTGTCTCTAAGCATGTCTGTTTCTAGTGCTCAGGATTTGCAGGTACACCAAACCATCGTAAGGGACAGGGGCATGTCAAGTGTTTCCATGCCTACAGAAAGTTCTATTGTCTCAACAGGTCCTGAGAGGAAGTTGGCTTTTTATGGGGGAACCTGGGAATGGAACCCAGAGAAGTTTGGGGTCCAGTCATGCTTGACCTATAGTCTTGAAAATGTCAAAATTATGTGACTTTGGGCCAGTCATCGAAGACTTTTAAACCTCTGTACAATGGAAATTTGAATATGCTACTGAAGAGTATTAAAGGATCTGGGGATAGTTATATCGAATATTGAAATAATAAGGAGAGGTTGGTGGTGCCTTGGGATTGTCATCCTTTGTGACAGTTCTGTCTCAGCAAAGTGCCCTCCTGAATAACCCCGAGAAGAGGTCTCTCTGGACAGACCTTTCCTGCTGCCCAATCACCTGGACATTTTAAAAACTGTGGCTTAATTTATCTCCAAGCCTGCATACAGAGAAAGCTGTTGCTTGTCTATTTCTCCCCATTCTCTTTCTTCTTCCCACTCCACCTCCATGTCCCACCTGTTATTCTCCGAGGGTAGCCAAATTTAGCAAATAAAAACACGGGATTCAAGTAAAACTGGAATCTCACATAAGCAACAAATGGCTTTTATAGCACATGCGTGTCTCATTCAATATTTGGGACAGATGTATATTTAAAATAGTTAGACTGAGAAGGAGGGGTTGGTTATGAAGGGATATAGTTTGGGTGATTCTCTATTTTGAATGATGGATAGGTTATATAATCACTTCTCTACTGTGCATACTGCTTCCCATAATGCATCTGAGTAAATCATATGCACGGCCAATTATGTATAGGCATAAGGTGGTAAAAAAATATTGTCCCTAAATGGTTACTAGAGGACATAGCTTTGCCTTCCTGTGCATGTACCTGAAACTGTTTCAGGCCAGATTGGCCCTTCTATTCTGCATACAGAAAATTCTGCAGTGTTTTTGTTGACTGTGGTTAAAATATGTTTTTTTCTAGTAGCTGGATTCAAGTGACTGCTACAAAAATAGCTGATGGAGGAGCAGCAAAAGGTCATGGGTCTCATGGAGGGGCCTTGCAGCAGTGTCAGGGAGATGACCATCTTGGGCAGATGTCATCATGTATTTCCTCCGAGGTCTTTGGTTTTTATAAATATGTATATAACTGTAATTGGAGAAACTTATTTTTTCATTTTTTTTTCAGCTAAGGCTTTAGAAAACTCAAAAGATTAGAGAGGTAGGTGCCAATGCAGAGGAGAGGGGGAGGGGACAGAGATGGTCAGGCTCCATGCCCTGTCTTCAAGAAAACTCCTCAGAAAAGTGGAAGCCCTGTTCTTCTCTCCTCAAGTTGCTCAGGATTCAGTTCTCTCCATCCTGGCTTCTTCCCCGGTGTCGGCTCCGGGGCTAGAGTAAAACATGGCATTGTCAGTTTGGCTCTGAATCTCTTTCAGTGTCTTTTCATAGCAGACACCATGATGGATAAAGCGCAGAAGGTGTGTCGGGTACCATCCTCCCTTCTCTCTCGCGGATCCCTCACCAGCTCCTTGGCAGGAGGCTGCCGATGTCAGGGTGACTGCTTTGCTTCACTGCCCTCTTCCTCATCTTGGACGGTAAACATCAAACTGATCTTTTGACAGGTTGTGACACACTCTGGGGCTGGAGGAATTTGTAGCTGTCAGAGAAGCCTGGCTGATGGGTCTGCTTCTCAGAGCACTGCTGGGCTCTGGCGCGGTTTTCCGCACATACACCCCACCCCCATAGACAGGTGTTACCTGGAAATCTCTGCCCACTTTTTTGTTCACTTGGGTCTGGGCTTATCCTGGAGGCAGTGGAGGATACAAAGGCCTTGTGTTAAACTGCAAGGAGTAGTTCCATTTTAGATTTTGCTAGCAAGTGCTTGCCTTCCTGGATGCCTGAGAGTAAGAGCCAGCAGGATGGGTAGTGTCGGGTCTATCTGTTTTGAGGGTAATAAGGAGAGAGATATTCTTCATAAGCCTTATCCTCTTGCTGCTTAAGAAGCCTTCCTCGGTGCATTCCTCTCTACATCTGTTAGAAAATCTCCAAAGGAGGGAGGACTTGGATCCCTTTTGTACGTAAGAAAGGGAGGCAGGGTTTAGGTGGATTCTTAGTTAGTGGTAATTGTGAGTCTAAATGCCAGGTGACAGCTTCCAGCCAGGACCAGTAACAAAAGCTAATATGGTTCTTAGTTCCTTATGTCTATCAGATATTATCCTAACTGCTTCTTAGGTCAGTTCATTTGTTTTCCTCATAAACAACCAGAGACGCAGGGTTAGTGCTGTGCCCATCCCAGATGTTAGGATTTGAGCGCAGGGTGTTCCTCACAAGCTTATGTTTCAAGTGATTCATCATCAGCTCCTGACACTATTCCCAGAGGCTTCAGAATCCTGAGGAGATATGCAGCCTCGCTGGTGGAACTCGGCCGTGAGATGGTGGGCCATTCTTTGACGGTTATCCTGGCCTCACTTCCTGCCTTGCTCTGAGCTTCCTCATCTACCGTGATAAGAATAGTCTCTGCCATGAAAGGATTTCTCTGCCCGGGGTTTCTACCATGACTGATGAAAACCATGACCCAAAATGTTATCTCATGACACAAAAGTCGCTAGAGAAGGATAAAGGGGCTCTGACAGGGTAACCAGGCCCCCGAGGCCGTCCTCTGGGGAGAGACGGGGCTTGGGTTTGAACTCAGAGGGCACATCCCTAGTGGCTGCCTCTCTAGCTTTGCACGCTCTGCAGAGTTGTCAGTAGGTGAAAATGCACCAGCGATGACAGAGCATAAAATTATTATGCAAACACAAAGTATTTTATGGATGGCTTGCTCCTTTACCAGATACTGGAATGACAGTCAAATCTGACTTTTTAATTGAAGGCGAACTTGTCAGGAGAGGGGGCGGGAGCATCGGCCATGCAGACTTTAAGAACACCTCTGTATTTTCTAAGCCCTTCCAAAGGGTTTGTTTTCTACCCCCTAAATTTCTGAATCCTGGCATGTTAAGTATGTTAGTGGACATTTCTCCAGTCAAGCAGTTGTATGGTCTCCACATCACTGGGCAGGGGTGCAATCTTGGGATCACGGGCTCAGAAAGCCTGGGGTATTTGACTTGAAGGGTTCCTAACTTTGGTAACTTCACATGCTCTGCCTTTCATGGGTTTCCTCACTCTGTATCCTATGCCTTCTTTGTGCACCATGGATCCACTCCTTGCAACAAAGCTTGTCTATCCAGTCTCTTAAAGAGAGCTGGCAAGAATGCCAGCTTCAGAGCAGGTATGCAAAAAGGTATTTTGGATGAGAGGCAGAAAGAAGCACCTTAGGTGTAGAGAGGTCGGCCTGGGTAGACCCCCTGGTCTCCTAGCATTTCTGACTGCCATGACACGGGCTCTCCCTCAGCTTGGACCTGCATAGCCACTGGGTCTCTCCTCTTGTCTCATAAAGAGCCAGGATACATCTAAAGTTGGTTTTCTAACTTATTCAATGATCCCATGAATTTTTTCAAAGTACACTTGGGTTTCTGCACTCAGTGAGAAGGCTAAAGCATCCTGTTGCATGTGAAGGGTTGTCTAAGCTATATTAGTCTGTAGGCATTGCTGTGGGGGCTTAAATAGATCAGGCAAATGGAGGTGGGGCAGCCCACCTTAACGGTGTAGATGGTGCCATCTCATGAGCTAGGGTCAAGAACTGAACAAGATGGAGAACGCGAGCTTCACATTAGCCCTCATCACCCTCTGCTTTCTAATAGCAAATGCAAGGTGGCCAAACTCTTTAGACTCCTGCTTCCACGACCTCTCCACAACAATGCGCTCTCAAACTGGGAGTCAAAGCAAGCCCCCCGTTCTCCCACAACATTTTTGTCAACATTTCCTGCCACAGAGGCAGGAAATGTGACTAAAGCATTGTCCAGGGACCTCAGCCTGAGCGGTTCCCGCTGAGTTTCGGGTTTCTATACTCTTGTCCATTCTACACCCCAGAGCCACTTCTAAACTTTTACTATTAGTTTCTTGCCCTGGGACACAATCCCCATCTGTATCTTGGGATTTAGCACCCCTGCTAGTCAACTTCCTCCTTGTAATGTGCCAATTAGTATCATCTATGCACTTCAAACGAGAGAACAGCAACAGGCTGTGAAGAAGGCAGACTGACCTTAAAAGCAGAAGCCTGGTTCAATCTGTGATCTAGGTGTCACTTGCATTACACACTTGGGCTAAAATCCAAACAGTTACGATGAAATCCGTGAGGTCATTGCTATGGTTTATCTATGTCAAAAGATTGTCATTTTCTGTCTTTCCCTTTTCGTGCTTGGGAATCCAGGCTGCAGGCTTTCTTTGAAGAAAATACAACTCATAAAGAAATGAATAGGAAGTCTCAATTCTTAAAGTAAAAACCTGACAAAATATTAGCAGTCACTGTGTCAGATGCTGTCCTGGACATATTATTGCTCTCATCTAGTTTCATGGCGGAAAGTGGAGCAGCATCTCAGGATTATACCAGTGGGAAACTTAAGAGGGAGAGGTCAATAATTTGGGTAAAAAGAGTATTCTGACGTTCACATATGACCACTGATTCTTTCTCCCTGCAACATGGGAGACCATAGTGAATCAGCGGGACCCACAGTACACAGTGCCTGGCACAAATAAGAATAAGTGGTCTTAGAGAACCTGGGATTCATGGACTCCCTCTTGGAGCCTGCACACACATATAGTTCTAAGGATCTATTCAAATCAGCAAGCATGAATGGAGATCTGGTCATTCATGATTCAGCTACCATTGATCTTAAGGGGAAGAGCCAGATACTAACCTAAGTCCTGGTTGCCTCCCATAAGAACTTTATGGCCATGGGAAACTCAATAAGGAAAACGCATAAAGTGTTAACATGGACATAAGATAAAGCCGTAGGCATGTAAGGGAGATAAAATATGCTATACTATGGACCATTTTGATATCTAAATGAATTGATGGATCAAGACAGCCACATTGCAATATCACATTGCAAAAAAGCTTTGGGCAGTGTTTCTAGTGTCATATGACAAGCTATGAGAATACCAAAGATACCTTTCTTCTAAAATAATTTGTAATTAGTTAGTCAGAGAGAATAGACAATACACTCCTAACACACTGTGTGCTGGATTAGAGACTCAGACCACTGAGTGCACTCTAGGGTGATGTCCCTTTAAATACTACTCCATTGTGTGCCTGTGCACAGCTCCTTGGCTAGCTGGCACCCGCATGCTCTTCTTCAGCATGTCTGAGAAATCATGGTAGGAGGAGGCTCTCAGACACCACCTGGCACATTTACCACGGACTTAGGGGGGCTGATGAGCTCCACAGCTAATCCTTAATTAAGAAAGCAGCTAAAAACACCACCAGAGAACCCTGCCCAGAGCTGCCGTGCCTGCTCGCTAATGCTGAGTTGCTTGGGTTGATTGATACTTGTTTTCCGATTCCTTCCGTCAGCTTTCCCTGGTCCAGCCATCTGTTTTCTACCCAAAGAGAGGCAAGTTGGCTCTGCTGCTCATCTGATTTGCAGTAGAAGTGACATGATGGTGGCTAGGGGGTTAAACTGGGGGCCTGGCAGTCACTTGCTGTTGGCATAGAATCCTCCCCGAGAGAATGCGAATACCTCTGCCTGGAGTGACTGCTCCATTTTCAGGTTTTATTGTCTGGGATTCAGAGCGGTATCAGTGGAGGGTTGTCTGGAAGTTCAGATGATGCTTCTGGACATTCTGTCAAGAGACTCATCTGCTTTCCATTCTCCATCTCATCTTCCAGAGCATTCTAATGCCCGGTCATGGGAGGAAAAGGCAACAACTGATGTGTTTAAGTCACAGCTCTTCTTCCTTTGGGCAATAGTCATGCAAAGAGCGGAATGCAGGGAGAGAAATAAGAATGTAAAGTGCAAATAGTGCATTTAAAGAGCTTGCAGTCCAGATTTTACATGCGCGTGCACACACATACACACACACACACAGACACACACAAACACGCACATGCTTATATAAAAGATCTCTGGGAAGATTATAATAAAATTGAGGTGGAAATTATGTCGCCATCGGTAGTTCTAATAAATGAAGGTATCAATAGAATTAAAATAGTCAAAAAAACCCTTTAGAATGTAAACACCTCGTAATTTGAACTTTAATGTATGAGTGATAAATAAATGAAACAAACAGAATGAATGAAGAGGAGAGGTGTGTGTGTGTGTGTGTGTGTGTGTGTTTGGATAGACTAAAATTTGCGTTTGAATATCAATCTGAATGCAAAATAAAGCCAGGTCAGAAGAAAATTCTCAGTTGCTAAATAGTTTTGTTTAATGGTTTCAGCATTAGTCAGTTTAGGGGTATGAATGGAGTCAGTGCCAGTGCCTGACTCTGAGTTTCAGTACGAAAGTCTAGTTCGGTCTTATCCGTGTTGTGTGGTCATCTAGAAGAGGTAGAGTGGAAAGAGTTTAGCTCTTGAACCTGGAGCTGGGGGGTGGGGTTAACTTAACAGAAAAAAAAGGGTTGTCAGTGGTGGTCATCACCAGCATACCAAACTGCAGCTCCACTCAGTAGGATTTGTATACTGAGCAGGCAAAGAGGAGTAGCCAGCTCATCAAACGGCTGGTATGGCCAGCAACAGCATTGTTCCAGTCATTGGCAGGGAATACAGGAAACATTAAACAACTCCAGGGGCCCACAAAACATGGGGACATAAAGGTCAAGCAAGCAAGCTGGGACTCTTGGCATGTCACTGACTGCAGTAGAAGTAGCATGCTAACAAGGGGAAAAGCATAAGTCCTACCACATGCAGCAGAGGCGCCATATGCTTGAACAGTCCGTGGGTTTGAGGCGCTTGGCTGGAGAGGTTACATCTGTGGAGACCGCATGGACTTTGACCATATGTAGAATGCCCTTGAGAGCTGCACCCGATGAGCGGGTCCTGGTAACTATCTTCCCAGCAGCTATTATCAGAACATCCAATAATATCTATCTGCTGCAGTGTCTCCAACTACCCAGTGATAAGGTCACAAGCAGAGATGGACTGCAAAATTGTGGGAACCGGTGATCTGCTAAAAACACAGTAGGGTACAAGGGAGGGGGAAAAAAAACTCTTTCAGTATGAATGAGCTTAAAAATAAAATACCTCATACAGTGTGGTCCCAAGGTGGGGTGGCTCACAAGCTTGTTAGCTCAGCGGTTTAATTGTGCCAAATGCTCAGTTGCTGTTTCAGGGTGTCCTCATACGAGAGTTAATTCTTGCCAGTTGACTCTAATTGGGCATTCCTACCTGTGACATCCAGGGACAGAAAAAGCGCTTCTTGTATTTTGCGCAGGAACCAGGAACAAACATCTCTTAATCTCTCCCTAGTCAGAGTTAACAAGCTCAGTGGCCCAACCGTTGACAAAGAGAAGGACTGCCGCAGTAGGCTTAGAACAACCAAATTAAAGCTCTTGTCCCTGTGAATGAAGATGGGGGTTTAACCCCGAAGCACATGGCTGAATGAAGGAGAGGGGACAAAGTTGACTCTAGTTTTGGTTCTGATGGGAATTAAAGAGAAAGGCATCATCGTGTTTGGTAACCCCCAAGTGTGGCTGGAAAGGGGAGCAGGAAGTTGGCATACATGAAGAAGCAGACCCCTTAGTTTCACTAGATAGACTCTACAGGCCATGCCTGAGATTCGGAGATGGGAGACATGGTCGAGACCGTTCTAGACGGCTGCAGCACTTCCTTCTGAGACCTGCAGGGGCTAAGGGCAGAAGCAGATGATGTGCAGGAATTGGGAGGAGATTTTGAGCATGGCTGGAAACTGGCTATGCTTTTGTGAGTTTGTATCACTGGATGTAAAAGACAAAGTGCATTTCCCTGCCAAGACAAAGTAGAATCCTGATAATAAGAACGTCCTTTGTTCCACCACCACCAGGGCTTTAAGTCTCTTCGCTGGCTTAAAGGGGTCTCAGTGAATTTGGGATGCAGAGGCTGTATTGGGAGTCTGGGGCTTTGTGGCAGATCTTGTGTGTTCTGACTTACCTCTAGAATACCATTTGTCCTTCCTGACAAAGAAACTCCCCTCCTGTATGGCACTTTACAGAAAAAGAGAAAGAGTTTCAGGAGGAGATGAATTACTTAGCTGAGATCCCACAGTTAATAAATGGTGGAGTGAGAACTAGACTCCAGACTCCTTCACCGCTACTTCTGTTCCTAATGTGACCATCTGTCCAATAGCTCGAAGGAGTGCCAGAAGTGGTTTTACTCACAAGAGACCGAAGGAAGAGAGGCTAAATAGAAGCAAAGGCAAGACGGGGAGAGAGAAGGGCTGTACCATCAAATCTTCCTTTAACAGTTTCTCTCTCTCATTGTCTGACTCTGATTTCTGTTGCTAATATAGAACACCTAAGACTGGGAAATTTGTAAAGAAAATAGGTCTATTTAACACCCAGTTCAGAAGGTTCAGAAACATGGGGCTCTTATTGGTCTTTGGAGAGGATCTCATGGTGGATGTCATCCCATGGTGAGGTCTGGGCAAGGAGAAACAATACAGCAAATGAGATCGCAAAAGGTCTGAGGAGATGGTTCAGTTAGTAAAATGCTTGCTTGTCTTGCATGTATGAGGACCTAGTTTGATACTTGGTCAGTCAGACAGACAGACAGACAACAGCATCAACAAAACAAAGTAAAAAGTGAATGTGGTGGCATGTGCTTGTAATCCCAGTGCTGAGGAAGGAGAGACATGAGTCTTTGGGAAGATCGGCCATTTAAACTAGCCAAATTGACAAGTGAGAGACCCAATCTCTAAAAACGATGTCTAGCGACCAAGGAAGATACTTAAGGATCATCTCTGCCTTTCACCTACACACAAGTGGTCCTGTGTACAAGTGCACAAGTGTGTGCCTGCGCGCGCGCACACACACACACAAACACACACATGCACACACACATGCACACACAGAGATGATAACAAAGAGGAAGAATTGGGAATGCTGAACCTATATAGTGACCATCCACTCTTGCTGTAACCTCCTTAGGCCCATGAAAACCAAGCTGCAGCTCAGATGAAAGCATCCATCTGAAATCCAAGATGCTCTTCAGGTTGGGGCATTAACTCCTTCCAAGGACGGTGTTCCCAATCATCTCTTCACCTCTGAAAGTTTGCCCCAACTTTCAACACTATTACATTGAGGACCAATCCTCCAGCACATAACCCTTTGGGAAACAAGACATATGCACCCAGTAGAGTGTCTGTCTACCTGTGTTCCATTTGCTCTGGCATCTCATATGAGCCTTGAGGCCATGTTAATTAAGACGGAGAACTGATATGGCCTGATAGGGACAGAGCGAGTGCAATGCTGTCTCTGCCTTTCTATCTTTTCCCAATGAATTCTTATACTTTTCTTTTATCCCCTCTTTCCTCCTGAGAATAAAGTGAACATACTTAGCTCTGGCCTGTGCTTCCCTTCCACAGCAGGCCTCCCTCCCAGCAGCCCCACCCTTCAGCTGCTTCCCCGCCCCCCTCTTTATCCCTTCACACCAAACACTTTCAAAGTTAATTTCAAAAAGCTGGGAACACTTGATAGTTTTAATTAATCCTATGCCTGGGGAAATATGATTTTGTGCGTGCGAGGACTCTCAGCTTCTCCGCATAGATAGCTTGTTCTGGATAATGCCAGCATTTCCAATTTAGCTGTGATTATGCCACCAACTCGTTTATTTGTTTGTTTGTTTATTACCTCCAAGAGTCTTAAGGCTGGTGCATCCTTAGGAAGAGATTCCTAGTTTTCCACATAATGTCAATATTACCCCATTTTGGGAACCAACCAAGTACGATAGGGAGGAAGGCTCCATTCTCTATGTAGAGAAGGGGAAAGGGAGGCCCAGGAAGGCTCGATGGTTTGATCATAGTCACACTTTAGGGGGTACAATACACATCATTGCTGACTCACTTGTAAATCAGAATTCTTGACCAACTGACTTTTCTTCCTGGGAGAACTAGGTAAGACACTATGTAGTACACTACTAACAGTGTGGTGTGGTTATTTCTTCTGAATTAAATATCTCATGTTAGAAGGAGGCTGGTGAAGAATGAGAAGTAAATGCCACTTACAAGACACAGGGAGTTCCTGAAATTTACATAACTAGACTGGCCTTCTTTGTAATTATATAAGAGGTAAGTAACAGTTGCTGGGTGTTCCTTAACATATCAGAAGGCAAGGTGTTTCCATGATATGGAAAGTCCTTCCATATTTTGCTTTTATTGGTTAATGAATAAAGCTGTTTTGACCAGTGGCTTAGCAGAATAGGGCAAGGCAGGAGTTCCAAGCAGATAGAGGAAGAGAGAGTAGGCAGAGTGAGCAAGAAGCCATGTAGCCCCACTGGAGACAGACGCTGGATGCTGGATGGAACTTCACCTGGTAAGCCACAGTCATATGGCAATACACAGATTAATGGAGATGAGTTAGTTTAGGATATAAGACCTAGCTAAAAATATATTTAAGTCATTGGCCAAACAGTATTGCAAATAATATCATTTCTATGTGATTATTTTGAGTCAGGGTGGTTGGGAAACGAACTAGTGACCTCTGCCAACACTTGCAAGTCATGCAGGGAGCACTAGAGAATGCAGCTTTCAGGAGTTCTCAGCCATGTTAGGTGGACTTTTCAGGAGGGCAGCTGTCATTGTGTTACCCATGTTCCTGGAGGAACCATAGAAGCCCTTAGAACTGCGCTGGCTGGCTTAGTGAGTTCATGTGTCTGAAGAGCTGACTGGTTTGAGAAAGATCAAGTGCTCCATCAACTCTGGGATAGCACCAACCTCACCTACTAGCTCGTAGACAGAGAATGGGAAGGAACCTCTTTGGTAGGAAAACACACGGAATAAAATTATCAGTGGAGAAAAATAGATATCAGATAGACAGTTCTCCATTCCCAAGAGTAAAATATGTTCCTATTTTTTTTCTCATTTTTACTTTCAGATTAGGATGAGTAAATGTATTATACCTTTCTCCTTTAATAACCAAGGAGACAGGATATTTCCTGATTGAGTCATCAGCCTAAAGATGGATTTTTATGTGTTTGCTCCTTGCATCCTTGAATTCTTTCGACAGCATCTAAGGAAAGCATACTTCCGCATTATAAAGCACTGGGCTAAGGGCTTCCAAATTATTCAATCAATATAAAATGTTCTTTCTTACACCTCACAGTTTTCTAAAACCTCACTTATTAACCGTTTTTACCTCCCACCATTTACCTCAGTCCAGTGGACAGTGAGGTTTCCTCTTTTATTCTGCCCTGGCTTGTTCTTGCCTTCTTGGGCCAAGACCTATCTCAGATGAATACCTTTTGGTCTTTGTTTATTTTTTTCTGTATCCTATTTCTTCTCTTGTTTCCCCCATTTTTAAAACTCGCCTTTTTTCTTCTCCTTTTCCTCCTTTTTACAGGGTCAGCTCTTTCATTCTTCTCTTGGTTGCCCCGTTCATGCATGCTTTCTGGTAATAGACTTACTTCCTGGGAAAACTAGACTAGATCCCTTTGTGTGTTTCCATGTCCCACTTAGATGGGCTGGGGAAAAAAGCACAGAATGCCATGCACAGAGCCACCATGAAGAAACAGCAAAAGGGTTATCATGGGAACCATGTCAACCACTTTTAAACTCAAGCTTTCTGACTTATTTTGTGAGACCAGAATGTGCTAATCTTCCGGAACATGTTTTGAATATACTGCATCTCTCCTCACCTCCTTACTGTGTTTCTGGCACACCCAGTTCCAGGGCATCAGAATTCTCAGAGTCATACCTGAGTATGGACAGGTTTCTGGAAACTCGTCTTTGTGACTCTGGATGAGCAGAGACAAGAGGAGCTTCTAGCTTGCTTACCCCCACACTCTACTAAAACCCTAATATTTGTTCACCAAAATATTATCCCCAAACACCGTAGGAGGTTGTAGGAGCCAGAGGATCAGGGAGTTTGCTATGAGACTGCATATTCTAGGAATATCAGAAGTGATGTCCATGAAATCTGACAGCTTAAACATAACCTAAACAGGGACAACAACCATAGACATTCCGAAGTGGATGGGGAAAAACCTGTGAGGTTGCAACCCTGCAGTTAAAGCTGAAGACAACTAAGGAATTCTAGGAACAGACTAACTAGTCTCCTCCTGGAAACAGCACACCAATTGGCTATCAAATACCAAAAGGTCAGCCCTGAAAACACACATGCAAGTAGCATTTATACAGACCGAACAGGTTTTATTTAGAATATGTATATTAAATATTACACACATTTACATATATATATATATATATGCATGTAATTACAATTAATGAAAAAGAGGCCATGGATTTGAAATAGGGTAGAGAAAGATATATGGGAGGATTTGGAAGGAGGGAAGGGATAAATAGTGTTACAGTATAGACTTAAAAATAATAGAAATAAAAATATTTCCCTATGATTTATTTTTTATTTTCTCCTTAATTTGAGAAGTTTTCTGGTATTGAGATCTGCATTCCTGGTAAGGATGAGTCTATAGAAAATTTCTTAATGAAGGATCTTTATGTTATATGAGGAAAAAACCCAAAGCTTATGAAAGGATGTCAAAGGTAGATGTGACAGGAGTGGACCCAGGGATGTGTTTTGGTTTTGTCTTCTGGCAGATCCCAGGAGTTTCTGAGGTGGCAGTACCTTATATCTAGACTGATCTGAGCGGGAAGTTTCTGGCACCTTCACTATTGTCCTTGACAAGATGGACCGTGGATTTCTTGGTGCCATGGGCGATATTTTTCACCTTATCATTCCCCAAAGGACCAAATACTCAATGAGAGGCCACTGGATTCTGATTAATGAGCAGATGACTTAATGCACAAAAGGATCAACTGACAACTAAATGTAAAAAAAATCACTTATAAAATCCTGGCCAATGTGAGAATTGCAGAGTCCAGTCTGATTCCTCTCATCATTTGTAAATTAGGAATCTGATTATAAGAACTCTGTTTTGTGCATGACCCTTTGAAAAGACCGATGGCTCACAGAATGCTGGGGTATGCTTTACACCATCTCGAGGGATGGGTTTCCTCATGAGCTATGCATTTTTTGTTGTTGTTGTTTAAGAACTCTTTCATGCGACTGTTCCAGAAGAGGCAAGGATGAGGTGTCTGGTTTGCAGCCCAGTGTTCTTCTTGGGTCACCAGAGAACTCTCCAGTGCCTATTTGTGACATGCCTGGTGAGCTATGGAGTTCTGCAGCACACCACACTGTCATCAACTGATGTCAGTACGACACTCGCTGAGTCACTTGGACACTTAAAACAGGCACAAAATAGAGAGCTAGGAGGTGACTCAGTAGGCAACATCCTTCCCATACAAGCACAAAGACTGGAGCTTGGGTCTCTATCACAAGTGTTTTAAAGAGCCCGATTCTCCAATTCTAGTGCTAAGGTACTGGAAACAGAAGGAGTCTGGGGCTAACTGGCCAGCCAGTGTAGACAGTTGCTGAGTGTCAGATTCAGTGAGAGACATTGTCTCATAAAAGAAAAATATAAGGTAGAGAATAATAGAAGAGAACACCTCTGGTCTTAACACCTTTACACAGACTTATTTATGTTTGTATATATACATGCATCCCCATGTGCATGCACACAATGAGAATCTACACACACACACACACACACACACACACACTCACACACACACACCACAGAATGTAAGGGACCAGAATCTGGCCCCAGGGATCACATTGGTCAGGCTCTCTGCTATTCTCCAACTCCTCTATGCTACATCTTTATCACTCTTGCTGGGCTTTCTTTAGGATACCATACTGGGTCCTATGCCTCTACTTTCTAGACGAGGAAAGAGCAGGACTCAAGTCTTCCAGAGCCCTGGGTAACTCTGTCCTGGTGATGGGGTGTCTCTGGAGAGAAGGTGCTTTCTCTTCCCTCTCATTCTCCCTTCAGGCAATTTGTTCTGGCAAACACATAAAGCTGGGTAATGGGAAATACAGTCCTCAGGCAGTAGAGCAGGGGGATGTTAATTGATGAGTAAATAATTGCTGAACTAAATCAGAGCCTCGGAAAAAACTCCAGGGGAGGTTAGAGACATCTCCGGTGGGATAGGGAAGAAGGAAAATTCAGGATGTAGGACGGTCCACCGAAAATTGCTCTGGAATTGGGCAGCACTGTATTAAATTTGGGGTTCACTTCTTATTATCTGGGTAGATGATGCAATCAATTACCTTGAGCATGTGTGGCCAGATCTTTAACACAGAAATGGTTCTTGGCTTTCAAGGCTACTGTGTGAGTTACTCTTGCCTTCCTACCGTTTGTTCATTCTATATATCTCAAGGTTAAGCAAGCGCTTTTTAGAATTCCTGAAAGAAGCTTGAGACCTGGGTTGACTCCCAGGAGTCATTGAAGGGTGAAGGGTTCCTCGTCACTGTCTAATAACAGACATGGCATCCCAACACAATAAGAGTCTGGCTGGGGAACCTGGGGTTTTCTGGCGAAACTTACTGCTATGCCCTCACTTCAGCCACTGATCTGTCCTCAGAAGCTAGCCTTCCCCTGCCTGTGCCTGGGTTTTGCTATCCGGTTAGCTTTGGGGAAAACTCTGCCTGTGCAGCCAGTTAGCATCAGCTGGCATTTGCAAGCGACATTTAAAGGTCACCTCCAATTCTCCTGCTGGGGAAACAGGGAGGGATGGCATAGCGGAGAATGTGGACTTGGGTTGAATCTAATGAGCTTGGGCAAGAAGCTGGGAGCTTGTAACAGGGAGGCATGCACTGGGAAGGGACTTCCTCAGACAAAGTCTTTGGGGGAAATTCAGTGGTGAGCAATGACTGGGAAGGGAGGGAGGATTTGAGAAGAGCAAGGGTCCTGAGCACATTTGCTTCTGCTGTAGCAGTGTGGGACGCATTGTGCTTCTGAATGTCTGTCCTCTATAAAATTAGCTGGGGGAGGAAAAGGTTGGTGGGGAGTCGACCTTCCTTGCAAATACTATGTGCTGCCCAAGAAACAAGTCTACCATAAGGCTAGTGAAGCTTCCTGAGCATCTTTTCTCAACCCACAATTAAGACCCATTACTATAAAATCTGGTCAGCTAATACCCTGCCGTAAAGTCAAGAGACAATCATCATCAAATTGCCATTTGAAGTTGAGACTACCTTGGAACGTGGAGCCCCCTCTAAGCAGGTGACTGGGAAGAGAGCTTAATGTTTGCAATCAAAGAGGATTGTACTGCCCATGGAAGCCAAAAGGGCACTGCGGTAAAAGAGCTGTCTGATGATGGGCACACGGGTAATGCATGCCCTGCGAGCCACTCTGTCACCTGGTTTTTGCTCATTAATGTCTCTTTTCTTCTCAGAGTCTGGGCCCTTTGCTCCTCTCTTTGCTCCCCCACACAGTAGCTCCCTGGCATTTTACTTCTCTGCATGCCCAGTGAATGTGTCCTTGACAAGTGTTGGCCGTTCTCCATCAAAGGGCTTCCTGTCTAGTATTGGGTGCTAATCGAGGCCATGTTAGAGTGAGGGGCATTTTTGATTAAATGACTCTGTGTCTCCTTTATAGGGAAGATATTTGCCATGTGATTCTTTGCTCTAGAAGGGATGTCATGAGAATTCACTTGTTTTCCATCTCAAGTATAAAATCCACCTATATTCTACCCCCTGGAACACCATATAAACTTAATTGTTAAATAAAAGAAAAAACTCACCACTAATACTTCTCAATCTATGAGAACTTAATAGGTTTGCCATCAGCGTAATCTCACACCACACATCTGAGGAATGTGATTGATTCTCAGCTACATGTGGTGACCTTGGAAGTCCCTGCATGCCTTCTTGCTCACCTTTTCTGGTATGGTACACAAGACAGCTTCGTTTCCTTCTTGGAGGACCATCTGCTGCTTCTTAAGGAATCCCCTCATGACAAGCAAATGCCCTGGGGAGAGTGGAAACTGCATTAAGCTAAAAGCACATTAAGGCACTGTCAGTTTCTGCTGGGACATTTTAGCGGGGATTAATTTATCAGGGCTTTTTCAGATGTGACACCTCCTCGAGAGGGATTTGGAATTAGCAGAGAATGGGTCTGCACTGGGGAACTTAAGGAGAGACAGACAGGAAGTGATGAAGGAAGGGAAACTGAATGTTTTGGGAAACCAGGGGCTTTCATGACATGGCATGGATGATGGTGTGGTAGCTAAAAGCAGGCGTTTTGCTTACTGTTCTATTGCTGTGAAGACACACCATATGACCAAGGCAACTTATGAAAGTAGGCATTTAATTAGGAACTTGCTCATAGTTTCAGAGGCTGAGTCCCTGACCATCACAGCAGGGAGCAGAGTGACCAGTGGCAGGAAGACAGGCACTGGAGCATCAGCTGTGAGCTTATGTCTCCTCCATAAGCATCAGGCAAAAAGAGACTGGGAATGGCTTGGGCTTTTGAAACCTCAAATCCCACCCACAATGTTGTATCTCTTCCAACAAAGCCATGCCTCCTAACCTTTTTCTAACAGCTTCATCAACTAAGGACCAAGCATTCCACTACATGAGCCGATGAGGGCCATTCTTGTTAAACCGCCATAGAAGGTAAGAGACATCTATGTGTGGTGAGGACAGGGACAGAAGGGCTTCAGAGAACTTCAAGGGAGTGAACTGCCCCACCACTGTGCGAGAACAGGCCTCCTTCTGGTGCCAACAGCCCACTGGGTGTTCTTCTGGGACTCTTAGAGCTTAGGAGTCAGGAAAGCTACGGAAGCCCCAGGAGCCAACCTGCAGCATTTGCCCACTGGTAGAAAGTTCCTAGAGATGAGCACCGGCCCCTCACTCAATCTGTTAAGGGTTTCCCTCTATCTGTAGAATGCCTTTTGCACGGTTACCTTTAGGGGCTCATCTCTATAGGACCTTCCTCGTCGCTTTTCTTTCATGATACCTTCCTAACGTGCTGATACTCACCAGAAATTGAGTACACTGGGTTCTACTGCCTTTGTGTGGGATGATTGGAAGGCCAGCTGCAGTGGTACAAATGGTCATCCAGACAGCAAATATGTCCCAGAGTCCTGAACAAGTTTTAGAGCTAGGGCGGGGCTTTCCCCATTTCTTGTCCCTGCTTGTGCCCTAATTTCTCATGAAAGAGACAGGAAAACTTGGCCTGGATGGTGTGCTAGAGGATATTTCCACTGTTCAGGTGATAAAGTAAGAACTTTACTTCACTGGCCATCAAGGGGATAGCCCTGCTGAGGAGACACCCCATGCCTAGAAACAGAATGCTAATGTTATTAAATATTACCGACTTCTTGACTGCAGTTCTCCATAGGATTCCAGCGCTTCTTATTTTTTTTCCAGAAAGTTCAAACAACAATGGGGTGGGTGGTATAGACACACAGTAGAGTTCTGTTCAGAAAAACAAAGCTATGTCATTTGTAGGAAAAGGGGTAGCAGCTGAGATCATCATATTAAACAAAATAGACCAGGCTCAGAAGGACAGATCCTGCATGATTTCTCTAGTATGTGACACCTACATCTTATGCATGGCATAGAAACAGGAGGATTATTCGGGAAGAAAGGACTAGTAGGAGAGAAATAGGAGTAGGTAGCAGAGGATGGTCAAGGTTTGTGATACAGCTGAATGAAGGCATTAGGAAATACATCACATTGTGCAGTAAATGTATGCTAATGAATGCATCTTTGAAACTTAGTAATTAACTGTTGAATGCAGTTGAATATATGGAGTATTCCCACATTTTGTTGTGTGCAGTGATAAGCATCTAAATATATTCTGAAGTTCTCTCTCTCTCTCTCTCTCTCTCTCTCTGTGTGTGTGTGTGTGTGTGTGTGTGTGTGTGCGCGCGCATATGTATATGTGTGTGTTGAAACAAAGCAGTTCTAGCAAGGCTGAGGGTGGTGAATCTTCTGTTGATTAAATGATGTATGCTATAAAATAAATGCATCAGGCCACGGTTTATCTGACGGCACCCTTATAATGAACAGTAAACTCTGGCATGACTAGGCTCATTGGGCAAGTGAGGAAGAAGTTTAGGGCAGTTTACAATTCATCTACCCTAAGTCATGATGGGAGGTCTGCACCAGGCATGGAACCAAGACCCATGCCCCTTAATTGAAAATGTGAACACACAAAAGGTTGACTCTATATTGATTGCTTGAGCTTCTCTGCTTTCCTTCCTCTCCCTGTAGTCCCTAGGACTGCTTTCTAATTCTACCTGTCTGTGTATTCTGCCATACCCTTCCCTGAGCTGTTCCAGAGCTCACAGGAGAGGTGACTGTAGTGGTAGCCCAACAATCTACAGGGAGTCAGGTCTTGCTGGCATAGTAGTGAGTGTGTGCCTTGGGTCCCTGTATGTGCATTGTCTCATAGCCTTCCCAACATCTTGCTCCCCACCATGATGACAATGGACCGAACCTCTGAAACTGAGCAAGCCCCAAATAAATGTTTTCCTTTTTACGAGATACCATGGTCATGGCGTCTCTTCACAACCATAGAACACTGACCAAGACACAGAGTGTGTGTGTAAAGCCCTGGGTCCAATCCCCAGCACCACATGAATTAGGCGCGGTTGTATAGATCTGTAATCTAACCACAGGGGAGGTGGATGCAGGAGGGTGAGAATTTCAATGCGCTTCTCGATTCCATGAGCTCCTTGTTTGAAGACATCTTTGGCTATAGGACAACTTATCTTAAAAGCAGAACTAAACCAAAAACGATTCCAGCGGGAGAAAGAGGGAGGATAATGGGGGAGAGTGTGAGTCAACCAAAGTCATTAAATTCCATGTATGGCGCTGCCAAAGAATAAAAAATTTAAAATTTAAATAAAGCCAAAATCCCAAGCACACCAAAAGCCCAGAATATAAATAATAAGGCTAATAAGCGACAGTTACCTGACTGTGGTTCAATCGGGCTGGTTCTTTGCTCAGCACTCTTGTACCCCTAGAGAATTACGGACAATTCTAGCCCCCACCATTGGCTGCATTGCTGAATGCATCCTTCTTTGCCATTCACAGTGACCAGTGAGCACTCCAGGGTCCATCTGAGCTACCATCCCATCAATCCCTCCTCATGAGTTCTATTCTACCCAAGGAGTCTGTTTCGTCTTAGACTATCCTTACAAGAAAAATGGGAATTTCTTTCTGGTTGACGCCTCAGCAGAGGAAACACAGGCACAAGGAAGACACAGCCACGCACAAGATGAGCCAAGTGAGTCATCGGAGCAAAGATCGCCTCACCTCCACTGGCTGGTTATTAATACTCAGAATTCTTATCCATTCATTAGTGTGGCAAGCGCTGTCTAGTGACAGGTTAATTACACAGCTCTGGGTAATTAGAAAGTAAATATATGTTAAGAAGAGACCACTGTCAAGATAAAAACTGTCTATTTGAAAGCCCTCTTGCATGGCAAATTCTACCTCATTTTTTCAACCTGAAGGGGATTTTTTGTTGTTGTTGTTACTACTTTGAGAAGAAAAAATCTCTGTGCTTTCCTTCATCTAAGTTGTATTGGGTCCTTGCTCTTGCCTGCCTTCTTTACTTCTGCCTTCAGTTACGCACCTTGCTAGTCCAATTTGGAGTTCTGCTTCTATTCTGGGTAAATGTCTGTAGTGTCAGTCCCTTGTACACAAGGTTTATAGCTCTAGGGTAGAAGACAGCGGGGGTGGGAAAATAACCCATTTTGAACAAAGATTCCACACCTTCTGTTGCTGCATGGCTGTGTGTGAATGGTCGAATCCTGGGCTGCTTCCAGGGATCCTGTGAATGCTATTGAATTAGAGTACACCTTCCATTCCGGAGAGCATGGGGCCATTTAGTTATTAATCATACCCCTCAGCTCAGCGTGGAGTTGATCTCTGCAGGGATTTTCTTTGTAGACAGTGAACTATCTTCCAGCTATTAGAACCCAGGACATTTACATCACAGGGACAGAGTTATAGCCGGAAACGTTTTCATCCTAAGTATTTTACAACCACAGTCATATGAATTGCATTTCGTAGCCAGAAAGGGTTAAAAAGGAGTGAGTGCTTCTGTGTGGTTTTAATTGATTGGTTTCAAATTGTTTTCAAATCCAGGCCTGTACTTTGCTTAAATTAATATTCCTGGTTTTCAATAGTATAGGGAAGAGCTACCAAATTCTGCAGCAAAAGAACTCAAGTATAGCCAGTTTTATATGCACAGGCTTCCTCTCTATTCACCATGCCCAGAAAAAAAAATCAGTGGTGTCAAGGGGACATATCTGATTGTATTTCCTTTCTTCTTTGAATTTATCCCTGTATTCTCTGATGCTTATTGACGGAGGCTATGGTTGTTTGCTGGTCTGGGTGTTGAGGATATAACTAAACTGAACACTCGCTACTCCTAAGCCTCCTAGGGAAGCTGGAGAGGTGGGTAAAGAAGGAGTCAACCAGAGTGAAGGAGGTATGACTGGTGGGCGGAAGTAATGAGGATTGAAGGAGTAGAAAGGAAGAGGCATTTACCATCTCTGTATCTAACAGAGAAGGAAAGTGTGGGCAAGCCTGAGAGGAACAGACCAGGCTGGCCTTGGGCTCTAACCAACCTGCCTAGGGTCACAACAGCCACCAGAACCAGTTTGGGTGGGAACTCCAGGACTTCCTGGTCATTGATAAGACATGCAGTAGCTGGCATCTGGGGAACATAAGCTTCTGCTAACTGTACATGTCTGAATTTTGTTAATGAAGAGGTCCATGGAGCAACAGACAAGGGTCTAGGATCGGGCAATATGGCATAAAGTGAGGTACTCAAGGCTGTTTCCTAAGCGCACCTGAACAGAATATGTAGATTCCAGATGGAAGTGCGTCTGGCATAGCATGTTGACTGACACTTGCGATCAATGCCACCATGTAGTGGGGAGGGCGGGTTCTCCTGTTAGGAGGATAGGACAAAGCTCAGGATGTCTACTGTCCACCACCCACAGTTCCTTCCACGTGGGACCATCCTGCCAGTCTCACCTGCCAATCGTAAATGGATATGATCTGAACCAGCCTCGCTTCCTGATGACATCTCCTGACATGGCATTAACAAAGAAAACAGCAAACTGCTTCCCTTTGGCCACAGAGCATTGATTTTTTTTGTTTGTTTAGATCCTTAGCTAGGAATCAACAACAGATGTGGCAGATTTGATGAGGTTTCTCTCAACAGGGTTCCCAGGAGGGAGGAGGAAGTGATCAGACTCAGGACCCCGGGAGACGGGATGGAGTGGTTTAATTTCTTAAGTAACTGTCTTAAGATGGGAGTGGGAAGTATATGGAGGTGCGAGAGCCTCATTCCAGGATCCAGACTGCTTTCCTTAAAGAGGGACTGCATCTTTTTTCAAGGTAGATGGTTATGATATATTCCTTTGGAGCACGGACCCCTGGATTCTGTTGTTCTTACTTTCTAGCATGGTTGTCAGGATTCTACTGGCCACCGACAGCCCATTCTACTCCACGTAGCAGGCTAACACTGCTTCATTCTGTGTTGAAAATTTCCCTTTTAAGAAAGAAAATCCCATGTTTAAGAACTAACCACTGGAGCTTCCACCCAATTAAAACTTTTTCTGTAGTTGGGTAGAGCTCAAGTTACCACCATTAAAATATCCTCAATTACCATGAAAAGCATTCCTTGCTCCAGCACCATAAATAAAGCATTTTCACAAAAGAATAATATTTACATGATCACCATGGGTAGAAAACGAAACAGGCAAGAGAGAGATACAGGCTTAACCACCAGTACTTCTTCGCTTGTAGTAAGTACCTCAACCTCCTATGCAGCAGCTCCCCTGCCCCAGCCCCCAAGCTTGCTTCCATTAAAATACACATATATCTATGTGTGCCTATAGCTCCTTCTCTGAATACATATAGACAGCTAGATATTATCTCTTTAAAATATTAAAATAAATTACATCTTTGCACAGAATACAGACATTAATTCTGTTTCCAGGAGATTTGTCAAATCAGTGGCCTGTGTTTGCATAACAAGCTCTTTGGTTACGCTGTGCAGAATATAAATTACCATGTTGTCAGCTCGGGAGGAAAATCACCAGAATTTCAGTAGCATCGCTTCCATTGATGAAGATGAACTCTGTGTTACATGCCCAGGTAATGCCTGTCGGCAGTGACTCCTTCCTGGATGTGGCTAAAAGCACAGAGAAAGGGAAACCATAACTGCAAAGTTTTCCACCTCATTTCCCCACTTTGGTTCTAGAAAACAAGGTGTCTTTCCTTTGCAACTTTCATTGAATTGCACACAAATAGCACACACATAAATACATACACATAGGGACACCTATACATATACAAATATGCATGCAAATACACAAAAACATGCACATACATGCTTACATACAAACACCTACTTACATATATGCATAATCATAAAAATAAGCATGTATTCACAAATATGCTTGCACACACATATATACATACAAATATGCACACACATATGTATACACAGAAATGTGCATGCACATATATACATGTATATGCACATATATACATGCAAATACACATGCACACACACTTGCATGTACACATAACATATAAACATGTACATGAACACACATACAGACACACACTCACACACATACACAAACCCTTCTGTTGTTTCAATTAATTGGTGAAGCACTAGACTATATTTCCTGCCAGTTTTAGGCCAAAATGGTTTATTTTTGTGTAACTCTGTGTGTGTGTGTGTGTGTGTGTGTGTGTGTTTGTCTGTGTCCTTTAAATGCAGGTGCCCATGGAGTCCAGAAGGGCATGTTGGATTTGGATCCCCTGGAGATGGAGTTAAAATATGGATTCTGGGAACTGAATGTGGGTTCTCTGAAAAAGCAGTACATGCTCTTAACAATTACACTGTCTGCCCAGACCTGAGCCAAAACATTTTAATACATACGAATGCTACTGAATTTTAATGCACAGACAGCCCACAAACAGGCTCATAATCAAATTTCCACGGAACCAGATTCCTCCACTTCTACACCTTATAAGTAAATATTCTAGTTTTATTTTGTCTGTGTATGAATGTTTATCTGTGTGTATATGTATGTGTGTTTGTGCCTGTGTCCACGTGCCTATGTATATATGTTTGTAGGAAACGGAATGCTAGAAGGCAGCCTGCGCTGTTGTTCACAGACACCTGTAGAATGTGCTGAGTACTCTAGCTGAGCCTGGGTGTGTCTGCCTGTGTCCTGGTATAGGGGCTTCCACCATGGTGACTGACTTATTCACAACAGTTCCAAACTTGAACTCATGCTTGTAAGGCCAGCATTTTACAGACTGAACTAGCTCCCCGACCAGGCTTCTCTATCTCTTAGTGGCTGTTTGAGTCAGACGGTGTGAGGAGCTTTGTGTGTGTGAGACGTCATTCACTTTAACAGATGTGATAAATATTGCTATTTTTCTAGCAGAGCTCAGGGAACTAACAAGTCAGAAAGTTTAGGAAGGCACCATCCACAGGAAGCTGCTGATCTGGACTTGAACTCCATCTGCCCGAGTTAGAAGTCTGAGTCTTTAATAGACTGTGTTTTGATGTGTTCTGCATCAGGAGAGGGAGCCTTCAGATTCTCACTTTGCATTCAAATAGTGCTTGGTGTCTGGCCGCTTCTATGGGAATGGACCAGAGATTGCTGGAGAGATGTCAGTTAATACATAAACACATTCATGTATTTAGTGAAGAAATTTAAAGAAACTAAATTGCTCTAGTTATTTCCTGCTTTTCCTTACCTGTCTGCCTCAGTTTACCAGTATTTGCACTGTGGTTCCCTCACTGCTCATAAGATTGGAAACTGAAAGAACCTATGATCTGCTGATCTCCTTGCTCATTTCTTCCACGGAGTTATTGCAATCCAGGCAGGGGGAGGATGGACATTCACAAACAGTTCAGTGCAGGGCAACTGGGGTCGGGACCCTCCATGGCTCAGAAAGAGCTCATGTAGGCTGTTTTTGGAATTGAGTACTAAGGGGCCAGCACTGGCTCCTGGAGCCATGTTGAGGGGCTGCTGGGGACCCCAGGCTAGAAAATAACAGGCCAGCTGATACCTACTGGATGCTGCAGATTTTCAGGCGGTGTTATAAGTGACCATAACAGGCATTTGGCTCCTCACACTGATTTCCAGAACCAGCTCGTTGTGCGGTTGTGTGCCACTTTGTTGCAATCACCGTGTTTTTCTCACAACCATTTACAGTTGCAAAATGTATCTGGAGCAGTTTTTTTTTTTTTCCGGAGCCATAGAATTCATTGCTGCTCTGTTTCCTTTTTGAAATGTTCAGTTCAGCAAGATCAAAGGCCAACAGAGAGAGGCAGATTTAACCAGATTCCAGCCGTTCTTTTTCTCCTGCCTTAGTGTTTTCCCATCCAAATTGCATTCATATCAGAAACTTTTCCGCCCATGGTTTTCATGATAGTACATAAAAGTCATCTCCTGGTTGAATGGGCAGGGGGAATCTTCAGGGTGCCTCTTCGGTGTTCAGTGCACTCTTCACATGGAGCCTGATTGTCTCCTAAGTAATAGCAATAGTAACGGTGATCAAAATACGTAGCCTTTGTTTTCCCGTTTAGCAGCGGGGCTAGAATGAGCTGACACCACATGTGTCAAAATGGACTGGGGAATCCTCAAGCATATTAGTGTGTGTTTGGGGGGGGGGGGGTAGGGGGAGATTGGCTCTTTTTTCTCTTCTTTTTATCTTCGTGTTCTTGCCTGTAAAACAATAAAGGTTTGTGTAAACTTTCAGAGCAAGAAAGATGCTCTGCCGCCCCACAGCGTGTGAACTCCAGAGTCCGTTACCTCTGTCAGTAGCAAGGAAGGAACAAGGAAGCAAGAACATGGGCATGCCAACACGCGTGTACGTGGGTGTACATGTGAAGAAGCCAAAGTTTGTCGCTCTAGACTTTCCAGAATAATTTTCCACCATATTCTTTGAATCGGTGCCCTCACTGGAGCTGGAACTCACTGATTCTGCCAGAATGACTGACTGGTGAGTCATAGTGATCCTCTTGGCTCTAGCTTCCCACCCTTGGGATTACAGGCCCATGTTGCCGCACTCAGTCTTCACATGTGTGTGCTGGGGATCCAAACCCAGGTCCTCCTGTTTGCACAGCTAACATTTTAGCGATGACGCTGTCTCCCCAGCCATGTTGATGATTCTGAAGGTTGCAAAATCTTCACTTGCAGACTTGCTTGTTTTTAAATATTTTCCTGTGGTTGGTTGGTCTGCTTCTTACAGCAGGGTGATTGCCTACTTTATGATACTCTGTCACTATATACTAAACATACCTTTGCCTAAACATGTGTTTTCCTTTAGCTAGAATCATGGGGACCTATAATTTTTCTCTCAGTGACCTTTTCACTTTATATTTTGGTCAGCATTACTGTTGTTATTATACATTTAGACACGATACTCCACTTTGTGTTTATATATAATTGACCTTTAAAATCACATCTTTGGAAAGTGAGGTGGACATATTAATCTTAGTTTTGGCATGAAGAGACACAGCCTCAGAAGAAACTTAGGGTCTTAGATAAAAATCACACATATTCGGGGTGGAAGGGGGCTAAACCCCAAACCTCATCTCTAGATTTCAAGTTTTCTGTTCTTGTCATTATGTGCCAAAATCTCATCTGTAAATTTGAAAACCACTCATGTAAGCTGCCTGTCAATCAGACTTCATACTCTTATTGTGATTGCTACCGCCTCTTTCAAACAGCATTTGTTCTGATCCACATAAGTTTTTTTTTTTTAAGGATGAAGGGTTTGTCACATTTCCTATTTGAATAAGATTTTTACACATTTCCAAGAGCTTTCTTGCCCATTATCTTATTTGATATTTTCTGTGCATCTATGAGGTAGATAGAATAAGTTTTATTTTTCTCTCCCATCTACATATAAGGAATGAGTGCTTGGATCATCTAAGAGATGGGTTCAAGATTAAGAGAGAATTAGTGACAGGATTGGGACTGTGTCCTGTATTTGGAGGAAGATACTTCCAAAGGATGGATATGGAAGTAACCCCCTTTGAGTTCTACAGTGAATAAAATTCAGACACTACGTAAGTGAACCAGTGGTTCTTTCATTTCTTGTAGAAGTTTCTTTAAAGGAGATAAACCTTCTGTCTCCATTATTCCCAGGCCAATTAATCAGATACTTTTTGTAAAAGCTGTCCTCTGAGTCCAGAGCTGTTCTCTGCTCTGTGTGGCAAGGCTCAATAGGAAGGGTAGAAGACTGTCAGTATGGAACTGATCCCTCTCAGTGCTGAGTAGGGGCAGCAAGAAGTTAGTTCAGATGCTCAAGGGGGTACGGTATCAGGATGGTGCTATCAGCCCCGAGGGCAAGATTTATGAAGACTGACACTGGGACACCTTGCTAGTCCTTAGGGCTAATACAGGTCCTGGTCATGAGTTAGGGAGCCTGCATGGGACCCTAGGCCCTCTGCGTGTGTGTGTGTGTGGTGACAGTTGTATAACTTGGTCTCTTTGTGAGGCTCCTAGCAGTGAGATCAAAACCTGTCCCTGGCGCTAGCTGACTGTTCCCCACGCTGAATTATCTCACCCAGCCTTGATCCATGGGGAGGAACTGGGTGATATGCCACACTTTATTCAAGGCCAGGGGCAGAGGGGAGTACCCCTTTCTGAACGGAGATTGAGGAGGCATGGATGGGGAGGGGGGTAGATGGGAATGGGTGATGTGATTAGAGTAGGGAAGGGAAACTGAGGTTGATATGTAAAACAATGAAACAAGCAAACAAAAACAAAATACAGGTCCTGAGATGAACTCTGGACTGTATGCTACTGTGTGTGTTTTTGATCCTCAACCCTACTTCAATCCTTAGTGACCTTTGGAAGCTCATTTTATCTCCCGAGAACTCTGTTTCTACATCTTTAACAGGAGAAGTTTGAATTAACTTTGAAATACTTGCATTAGTTCCTTGGGGTTTTAATAATAAAGTTGCGCATATGAGATGACTCCCACAACCCAAATGTACTGTTTTCATAGTTCTAGAGGCTGGAGGTCTAAATTCAAGGGCTTGTTTCTTTAGAGACCTCTCTCTTTAGCTTGTAGGTGGTATTCTCAATTTTTTTCTTTGTATGATCTGTTCCCACCTGTGTCTAAATTTTCATTTCTATTTCTACTTCTTCCTATGAGAACATTAGTCATATTGTGTTAGGGTCCAGCACAATAACTTCATTTGAACACAGTTGCCTCTTATTTAATCTTTAGAAATATTTTATTTTTAATTATGCACATATGTATGGGTCTGTGTGGGGGAACACATGAATTCAGTGCCTACAGAGGTCAGAAGAGGGTTTCAGATTTCCTGGAGAGGAAGTTACAGGGAGTTGTGAGCCATTAGTGTGGGTTCTGGGAACTCAGTTCACTCTTAAGTATTGGACCATCTCTCCAGCTCTATAATCCTCTCTTTGAGAACTTATTTCTAAACAAAACTGTATTCTGAGGCACTGGGAGTGAGTAATTCCACCTGGGAATTTTCATGCTTACGACAATGCCCACATTTAATTGACCAGAATCACCGAGGACACTTATTATTTTTTTTTTAAAAAAAATGGGTCTGAACTCCAATCTATCTCTCTAAGAACCAGAAGAGATACAGTCCTGGTAACCAAATGTCTTAGAGCTCCTTGGGTGACCGACATGCTTAGATAAAGGTAGAGCTCTCTGAGCGAGAGGATTTTCATGAACCATTATTGTTAGTGATGTCTGTGTTTGAGTACAGGGCTGTCAGAAGCAAATTTTTACATGGAACATGTTTTGGAATGAATGCGGGTTGCCAAATTAGTCCCAAAGGTGTCTCTAAAAACTTCCAGCTGCTTCTTAACATATGTGTGGGAAAGCTGAGGAAGACGTGAGAGAAGTAGACAGTTCCTCTCACCAGTCACTCTTAGGACCACGGAAGACTTAATTTAGTTTCTTTCTGTGCCGAGTAATTGCTGATTCTTAATAGTATACTGTTAAAAGAACTTAGAACTTCTGAAAGCTCTTGGCTTTATTGGGCTAATGGATGTCCAAAGAGATGACAAAAATATTCTTGGGTGTGCTTTGAAGGTGTTTTCAGAAAGAATAGCATGCGTTGATAGACTAAGTTGCTAATGTTCAGCCTCCCACAGTGGGCAGAACCAACCAAACTTCTGAGGTTCCCAACTGAACAAAGTAAGGTCGAGGGAGGGTAACCATACTCTCTGCTGAGCAGTGACGTCATCCAGTCCTCCCTCAGACATGCACGCTCTTTGTCCTCAGTTCTTAGGTCTTCAGATTCAGGATGAATCACACACCAGGTTGCCTTGGTTGTCCAGTTTATAGAGGGAAGGTCAAGAGACTTCTCAATGTCCATTATAAATAAATTGATCCCCATAATAACTCCTCTCTTACCAATAGAACACACAGACATAAACTGACACAGATGTACACAGACAGCCATACACAGATAGGCAGAAACACAGGCACACACACCACAGACACATACACATATGCATACACATTTTATGAATTTAGGATTCAAAAGGAGGTCCCAGAAGGGGCAAGAGGTGAGATTCTGGAGTATTTTAATGCGAGTCTTTCATCTGTCAACGAAAGGAAGGCTTTCCCAGTACCGGGTGTTAAAGAGAGTATGGGTTCTGAGGCCGGAGTTGATTGATATTCATTTCTGTCATCATCAGATGAATGATGCTGGACAAGTAACTTGGAGTCTCAGAGTTTGTTTTTTCTTTAGTGGGATGACTGTAGCAGAGGAGAAATACTGGTGGATGGGCAGAGATCATGAGATACATGGCTTTCACAAGTAGCTCTTCCTGTTCAGGGCCCTTAGTGAGTCCTGGATAAACAATACTTCTGAAACCAAGTTTCCTTTTTCTACTCTTGCAGGGTGGGGAGGGGCTCTGGGGGCCTATAGGGACTACGGAGGCAAAAAGGAGTGTAACATGAGGGGCTGGCTTATTGGGGTTTCCGTTCCGCCTGGTACCTCACAGCTGGCAACTCCCAAGGAAAATCACACACAGGACTCCATAAGATTATAAAGCTGATTGGCCCATTAGCTCAGGCTATTTATTAGTTCTTATGACTCATATTACCCCATTATCCTTATCTACGTTAGCCACATGACTTGTTACCTTTTTCAACTGGGCAGGTTACATGCTGTCTCTTTGGTGGTCTGCACAGGAATCGCGAGGGAGCTTCCTGCTTCCCAGAATACTCCCAGTCTCTTTGCTCCACCCCTACTTCCTGTCTGGCTTTCCCGCCTATACTCCCAGCCTGGCCAATCAGCGTTTTACTAAAATATGATTGACAGAATACAGACAATTCTCCCGCACCAAAGGAGGAAGAAGAGAAGGAAAGCAGGCATTACAAGATCTCACTCCAGGTCAACAAGAGCTTATTTGAGAGGGAGGAATGAGATTGACCTGATGGAGGCCAACGCTCATTTCCTAGTTGTTAAAGCAAAGCTTTCTCCCTCTTAGAACACACTTAATTTGGCAGCAGGAGTGGTCCAAAGTTCAGTTCTGTTCTATTGTTGTTATCACCTTTGACTCATCAATTTGAGCTGCTAATATAAGTCACTTACAAATGAAAGAATGATTTGCTTACAAAGGGAACCTGTGCAATTAAAAACCAGACGTAGCCTGTCCTGAAATTGCTCAGTTGGGAGAGCATTAGATTGAAGATCTAAAGAGCTAGGTTTAATTGTCATCTCTGGTTCCATACCCATCCTATTTTCCAGACAGGGAAGTTGCTGAGGCTCGGAAGTGAAAATATATATTTATATATACTTAAAATATGGGGGGAAATGATACAAGTTGTAGAACTCGGTGGAAAGCTCATAGAATTTGTTGGAAAATTGTTCTCTGCCTGCTTCCAATGTTGGCCTTTGCGCTGCAATTGGGTCACAGACTCCTCTAGGGGAGGCACCACACGGGGCCATCTGCATATCCAGTAGCAATCCTGTGCTATTGACGCAGAGCAGATGGCAACGTTCATGCTGGATGAGCTGACTAGGAGCGATGTGGCCCTGGAGGATGAAAGAGTTGCCCTCATCATGGGGTCATGCTCAGAGTCAAAGTGCACGGTCCTCAGGAAATTGGCCCTTTGCCCTCTGCGAACTGCTGCTACCCTCTCGGAGCATGTAGCTCCATCATTAAATGGCAGCCATGGAAGTGAAGTCACACAATGCAAGGAGGGTGGATAACCCTTTCCCAACAGTGCAAGCACTCTCCGGGAACCCAAGGGCTTCCCTGAAGCCTAAGGGAGCTAGCTCCAGTTTAATTTTATTTCTTTTAATTTTATGAGCAAGAACCCCTGGGTTGATCAACAGGAGAGGAAATGGTAATTTGCAAGGTTTCTTTTTCCTCTGCACTCTCTGGGTTTGTTTACCCAAGGAGAAAGAGTTCCTCCCAAGATGCATTTCCCACTCAGCATCTGTCTTCTGTGATTAATTTTGCTTTATTTATTAGCTTCTCTCCTGTCGTGTTTGGATTGGTGTCTTTCTTGTCTCATTATGGATTTAATCACACTGTGGATTGTGCATTCTAGGCTATAGTTCCTAAAAGATAGGAACCACAGCTACATAAGTAATCCTTCCATGCCTGAATGTTTATGTATATATGTGTTGAAGCTCAATGTCAAATAGTATGGATGGTATAATACGGTGGACCTTAGGTAGGTGAATGGCATGGATGTGAAAACTTCATGAATGGGAATGATGTAATTAAAAGAGAGTATGGGCAAGCCTTGTTGATCTATCTCCCATGCCAGGACACAGGAGAAGATATCATTCATAAAGCTGAAGAGAAATCTCTTAACAGTCACAACTCCCTGCAAGCAATGGGACTTTAGACTTTCCAGTCTTCAGAGAGTAAGGAATAATAAATTTGTGTTGGACGCTAGGATCAGGATGGTTTTAGAGCAGTCTAATTGGTCGATGAAGACTTCCTCATATCTGGACTGGTTCTTCCCACAGCCCTGAGCATTGACGTCCGGTAGCTCAAGGGTTTTATTGGTTATTTTTCACCAGCTCAAGGCGGCAGCTTTTTCAACTGTTTGCTCTGGTTGAGCACCAGGTGTCCTTGGGAGCCAATGTCCCCGGGCTCCTACTGGCCCCTCTCCATAGAAATAGTGGCTCCTGTTTTCTTCAATTCTCTTCATTTGTAGTCAAGGAGAAGGGAAGGGCTTTACAGTTTCACAGTCCTAACATGGGTCCCTGCACACATCACTGAACCTCTTGACAAGGTCATTTCCTACCCAGCCTCAGTGTTCCCATAGATAGAATAGATAGACATCTTCTAGCTGGTTGTAGTGATAGGAATGAAGAAACAAGAAACAGCGTAGGGTAGGGTTTAAGGAGCCTTAAAAACACCCCTTAGCTGTTCCCCCCAAGGTGACTAGTCTCTTTCTTACACTTTTTTTTTTAACCTTTCAAATTCAACAGATGAAGTCTCCTCGGTCTTTCTTTGTTTTGCTTGGACCACATCACAGCGGAGTTACACACTTAGAATGGAGTATTAAAGAATGGGACAAGCTTACCTTGGGAGGGGTGAGGAATGCTCCCATCCAGGTGACTGGAAGATGCCTGCTGATGCCCACAAAACCTTTCTGCTGCCTCCTTTTTTCCTAATTAAATCTATTTTTCTTCAAGTGAATTTGAGATGAGTCAGAAATACTGCTTCCTATTCCGTATTATTTTTTGTTTTAATTACTAGTATTGTAACAGTATTTTCCCTGCTGATTTTCTTTGCAAATATATGTTATTTCAGTTACATTATGGTTTGAATAGGCTTTTGAGTGGGAGCCAGAGAATCTAACCATCATTTTAAATATGGTTTCTATGGAAAAATGTAACACTCTATTCCATACAGCCTTCGGAAACATAAATGTGGAGAACACAGTCTACTTGTAAGCTGAAGGTGGTCTCTTGACTTTATTTCTTGTGAACAATTTCATATTCATTTTGATGTTCTTATGAGCTGATTTATTAGACAGGGAAGGAGGGGCCCCAGAGGAATTAGGCTGATAGAACTGGGTACCCAGCAGATAAGACCTCTTGTGCTGCAGTTCTTTCCATGACCAAGGGCTTTGGGAATGAGTGCCCAGTGGAAAGGACCATGCATTTGAAATGTAAATACCAGCCTAGATGCAAAAGAAAGTGGCAACTCTGCCCCATTTGTCCTGTCTCATCCTCTTCAACTCTGCGCTCTGCTTCTCTGTTTTAAAGCAGCATTTCTACTGGCAACCTCCCAAGGAGCCCAGCAGGGCTGCGAGACTGTGGGTGAGGGAGATGGATGATTAGTACCATTATTAATCATCCATCTCCCATCAGGCCACTTCACTGGAGGCTTTAATGCCAGGCTGAGTTGGTTCCTTTTCTTCAGTAGACATTTGCCAGAGGCCTGCCGCGTTATTGTGCTAGGTACTGTGACCCAGCAGTTAGAGAGGCCAAAGAGCTCCCTGCTCTCATTCAGCTCACTGGGTGCAGAAGACACTTATGCAGATAAGCCCCCCACAATGGAATAAGTGCTATCTATCACAGGAACAGACCGTGCCCGAGGGAGCCTGGTGATGGATGGGGCTTGGGTTAGTGCGCAGGCAGAATCCCTCTTTCTGACGTCAGGGTTTTCAAGGAACTCTGGTACTCTGTGTCCCCTGGTATGATGGCTCTTGTGTTCTGTAAATAAGATAAAAACATGACCTTCACTCTGCTTGTGTTTGAGGGGGAGGGAAAGATGTACCAGACAGGGATTGGTGGATGACCAACTGGCTCCCAGTTTCATTCCCAGTATTTCGTCAGTTTCTTTGGGCGAGCTGTGGCTCTTCTGTGCATGTGACTAGTCTAGAAATTGATGTCGCAGGCTGGCTTTACTCAGAAGTCAGGCCTGGGCAAACTGGCTGATGTAGGGGGCTCACCCAGAGGGCTTTCTTTTGAGTCATTTCATCTTTTTGTTGTGCGGGAGGTCAGGGTATTTGTAAGGCTGTCTCTGGATTCTAAACAAAATACTGAAGATCTTAAGGTTTGCTCTCTCTCTCTCTCTCTCTCTCTCTCTCTCTCTCTCTCTCTCTCTCTCTCTGTGTGTGTGTGTGTGTGTTTATGAGTGTATGCATCTATAGGGGCAGGCAAGTGAGCAGGTGCATATGTACATGTATGCTCATGCTAGCTGAGGCTGGACTCTCCCTCAATTGCTTATGTGTTGAGGAAAGTCTCTCAATTGCATCTTAAGCTGGCCAGTATGGACTTGCTCTACATACCCTTTGTCTGAATGCTGGAACTGCAGGCAGACTGCCACACTCCCAGCCTTTACAGAGGTTCTGGGGATCCAAACTCGGGTCTTTAAGCTTGTGTAAAGACTGCTTTGTCTACTGAACTATCTTCCTAGCCCATAGAACTCTTAATGCCATTGCTTGTGGTGCTTGTAGAACATTTGTAGTCACACACTTGTCAAAGTGAGTTCTGTGGCCAAGCCTAGTAGTTGAGCTAACGAAAGGATGAGAATGAAGACTGTGTGAGCATAGTGCGTACCATGATGCTGTGAGCCACCTCGGACATTATTATGGTCTGAGAAATATACTTAAGGAGAACCCCTCGGTACCTAGGAGGGGAGAAGAGCTAACATGGGGAAATAGAATGGCTTCTTATCAGAGACTCTTCCCTAACTGATAGGTGTTAAAGCCTGCTAAAGAAAAGATGGGAAATGGGACTTTGGGCACGCTGGTGATGGGTCTCAAAGGTGTAAAACAGTGGGGACTGCAACAGGCTGCCTGAGAAACTCAATTCTCACCTTGTGCTTCCCAGCGAATGATTCCATGCGCTCCTGTCTCAATATGAGCTGTGCATTTTGAAGCACTTAAATATTCTATAATTCTGATTCCCCCTCCCAGAATTTCTAATACAATGCCATAAAAAGGCAGTTTATTGAACTCTCTAATCTTACCAGGGCCCGTAATTGAATTTTCTCCCTATGATTACTCCCTTCAAAGATTTGGGTAAAATTCCCTTTGCAGTTTCTTAGGTGACAGATTGAGACAATCTGAGAAGAAGTTTCTGCTCATCATTGTTGTGAGCTCTTATCCCACTTTCCTTTTCTTGAGTTACACAGCATGAAGTGTGATCTATTCATGTGGTCCCCCTGACATCTCATCACACATCTTTTTGTTTGATACGGATTATCTTTGTAGACAGTAAGCTCCAGGAGGACAGGAACCACTTTTGTGTGTTCACTTTTAAATATATAGAGATTAGAAGAGTGCCTAGCAGGTAGTAGGCAATATAGAGCTGTAAGATGCAATAAAGAAGTCAGGCAGTGGTGGCGCATGCCTTTAATCCCAGCACTCAGGAGGCAGAGGCAGGCAGATCTCTGTGAGTTCGAGGCCAGCCTGGTCTACAAGAGCTAGTTCCAGGACAGGCTCTAGAGCTACAGTGAAACCCTGTCTCGAAAAACAAAGACGCAATAAAGGACATGATTCACAATATCTTTTAGTTTATTTATGTTTTGCTATCTTTCTCTCTGTGTACGCATGTACCATAACAGGTGCGTAGAAATCAGAGATATGTGGGAGTCAGTTCTCTCTCTGTGGGTTCAGGAAAGAACTCTGGTCATTAGGCTTTGTAGCAAGCACTGAGTCATCTGGCCAGCTCTGATGCACAACATTTATGGATAGGAAATAGAACGACCATGAAAAAGGCATTTAGAATAAAATGCAAACTTGACTCATGATAAAAATGTTAGTGTGATAGAACAGACAGATATTTCCTTAATTTGATAAAAAAAATTCTACCTCTAGCTCTAAGCTAAGATTATGTATAATGGCATAAGATGGCAAAACATTCGCATTAAAGTCAATAACAAGATAAGAAAGTCTACTAGTGGAGATATTCCATAAGGTAATTAAATAAGATAGACGTAAATGCTATAAATATTGGAGGGGGAGGAGGTGACATTATTAGTAATTACAGGTTGCATGAATTTGATTGTAGGAAAAGCTAAGAGAAACAACTTCAAACTACTATAGACTCTAACAGAATTTAATATGAAGGCTCACAGAAAGCAATATTCAGATAATGGAACTCTTCATACACAAATAACCAGGCAGAGACTAAAATGGGACAAAAATGCACTATTATAATGGTATCCAAAATAATAACATATGAACTTAAAAATAGTGAGAATGCACATTTAAAGGAGTCTATATAGATAGATGATGAAAAAGATAAGCCTACTAGAGTTGAAGGTCCAATGGCAATAATGCACGGAGGATGCCTTGTCAATAACATTAGAGGATGCATGGGGAATTCTATACTAACCTGACAACTGAACCCCTGCCACCGAATATCAGAGTTCAGGTCCTTATCTAATGCCCTACACTTCCCTTATTTCTTACTACAGGTTTATTTAAAATAAATCCCCTTCTTTCTTGCTGCCGGTTCATTTTTAAATAAATGAACGAAAGTAACTTCTTCAACAAATTTTAGAGAAAGCATGTAGTTATTCAGAAAATAATAAATTCCGGTTTCTAAATCATCCTCTAATCTAAAGTAAATTGCTAAGGAACCACAAAAGGGCCAGGATGATATCCAAATAATTCATAGAAATTTTCAATTATCGTTCTTAATCACACCAGAGAAAGAAAGGTGTTTTATAGTTTCATTTAAAAACGCAATAACTCAATAAAATGGTAGGAGAAAGAAGAACAGGAAGAAGAGGAGGAAGTAGGGAAGGAGGAAAAAAAGAAGTGAAAGGAAAAGGGAAAGGAAGAGGAAGAAGAGGAAAGTCAGAAGAAAATGAAGGAGCGGAATTTGGCCTATACAGAAAATTACTTCACAAAAACATATAATGATAAATTAGCGAGTAAATGACATAAGACATAATGTTTGCTGCTGTGGGAACTCCTTCAGCCAATGATCTTTGGGATGCTGGCTTACTTTGGGTGTGGTCTTGGATACCATATATGCAGATGTAGGGACTTGTGCCCTTCCCTTGGCTGCTGGATTTGGTTCCAGTTCCACACTCTCACAGAAGACTGCTCATCACTGCTTTTCTTGTGAGTTTACTCCTAAAACATAAACCTTTATTATACTCCATTCTGGGCTAGTTTGAGACTATTTTGTTTTAAATTGCAACAGATTGGTGCCCGCGTGGCTAGAGTCCACACCCGCTAAACTACCCACACAGCTCACCTACCCTTCTGTGGCTGAGCTACCCTTTTGGTGCGTGTTACAAGGGGAGGGCCTGCTTGTTCTTCCCAGGCACCCGGCTAGCTTAGCCCCCAAATAACCAGACAGAATCTGTATTAATTAAAACACTGCTTGGCCCATTAGCTCTAGATTTCTATTGGCTAGCTCTCACATCTTGATTTAACTGATTTCTATTAATCTGTATATCACTAGGAGGTCATGGCTTCCCGGGAAAGATTTAGCATCTCTGACTGGCAGCTCGATGACAGCTCTCTCTGACTCTGCTTTCTTCCTCCCAGAATTCAGTTCTGTCTTCTCTACCTACATTAAGTTCTGCCCTATCAGGCCAAGCAGTTTCTTTATTGATTAACCAATGAAAGCAACACATAAACAAAAGGAACTTCTACACCAGGTATGCAGCTGCAAACCATTTGGCTGGCCCACCATGTAGTGACCTGGCAATTTTCCACCAGCCCTGCCTCTGCAACTTTTTCCCTGCCTATTACTCTGGGGAGGGGGGGTCTTCTCTACTTTGTGCTCCCAGTTTGGATCCATGAATGCCTGGCTGAATCTCTGGCTGGTAACCTCACTGCTCGTAGATTATGTGTGCCAAAACTCCAAAAAGGGGAAAAGTCTAGTAGTTCACTTGAAATATGAGAGAAAGAAAGGAAGAATAAAGGAAATCTAACTAGTAAAATACACTGCTTCTCAGTTACAGTTATAACAAGATAATTATATTGACTAAAATACAAAAGTCTGTGCAATCTGTTTGGCAAGTGTATTAGTTTTGTCATTGCTGTAGCCACACACCTGAGAAAACCAAGTAACAAGGAAGAAGGCTTTACTTCGCTCATGGTTTCAGAGGTGTCAGTCTGTCTGAGTTCTGCTCACTCAGGAGCCGCCGTGAAGCAGAACACCACAGCTGCAGGAACACATGGCAGACAGGATGCAGAGTGACAGAGACAGGAGCCCAGGACAAGAATCCACACTGGAAACACGCCCCTAGTGACCTGACCTACTTCTCAAGCTAGGCTCCAAGTCCTACACTTTCTAGAACCTCAGTCATTTTGTATTCAAATCGCAATGGAGGCTGCGAATGAGAGAGGTTCCTACCATTGATGATGGGAGAATAAATCAGATATGCCTTATCCACTAATGTGGACATATCTTTATTAGGATAATAAATCTTATTATATCCAGTTCTAGAATATGTGCTGCAGCTGCATTTGTGTGAATGCAGGACATTATTTGCATCTGGCTATTAAACATATTATTGCATATCATTGCATATGAAGGTGGTGTCCATCAACAGGAGCTGGTAAATAATGATGATCATGCCACGGTAGAATGATCAGTCATCATCCAGAAAGATACCGATTGAGGAATGTCTCTGTGACATTCTGTGTGGAGTATGCAAGGATTTGTGTGAGAAAAATGAAAAAACTCTCCCTCTTTCTCTCTAAATACACAGATCACCTATAGAAGGATACATATAAAATACCTAACAGGAGATGTTTTAGGGTGGGGTGAAATTAGGCTAGGGCACTGTGATTAGAGAAACACCCACTTTCATATTTTATAACTTTGTAATTTAAAATGGATCTAAAATTATATATATTTATATAATACAACATTAATATATAAAATGTGTATGTATATATATAAAATAGATATATTTCTATAGTATAATACACTATCATTATGTAAATATAAATATATATATAATATAAATATATACTAATGACCATGATACAAGATGGGTACCTATACTTTGAGAATCAGTATCTTTGACTTTGAGAATCAGCTGATGGGATTCTATGTAAAAATGAAAGGCAATGCCAGCAGGAAGACATAGGTGGATACTAAAATGCAAAATTAACAGGATAAGAATGAAACTCTTCAGTAGGGGAAGAAACAGCACAGAATGGCCTCGCACGAAACAAAAATAACAGCTCAAGATGAAGGACAGGCTGTTCTCATGCAAAGAGAAAGGCCACAAATGGGCTGCACATTCTACATTAGTGACTCTGTGGCATAGATCAGGCAAAGTATACTATCATGCTCCTTCGCGTGGGACTGTCCCACGGACTGCAGACTGTCTGCCATGCCTGCCCTGCCCTCTAAATGTCAGTGGCCCAGCAACAGTTTTCAGTTATGGCATTTCATTGCCTTCTGAAGGTCCCGGTTATTAATTCTGGAGTACCCTGGATGTTCCCATCCACTGTCCTCTTTCATCTCCATGGGAGAGCGAGAGCAGTGCTGGAAGTTAAGCCCGAGAACTGCCTCTATTTACTCGAGGTAATGGAGACAGGAGAGCAAGTCAAGTTGACAAGACTCTGCAAATTCAATTACATGTCATCCCTCTGCCCAGAGCTCCTGAATATCCCATTACCTGCACTGTAAAGCCTGAGCTCGTAATCTGGTTTCACCCTATTTTCCCCAAGTACTTCCAGCTTCAGCTCAGAGTGAAGCTTTGAGTCCAGTCCAGGAGCTTTCCCACAGTACCCCAAACCACTGCTCTCCCATCCATGAGTTCTTCACAGCACCCCCAAACTACTGCTCTCCAGTCCAGGAACTCTCCACATCATCCCCAAACCACTGCTCTCCACAGCGCCCCCAAACCATCGCTCTCCAGTCCAGGAACTCTCCACAGCACCCCCAGACCACTGCTCTCCACATCACCCCCAAAACCACTGCTCTCAAGCCCAGAAACTCTCCACAGCACCCCAAACAACCGCTCTCCAGCCCAGGAGCTCTCCATAGCACCCCAAAACTACCATTTTCCATCTCTACCTAGGGCTGCACACAGACAAGACAATAGGGCTAAAATGCTCCCTGGGCCACATGTTACTACACTAAAGATACTAATCCGTTTATAAAGCATTTTTAATTACTTTCTATCATCCCTGTGTTAGGATTTGCTCCGAAACCCAAATCCTTAGCTGAGCTTGCTAACGGCACAGGTGAGCAAGAACCTGAGCTATTAGGAGATGCCGAGCCTCTGACTCTAGACCCTGATGCCCCTTTCTCCATCTCTGGAGAAGGAGCATAAGGAAGAGAAAGAGAAGGAAGGAAATGGGCTAGAGGAAGGAGGATAATAGTAATCTCTGCTTTGGTGGTGTGCTCACAGTGCTTGAAACTGGCAGGGTGTGGGAGGGTGAGCTAACCAGCCTCAGAATGCCCCTTTATGCGCATGGGCTCTGTGGTTCTTTGGGTCACTGGGTCAAAGAACTTGTATTTTTACTGATGATGCAGTGACCTGGGGATTCAGGGAGTAGTGGGTAGAATCTCTGATTCAAGAAAGGTAAACGCTTGTTCGACAATCATTGTTTTTAAACAGTTGTCAGCCACCTACATCATTAGTTTAGGCTTCCCCAGGCCCAGCAAAATGATGCTGGCATCAGGAAACACACACTAGCCATTTTATGTGGGTTATCTCACCTTTCCAACAGCCAGCAAGGTTGTTGTTAGCAGCAGCATACTTTACCCAAGGAGAGAGCTCCGTTATTCTTCCTTGCCGTCAATCCTTTAATGACCTAACTAAAGGCACAGCTGTGTGTGCAGATGTGTTCATAGTCTGCTTCTGCCGTTGTAAATGGAAGGATGGAAACAGTGGACCGGTTGTGGTGAGTGATGAAAAGATCACTCCTATTTAGTGTTGGAATGCAACACATAGGCCTACATTTGGAAAGAGCGACAAATGACTATGGGGAATGTCCCAAATTCAAACCATACTGAAGACAGGATAGAAGTTCCAGTTTGTTATGATGCTCTGACCCCAAAGGGATGGGAGGACGGCCACTGATTTTCCTTCCTGTGGAGGCTTAAAACACCTCTTAGCACCAACACCCTTCTTGTCTCCCTTCTCCATTTTCCTCACTCTTTTTGGGGATATCACACCCCTTCTCATGCATATTAAAAGGCAAAGTAAACAAGTTTTAGGTTGCAGAAAAAAAGCTCTATTTTTGTACTTGTCTTAAAGTCTTTATCCACAAGTTAAAACATGCTGCACTTCTTAATCGTCTTGTTATTGCAAGTGTTTACAGCCATAACTAAGCAAAGGATTCCTCTGGACTGGGCATCAGTAACACATGATAAGCCTCCAGTGATTCAACCTTCGTAAGCATGATTTCTGGGACTTGGGGATGTGTGCGAATTGCCCCCTACCAGCTTGCAAAAGCTGGTTGTTTAGTTTAAGAAATCCGATGAGTAGGATATTTGTAAAAAAAAGGGTCATTGCTGAAAATAAAAGTATATGAACTTGCCATTAGAGAAAATGCATTAGAAACAAAGGTAATGAACACAATAGGACCATTCACTATTGACCAGAACACCATTGCAAATACTATTACCCTTGTTTTTGTAGATGAAGAAACTGGGGTTTTGAGCAAAGTCCATGTTGAGCGACTGAGAACTGGCGAGCTGAGAGGCCGTCTCGGGTCGGTTATCTCAGAGCTGCTCCCATGAGTTGGTTGTTCTCTGATTGTTGCTGTCTTGTATTGTTTCCATCCATGCATGGCATGGGGACTTAGATTTATTAGGTCCTCAATGTGGTTTGAACTTGGTATGTTCCCCATGGCTCGCGCTTTGAGGGCTCGGTCCTGGTGACACTGGTATAAACCCTGTGGAGTGCTGAAGAGTGGGGCCTGGCAGGTGAAAGTACGGCATTAAAGGAAGGGTTCTGAGGGTCTACTCACCCCCATATCTGGCTTCTCCATTCGTCATGGTGCGAGGTGCCTCTGCCACACATCTGGCCACCATGGCTCTGCCGTAGCCTCTCTCTCTCTGGCGAATTGAAATCTCTCTGAAATGGTGAACCGAAACAAACTGGCTCCCTTCAATACTTTGATGGCAGAAAGGGAAAATTAACTGCAAGTCTCATTCTGATCAGTGGGAAAAGCCTTGTAGGAGAGGAACTGTGGCTTGGCAGGTTATCACGCTTGTGATAGGAAGATAGGGCTGGAGATCACCAGCCCTTATGTAAGGAGAGAGCACCAGGGTAGCATTTGCCCCCAGCTGTAAGTGCCCATTCATTTCGCCTGGCATCTCTGCCTCCTAGTGGACAAAAGCATCCCAGAGAGGTCTGGAGCCGCAGAGCCCGATTCTCACAGAGGAAGCTCAGCCCTGAGGACAAAGAACAAACTCCAGGTCTCTGATAAAGAACAAGAATAAATGAGGTTGATCTGCAGGGCCTGTGAAAATGCAGAGCAGGAGAAGAAGAGGTGCGTGGCGCGTCTTCACCAAAAAGCTCCGGATCCATAAATATATCCACGGGGATGCAGGACAAAACATAATGTATAAAAGATTGAATAGACGATATATTATGCTATTGCATAGCAATCCTGCCTGCAGGAATTTATAGCTTCGATATATTCCCCATTAAAAGTGGTTCAGCTAGCTGGTGGAGAAGCTCAATTCATCTTGCATCTGTTGCGAGCCATCAATATTATGGTTTGCCCATTTAAACGGAAATGGGACCAAATATTTGGGCTATTTACAATAAAAAAAAAGAACAAAAATCTTTGTGTTGGTGCTCATCGTCTAAGTTCTCCAGTCTAATCAGGTGTCGGTTTACATAGGCTCAGAGAAAATTTCTCACCTGTGAAATTGCTAGGCTACAGAGAAGCTGGAATGAGAAGCAATGCCAGGCGTCAGGTTTCTGCTCCCAAAGAGTTGGACGGATGCCCCTTCCATGGTAAACAGAAGCTATGCGGATGGTTCCTAGGCACTCCCGGAAAGACAAGAAGGATGCTTGCGTCTGCAAGAGTTTGCGTGCTTAGGATAAGGAGAGATGGGCAAGCTGAGAGTCAGAGAAAGGAATACATAGGAACAAAAAGCAACTGCCAAGTGCAGTTAGCTGGCACTGGCAGCTTTTTTCATAGGAAGAACAACAGTCCTTGGGGACTCAACCTGCAGCAGTGTTGGTGGCAGTAGTGGAAGGTGGTAATCATGGTGCAGGAATCCCCGTGGGTCCCCTTTATTCATTCTCAATGGGTGTACTACTGCTGCTTTGTAGCAAAATCTTCACATCTATGATAGGACATTGGCTCTCATCACACAGGTTGCCCAGTGCCCCCTCTGCATGAACTGGTTTCCCAGGATACCTTTCTCCATTTGCGCTCTACCGGGCTTCTTCTAGTCCAGGAATTGCCTTCGATCCCTTCCTTGGTTTCGAGTCCTCTTGATTGATCTCAGTTGGCCATACTCTCAGCTCTGGGGTCCTGGCTCTGAGCACATGGATCCCAGGGCACCCCCAGCCCTCCTATCTGCTTAGGACCTTAAGGTATACATGATCCCAGCAGCCATATTAACCCTTCGTAAGGGCAGAGTAAGGTTTTCATGCCTTTGTGCCTTGGTTTGGTTCTACTTTCCTCCTGTTTTCTTCCCCTACAGCAATAGCTCTCTCTCTCTCTCTCTCTCTCTCTCTCTCTCTGCTCATATCAGCAGAATTTCCTTCACAAACCTTGGTCACTCCATTTCAAACGTTCCCTCTAAAACAGCCGCACCCCCACCCCGTCTCTGCCACATCTGGGCAGACCTCACTACCAATGGCCTCTTGTCAGATGTACTTAGGCGGAGGCCCCTCTGTGGCCGAGTGTTCCTCCCCGTTGCCTACAGTCTTTACAGCTTGAGCTGGCAGCGTGGGGAAAGGTCATCTGGTTCAGCATGTGCGCTCCTTGTGTCGTCCTCCTTGAGACGCTCCGAGTGTCATTCTGCCCTTTCTGCATGCATCAATTGCTTTCAGGGCTATTTTTAAAGCCTGCCGCACTTACTATCTGTGCCACTCGTTCGGGTGGTTAATCATCACTGTCTGGAGGCGTCACTTCCTGACAGAGTGGTGTGCGGAGAAGGGCTGCGGTCCCGTGGAAAAGCAGGACAGCCAGCGGGTCAGGCTGCTGCAGAATGTGGGGTAGGCCAGGTGTGTGAGTCCAGAAACTGGGCTTTATCAATGGTTTTGAAGCTTAAAGTTTTCTGCAGGTCCCTTAACCTCTCTGTACCGTTCTCCACACTTACAGAAAGTAGCTGCGACAGGAAGGCAGGCCTGGACTGCTGGCTCATGTGTTTCTCCAGGAGGGGACAAGATGGAAAAATATACCCTTATTTCTTGTTATTCCTGTTCACGTGTCACTAAACTTTTCCTTTTAGTTCAGTTTTCTCGAAGAAAGAAAATAAAACCCTTTTTCTCTTTCCTCTGCATTCAAGCAAGGGGCCGCTTTTCCCTTTGTCCAGGATCTTCCAGCTTTTGCTGGACTGGAAAGTCCCCTTTCAGAAGAGAACGCTGTGAGGATCCCCTTCTCCACGATAGGAGGACCAACAAGAGACCTCATCTTGATCAGAGATCTAAGGCCAGTGCAGCGAGACCCTGACCTGCTGTGACTCTTGTTTCAATTGGCCAAAGCCCAGGAGATGAGAGTCAATACACCTCTAAACTCAATGCATATTAACCTGGCAGGATAGCTTCGTGGGTTAAATAAACAGTCTCGAACAATTTCATTAAATGCTGGCCATTATTTAGCACAAGGACACCCTGATTGTAGACTCTGCCTTCTGAAAGGAAGCAGGAGGGCTCGCGTTCTGAGTGCAAATAGCTGCCATTCTTTACTTTCTAAGGCTGATTCCATTGTAGGGTGTGCAATTTATTATTTTGCGCATAATAAATACATAGCAGTTATTAAGTGATTATATGTGGTAGGCATTTTCTGGAAGACAAAACTAAAGCACAGAAAGGGCATGCCACCTTCCCCCTGACTGCCATCTGCAAGCAAGCAGAGTTTTAATCAAGTCTAGATGGGTTGGTTCCAGTGGTGGGTCTCTTAATTATTCTGTTGTACCAGCTGCCATGAATTAAAGGCCTTAGCTTTCAGGGATCTTGTTGAAGGTGGCTTGAATCTCCAAAGGAGGGAGGGAGGACTAGATGGAGGGCTGGCGGGGGGGGGGGGGGAGAGACAGAGAGACAGAAAGGGAGTGAGGGAGGGAGGGAGGGAAGGAGAGAGAGAGCTAGAGAGAGAGAGAGAGAGAGAGAGAGAGAGAGAGAGAGAGGATGCAGTGGGGGAGGGGAAAAGGGAGGGAGGGAGGGAGAGAAAGAGAGGGAGAGAGAGAGAAAGAGAGAGAGAGAGAACAGGAATTTGAATTCAGATCTCAGTGACTCGAAAGTACCATGCAACCTCTCAGCTTGTGGTGGCCTTAATGACTATCAGTTGTTATGGCCCCCCCTTTCTTCCTGGCTGAGCAAGGGCAACCTACATCTTTCACCTCAGATCCTGCAAGATTCTCCTTTCTGGGTGCCAGGACAAACCAAAGAGGAACGGCTTCTCATTTTCAAACCAACATCTCCTACCCTCTGGCCATCCTCCGGCCCCCTCCCCCCAGGCAGATGGAAATGAACTAGAAACTTAGTTCTCAGAAACCACATGTGGCATATTTTCTCCTCATAAACTGGTTATCAGCAGTTCCAGCCAGTCAGAGATTAAGTATTTACTGGATTTCTCTTCAGCAACTTCCCTCGAGAAAGCCAGAACGGTAGTCCAATCCCCAAGCTTGGCCCATCTGGGGGAAGCCAAGCAACTGATGGAGGCAGAAATGTAAGAAATGAAGATTAATCAGGCTCGCCCACTCCAGCAGTGGAGGGAGGGCTGATCCTGTAAGGAAAGTGGGTGCCAATAGCTCATCTGGCAGCTTGTGGGGGTCTTCAAGTTTGGGGTGTCAGTTTTAGTAAACTGTTGCTTATGCAGCATATTTGAGTCCTTACCCCTAGATACAGGCATCTATATACTGAGAGGGCCTGTCTCCAAACCAAGGGTCAGGCTGGAGGGACCAGATCATGCTCCGACACCCACATGTATGTGCACTGGGGCATGTGGCCGTGTGTGCAATGACCGGGTCTCACTGTTCTTTGCTGTTGTGCTAGCTCTGTGCTTTGATCCTCAGCTGCTTTGCAAGAGCTGGAGATGGGCTGCAGGCTTCATGGAGATTCCTTCCTGGAGGCCTGCAGAAATCTCTTTGTTCTCCTCGTTGAATTTGTTTTTCCCTCTGCTCCCTATGCAGTGGCAAGACTCAAAGAGAAACTTTCAAAGAAGATGACTTTATTTTTTTCTCTGAAGAGCAATATGCCGACCCTGAAGGGCTCTAGCAAGCCTCAGCATGGCCAGTATGGTGCTTGTAGGTTTGGCCCCATCCCCTTCCTTCTCCCTTGCTAAACCATTAGATTGCATTCCTAAAGCTAGCCACCAAAGTATATTACTTTATTTAGTCACTTTGCTATGCCTCATTCATTCCTGAGACTGATCACCAAGTGTCAACTATTAAAACATCAAGGTCCAGAATCAAAATGAATTCTTTTGACTATCATAATTAAAATACCCAATCAGAACTTACCAATTCATCCTAGCCCATTCAAACACACATCTCCCCTTTTTCCCTCTTAAAGTGAACACTTGCAGGCTGGGAGGTAGTGGCAGATGCCTTTAATCCCAGCACTCCGGAGGCAGAGGCAGGTGGATCTCTGTGAGTTCAAGGCCAGCCTGGTCTATAAGAGCAAGTTCCAGGACGGGCTCTAAAGCTACAGAGAAACCTTGTCTCGAAAATCCAAACCAAAACAAAACAAAACAAAAACCCAAACAACAAAAAACACTTGCAAAGCTATTTGCTACTATTTCTGCTCGATTCAGATCCAGCCATCTTGCCTCTTTGCCTTGTACTTGGAAATTGATGTTTGGGTGTGATCTGTGCCTAATTCAAGGGTCCAGAGGGGAGCACCCTGCATTACACAGGTTCCTTCACACCCTTAGTCGTTCCCAGATGACCATCCACACAGTAAAACAGTACCAGTCCCATCCTGCCTTGAGACACCCTGCTCTCCTTCCTGCCTCTGTCCTTCTGTTGACATTGCTCATAGCTGGAACAGTCTTCTTACTTCTCACCTTTACCCCTCATTCTAGTTGCTTCCTCATGAATACCTCAGCTTAAAGAGTCCTCTGCTCGGGAGTTTAGGCTGACCCCAGCAGCTTTACTGATCTTTCTTTCTTAAATTTATTGGCCTCCATTGTTTTCATTTTCCAATGCATTTCCTTATAGAGTCTGCCTTGGTGTTTGCCTTTTGTCTGACTAGCTGCTAAGCAAGAGTAGTTCATGGGAGAAGGGAGAAAGAGTTTCACAGGAGGGAGACCTAGGAAAACTAGTTAACCAGATGACCAAATTTAAGATCAACTAGAATAAAGTCGTGTCAGGAGTAAGCATGCCAAGGAATCACCATGATTACCCTCCCCGAAACTCATAACTTATTCTGATCATGATGAAAATCAAGCAAATCATGATGGAAAGACATTGCACAAATACCTGACCAGTATTCATTTCATGGAAACTGCCAAGATTTTTTTAAAAACAAGTGTGAGGACTTGTCACAGCCAAGAGACACCCAAGGGAACATGCAACTGTGATTCCATCTTCTAGCTGTTCTAGTGGGATCCCGAACAAAGGAGAGGTGGTGGAGAAGAATGAGGAGAAGGAGGTGGTGGAGGAGGAAGAAAAGTCACTAAATATCAACTAATAGAATCTGAACTAAGTAGGGACTTGGTTAGCAACACTGAAGCAACACTGAATCAATGTTGGTTCATTAATTATGACCAGTGTACTGTGAGGCTTAATAATAGAAGAAATGGGATATGGGGATGGGAATCCCATACTATCTTTCCAATACTTCTTTTAATGTAAAACTTTTAAAAATTTAGTAAGTCCTATGAAGAGTTAAAAATAAAGTTTGTGTAAATGAAAATAAATTAGGTAAGAAGAGAGAGGGGGAGGGAGAAAAGAAAAGTAAGGTAGGGGAGGAAGAGGGGAAGAGAGGAGAGAAGAGAGAGGGAGAGAGAGATTGATTGTGAGTGATACTGTGTGCTGATTTGCGCTACTGATAGCTCAAACACACTTAAATAATTTTGTTTTCTTTTTATAGAACCAAAGAAGTTGTGATTTGTCCATACTCTTAGTGTTAGGGAAAAGGTCAGGATTCTATCTCAAATATGTATGGTCTCTAGCCAGGCTTTAGAGCTGGGGCACTAGCAGCTGCCTGCATCAAAGCTCGCAGAAGGCAGACGCAGAAAGAGAGCAAGTTTGAGGCCAGAGAAGGTTACACAGAAAATTCAAAGCCATCTAGATAACATTCCGGAAATAACTTTAAAAAAAATCAGGACCAGAAGTACAGCTCAGTGGTAGAACAATTGACTACCATTCACAAGCTCTGGCTTTGATTCCTTACCACTGAAGATAGATAGATAGATAGATGGAAGGGATAGATAGATAGATAGATAGATAGATAGATAGATAGATAGATAGATAGATAGATAGATGATAGCTAAATAATATAATATAGGCAAACACATAAACAATATATAGACAGATAGATGATGAGAGACAGCTAATCCAAGCCATGTAACATTTCTCTTGACAACAGAAGCCATGTCGGACTTTCCCCAACGTTCTCATTATTCTTCCACATTATAAAACACTTAATCTGTGCTTAGTTAATACTGCTGATTAAATAAGCTGAAATACATAAAAGCCCTGGTCTTTTTCAGGCCCCTGAGGGGATCATTGTTTGTGTATTTACAGCAATGGCAGCTGGGGAAGCTTCTTTTCATACCAAAGCCCTTGGTCTCAGATCTGCTCCATACCTCCACAGCCTGAGCGTCTGTCTATGTGACTTCCAATTTCATATGTTGATAGCTGGTCACCTGTGTGGTAGTGCTAAGGGTCAGGGCTTCAGAATGTGTGTTAGTTGGGCCTTTGTTGCTGGGACAAACCTCTGAAGTGCTCTAAAGGGGGAAAGAACTATGTTTTTTTCTCAGTCTGCGGTTTCTATCCATGCTTCCTTAGTCCCATTACTGTGGGCCTATGGTGATGGCCTAAGAGTTGCGGTGGAACAGATCTGTTTATCTCGTGTGACAGGGAAGCGGAGAGAGGAAGAATCCAGAGACTGACTATAACCCTCTAGTACCCGTTCCTAGTTTGCTACTTCCTCTAAGCAGGCGTCACTTCCTAGTTCTGTCATTTCCCAGTAATGTTAAAAACTCAAGAATATATCAATACATTAACCCAATGATTATGTCTCCAACACAGGAGTGCTTTGTGGTGGCGATGGTGGGGAAGGTCAGTTCAGACATGAACCATAGCTAGGGGCCATTAAACCATGAAGGTAAGACTTTCACGAGTGGGTTTAATGTGCTTGTTATAGTTGGCCCTTCTGTCAGGTGAACAACAACCAGAAGATGGAACTTGTGAGAATTGAGCCCTCAATAGATGTTGAATCTGTGGTACTCAGGTCTTGACCTTCTCACACAATGAGAAATACATTCCTATTGTTTATATGTTACCTAGGTTGTAGCATTTTCAAAAGCTCTGCTCAAAGTCTATAGTTTCTAATTTTATCCATTGCTCTCCATCTTTGTCACTGTTCTATGGCTGTGAAGAGACACCATGACTGAGGCAACTGTTATAAAAGCAAGCACTTACTGGGGGACCCGCTTACAGTTTCAGAGGTGTAGTCCATTGTCATCATGGTGGGAAGCATGGAGGCACGCAGGCAGACATTGGAGCCGTGTCTGAGAACTTCATCACCTGATCCACTGACAAAGATAAAACTGAGTCTGGCATGGGCTTTTGAAACCTTGAAGTCCACCCTCAGTGACACACTTTCTCCAATGAGTCCACACCTCCTTATTCTTCTCATCCTATCAGAGAGTTTCACTCTCTGGTGACGAAGAATCCAAATATATGAGTCTATGTGGGCCACTCTTACTCAAACTATCACCCTTTCAGATTGTCTTGTGAATGTATGTCAGCCATTCTAGCATATCTGGGTTTCCTGAGGCAGGTCCTGTTTCTTTTCTATTCTTTTCGAGGGCCTAGGATAGTTCACTGTGTATAATATGGCTTCTTGAATGCCTTAGCCTGATGGTGATAGTTGGAAAGAAAAGGTAGGCCAGAGATCAGCATTTTACACATGGTACATCTTAGATACAAGGCAGTCAGAAGAGACATTGGTTCTCCCTTTCCCTCCCTCCCCTTTTCTCTCCCCCTCTTTTTCTTCCATTCTCTTCTTGGTCTAGCTGTTGTCTTGCTAACAGGGAGGATTCTGGAGGCAAAGCTGATCTGTGAAGCCGTCACCTCCTTGCCAGGCACCACTTACCAATCATTCTTTTCACTGAGCACTTGGCGATAATTGTTAGGGCCCTGGCAACTGGGACATTAGCTCTAGAAGAGAGGCATGTGGGTAGGCAGTGGGGTGGGAGTGGACGTAGAGCTGAGAGAGAGTAGGGGTGAATCCAGCCTGGCTTGGCTGGAAGCTGAACTTAGGGTGACCTCAGGAATGGACACAAAAAGGTATTCCCAAGCCAGAGTGCAAGGGACGGTGTAGAGAAGGGGCTGTGGCGGACAGGGATCAGAGGGAGAAAGAATTGGTGGTAGAGATTTGCTAAAATACATGTAGAGAAAAGGGAAGCAGGCTGAGAGGAGTGTGTTTGTGTAGAGATGGAGAAGAGAGAGGACAGATGTGGGAGATACAGCTGGAAGAGTCAGGTGGGGTGCTTTGAAAGGAACACAGGCTTGGAAGGGCAGCTGTATGTCAAACTGAAGTAATACTATTCTATCAAACTTGCACACGTGACTGACTTCCACACTTAGAACCAAATTCTCTTGGCTCTCTCATCCACCCCCAGACCCAGCCAGAGTACTCATTATGGGTCAGCCTATGGGGAAGGTACTCCTCTGCTCCTGCCTACTTCTATATGCTCCCAGAAGATGGGGTCTCAGAAAATGATCCAGATGTTCTTTTCTTGTCCCCAGATCTGCTGCAAGGACAGTGTCAGTTCAATCAGAGACAGCGAGAGTCAGGACAGATAGATGGAGGATGCAAAGAATTGACTGGAACTACCTGGAGTTATCATGGGGAACAGACCATGCATGCTGGGACAGCTGAGTGTATTTACACATGTTGGCCTAATGTGTGGGATAATGCTGATAACCCATTTGTTGAATGCTTTCTTCCTCTGACTACCAGGGCTCACAATGTAAATGGCTCAGAGAAATACCAAATTTATTCCATTTAGGGGGGCTTCAGTTTAACCATTGCAGGTCTTGGGGCTAAAAAACTTAGAACACGAGCCCATGGTTGTCAAATCTAGCAGTTAGTGTACCTGAGTGCTCTGGTGAAAAATGTATCTGGACCTTTCCCCTCCACCTACTTTTCCTTGAAGGAAACCTGCTGTGACAATGCGAGACTGAGTTGATTGCACAGCCTTGATGCTGATGATGGAAGGATGCCATTTCTTAAGGATTTGTGTAGGAACTCAGCATGCCACACACCAGAAAGAAAGATGCCATGGTAGAGTATACTCTACATGGCTCCAGTGACAAAACTTCCTTTACTTTTTCCTGTTGCATGTACCCCTGAAGCCTCAACACAGTGAGACAGGCTTTCATAGGGACCACTGAGAACGACTCCTAGTTCTAGCACCTAGAACCGTTGTCTTGTTAGCTCTGAAAGACAGTATATGTCACCCTAGTTGGAGATCAGGTTCAGTCTTCTTTGCTGGAGAAAAAAAATGCCTTGACCTAGCCTACAATTTTAGCCCAGGGTTAGAAGAACAAAGAAGAAAAATCAAGGAACTGGTGGAAGCCGGAGTCTATCAACCTGGGAGGACCAATTTCCAGGTTCCTTGTTGAAAGGCTAAGAAACACTTCCTTCTCACCCTCCTCCCCTAACTGTCTAGAGTCAGTTCAGGTACCCACTCTTATTCACTCTTTCATACAATCAAGAGTTGCACAGTCTACCTCTTCCTGGGTGTAGAGAATGGATTTTAGTGAGGCATTAGTCCTCCCACCTTTGTGTGTGTGTACGTGTGTGCATGTATGTTTGTATGGAGCATCTTCGTCTAGTGAAAAGTGTGGGGTTGGAGAGACATGGGAACAGTTTATAGAATTTTAAAAGATGGAATTTCTGCCCTTCAAAGTGTCATTTGGAGACCCCGTATCCTGTGAACCTGTTGGGAGGCAGTCTAGAGAAGATGCATTGTCTTGATCATCCAGAATGGGGACGAGCACAAATACACACTAAATGAGCAAATGAATGAATGAATTGATGGATGGATGAATGAATGAATCATTCTGGTCCTTGTGAGTTTGTGAAGCCAAAGGAGAAGTTTCATGATATGTGAGAGTGTAAAATGTGAAAATGTGGAGTTGATTAAATGAGTTGATGTCTGTGATTGCATCTTGCTTTATATTTGTTGAGGAATATCCTAGCTGATCAGTAGCTTTGGAATTGTGCTCATTGCATTTCTGGGGAGTCCACAATGCTTGAGGGGAGAAGGCAGATGTGAAATGGAGGCACAGAGACATCCACCCAAAGCTCTTCTCTGTAGCATTTACAGGCAACTCTGCTTTGTGTTTGCAAGTCAGAGTTCAGGGATCTTGTCTACTCAACCAACAACTTGAGAACCATTGAGAACTAAAGGATATGAATCATCCTGCTTCCTAGGGGGCAGGCTATACAGTAGCAAAATCTACGATGTTCTGACTATGTGTTCCTATGCCCACCATAGTGTTTCCTTCTCCTTGCCCCTGTTCTGGAGCCTAAAACATCATGTGTGGGACTTGGTGGCACTGTCGACAGATCTGTAGATATGTCTTCAAGTCTCAGATCCTGATGTGGTAGATTAAGTCAACTGAGTAACTGGGCAACAATGAAGAAAGACAGCAGGGTGAATCTCCATGAGGGAATTGTGGGACAGGAAGATCATTGAGGTCTTCTGTAGCTGATCATCGTTCAACAAAGACTAACACTCTGTGCTGGAGTGAGAAAATGAGCTAGTGCTGAGCTCAGAGGTCGCTTAGTCCAACTCTGTGATGCTCATACAAAAACATGGGTCAAAGTGGAGACCATCATACAGGCTCTATAGCATAGACCTGTGCCAAGCTCACCTCATCTCCACCACAAACAACCTCCACTTTCTACCTCCTTGCCTCTTCTCATACTTTCCCCCTCCAGTGGAACTGGTGCTCAGAGGTTTCCTTTTCAGTTTCTCAGGAAGATTACCAGGGTTGCGCTTCTGGTTCTGACATCGGCATGGATCTGCACTCACTGCGTGTTCTCGATGAATGGTTGTTGTTGAGTGGATTCTAATTGGTCTTAATAATAAAAACCCAGAGTCAGATATTAGGGGTTCAAAGCTGAAAGATCAGAGAAGCAGAGTGGCCAGTCACTAGTTCTTACCTCTACAAAAATCCTCAGACTGAATGGGGTATCCTGTCTTTACTAGCCCTCAGACTGAATGCTCTGAGCTCCTGTCTCCTCCTCCTCACTTATATTCCTCTCTCTGCCTAGTCTTCTTCCTTCCTGTCCCTACTTCCCTAGTGTTGAGATTAAAAGCATGTGACTCCCAAGTACTGGGATTAAAAAGAGTGAACCACCACCTCCTGTCTCTATTTCTCTTTGAGATTGGATCAATCTCAAATTGATCTCAAATTTGAGACTGGATCAATCAAGCCCAGGGTGACCTTGAACTCACAGAGATACATCTGCCTCTGCCTCCTGAGTGCTGGGATTAAAGGTGTGCACCATCATTGCCTGGCCTCTATGGCTAACTAAGGGCTTGCTCTACACTCTTATCCTCAGGCAAACTTTATTTGCTAAAACACAAACAAAATATCTCCACAGGTTGTTTTATTTTTCTTACCTGAAAGGCTCTTAATCTGTCCAGGGAATATGGAGTACAGGCTTTAGAAGCTAGCCTCTGCTCTGCTTGCTGCTTGAGTGACTTTGGGATCCTTCTCTGCATGGTTCATAACTCTCAAGAGCCAAGCCTTAGTCACAGAGCCCCAGGTCAACAGTCGACCAGAGAGTTCCCTGAGTCACAACTGAAGAACAATAAGAATATTTAAACCCATTTTATAGAGAAAGCGAGAAGTGATATTGGTGTTTTTTCTTTAAAAATAATGTTTTATCAAGTCTTTGACAATTTCAATTTCATATAGTGTATTTTGATCATATTCACTGTCCCCAACTTCTTTCATATACATATTCTCTACCCTCGAGTCCTTACCCACCAATCTTTGAGTTTTATGCCCCCCCCCTCATTGAGTTCTGTTTATATTGTCCAACTACTCTCATAAGTTGTGCTTGCCCTAGAGTGGTCCACCTAGCTGGGGGTCACATCATTTAAGGAAAATGACTCTCCCCTTTCCATCAGCTATCAAATATCAATAGCTACATAGCTAGTGGTGGGATCTCATGGCAAACTCACCAACTCCATGCTGGGATTTTGTGCAGTCTGGACTTTCAGAAGTCTCTGGCATGCTGTCACGATTGCTCTGATTCCTTATGTGCACCTGCCCTGTGGTGTCTGGAAAGCATGGTTTCCTCGAAGAGAGCTTTTGTCATTTCAAGAGGAAGTAAGCAAGAAGAACTCAAGAAAGAAAAGAAGCTTGGGACAGGACAGGTAGATCTCAGACTCCTGCTTTGGAGAAAACCTATAACTAGGAAAAACCACTGAGCATCCCTGCAGCCATCATTTCCATTAAAGAGAAACTGTTATACGGCTGTTGTGTTCTAGGGTAGCTCTGTGAGAATGGTCCAGCGATAAACGGAGGGCTGCAAAGCCTGCAGGCCTGAGAGTTAAGTAGATGGCTAAGGTCAAGTCACTGCATGGGGACCAAGTAAAGGTGAAGTGACAAATTGCAATCAGGACAGACAGAAAGAGGCCTGGAAGCTGGCTCCCAGATTCTTCTCTTGAAAGGAAGAATATTTAAACCTCAGCTCCAGGCCCAGCATTCTGACTGCACCAAGGTGTCCTCACCCAGGAAGAGAGCCAAGGCTCACACTGTAGAAGGAATGACTTCCAAAAACCCCAGCAGTAGGCATTCAAACTCTCATACCTCTGTGAGCTTGGGGTAGGGTATGAGGCCCCAGACACTAAGTAGGGATTCCCATAAGAACCGACACGGCCAGGAATTGGAAGTGAGCAAAGGCTCACTAGAGTCTCAAAGAAACTTACAGGGGCAAGGAAGTAGAGGAGGACGAGTGTGTAACACAGGAATTGATGCAAAATCAAGAGACAGGACGTGGGGAGGAGATGTGGGTTGGGGATTGCTGTCAGATCTGGGGTAGAGCTTATGTCTTGGCTTTGATCATGGTCTCCTTCCAACAGCGACTGTGAAGGAGTAACTAAGTGGCTTAGGTGCTTGTATCATGGCTTGTTCTAGGACGCGGGGGGAGCAACGAATTTGCAGCAGGGATTCTGGGTAGAGGATGAAAACTGCGGAGTTCGGGGATCTGTGAGAACCCATGGACAAACAGTTCTTTCTCTTGGAGAACCATGGCCAGCTGGGGACAGCCCCAGAGACCAAGTGTGTTTTCCTCTATTTTAATCCAGTAAGTTTAAGCCTCCCGTGTAGAACTCCTTTGCGTGTATCCTTAGCATTTCCTGTTTAAACCCATGCCAGGCTCTCTTGTTCTAAGAAAAGTTACATCTACCCCTATGGCTTTGGGTTGCCTCTACAACTGGCTGTTCTGTCTTTGCCCTCCACCACACACACACACACACACACACACACACACACACACACACACACTGACTTTTCTCCAGAGCAGCAGACCCAGTCCCTGAAGCTGTTTCTGAGCTTCTCCTGCTACAAGGTTTTGAGCACAGACTCTGCTGTCTGCTCTGAAAAACGAGCCTGCCATTCCTCTGCAAGTCTGTGTCTCGGGCTGGATATTTTTACTCAGCAAATGTCACTATCATCCACCCAGGCACCAAAATGAGTAATCCAGGATTCTCCCCTCCATTCTTCTTCTCCTTCCGTTCCTCCCTGCTTCCTCTTAGCCCTGTCATGGGATCATTTCAAAGGCCTGCAAATTCCACCTGTGAAGCACAGCACTGCTCTGCTTTTTACCCACTGCTTACCTTGTTTCTGGCCACTGCAACTAGATAAGTACCACAAAGCCCTCTGAGAAGCCTTTTCTAGTCCCACCTAATACAAATCCCCCAGCCACAATCCCATTTCACCTCCCCCTCTCATGTTGGAAAAAGCAAACCGGGCCATGCTCTTAGGGCATCTAACCATCAACATCCCACCCTCATTAGGATGTACCAGGTCCTGCATCTCCCTTTAGTTATCATAGTCTTCTTTCATGACCACCCCTTTTTAGCCATCAGATGGGGGCCCATGACTGGAGAAGTATCTTATATTCTAAGCCCATACCTGTGCTTTTATTTAATTCCCTTTATAGTTATAACTTAGCTTTCAGGATGCCCCTGGGGGTGTGGCTGCATGGGTGAGCCTCTCCAGTCTCTCTAAAAGAGCTGAATGCCTCCTGCTTTGCATGCTCAGACAACTGGAAGCAGTAATCTTACTCTCTCTTGCTCAGGTTGGCTAATGACTGGCTTCTAGGCGGTGCCTAGTTAGTCCTGCATCTTGGGATTTAGCAGTGTGCCTGGAATTTGGGCGGTTACTTATCCAAAGCACGGGGATGAATAAATAAGTTCATGGGCACATTCTATTTGGTTGCCTTGGCTGTCTTGGAAAGAGGCTTAGGGGATTTCTAGAGGTCCCACAGGCTAAGCACACTTCCCTTCCCTCCCCTTCCCTCTACTACCTCTGCCCTTGGGCCTCCCACAGAGCCTCCTTAGCAGGTTAACTCTGAGCGCCCCCCTCCATCGAGACACAGCTGTGGGGATGAAGAAAGGCCCCAGACTTCTCCATCTTGGCAGAGGAGGTTAAAACCTCCACCAAGAGAAAAGATTGGTCTGTTGCTTCCAGACAAGAATTAATAGGTGCAACTCATAATCCTGTCTGGAGGGAAATGAAGGGGAAAGGCGCAAGAGAAATATAATGGCCAACCTCCCCCCATCTTGCTGCCTGAGCGCCACTCCAGTGTTGGAAGTTCAATGCATAGAAAATGAGCAGAGAGGCTCATAGGAGTCAGCACTTTTGGGGAACCTGGCAGTGGGCAGCCCCCAAGAAAGCTCCAGTTGCCTTGTGCTAGAAGAAGATAAAAAGAGGCAGCTCCCAGCATCAATTCCACTCACTGGGCAGGAAGCCAGGAGGGGCCCTCTGCACCCTCGAGCTTTTCAGACCATGGCAAGTGGGATGGCAGCTCCTCATAGAGGCTGTGGAATGTTGTGGAATACCTGGATAACCACTTTCATTCTGCTGTTGATAAACCAGAGGCTGAAATGGGAGGAGGCACCACCTCTGGGATCATACAGGAGGGAAGCCTAAGGCTAGGATGGAGTGCTAATGGGCTCAACAGTACTCAGTTGAGTCACAATCCTCTCACAGTCTTCCAAGAACTTGGAAGCGGCCTCCTCCTGTAGGGCCCTGGAAATGGGTTTGCCATTTCTCTAGGGCATTTCATAGACCTTTACCCGGTTAGATACAGAGTAACCACTCTAGAGATCCGAGGTCTCACCTGATTGAAGGCTCCACCTAGACTGCCAATGGGACCTGTTTTAGTGAGGTTCTTCTTTCCTCCCCACCAAACTGTCATTGTTTGCTTCTGTTTAGCCCTGACCTGATCATCAGGGAATGCTTGGACGTGTGTTGATTGCCACCACCATGCAGTCCGAGTTGACTAAGAGCATGTACTTTGCATGTGATACCTCGCTGATTCTTCCTAGAAAGACACAACAGACACCAGTTGTTACTCCATTGGGATTCCCAAGTCCCTTCTTCATCAGAGTTATGGGGAAAAGTTAATAGACTTGAGAGCTTCCATGATGCTTGATACAACTCGGGCATGGGAGCAATATCACCCAGGGTCAGTTTTCACTCCTCGCTTCAGCCATTCATCCAAGGTTTGGCACATTCCGATATGTTGCAGGCACTGTTCTGATCTCTTGGGATATATACATAACCACAAAGGACCAAAAACTATATTCAAGCATCAATCAATTCAAGCAAAGGGAGGTTTGAATAACCAAAGTAAATAAGCTGGAGAAAAGCAAAAGGTTGGGTATCAAAGACGACATTGTGTGTATGTGTGGGGGTGGGACGGGGGCAACAAGGAATTGGCTTAGGTAGCATTTGAGGTCAGTTTTGAAATATAGGTGAGGTTTGTTTCCCCATGTTTTAAAGGCTATCTGGGGACTAGCCTTCTAAACTAAAACTGTAGTGGTATAAAGGGCTTAGTGCCTGAGTGGTTGCTGAATTGAAGAAGAAAGGCAATTAGGCTGATATGGCTAGAAAGGGTACTAGAGGAAATGAACACTGAAGGGGAACTCAATAGGATGCTGATGGTGAAGGCAGAGTCTATGGGGCCACTGTAGTCCATTGGGAAGATTTTGTCCCTATTCTGAGGGATATGGATACCCTTTTCAAAGTTCAAGTGGCACAAACTCTTCAATCTAAGAAAGTATTACCCCAGTACATCCCTGTGGCTGTACTGGAGGGAGAGCAGGAACTGTGGAGATTAGTTATCAGAGGCAACGATGGCTTGAGGGAGGTGGCGGAGAGTCAGTGGGAAGTGGTTTCTTTTGAGCACACCTCTAGATTAGATTAGAGTGTGCAGTGTGGAAGATAACTTTGAGGGATCTTGTTTGAGCAAGTGGGATCGGGGCCAGGTGGCAGTTCTGACTAGCCAAACGCAAGCTCATCATAGTTACTACAGTGGGCAGCACAGCCAGACAATGCAATGGCCATAATGGCCTGACCTGTTGTCATGGTTTGAAAGAAAATGGCCTCCGTGGGTTCATAGGGAATGGCACAATTAGGTGGTGTGGTCTTGTTGGAGTAGCTGTGGCCTTGTTGGAGGAAGTGTGTCACTGGAGGTGGACTTTGAGGTTTCAGATGCTCAAGCCAGGTTCAGTGTCCCTTGGTCTTCCTGCTACCTGCTAATCCTGACACAGAATTCTTGGCTCTTTTTCCAGGCTCCGTGTCTGCCTGTGTAATGCCATGTTTCCCAGCTTGATGATGATAGACTAAACCTCTGAACACGTAAATCATCCTCAGTTAAATGTTTTCCTTTATAAGACCTGTTGTGGTCATGGTGTCTCTTCACAACAATAGAAACTCTAAGACAACTGTAATGGTCAGCAGAGAAAAAGTGAATTTTATGGTGGTGTGACTTGTATGAGCCTTTGGTTCTAGCTAATCAGTCATGGTGATTCCAGGCCTGAAGTTTGGGTAAGACGTCTAGTGAATTCTTTTTTGACCTGTGTGAGTCAGAAATTTTTCAAACAAATGAAAGAAAGATGACATTTAATTATGGCAAAGGGGAATCTCGATCCATGAATCTATTTCCAGACTTCAGTCAGTTTGTAGACCCAGACCCCCTGGAATGGAGGAATGGAGGGATGACTATGTTTACCTTGGTGAATACCTCAAAGTGTTACTGTTAGCCTTTCCTCAGAAGACAGACGGATCACGAAGAATGACAGTTGACTATCAAAACTCAATCAAGCAGCGACTGTGATTACAGCTCCTTCACCAGATGCAGTATCCCTACTTGAGTAGAGTAACACATCTGGTTATGGTATGAAGCTATTGACCTAGAAAATGCCTTCCTCTTGGTATCTGTCCATAAGGACAGCCAGAAGCAATTTGCTTTCAGTTGGCAAGGCCAGCAGTATACCTTCACAGTTTTACCTCAAGGATGTATTAACTCTCCAGCCCTGTGTCATAACTTAGTTTGAAGGGATCTTTTGTCTCTTTTGCAAAAATATCAGACTGATTCACTATATTGATGGCATTATGCTGATTGGACTAAGTGAGCAGGAAGTAGCAACCACTTGAGACTCCTTGATAACACATTGGCACAACAGAGGATGGGAATTAAAATTAACCAAAACTCAAGGGTCTTTGACCTCAGTTAAATTCTTAGGAGAGCAGTGATGTGGGATATGCAAGGTAAAGGATGAATTACTGCACCTGTCTCTTCCTGCCACTAATAAAGAAACACAATGTTTAGTGAGTCTATTTGTATTTAGGAGACAGCACATTCCACACTCGGGTGTGTTACTCTGGCTCATATACCGTGTGACCCTGAGAGCTGTTAGCTTTGTGCGGAACCTAGAACAGAGCAAAGCTCTTCAACAGGTCCAGGTTGCTGTGAAGGCTGCTCTACCACTCAAACCATGTGATCCAGCAGACTCCATGGTATTTGAGGTGTCCGTGGCAGAAAGAGATGCCATTTGGAGACTTTGGCAGGCCCTAGGGGAGAAACACAGAAGATAATTTTGGAATTTTTGGAGCAAGGCTGTACCATCAGCTCCAGACAACTATTCTCCCTTAGAAAAACAGCTCTTGGCCTGCTTTTGGGCCTCAGTGGAAAGTGAACATTTGACAATGGGCTACCGAGTTACCAGGCAGCCTGAGCTCCTCATCATGAGCTGAGTGTTATCTAACCCACTAAGTTATAAAGTAGAATGTGCACATCAGTGATCCATTATTAAATGGAAGTTGTAGATACATGATTAGACCAAAGCAGGTCCTTAAGGCACAATTTGCATGAAGAAGTTTCCCAAATGCCTATGGTTTCTACTCCCATTAAAATGCCATATGCAGCCAAACATGTACCCATAGCCTCATAGGGTCAGTGACCTATGATCAGTTAACCGAGGTTGAGAAGATTGGAGCCTAGTTTATTGATGGTTCTGCACATTTTGCTGGTACCACCCAATTGCAGCATTCCAACTCTTTCCTAGTGAGACAATAGCGAAGGGAAATCTTCACAGTGAACAGAACTTTGGGCGTTACCCATGGTTGTACATTTTGTTTGAAAGGAGAAATGGCCAGAGAAGCTATTATTCACTGATCCATGGGCTGTAGCCCGTGGTTTGGCTAGATGCTCAGGGACTTGGAAAGAGCATGATTGGAAAGTTAGAGAGAAAAATGTCTGGGGAAAAAGAAAGTGGACAGATCTCTCCAAATGTATGAAACATTGGAAGAAACTTGTGTCCCATGAAATTGCTCATCAAAAGGTGACTTTATCTGAGAAGTTCAGTGATCAAGCAGAGAGGATGACCTATTCTGTGAACAGTCAACCTCTGTCCCCAGCCATACTTATCATTGCCCAATGGGCCAACGAACAAAGTGGTGACAGAGATGGGGGTTATGCATGAGATCAACAACCAGGACTTCCACTCACCAAGGCTGACCTGGTGGCAGCTACTGCTGAGTGACAGATCTTCCAACAGCAAAGACCAACCTTGGGCCACAGATACAGGACCATTCTCTGGGATAATCAGGCAGCAACCTGGTGGCAGGTTGAGTACATTGGACCACTAGCTCTTTGAAAAAGACAACACTTTGTTCTTCCTTGAGTAGATACTCTGGTTATAAATTTGCCTTTCCTGAATGTAATGCTTCTACCAAAATTATCACTCATGGGCTTACAAAATGCCTTATCCACACAGTATTGCTACTGACTGAGGAACTCACTTCACAGGCAGAGAAGTGTGACGGTGGCCAATGATCTTGGAATGCACTGCTCTTACCATCCTCCCCACCATACTGAAGCTGATGACCTGATAGAAGGCTGAGATAATCTCTAGAAGACACAGTTATAGCATCAATAAGGTGACAGCAGCCTGGAGGTCTGGGGCAGAGTTCTTAGAAGGCGATTTATGCTTCAAACAAGCATCTGGTACAGTTTCTCCCATAACCAGGATCCACAGGTCCAGGAGGCAAGAGATGGAAAAGGAAACAGTTCCATTCACTATCACTCCAAGGGATCCCCTAGGGGAAATTTTGTTTCCTATTCTTACAACTTTAAGTTCTGCTCATCTAGAAGTTTTGGTTCCAGAGTGGGGAGTGCTCCTTCCAGGAGTTGTAACAAACATTCCATGAAAGTGGAAGCTCTGACTTTCCCATGGCCACTTTGGACTTCAGATGCTGTTAAGTCAACTTGCTAAGAAAGGAATACAGTGTTAAGAAGGGTAATTAATCCAGATTACCATGGGGAAATCTGATTCTTTCTCCATAGTGGAAGTAAGAAAGATTATGTCTAGAATGCAGAAGACCCTTTAGGGTATCTCTTAGTGCCACTATGTCCTGTGATTAAAGTCAGAGAAAATGCAGAATGGCTAATGGAGAAAGGTAGTTATAAGTAATAACTAAGGCTAAATGACAAATTGTAGACATGAGAATTATAATTGTCATGAGCTTTTCTATGGTAGTCTGTTAAGAATGTTTGTACAGATATTTGTGTTTTCTTTCTTCAGTTTCTTTACCATGTGATAGAACATCAATTAAGAGAATATCAATAGTTATCATATTTAAGTCTGAGATACTTAAAAGAATGTCCATTAAAAGCCATTGCCACCTGTTCTAAATTTATAATGTGTTTGCAGTTGTGCAAGGGAGAGTTAAACCATGTTTTGGAGTAATTGTGGCCTGGTTATTATTTTTATTTGGAAACTAGTCATGACATTAAGAGATATGGTTGTGTGTCAAATTTGCAAGGAGTGGACTTAGAATAGTTATTCTTGGTTATCAACTTAACTACATCTGGAATTATCTAGACCTCAAAATAAGGCACACTTGTGAGAGATTTTTACTTAATTTGAAGTGGTAAGATCCATTTCTAATCTGGATTTTTATGGTAGGAATATATACCTTTAATACAGATCTTCCAAGGTGGGAAGACCATCTCTAATCTGTGTAATGCCTTCCTCTGGATGTCTATATAAGGACATGGAAGAAGGAAGTTTACTCTCATCTCACTAGCAAGTCCATGCCTTCACTGGAATCAGAGCCTGTTTCCTCAGGATTCCAGCTTTTATCGAAAACAAGTTGAGACATCCAGCCAGCCTCATGGATTGAACAACTACTGGATTCTTGGACCTTCCATTCATAGGCAGCCATTGTTGGATTATCTAGACCACAGTCTGAAAGTCATTCTAATAAATCCCCCCACTCCGTGTGTGCGCACACATATTTATTCTACAAATTCAAAAATTCTGTTACTCTAATGAAGCTCGACTCTCACTCACATTTACCAAGATGGGAAGACCATGAGAAGAGATGATTTGGACTTGGCCATCAAGTTTAGTTTGAAGTTTGCGAAGCGTGAGATTCCTACTAGACATCCAAGTAAAAAGTGTTGCACACACTTGATAGGCCGTCTGCACTGTGGGAGCTGGAGAGTGGTCCATGCTAAAATGATCATTTTTGGAGTCACAGACCCCACACCGGAGCAAAGAAAAGAGAATCCAAATAGTTAAGTAACTTTGTGAGGGCTGCTAATGGGTGAGGTTAGTGAACTTGAGTCTTCACCAATTCTGCTTTATTATCTCGAGAAATTCCTAGGAAGGCTGGACCCGTAGCCTTTTATATATCAGAGTCTGCAACGATCTGCTAGAGCCGCTGAGAGCCCAGATGCCAGCTGCAGCCCCTAGGTGAAGAGGCCAGTTTCGCACCAAAGTTCAGGTCTCATCAGGTGTCACTGCTTAGTAAACTGTCGCTGTCTATTCCTGCCTGGGCTTAGACTAGCCAGCTGAAGGCAGGCATCGAAAAGAAGAAGGTAAAGCGGTCCAGAGCAAGGGTCACACGGAGAGGCTGACCTGAATCACAGGCTTAAGGATGCAAGAAGCTGGATGAAAAATTGTGATGTGGCGCTCAGGTATGAGAAGGCAGAGGTTGAGAGAGATGATACCAGAAACCCCAGAGAAGGAGAATTGTAAGAACTATTGTGGGTTGTACCTGTGAAAAGAGTTTGCTCAGGACAACCATTCAAAGGTGAGTTTGCTTGTATCTGTGTGATGGTGGATTAGTGTGTGTATGTACAAACTGTAAACCTGTATAAGACAGGAGTGCAGGTGTGTGTGTGTGTGTGTGTGTGTGTGTGTGTGTGTGTGTGTGTACAGCTAAATGCTTGTGTCAGATAGTACTGTGTGTGCCCATGTATGACCATGTGTGTGAGTATGTGGATATGTCTATATAAGATGCTATGAGTGGTGTCAAGTGTATGACTCATGTATATTAGACAGATAATGTAGAGTATGTTTGTACATATATGAACATGTCTCTTTATCTCTTGTTCTTCTCTCTCTCTCTCTCTCTCTCTCTCTCTCTGTGTGTGTGTGTGTGTGTGTGTGTGTGTGTGTGTGTCTGTGTCTGTGTGTTTGAGTCTGTTATAGTGCAAGTTTATTGGAGTGAATGTGACTGTAGGATGTGAACACGCAAGTGAATGGGCAATGTGTGCATATGTGTACATGTGGAGTGTGAGCTTGTGGGTATGTGGAGAAGCAAATGTGTGAATGTGTCTGAGTGAGCATGTGAGTGCATGTGTGTAACCATATGTAAACATTTGAGATGCAGCTCACCAAACATAAGACGGCACTGAGCATGAATCTATTCACTGCTATAGATGTATATCTATCTCTCACCAGCCTGCTCTTGATAACACCTTCTGGGGCTGGATGAAAGATCGCTGGCTTCACTGTTGTTTCAAAAATGTATGCGCCTTGCCTTCCTTTTTAACCACTTCACCTCCTGGCAAGAAGACTCCCCTCACCCCCAAGAGTGAAGCAGAGAAGCCTCAGAGTTGTGTTGAGTGGGGATATCAAAGCCTGCCCTGGTAGCCTGGATTCCCCCTCCTGGCTGTGCCTCTGCAGCCCCCCTCCCACTGCCGCTCTTTATTCTGATCACTGGGCTTTGCTTCAAAGGCCTGCAAAAGGAATTGTGCACACTTTGTCTCAAACATGTTGTATTTTCTGCTAACAGCAACCCGGCACCAAAAGAGATCAAAAGAGGGGCACGTAGAAAAGGAAAAGGATTCCGCCCCCAAAATGAATAATTTAACCCTCCTCACCCCGAAAAGGGGGGCTCTGCAAGAAGAGACTAGGGTATCACTGAGCCTCCCTTGGGCTCCCTGCACAGTGTCCTCCGCTGCTGTGATTTTCCTGGCACTTTCTCATTCTAGCTGGTGACCTGTGCTTGCCTGGGTTTCAGTGACCCCATTAGGGGTGAAGGAGGAGTGATTAAAGAAGAACAAACATCCGACTGGACCTGGCTCTGCCATCCTGGGGTCCCCGCCTCCAGACCTACCATCTTTTCCTTCTCGGATGCACTTGAAATTGCATTTTCTTTTGAAAGTTCTTTAGTCGGTTCTGGTTATATTGCTGGAAGTGGGCTTTTTTCCTTCCCTCCTGTTTTTCCTCTGAACTCCCTTGCATCTTCAGGGCCAAAAGCAGGATGTGCCTGAGCTAAAAAATAAATTCAACAGTGTAATTTCTAGTCTTGGGAGATAGAGAGTCTGTGAGTCTAGGGATGGTGTGAGCTGTAGATTTCTGGCTGCTGAGCATCAAGCATTAGTGAAATGGGCCCTGGGAATGTGTCTTTGGGGCCTTAGTGCATGAACTTGACTTTAGCCAGTCAGCCTTCTGTCAATATGTAAGAGTATCTCTGTGGTTCCCTTCAGAGTATTGATTTACATCAGATCCCCAAGTGATATTGGATATACAAGTTGATCAATACAGGCAAAAGAAACAAATCAACAATTTTGATGATCCTCCTACTTTTAAGGCAATGTGAAGCTTAAAGATTTTCTTTGTGTGTGTGTGTGTGTGTGTGTGTGTGTGTGCATGTGTGTGTGTTTTGTGTGTATATGCCATATCTTAGTTCATTCAACCACCATAACAAAACACCTTAGAGTAAGCAATTGCCAAAGAAATTTATTGTTCAGAGTTTTAGAGTACAAAGTTCTGAGATCACAGTGCTAGGAGACTGGTGTGTGAGAGCCGGTTTGTCATAGCTAAAACTTCATGTCTTTACTTGGCGTTAAGGCAAGTGGGTTTCCTTGTGAGGACATGAACCTGAATTTTGAGCCTTCATAATCAACTTACCCCCCAAAAGTCCCACCTGATAGTGCCATCTCACTGAAGATTAAATTTTGGCACACGCTTGAGTTTAGAGGGAAGAGACACTCAGATTATGGTGACCAGTTGATGTAGGAGGGCTTCTGTATACGTGTTTGATGCATCACAGTTTATTCACTCGAAGGAAGGACATCCTGATTGAGTCATATTTTGGGCAGTTATCTGTCATCAACATCAACATCAATGTGCAGATTTTGTGTGGACATATGTATTTAACTCCTTTGGGAAGAAGAATTACACCTGCTGATGGTTTACTAAAGACATATTTTGTTTTAAAAGGAACTATCAAAGTGGCTATGTTGATTAGTTTGTGTCAACTTGACACACACAAACTATAATAATGCCACCGTGGACTATCTGGGCCTGGGATGTCTAAGAATTCAGGCTGAACAGGCTGTGAAAGCCCTCCAGCAAGCAATGATCCTCGATGGTCTCTGCTTCAGGTGCAGCCTTCAGGTTTCTGTCTTCCTCCTGCTCTGGATTCACAAAGGTGGTTTTGGTCACCATGTTTGATCACAGCAACAGACAGCCAACTAGGATCGTGGCTGACCAGTTTGTCTTCTCACAAGCCATCAATTCGAGTTCCCATTGTTCTAGATCCTTGTCATTTGACAGTGTTGCTGTTCTGGATTAGAGCTCTATATTAGAGCTATAGTTTCACGGATTTCAACTCTTTTCTAATTAGTACGATGTATACTTATCTTTTGTGTTTTAAATTGCATGTTCTGATATCATAAGAAGTGGAATATTTCAAAGTGCTTTTGACAAACTGTACAGATCCTCTTTGGTAGGGTGTTGGTTAATTGCTCTCTTGACACCCACACTATGGAGCCCTGTCTGATTTATATATCACTATGTAGATCAGGCTGGTCTTGAATTTACAAGACCTCTACCTGCCTCTGTTTCTTCAGTGTTAGGAGTAAAGGTGCGTGCCACCTCACCTGGCTTTGTCTGATTTTTAAAAATCAGTTTTCCCTTACTCTTGAAACTTAAGTGTCTTTGTATATCTCGGCTCACATTCTGTGATTACATGTGTCCTTTGAAGACACTGTTATTCCCATCTGAGACTTCTTTCTCACTGTGGCTTTTTCCCTCACTCTTGGCGTTAAATAAATCAAGAAAATTATTTCTCTCATGGATCATGCCTTTGGCACTTTATCTAAGAAACATAGTCATCTACAGACAATCTAGGTTTTCTCCTGCTGTGTTCCAGAAGTTTTATAGTCTTGCAATTTGATCTATAATCTGCTGAGAATTAATTTTTGTAAGGAATTAAGATCAGTGTCTAGGATTATTAGTGGCTTTAACTCGTGTGATTGTCTAGTTGTGCCATGTCATTTGTTGAACTTTATTTTTCCTGCTGTCTTTGCTCCTTTTATTAAAAATAATGTTGACTTGTCCTATGTGGATCTATTTCTTGTGCTTTCTCCTCAGTTCTACTGATATGGTTGTCTATCATTTTACTGTGATCTTAAATATTGTGCTATAGCTTAAATAAGTCCTGAGGTCAGATAGGGTCAGTTCTCTTAATCATTACTCCTCCTTCTCCTTTCTCCTCCTCTTCCCTCTTCCTACTTCTTTCTACTACCCTCTTCCTCCCATATTTCTTCCTCTTCTTCCTCCACATTATTTTAGTCTTTCTGGGTCTTTTGCTTTACCATGTAAATATTAGAATTCATTTGCTATATGCAAAACAAAATTTTCCAGATCTTTTGGACTGCATTAACTCTATAGATCAAGTTGACCACTGGTATTTCAACAAGGTTAGGATTTTATATTCATCAACATGACTATCTCTCCTTGCATTTAGTTCTTTATATAGTTAGTCTTAAAATTTTACTTTACCAGTCATAATACCATGCATGCTAGTTATTCTATTTCTATATCAATAGTTTATTTTGGAGCATCCTAAAGGGGGTGAGTCTGTGTTTTTAATCTCAAAATCCAATCATTTACTACTAGACTATGGGAAAGTGATTCAATCCAGTATATTCCCTTTGTATCCTACAACCTGGCTACAATCACTTATCATTTACAAGAGTTATTGTCCCTGATACCCTTAATCCGTCATGTTTTCCCTTAGTGAGAACTGTGTCATAAACAAATGTAGTAATATTTCTTCCTTGGCAATCTGTGTTTTCTTACATACTTTTATTCTCTTAGTGTATTGCCTGGCCCTTAAAGTATAGTGATAAAAAAGACCTATCTTGGCTTTTGAAATGAAATGCACACCTTATCATTAGGTCTTCTATGAGGCACTGTCTTATGTATTTAAAGGCAATGATGGTAAAAAGATCTATGAAACTCTGAGCTCAAATAAACCTGTCCTCCTCTCCCATTTGCTTCCTTAGGTATTAGGCACGTGTGGAAGACAAAATTGCTTTGGTTACTTGTGCCGTCCTCATTTTCAGCTCCTTAACTCCTCTACAGCTGTATGCTATGCGGATCCCTCCTCCATTCTACATACTACTTCTTAGTTTATTTTAATGTGATTTCATTTGCCCCTTTGATGTCTTGACTGTGCTTCTAAAGTCTCACTCAGTTTCATGAAACAGTTCTTCAAGTTTTCCTCTCATGGTTTTATAGTTCTGAGTGTTCCATTTAGGTTTTAATCCATTTTGAGTTGTTTAGACGTTCATTTGCCCCCATAACATTTATTTTTAAAAGACTAATTTACCCAATATGTATTCCTGGCAAATTTGTTGGAAGTTAGTTGTGGGTATTTGTATTTATTTCTGGAAAACATTCTACTATATTGGTTTATGGGTCTGCTTTAATATCTGTAGTCCTATTTTGGTTACTATAGCTTTATAGTGTATCTTGAACTTAAACAGTGATATGCTACTTCCTACTCTTTTTCTCTCACAATTATTGTGGGGTTTTGGGGGGGGGGTTTTGGCTGTTTTTTTTAGATCTTGTCATTGTATGTAGATTTTACAATTCTAGTTTCTTACATTAATTTGTAGGTGGATTATTTATGGCTATTATAAATTAAGCTTTTTTGGTATCTTTTGCAGATCATCATTAGGGTCTGGAAATGCTATTGTGTTTTGTGGGCTGATTTTGTGTGCTGCAAAGTTACTTAATTTGTATATTAGTCTGAATGGTATTTTAGCTCTATGTTTTTTTTTTAGATCTAGAACATGTCATCTTCAAAGAGGACAATTTGACTTCTTTCTTTCCAATTTGGGAGACTTTGATTTTTCTTTTATCTCACTGACAATTACTTCAAACACCATCTTGGAGCGAAATATTTTGATGATATCTTTTCAGTAAGAATTTTTTAATTTTAGGTAGTAAAGTTTGTGATGAACCATAATTGCCAATTCTGAAAACTGAAGTTAGTTTACATACTTCTTGTTTTCCTTTAGTACATATTTTATGCTTAAGGTGTTAATGAACATTTTGGATGTGAGCAGGTGTTCTAGCTATCATTCTGTTTGAATATTTATTGAATAATTCATCTTTCCATGCCAATAGGCAAAGTAATTTTTCACATATAATATTTCACCCTTAAGTATATTTGACTATATCTGTTAATTAATATTTTATTTTGTGAAAATTTCATAAACATATATAACACATCTTAATCACATCCACCTCCATTTTCTCCCTCCAATCTCCTCCCACAACCCATTTCCCTCCTAATTTCAGGTTCTCTTTCTTTTTTTTTTCCTGTAGTTCACTGAGTCCTGAGCCCATGACCCAGTTACTCTCCCCCCATGCCCATGTGAGCAACACTGACTGGATTCCTTGTGTCAAAAATGTAAAAGCTTGTTCTTGTCCATGCACCACACTGTTGACTCCTATAAATTTACAATAATGCATTTCAATTTCTGGTAGATTCCACTGTGGGCTTTCTTTTGCCTTTTTCTTTCCAATGTTTATTACAGATTTTTTATATTGTGTGTAAAAGTTAGCCTGCCTAAAAGTGGATGTAGTTGATAAGCTAATCTTAAAGTTATTGATTAATTAAAAGGGAATTAATGTCTTTGTTTCCCTGAACGTTCCCAAGAGCAATTAGACTATCTTTGCGTTTGTTCATATGTTCTTTTGTGGCATATGAAGGCTAATAGTCCTTAGTATATGTCATATATATATATATATATATATATATACCTTAACATCCTTGCAATGAGACTCATCTTGTCAGAAACTGTTATACATGAATATCTTTGTTTCCTAGAGTTCCCAATGGTATGAGAAAAGTATAGAACATCTATATTATTTGTTAATTCTTTCATCTTTCGTAGCAAAAATTTTAGTTGATTTTTGCAGAAAAGTTCTGTTATTCAGTCATATAGTCTTTAAATAGTGCAAATGTTTCTACTTTTCTACTTACATTTTTCTACTTATATTCCTAGTTTGTGTTATATTGAATAATATCTTACTTAATATTAAGTGACAGTATAAAGTTGAATACTATCATTTAGTCCCTGACATTAATAATGGAGGTTCTAATATTTTTTTCCATTAGAAATGAAGCTTTTGATTTGAGATATATGAACTTATTATCACAAGATAAGCTTTTTACATCAAAAAAGGATGCTGAATTTTTGAGAAAAGCTTTTGTGGCATTTATGGAAGTTTTATCCTGACCCAACTTTATAAATAAAGTTAAGCCATCCTTGCATTCTTAGAAAAACTGTCACGTAGCTGTGGGCAATGTTTCTTTTCATTTCTTGCCTAGCTCTGTATTCTGTATTCCCTTCAGGAAGCACACATTGACATTTATCAGGGAAACTGCTCCGTGGGTTTGTTTTGTTTCCAATTTGTTGTGTATTATAACCAAAGCTATTCTAATTTTATGGACGTCGTTTAGAAATGGTCGGGAGAAGCTTAAAGCAGCACCGCAGACACATGTTACACATTATGCAAACTTAGCCTGTGAAATGCATTGACTTTTACTTTTCTTGCAGGAGCTTTTTGACATTTGTTTTTCAAAAGTTAAAATTCTTCTTCGGTAATTATTCTGCTCAAGTTGTTTATTTTCCCTGTGATCAATTTTGCTAATTTGAATTTTCCTGAAATTAGCCCTTTCTGTCTGGTTTTCAAGTTCTTCCACTTGAGCAAAATTGAACAAAATTTTATTATTCTTTTTCTTATCTCTACGCAAGTTTGGTAGGTTTCCAGGAAAAAAGGATCCTTGAACTATTTTAGCATGACTAATTAGTGAAAAAGGGACACATGATACAGTGTGAGCTATCTGAGAAAAGAAAACTTCACAATCATAAAATGACAGCAGTGGGGAGAACAGCAATATACCTTGTGTAGCTTTCTTAAGCTTAGGAATCATAGATCTGGGTCAGCGGGGTGTTTGCTGCCACTTAAGGATAACCCTTACTCCATTCTGTAGATGGTCATAGAACTCACTAAAAGTATCAATTCTCTCATTCAGAGGTTTCTTTCCTTGAAAGATCTTATTTTCCATGCTCAGTCTAGAGCAGTGATTCTCAAAGTCTGAGTTGAAGACCCTTTCACAGGGGTTGCCTAAGACCACCAGAAAACACAAGTATTTGCATTACAATTCTTAGCAGAAGCAAAATTACCGTTATGAAGTAGCAACCAAAGTAGTTTTATGATTGGGGATCACCTCAAATGAGGAACTGTATTAAAGGGTTGCAGCATTAGGAAGAAAGGTTGAGAAACAGTGTTCTAGAGTCTTCTTGGCATTTTATGCTCTTGGGCTGGTTTTGTCTGGTTCTTCAAACCAGCCCTTAGGTTTGAGTATTAGGGATTCTACTCGAATGCTCGAATGTTTTTATTTTGGTTTTGGGTTGTCATTATTTCAGACAGAATCTAACTAAGGCCAGTCTGTCCTATAGTTTACAGTGATCTTGAACTTTGCTCCTTCTGCAATAGCCTCTCCAACTCTGGAATCGCAAATATGTACCCTGACACTCAATTTCGTGGGGCTGGGACTCAAACCCAGGCTTCGTGTGGACTTGAAGGCACTCCACGACCTAAGCCAATCCCACCCATCTGGCTTTCTATCTCATCATAGTTGCCCAGTGGCCTAAGATTTAAAATATATCTGCCTCAGTGAATCTTTTCTATTCACTGGACCCACAGGGAAGAGGGGAGATTCTCTTTTTCTTAGAATATTCTAGGGACTTGTGAGAAGCACAGTTGGCTCTTGTTCTTAACTTGCTGAATGAGGAAACATTCCTTGCTCCCATCCCCATATGTTCATCTTTTCACTTCATCAGAATATTGACCCGAATTCAAGTATCGTTTACCTTTGAGCTCAGAGCTAGGTCTGCTAGGCCCTCAACTGTTTGTCTTAGAAAGATCAACGGTAATAATTATACATTGCATTTTCACTGGCAACACGGTCCTGCATGACCATCTGTGGGCATGTGTGTGCATATGCACAACATAAAAAGGCACAATTTGCAGAAAAACACATTCTATTATCTATAAGTTGTGATCTACTGATAATAAGAAATAGTTTTATCAGACAGTGCATGCCTGACAGTGTAGTAGGCATCTTATCACTCTGCTTATAGCCTCTAACCTGAAACAGTGTCAAGAAATCATTCATTTAGACAGAATAATAGGGACCTGAAGATCTTCAGGCAAGTGGGGATTGGTCCCAGCCAGAGGTATTCTGGGAAAGGGAACAAGATATCGAAAATATGTCGTTGCCAAGGTTGCATTCTTCCATCTAGAGATTTTGGGCTGCCCATTGTCACTGATTAAAGCAGCATGGCATTTTGCCTCTGAGGAGCCTGGGGCAGAGTTGGAAGAGCCGGTAGATTGTATTTTAAGCAATAATGAAAGGCGCCCAGCCCCAGTTAGTGGCTGGAAAGAATGCAAGCAAAGTGACAGCGCGCTCAACTTGTGGCCTGCAAGTGTATAAGAGCAAACCAGCATAATGAACTACCTGGAGCCAACTTTCCCTTCTACTTCGTAATAGCTCCCTGGATCCTGTGTTTCGGGACTATTCTGCTGGGGAGTCCTCTGTGGCTTTTCATCCTGTCATACATTCTTGGTATTGATGGCCCTAAGTCTTTGCCTGCTTACAAGGGACAAGTCACTTCCAGGATGTTACCTACACGGTGTGCATGCTACTGCTTTTCACAGCTCTCCTTCTCCCGCCTCCTGAACATGTCGCCCAGTGGTTATTCACTAAAGGAGTTAAATAACCTTAGAATGAGTCCCATATCTGAATCCAGCTCTATCGTTAGCACTTCCGGGATATTTGGGTCCCTGTCTTTTACACCAGACCTCCTTGAAGCAAGAAGATGGAGACATTTTGGGTCAAGGTTGCCCCTACCTCTCCTGCTTTCTTAGAATTTGCGAGAGATCTACGAGAAAACAGATGTGCTCAGGCAGCTGTGCCTCGTGCAGGAGGCTGTTTTGTGAATCGGCTTGCAGATCAGGGAGTTTGCTTGATGCATGTTCAGAAACGGGAGTCCGTTGCCTAGAATCCTTAATAAGGCTGGAGGGGAGGGGCGGAATGAGCCAGGCACACCCAGAGCAGGTGATTCCAATTTGTAAGTTGGAAGGGTAACAACAGATTTAATTGTCCCAACATTCTTTGTCAGGCATTCTCCTTCACTCCAAGCTCTAAGCACATCTCTTTGGCTTTGTTTTTACAGCCGATTAAAGGTGTTCTTTTAAATGAGAAGGTGTTACAACAATCAGACGAGATCTAGAGCTAGAGACATCAGCCCCAGGACTTGTGGTTACCTCTAGGCCTGTCATTTGACGCATGAAGATAATCAAGTGTATTTTTAATAGTTGTGCTGTTTATTTCTGACAAGGTTGTGCATCCATGTGTGTGCATATGTTGTGTGTGTGTGCATGCATGTGCTTGTGTGTGTTTGAGAGAGAGAGAGAAAGAGAGAGAGACCATGAGGTCTATATGGCGTCTTAAGGACCCTCTCACAGTGAAAAGCTGTGGCCTTCTGCAGTTATTTGCCAGCTCTTCCTTCATGGGAAGAGTGGTGGAAAGCATTTCCATCATGATTTTCCCCAGTGCACCACCGACCAGTGACAAAGGACCCTTAGGAAGACGGATGGAGCAGAGGTAACTGGGTTCTGGCATGCATTGATTAGGAGAGCTGTTCAGATGGAGGTTTCAAGGGGTGGGTACCTGTCGAAATCAGCCTCGAGAGCCAGAGTGATGGGGACGTTTAAAGAGCAGCGGGTGTGAATCAGAGTAGTCACGCAAACGGCATGCTGAGCAGGAGTATGCTTGCATATGTTCGGGGGTATAAATAATTTCTAATTAGTAACTTAACTTCCGGAGGAGACTTTTCGGTAGGAATGCAAACATTGACATTCCTTTAAATGGATGGGGGCTGGAGAGAAGTTGGAGGCCATAGAAATGAACCAACTCTGCCCAAACAAACGGAAGAACCTCTGAAAAATGATCCCAGAATCTTTAAAACTGGAAAAGAAGGCTAATCTGTCTCCGGGTCCAGTCTTCTATCTTCGAGCATTTGAAGGGCAACGGGCTAAAGCCCAACAGAAGTCAATGAAGACAAGCTTCAGAAGTGGGCACTAATGACTTCCCTGTCGAGGCCATTGCTGACCAGAGATGAAGAGTAAACACCCAGTCCTAGAACCCAGTCTGTTCACAAGCTGGCTGTTGCTTTTAGTTGAACTTTCTTTAGGATTTCACTAAATCCTAAATTGACCCTGTCAAGATGGGAAGGCAGCCATAAAGCTGCTTGGACAAACCTTCACGGTTTCAGGCTCCATGGCTATGACTCCAATGTGGAAGGTGTGTGCACCAGCACCTTCCAGCCAGAAACTTCCACAAGGAAAGTAGATCACTGACTGCAGGATAGTTGGCTTTCTGCTCTTGGGTAATGCACTTCCTTAATTATCCAGAAATAAGTTTACAGCTAGCACAAGCATCTCTCCATCAAAACATCTATTCTTTTCGTGCATATATGTGTGTGAATATATGTATATATATATATATGTATATATATATATATATGTGTGTGTGTGTGTGTATGTAAACATATGTGTGTACTTACATTCATAGGAAGAGATTTACTTGCAATATATACATTCAATAGAGTACATGTGATTACACAAACATGCATACACACACACAGTACCAAAATATAAAAGTCCAACATCTCTACGCAGTAATGATTTGAGTGGGTGACACAGAGAGAAAGGAAGTGAACTGGAACTTAGAAGATAAGCAGGATTGGCCTATTTTGAGAGCAAGGGAGAGACAGTCACTCCCTTATCTCACCTTCCGGCTGTGCTTTACGTTGAAAACCTTGTTTTCCCCCGTTCCCTGTCCCATCCAGTACCATCTCTAAAAGGAACTTCCCTGGATTTTCCTTTTCCAGAGCATGGCATGAAGATGTGGAGCTGGTTTTCCCTGAGAACTCTTCTCCCCTTGGATTGCTCCTCATTCAGATGTAGTGCATCTATGACTACCTTGAGCATGGAGACTTCCCTCCATTAGAGGGTCTCAGCCAAAGACCAGGGAAGGCTTGTGGCTTAATGTAAGCCATCTGTGTATCATGTAGGGAAGCCAACCAACCAACTCTGGGTCATCTCCATGACATGCGTGTCTTTTTACAATGCCTTGTCAAACAAAGATGACCGTTGTTGCTTCAGTCCTCCTAACTCTGAAGTCTTGTCTAACTGGATGTCTTCACACTGGTCTCCATTATTGGCCTCATTTGTACCAAATCTCCATCCTTCACTTTTTACTCTGAGAGCCCTGCCTCTCCTTTGAAGTTTAGCTTGTTGGATTGTTTGTTTTTCTCTTATACTGAAGAATGGTACTGATTTTCTTCCTCCATTGCTATCCTTCTCCTTGTCTGTGTCCCCCACCGGCTTAGGCACAGAGGACTATGTCATTCTTTCTATCAAGTAAGGAGTTCTTGGGTGAATCTCATCTTCCCAGTGTTATCCATCTCCTTGTTTAGTGTCTGGTTTACTAGGTGCTGTCTCCGTACCTGGGGATACATATTTCGCTTGGGATGCCCAGCCCACCTCTTTTTATGCATCTTCAGAATGTTGGCTTTTCAAAGACAACAGAGAGAAAGAACCATATCTGATCCAGAAGTTGGACTAAAAAAATTTTAATAATACCATTTTGAGAAGGGATAAGGTATTTAGCTATGCCAAGTTCTCTAAGATTAGGACATCTCAAGACAAGGAAGATTCCAGCTCATTTAAGACTTGGTGTGGGAGAATTGTCTGTATTCTGTCAATCATGTTTTAAATAAACACTGATTGGCCAGGCAGGAAGTATGGGTGGGTGAACCAGACAGGAAGTAGAGGAGGGGCGATGAGAACAGGAGTACTCTGGGAAGCAGGAAGCTCCCTTCACAGTCCAGCCCAGACCATCAAAGAAGCAACATGTGGTCTGCCTTGCTGTGAAAGGTACTGAGCCATGTGGCTAACATAGATAAGAACAATGGGTTAATAATATAAGCTACAAGAGCTAATAAGTAGCCTAAGCTAATGGGCCAATCAGTTTTATAACTTATGGAGATCTCTGTGTGATTTTTCTTTGGGGCTTGCCGGCTTGTTGAGGTACCGGACAAGACATAACCCCAACAAGCCGGTCCTCATGTTACAAAGACTCACCCTCTCTCCTTTCCTGAAAATGAGTAATTCTCTAATCCCTACCTACTCAAGGCTATGCTAGACCTTTAGCTAGGCCTGCAGTTCTCAGAGGAGTTCTGTCCTTTGGAACTCATTCTCAGCCTGTCTGTACTTCCTTCCTGTCCCTCTAGTCCTCCCCTCCTGCCTTTCTTATTTGTACTTACTTTCTTCTGCTCCTTCCCTTTGTTTCTTAAACTTCATTTACCCTTTTATACTCAAAGCAGGGACTTTGACCAAGGGAGATGATTCAATTCAGGGGTCTGCCAGTGGAGGGGATCTCCTCACTTGCCAGCCTGGCCTCTCTGGCTATCTCCAGATTGGCATCACACCTTTCCATTCCTCCAGGGCATTCTGATCACCTGGAATATAGCATGGTCCTCATTGCAGCCAGGTGACATAGTGGTTCAGCCTTGCTCCACTGAGCTTCTTCTGAAATCAGGTGTTCGCTTAGCACAATTGTCCCTTTAGATGAAGTTAATGTTACTATGGCTTTACATACATTTTCACAATTGATTTCAGGCAGAGAAGAATTCCACTGCTGCGGAGTTCTACACACTGTATTTGCATACATATTACAATTTTAGCACATCGATTGCTGTCTGCGGAGGGATATAGAAGTCTGGTGGTCTTATCAAACCCACAGTTAGATCAGCAAGTTGAAACATTTACAAAGACGAAGTTATAGAGAAAGTAGGTTGGGGATGCTTCTCTCAGTTACTATCCCTGGAGTGTAATGCAGGCATCCCCAGTTTGGAAAACCCATTTTTCAGATGAAGCCAGAGATCCATAGACTTTGTAGCACTAAACTCAGGATGATGCAACTCCCAATGAGTGCTACAATGCTATTTCTTCTGATATGCAGTAGAGCTGACTTTTCCTGGGCAGGTCTCTTGGTAGTTATGACTAGGATTTCCCTGGAAGGGGCTCACCCACTCACAGGGCAAATTTGACACGCCACAGACAGGAGTGTTTAGAATTAGGGACTTTGCTGCTCCTGCCATTCTTACTGTCACTGTTAGGTCCTCCCTAGATTGGGTGATGCTCTCCTGCTCTTAAGAGAGTCACCAGCATTTCTCAGTCAACCAGTTCAAAAGAAGTCTCTTCCAGAATCAACTTCAATAGTCATGCTGAGAAACATACCTTCACCAGCTCTCTTGACAGCCTTTCTGATTGTCAACTTGACATACAAAAGCAACCATCGAGAAAAATCTTCGTTTGCCTCGGGCCACCTAACATTTCATTCAACAAGGAAAGTCACCGACTGAGATCGGCATCAAGAGATGTGGGATGTAGGACCAGCAAGACGGGCTCGATAAGTAAAGTAATTGCCACCCAAGCCTGACAACCTAAGTTTGACTCCTGGAATTTACATGAAGATGGGGAGAGAGAAACAACTCTACAAAGATGTCCTGTATCCTCCATATAAGTATCCCCACATGCACATCACACAAACACATGCACACAATAACAAAACCAGAATTTCAAAAAGAGGCCGTTCATATGACCCCCCCCCCCCCTGAGTCAGGTACATAACACCAAGTGACAAGGTTCAGGCTATAACTTAAGAGAACCTTGAAAAATGAAAATATGGGGCTATTAATGAGAGCAACCTCTGGCTTGTAACTATAACCTATTCAGTTATATTGGAATGAAGCCTTATGCCTCTTGACCTCCCCCATGCAGTCAGAGTGAGCCTTGCAAGGAATCCCCTTTCTTGAGTCTCTCTATGAGTTATGTCACACTCCAGGACATGGCTGTAGGAAGTTCTTGGCCAGGACCCAGTGCCATCTTGCTAATAGTCTCCTGACTGTGGCCAGCCTGCCTTGTATTTTCCAGAGAGCTGGAGAAAGAAAGGCCAAGCAGATTCTCTCTCGCCCCCAACTAATCAAGCATTTGTAGCCACACAGAGAGATGTTAAGCTGGGAGGGGGGTGGAATGGGGGCCACTTTGAAAAGCCTTTAGAAAACCTCCTCTCCCATCTGTTCAGTTCGTGGGAAGGCTCTGTTTTCCGTACTTAAAGGTTTTGTAAATTCATTACCAACAAGTAAAATGTACAAAGCACACACAGAGACATCGAGGTCTGATTCACCATCTGCTGGGGAGCTGCATCCTTACAAACAGCGTAGTTCTACTCCCCGTCAGGAAGAGGAGTGTGTGCAGGCCACCCAAGACACAGAGTTCTCAATACAGGCAGGGATCTCTTCTATCCGCTTGTTATTGCACATGGGTAGTGTTCTTGCATCTTCTCCCACTTAATCCCATGTAACTGAAGAATGCCTACGGAGTTACCATTGAGAGCATTGTTCTCATAGACCCTGGGAAGAAAGATTCCGTCAGACATGGTCCAAACTCTTGGCTCTCCAACCCCTGTCTCCACTAAGCTTTTGCATATGCAGTAGAGAGATTCTGCGCCGCTCTTCCTACCTCCTCTTCTGGAAAACTCCGTCTCTGAAGTCTTGGCTGCTTGTGCATACTCAAGGACTTCCTTCCCCACCTGGCCTGCTATCATTCCGCTGCCTGCCTCGTCCCCTTCTTGTCTAAGAAATCTTTAAGGACTAAGGGCTGGCTTTAAATTCTCAGTGTCTGGTAGTTTCTAGCTGGCAGCAGATCCTCATGAATTTTTATCAACCAGCCTGAGAAGACCGTCGTTCTCTTCACTGCTCTCCAGACACTGCTCTTTGTCCTCCCACTGAGGGAAAAAAAATAGCCACCCTAGACTCTGCTTTTTATCGCTTCTGCCTGGACAGATGCCACCACTGTCCATGACTCAGTTCAAGAGCCCCTGGTTCATTAAGCATTCTAGCTCACACTCATGCCACACTTTCCAAAGCTGCTCACCTTCGTTGCTACCATGGCAAGAGAGCATGGACTAGGAACCACAGGTCTTAGACCCAAGTGCAGATGTGCTCTTGCCTGGTTATACCCGATAACTTGACTGTAGATAGTCACTAATAGGTTTTCTGTACCCTGTTGATAGGTGTCTCTGCCAAAGACGAATAGTCAAAGCAAAAGAACGGAACAACCAGGTAGGTTCTCTGGTCCCAGAGGACGGGGCTGGAGAAGTCATGTGCCCGAACTAAAGGAGGAAACTTATCTAGGTTGTAGGTGAGGAGTGATGACTGACGGTGGGTCCACCACAAGCTGGGTTTATGCCCAAGTATGGTCAAAAGCTGAGCACTTTAGGTTGGGACTTGGACAGCAAGCAACTTCAGGGAAGGAGCTACCATAGCAACCAAGAGTGTATGGAACTGGGCTTTTTGGTGCCTTCCCATTGTCAGAGATTCTCGGAGAGGGTGGGATTTGGAGACAGAAAGCGAGGAATAAGGTTTTCTGAGTCAAACAGGAGTGAGTTGGAGGTTCCAACCAAACAATTACCTCTGCTCACCCATTTAATACGTTCCCTCAATGATAAGGGTGACTCGCTGTGTCCAGACTCAGTTTATTCTGTGAACCTGATTTTCTTCTGCGAGTCCAGTGTTTTGGTACCTGCTAAGCAGAAGGTACCGATTTGACCACCCTCAGTGGAAGCCTTGGTGCTGTCTTTCTAACTTTTTACCCAGGCAGACATATCACACACGTTACTGCACTTCTCTTGCCGAGGGAGGGAGAGCTTACAGAAATCAACCCGTTGATCCCCCCAGACGCTCCTTGTGCTTTTCCCCTTTGGTCCATCTTTGTGTCTTTACTGCATCATCATAGTGAATGTTAGCTGTGAGCCCAATTATACACTGAGCCCCTCAAGTACTTAGAATGAATATTCTAGCATATTCCTGGGACCCTTCAACATTTGGTCATTGGATCCATTTTCATTATTACATCACTGATAGCTGTCGTTTACTACCGTAAAGCGGTTGTTTCTTGGTGAGCCTTTTGCTCCTGCAAGACCTCAAGGTCTATGCCTTATGTATGTACCCCTGTCCTACAGAACCTATTGCACAGATCTGGGCAGCTGGCAGGAATTTGAGAGGTACCTGCTAAGATGATGCACGAATAAATGAAGGAAATGTCAAAGCCACTAGTGGTTGGGGTGGTGGCCCCACACCAGACTGTGGGCAAGGAGCTGAGATACTTTAATGCTATTAGTGGTATCTTTTCTCCTGCGGCTAGAGGGCCAAATTGATTAGGCTGCAGTGGGGTTTCCTATCATGATAAGGCAGAGAAGAAACTTTTGCTAAAACCCCCAAGAGCTAGAGACCATTGTGCATAAAAGTAGGAAAAAACACTCTTAAGTCATCAGCGCTGCTTGGTAGAATGTATGTGTCTGCAAGCCAGGCCCTCCACTCTCAGCACTACCCTCTGGGTTAGGTGACTACTGAGCAACTATTTCTAGATCTGCGCATGGAAAAGTGCAGGGGAGTGGCTGCGTGTACCTATTTACTCAGCCACAGCCCAGGATTCTAAAATGCCACAGCTGGGTAATCACACGTTTACATGCACAAGCAGCCATGTTTCACATGTGCTTGTTCAGGCTTATATGAATTTGTGTGACTGCCAAGCTTAACAATGAGTCTCTGCATTTGAAGTGCGCAGACATGTATGTTTGCAAGCGCTCCTGCAAGCTAGGGCAAGCCTGTGTACATATGTGAACATGCATACTGATCTCTGCTTATCTGCTCCATGCTGAGCCTGGACGGCTGCTTTAATAGCATCTGCAGCTGAGTGACTGCAGTGACTGCTGTGGTCCCTAACACTGTCAGGATTGCATTAGCCCTTTCAGGATTACCAGTGCTCAGTGGAGTTTGAATATATCTCCAGTCCTAATCCCTAAACAAAGATGCAATGAGTTTTGCTAACTATGCAGGATTATTTATTAAGATAAAGTCAAGGATATGGGAAGTCACATCTGGTGGAACACTGTCACGGAAGGAAAATCATTCCTTTCTCCACAGGGGAAGGGCCAGGGCAGAAAGGCCGTTCCCTGAGATGACAAAGGTGCATAAAACATACTGAGTCTGTAAGAGAATGACTAGCCCCCCTCGCTAGCTAGGATAAGGCGCATGGCTTGCAAGAGATCAGGATTAAGAACTTGACCAGAGCTGATGACACCCTGTGAAGGGACAAAGTAAAGGTAAGTTGTTCAGGCTTGTAAGAAAGTCTCATTAAGCACTGGACCGGGAAAGAGGTGAGCTACTGCCAGTCTAGGGAACACTGTGGGGCAGTGTTCTGTAGATGCTGTTTCAGAAGCTGTTGTTTGCTAAACTCATTCAATAGGATTTTCAGATCACCTAGAAATCTTTGCTAGTGAGGGTGGTGGGCCTACATAACTATTATGTGACACCCCCAACATGAGGAGGGAGAGAGAAGGAAGCATGAGAGCAAAGCCCTGGCAACTCCAGGAAGCAGCAGCCAGAGAAGGAAGCTCAGAGGGGCATTCTTTCTCCCTATCAGATCTCCTGCTGATCACAACAGGGAGTTTTTTAAACACACCAAACAGTTCAGATTTGAAATCCTTGGAAGGAGTTTGAGGCTACAGAACTATGACTTTAAGAATGAACGTGGGAAAGTAGCAAGCTTACCATTCTCTTCCACAGAACAAGGATGAAGAGCTATGGCTTTAATCCATTCGATGAAATAATATTCTTAGTCATTATTCAGAAAGTGTAGACAGAGACTGCTTGTTCATTTCCAAGCTGCCCAGACCTGAAATAATCACACAGAAACTGTTTCATTACAATACTGTTTGGCCAATAGCTTGAGTATATTTCTAGCTAGCTCTCACCTCTTAAATTAACCCATTTCTAGTAATCTGTGTATTGCCATTTGGTTGTGGCCTACCTGTAAGGTTTCAACTGGCATCTGTCTCCTGATGTGGCTACATGGCATCTCCCCAACTCTGCCTACTTTTTATATCTATCTTTTTCAGCCTGGCTATATTCTGTTAAGCCATTGCCAAAAGCAGTTTCTTTATTGACCAATGCCATTAAAATATTTTTATAGCATGCAGAGGGAAATGCCACATCAAGAAAGCCCTTGTATGTGATCTGGGCTAGATGCCATGAGGGAGGACTAAAAAGTGATAGTTCTGACTTGACTGAACCTAAAATGTTTGCAAATACACACACACACACACACACACACACACACACACACGCACACACACAAATGTTTATGAGTATTTCTTTGCATGTCGGAATGTGCCTAGTGCCTGTGGAGGCCAGCTAAAGGTACTGGGTCCCCAGGCCTTGATGTTAAGAATGAAAGTAAAATGCTATGTGTGTATGAAGAAGCAAAGCCAGGTCCTCTGCAACAGAAGCAAGTGCTCTTAACTTATGAGCCTTCTCTTCATTGATAAATTATTGATAAATTAATGGCTGGATTTAAATTTGTCATTCTACTTTTTTTGGTTCATATTTGTGTTTTTCACATCTTCTTTGGTCTTGACTAAATTTTATTATTGTATTTTATTGACTTATTACTCATAATTCTTTACTCTTTTATTGTAAGGGTGATTTCAGGGCTTGTACCCTATAACAGTCAACCTTCAAGTGAGATACAAGTTCACACACAATGTGATAATTTCACCACACTATGTATCTTTCCTCTCCTTTGCTCTCCTGCCTTCAGACATTTTCCTCTATATATGGCATAACATTCTAGACTACATTGTTACTGTTTTCCATAAAAATGGGCAGTTATCCTTTAATGTGTTTTAAATTTTAAACTTAAAATTATTCATATATATATTTAATACACACATAGGTAAATTACACACATGTATATATTTACCAACACAGTCACTACCTTCAATTGAATTCATTATTTGAAGTTCTGAAAAATATTTTTGCTTGGAATAGAATGACAGTTTTATTCTTTTAGCATTGAAAATATATTTTCCACTGTCTTCTCACTTACATGGTTTTTAATATAAAAATCTGCTGTTATACTTACCTTTATTCTCTGTTCTTTTTCTGGCTATTTTCAGGTTTAATATTTATGAGTAATTTTGAGTTGCTTTGATAACAATATTTACTATTTTAATATTTTATTACATTAAATATAATGTATTTAATACATACAACTATAAGATCTGATGGAATCTTGCAAGATAACACCATATACCTTCTCTCTAAATCAAGAGCATCTACTCTACCCACATTTGTTCACCATCATACTGGAGATCCTAGACAACGCAACAATGAAAATATGTATTGTCTTTTAATGAAGGCGACGTTACTGAATATTTGGGTCAAAATGAATGGCCCTTTCAAGAGTCCTTTTGAACATAGAAATATACTGAAAATTCTACTGGAATTAGCTAGTATTGCAGAAGATCTATATAAAAATGCAATAGTGTTTATGGTAACAAAAACATTAGAAATAGAAACTTTTATAATAGTATTTATAATACCATCAAATGTACACAAATTTTCTTTCTTTCCTCCCATCCTTTCTTCATTCCTATTTGAGGGATTGAGTCTAGGTCTATATGAGGTAAGCACTATACATCCTAGCCTACTTTACTTGTTATTTTGAGATGATGTTTTACTAAGTTGCACTATTTAGTCTTGAGCTTGCTCTGTGGCCTAGATGAGCCTTGAACTTGAGATCCTTCTGCCTCAGTCTCCCATGTAAACTTATTTTTCTCTTTTGGAAAAGTTTAAAATATAGATGAGAGAAATTGAATATGTTCTAAATAAATAGAGGGATACACCATGTTCACAAACTGATGGGTCAGTGTGTTCAGATGATCTGTCTCCTCAGATTGATGTTTAGGTATAACGCAATTCCAATAAAAACACCAGCATGCTTCTGTATCGAAATTGACAAGCGTGTTTAAAGTTCAATAGATGTGCAATAATCCAAACTACTGTGGCAAACTTAAAGGCTAACACTTTCTGACGTCAAGACCTATTGTAAAGGTTCACAAAAGAGAATACTAATGGACAGTGTGCTGTGTGTGTAAAAATGAACAAATGGTTGACCTGGACAGAATAGAGTGTTGAACAGTAGATCCACATAATAGAGATTACTGGTTGCTTTAAAAAAAAGATTTAAAGGCCAGAACTATAGTGAGAAGCTGAGCATCTCCATGTAATAAAAGAAGTTTGGCTCAAACTTACTCATGATATTAAAAAGGTAGTAAGTGTAAACCTTAAACCTGTTGAACCTATTGAAAAATCTTTGTGAGTTAGTGTCAAAGATTCCTTCAGTATAACAAGCCACCTTTCCAGCCCCACTTTATGAAATTACAATGTGTAAAATGGAATTTGTCAAAATATATATTTTTGATGATTAAAGAGTTTGTTAATATAGTAGGAAGACATACACAAAACTTGGGAAATATTTGCAGTATATGCATATGATAAAGAATGTATTCTAAATATATAAACTACTCTCTAATTTAGTAGTGAGGAATAAGAAAATTTTAAAAATAACAAGAGACTTGAACTGTACCAAGGGAATGTACAGATAGTTAAGAGAACATGCGAGAAGTTTCTGATAACAGAAAACACAGAAAGAGGCATCATAGTACCCACGAGTTAAAACCACAGTGAGCTATTGCTACACAAACACTGTAACAGCTAAACCTAAAATGACCCCATATTATTACTTCTGGAGACAAAGTGGAGCAAAGAAAGCTCGTGATTTGCTGCTGACAATGCAATTGGGAGAACATCTTTAGAGAACACATGGAAACTAGACATACACATGACATATGATCTAACCATTTTATGTCCAGGTATTCATCCACAAGAAAGGAAAGCATATGGCCATACAAAGACTAATGCACAAAGGATCACAGCAACTCTACTTGTAATTGCTCCAACTATCAGTTATCTAATATTTACCAGAAGATAGACGTGCAATCCAACAATGATCTACCCCTAGAGTGGAAGACTACTCAACTACAAAATAAGTGAATTGTTGGATTATATCAGTATGGGTGAACCTCAAAGTTACTGCGTGAAAAGAATCATGTCAAAAACGTGACTGTAAAATTAATAAAATGTGTGATCTAATCTAAGAGGGATGAAATCAGTCATGTGGTTTGAAGGAAAATTAGTGGAGCTGGAGATCACCGTGTTAAGCAAAAGAAGCTTAAAAAAGACAGCTGATTAGGAAAACAAATATTGTATGTTTTCATGCATAAATTAAATTTTAGGAGCAGGAAATCACGATAGTAGAAGGAATACTAGGAGGGAGAAAAGGGGACCAGTAGGGACAAGGAGATAAAATAAAAGGAAGTGAAAATGGCAAAAGTTCACAACATGTATAAAAATTTAGTCTATTTTGTACGTTAACAGACACCAATGAGATGATTAGAAAAGAAAAAGAAGCAATGTATTGGGTCATTGGGCTGTGTCAGAGGGAACAAAGCGAGACAAAGAGAGGAAGCTTGCATATGGAAACAGCAGAAGATGGTATTTATGATGGTGGTGGCAGTTTCATCGGTGTAATATACACAAATCTTAGCAGATTATTAGCTTAAATATGTACAATTTGTTGTTTTCTAGTTATACCTAAATGAAACTGTCAAATAAATTAAGGAATAAGAAAAAGGGTAGGTCTTGATTAATTAATAGCATAGACAGGAGGCTAATTATAATGGGCATCCAGAGAGATACTCTATGTGGGGAAATTCACGTTTGTTGATTCACTCCACATGATATTTATACAATAAGTAGATGCTAAAAATGTCATTAATCTGCCTCCATAAAGAAGATGCGTGCGTAGTACATAAATTGAACCTCTGTGGAATGAGAGAAGGAATTGAACCAACCAGATGTAGGAAACCAGGATAATGAGCAGCACTGAGAGAGATTGGAAAAAACGAAACAAAACAAAACACCAAAAACGAGGAGTCTTGAAATGATTGGTAAATCATATTATCTGGAAAAGATTTATCGCTTGTCCCAAGTAATCCCCTAGCTCTCTCCTTCTGTCTTGTTATCCTGAGAGCAGACACAGGAAACCTTGTAAGAAGGGACCATATGCTTCCACTGGAAGGAGAACAGCATCACGTTTAGACAGGTTCTACTCTGCTCCATGAGGAAGCTACAGGCTCTAGAAAAGCATGACTGCCAATGATGCTCTCCCAGGTTACACCAAACCCTGAAATCCCACGGCCTTACTTTTCTGACTTCTCGGGTTGATGAGTTTGAGGGGGTGGATCACATGCACATCTTATACTGACTCTTGCCTTTCTTGAGCCTGTCTACAGAAAGCAGCTGCTTTCAGTGCTTGCTCTCAGGGAGCCTAACATGTGTGAGTGGTGTTTGAATAAGAATGGCCCCATATAGCTTTATGTTTGAATACTCAGTCCCTGGGGGGTTTGGAAAGGATTGGGTGTGCCACTGTGCGCTTTGAGCTTTCCAAAGATTGGTGTCGTTCCCAGAGTTTTCCCTTTGCCTCCTGCTTGCAGACTAAGGTATGAGCTCTCAGCTGTCCCGGCTGACATTCTCTTTTCCTCTACCATCATGGACTCTATCCCCATGCAACAATAGGCCTGATTAAACACACAAGACACAATATTTTATCACAACATGTGACTAAGACAATGGGCTTGCTATCCAGAGCTTTCTGTGCCTGACTTAATAATGTCATTAAGAATAGAGCAATATTAAGCTACTGAGCTCACTTGCTTAACATATACACAAAATGGGAGCTGGAGAAATGATGCATCAGTTAAGAACACTTGATGCTCTTACCCGGGTTGGGTTCCTAGCACCCAAAATGGTGGCTCCCATTTACCCATAACTCCAGTCCTAAGGATTCCGACATCTTCTTCTGACCTCCATGGGTACTAGGCATGCATGTGGTACACACACACATGCAAAGGCTCTCTCTCTCTCTCTCTCTCTCTCTCTCTCTCTATATATATATATATATATATATATATATATATATATATATATATATACTATGTACATATGTATGTATGTATGTTATATCAGATACCCATGGTCCTGAAAAAAAAAAGCCACAAAACTTCCTGTCCATGCTTTTGCCATTAATTCTAATTAAACTCAGCAGGACACGCAGACACACACACACACACACACACACACACATCTCGTGTGTATAAAATGGGGTCATCTTGTTGGAAACAAGAGCCTCAGCAGGAGAGGGAGAGGAGATGAGAGAATAATGGGAATGGAAACAGCTAAAGTCTATTATGTGTACCTATAAAACTTCCAAAGAATAAAAACAAAAAATAAATTGCAAATAGAGAAAGGATCTCAGTATTGGTATATAGTCTCCAAATTCACATTTGCTGGGAATTGAGACATTGTTCCGCCAGGGCGTCACCTGGTGAGCTCACAGGCCTGTCTCACAATTCTAAACTCAGGGAAAGAAGGTGGTATTGTTAGTTGAGTTCCTCAGTGCCATTTTTTTTTCTTGTTATATTTGCTTTATCTTTTTGGGAGTCATCTAAAAAGTCTTTGTCTTTAGAAACCTTAGGGGCAGGACTGAGTAGTTCCTACTCCTAAACAACAGGACTTGAGTTTAAACTTGTAGAAGTCCAAGGACAAGAGTAGACAGCTGCTTGGAACAGCTAGGAGTGGGCTGCCTTTCCCATTTCCCGTTCTGCCCACCATTCCCCGACTGAGCCTACTTGGGTCCTATCTCAGTGTTTAGCTACCGTCCTCTGCTATTTAGTGCCACCCTGGTTGCTATTCCTGCTCTAACCCCTCATGACCTGGAAGCCAAGTCTCTCTTTAAATCTTCCCCAAGGAAACCTTCCTAAGTCTTAGCATCTGGTGCTCAACTCTAGGTGAAGTGAGTAGTGCTGCTATGTATGAAGGGCGTGCTAGAGAAATCTGCATGCTGTGCAGAGGACGGGTGAGGGTTTGAGAAGAAACGCTGTCTCTGGCAAAAGACATAAGAACCCAGGAGGCTGGGCCTGCCCGCTGCTATGTGAATGATGGGCCTGCTTGCTCTGAGTTACGGCCACATGCTGGATTATCATTTTGAATAATTCACCATAGATGAGGGAGACGCAGGCTAGAGTTCTCAGCAGCCGTTTTCACCATCACTCAGTGCTGAAATGCTTACCGGCATGTGGATACAATTAGACAATTTAGTTAAAGCTTTAGTAACTCTGGTCATTTCTTAATAATATTTGAGAGCTTGGTAGTTGACAAATCTTGGAGTAATCAAGGACGCAGATTCCCAGATCTTTAGGCCCCTAGTGTTTCCGTCATGATAACCAGTATGAAAAGGCAACAGTCTGCTGTGTTAAAAGGATGTATGTCATATTTATAGAGGCTTGCTACTAAAATGACTCTCTGAGAGTAATGGTGGTGTGGACCTAAGACCATTCTTCAACCAGAGGTCAGAAGACTTACTTGAAATTGGTAGATTGATTAGCTATTTGATTTTGAGTAAAACAGAAGATCTCAGCAAGACTCAGTTTTCCCACCTATGCAGTGACGAAAAAAAATTGTTGTCCTATCAGGACCTAAAGGAACAATACATCGGAATTAATTTTGGGAGCTATAAAACCATTTTACAATCTTGAGGTACTATCTGTGTCTGTAGAGAGTTCCTACCTTGCCCCTCTTTGTCCATTTGTTCTCTGTTCTTTCATTTGCTGGGCCATCTTTCTATCCACTTGAAATGCTCACAGAGTGACTTGCTTGGGGTCCTCTAACCTTTGCTGATGTTCTCTGTCTCCAACCCAGCACTTTTACTATATGGTTTTTCCTGGGTATGTACGTTCTCCAGTCATTCAAGATTAATAATGATTTTCACAGAGAAAATCTGTAATGGCATTTGAATATTGGTGCTACTTCAGAATATATATTCCTATGAGGGAATAGTCCCCATGGATGGGAATTTAAAAAAGGGAGAGTCGAAAACAAGAACCCCTCAAATCCTCCAAGTCTGAAAGTCAGGTTGGATGGTAAGTCACGGAACTCCCAGGAATTCACAAAGCCCCCTTCGTGCTGAGCTGGTCCCCAGCACCTGCCCTCTGTGGACACTCAAGGCATATGCCATGGGCATTGACTGTTTTCATTTTAGAAGACCCTTCTAAGCATTTTATTAAGATCTGGTCTGACTTTGAACCTGCTAGTGAGTTCTCATATCTGGGATGTCAAAAATGAAGCCTTAGGGCACAATGATGAAGTTAAACCAATAGGTGTTTGTAGGTGCCTCATGCCAAAGTGCCCATAAGAAAACTTGTCCAGTTGTATATTTAGATGGTATATCATTCATACTTCAGTAGATGCTTTGTACTGACTAGAATAGGCAGACTGAGGTTCAGTCTGTGCTAAAAGAAATGTCTCTGTCGGATGCAGGGGAGTCCCACAAAGGGAGCTGAGAATTCTTTTTATTTATCTCTTTTCTCGTTGATGGGGTGGAACATTGGTTCCTTCACTTAAGTGTTTTATGGTTTACTGTGTTCTGGTCCATTCTACCTGGAGTGATTCGGTATGGTTCTAAGAAAACTATGAGATGATTAAAATTGAGCCTTGGAACAGATAAACTATGTAGGTTGCAAAAGAGAAAGGAGGGTGACAGAGGACACATTATAGCAGAAATGCCATCATCAGAAAACTCTAAAGGAATCAATGAAGTGGTACATTAGTGTTTAATAGGGAAATCTAGGGGAAGAAGAGGTAAGTCCCCAAACTGTGGTTAGAGTCATAGTTCAGAGGCCAGGTGGGGGTTGACTAAGAAATTTAGACATCTTAATGCAAGTAATGGCAGTTCTTATGACTTTTCAGAGCTGAGCCTTGTGATCTGACTGGTAGCAGTAAAGTCAGTTCTAGCCACAGTGTCAAAGAAATAGTGAATATGGCATGGCGAAGGCATGGAGAATGGTCAGAAAGTCCCAGTCAGCAATACAGCCAGGGGAAATAAATGAACAACGGAAACAGGAAGGGAAGCGGTTGTGTTAGAGTCAATAAATTCTGTGAAAGAGAAACTGCCTTAAGTAACCAGAGAGGAACAATACGGGGCCCTCAAACCATAGATGTGCAGAAGAAAGCACAGAGACAGGGATGGCTGATGAAGAAGTTGTGGTCCCTGCGGGTCACACTGGGTTCTGTGCTTAGTTCTCTGAGACACTGAGGAGGAGCGCCTATAGCAGATAGGTATCTAGACTAGCCTGGAGCCCAGCATAGCAGCTGCAATTCAGTACCAATGGCTGTGTCTTCGTGTGGCTCTGTCTGCTGATACTGTAGTCTCTCCTTTTCAATCCTCGGAAGCTTCAAGTTATAGCTCCTCTATGGAATAGGGAAGAGTTGATTTTTCTCTCTTTTTCTTTTTTTTTGATAAAACTTTTTCTTCCTGTTCCCCAGAATCTCTTAGCTTGGGTCAAGTATGTATTTACCTTCATAGAGTAGGAAGTGGGGGAGGACTGGAAGACAGTATATGAGATGGAAGAGTCCCTAGAGCGGGCAGGAAGGAAAAACCAGCACCCTGTGCCTGAAGCTGTCTGTGTCTGACTGTGAATGTATCGTTTTCAGTACTTACTTCCTAAGGCTAACCTTTTTAGATATAGTATCAAAAATTACTCTGTATGTCAAACCACAGATTTCTCTTGATTTACCCCATTTATCGTATTTTTTTCTGTTTTCCCCATCTATGAGGTGGTTTCCAGCAACCTTGGATCTATGAATTCAGAAATAGGCAATTGTATGTTTAATTTTTCACTTGTACTTCGTTAGCAGGATGGCTTTGGCTGTCTGCCTAGCTATTCATCCATCCATCCACCACCCATCCATCATCTATCCATCCATCCATCCATTCATCCATCTCTCTCTCTCTATCTATCTATCTATCTATCTATCTATCTATCTATCTATCTACCTACCTACCTACCTACCTACCTACCTACCTACCTATCTATCTATCTATCTATCTATCTATCTATCTATCTATCTATCTATCTATCTAATCTATCTATCTCTCTGCGATTATCTTCTTTCCCCATCATGTAAGTAAATATCGCTATGAATATCTGACCTTTTCCAGGCTATACCTCCCAGTTATTTCAGTCCACTCAATCGATTGTACTGTTCATTGAACAAACAGCACTTTCATTCAAACACTTAATTATATATCTTGTGCCTTGTTCTCAATGGGCTTAATCAGTTGCCATCTTCTTGTGGGGGAGAGTATAGTCACAGTCAGCTGCAAGTTGGAAGAGCCCTTGAGGACTCTCTACCCTGGTACCCACATGCCTCCTGCTCTCTCTTTTTCTGTAGTACCAGGCCCATTCTGCTGTGTTGATCTAAGTCACTGGTAGAAAGAATGGTAAGTTCCATGAAACACAAGATGCTTCATTAGAAAAAATGCAACTTAAGAGGGGGGCGGTTAGTGGGTAGAGAGACTTCTTGCCAAGATTTACCACCTGAGTTCAATCCCTGGGTTCCATGTGGTGGAAGGAGAGATGCTTTCCTTTGACCTCCACATGTGTGTGTGTGCTACAGCACAACCCCTATCAACAAATAAACTGTAACAGAGAAAAGGTACCAGCGCTATGTTCAATGAAAGGTATTAAGAATTTGGGAAGTGTATTTGGGGCTGCTGCCCTGGGCAGTAGAATACAGGTAGAGTGCATTTCACTAATTCACTCATAAGCATGCAGGGCTTGGGGCATCTTTAAACTACTTAAATTGCCTTTTCTTTTTGTTGTTATTATGAAAGGAACTAGTTGTATTTCTATTGCAATTAATAAGTTAGAGAATAAATTACAAGTAACTTCATGTCAACAATATTTTAAACTCTTACTGTTATAGAGTATGAACAATCCCTGGGACATTTTAGAAAACAAAAATCAATCTGATTTTTAATGAACATGGAATTATGTGCCTTGCTTATGCTAGGTACTCTGGGCAATTTAATAATAAAAAACACTACCAGAAAATCAATAAAAATATTATTTAAAGTTTTGTTTAAGGGACATTCAAAAATATACAAAAGAAGGAGTAGACCATTACTTGGATACTAGTGTTCTAAAGACAGCATCTCCTCATGTTTTCCTTGGGTCTCAAGTAAAAAAAAAAGTTTTTAAACAATATGTGAAAAAAATAACAATAAAAAATCAACTCCAAATCTTACCATTCAGAAATAATGCTCCTAACCAAGTGAATATCATTCTAGATGTCATTGTGAGTCTATAGTTATACAGGGTAGGTTGTATTTTAGGAAAACAGAGCTACAAAAATAAAGTATTGCTTCAAAATGCATTTCATTTCAATTTAACAGAAGAAAACCAAACTGATATTAGACTGTTGACATCTTTGATCTCTGAATAGCTGTGTTGCCAGCAGTAGGGTGGGGAGGGTGCTTTTCCAGAATGATCTTTTTCTGCTTAATAAATGGAAGATTAAAACGCATTAAAGGTGGAAGCTATTATTTGTAAATGGTATTTGCTCTTTCAATCGCTTTTTGAAACTTCATTTGGGTGTTTGGCTATTGACATTCACAATGATTAGGAGGTTACAAGATTTGTAACTCGATTATCTAGGCTACTTTTATAGCAGTGATTTAATTTCTGGAGATGTTTGCTAAATTCTTGCTTTTCAGAATTATTTACTGTTGGCAAATGCTCAAACAACTGGTCCTCAATTTGTTTCTTTTCCTTGGGGCGCCAATCTCACATTCTGTATGAGTTTCTTACTTTCTTGTCTATCTTTTGTTTCAATCAAAAAGATTCCTATTAAGCCCTTCTGTATCTGAGGATGAAGAACTTTAATATGCTCCCACACATTAGATACTTTAGTGACTAGAGCTGAACAAAGCACTGCTGTGATTATAAGAACAAAGTATTGGGCTGGGAGCGTGGCTCAGTGGCTAAGAGCACCTGTTGCCCTAAAGGACATGAATTTGGGTTTCTGGTACCCATGTAAAAACCCTGGACTGGTCTGTGGGCTTGGGTCTTAAATTTTAGCATTAGGGGTACAGGTAGGGGAGAAGTAAGGGACATCATTTGGGCTTGCTGACCATCCAACCTAGTGAAAAACCCAGTAAACTTCTGGGAGAGACTCTGTTTCTAGGGAAATCATATATATGGAAACGGGTATATTCGTGTTTCTATAAAACTTTATTTACAAGAGTGGGAGGAGGCTGTAGATGTAACTCAGCTGGCAGAGTGCTTGCTTAGCATGTGCAAAGTCCTGGATTTGATCCCTAACAGCACATAAGCTGAATATGGTCACCTGTAATCCTAGTACTTGGGAGGCAGAAGCATGATGATCAAAAGCTCAAGATCGTACTAAGATAAATAGTGAGTCTGAGGTCAACTTTGGGTACTGGAGACCCAGCCTTTAAAGAAAAATGTAGGTGAAAGATCATTTATATATCTTTTCCTTGTTTGGTGTCTGTCTTAGTTTATGTCATATTGCTGTGATTAAACACCATGACCAAAAGCAACTCCCAGGTCATACTCCATTTCTGAGGGAAGTCAGGGCAGGAACTGAAATCAGGAGCCCAGTGACAGAAATTGGAGCACAGGTCATAGCTGAGTGCTGTTTACTGGCTTGCTTGCGGGCTCATGCTTAGCTTTTCATCTATGTTCCAGGACCACCTATGCAGGGGTGGCAGTGCCCACCGCGGGCTGTGTCCATCTAAGTCACCAACTTTAAAAATGCCCCTAGAGACTTGCCTACAAGCCAATTTGATGGAGACAATTTCTCAGTTGAGATACTCTCTTGATCTGTGTCAAGTCAACAGAAAGCTAGCCAGGACCGAGTTAGCTGGTGGTTTTGTGTGTAAGAGAAGATGGGAGATACTTTTAGGTAGATCATTATGACTTTGGTTTTGTGTAGATTTGGTGGTTGGGGAAGGCCCAGAAAAAAATAAAAGCCCAGAAAAAAAAAAGGAGAAATGTGCTCTGATACACACGGGTGATGAGTCCCAGAGATGAGACAAACACATAAATCTTTTTCTGGAAAAAAATCTTTTTATTCAGGTAAAATTCACAAAACCGAAAATCAGCATTTAAGGTAAACATTCAGTAACACTTTGTACTCTCACAATCTTGTTCAACCATGAATTATACTCCAAAAGGAAACTTTATTCCCATCAACCAATCACTTCACATTCTCTCTTCACTTCAAACTCTGGAAACTATTGATTTGTTCTCTGTCCCTATAGATTTATCTGTTATGGATCTATTATATAAATGGAATTGCACAGTGGATAGTCTTTTAAGTCTGATGTCTCTCACTTCGCATAGTATATTTAAGGCCTATTTATATAGCACTCACCAATACTTAGTTTATTTCTCTAACTGAAATATATGGCTAACTGAAATACAGCTGAACTATAACTATATGTACATGTGTATACACACACACACACATATGTGTATATATATATATATATATATATATATATATATATATATATATATATGAAGGCGTAAGTCACAGACAATCCCACACCAGTTTGGAATTATGATTAATAGAATGGTTATTTATTCAAAGGGGAAAAAACTTACAGATTACCGTCCCAGACAACAGCCCCTCCGCGCGAACAGGAAAGGAGTCCAGGGGCCGGAAACGGAGCCGGAAGACAAAGAGAGAGTGGAGGACAGCCGCTGCTTTTTTTAAAGGGAGAGACCACGCCCCAATGGGCTGGTAACTCAGCGGCGATTGGCTGAAGGAGCTGAAGGAACTCCCACAGCATCTCCCCCTTTTGTTTAAGTAAGAGAGTTCTAAGCCTACTACGCAATTATATACAATAAGTACAAACCTACGAAATTATATACAATAAATACAAATATCCTATTCTAACTAGCTTAAGTCTTGTATAACAAATAACTTGGCCAAGTCATGAAAGGAAAGTAACTACATTTATATAATCTTCAATCCCATCGAAGATCTGAGAAGGGAAATAATGTTATCTGAGTAATTAGGAAGTGCAATCAAACAACTTCCAGAACATGTACCAAATCGCAGAGACAACTGGCTACCTGGACAAACACCCAAAGTCACATTTGCAGCGTTGAAGCAACCAACTTTGGCTAAGGCCTGATGTAACTGACATACCATTTTCAAAGGCAAGAAACTTCAAAACTATCTTACCCTGTCTTGGCAGGATATGACAGTCTTGTTTTATCCATTTACGGATATTCTGTAACTCTGTCAGTAGTTGAGGTATGAGCATTTTTTTACCCAAAGGCCAGTTCTGCCAAGAAGAAAGGCTCCAGGTGGAGTGTCTTTGGTGCTCAACATTCTCTCGGGCATAGATCAGTGTTGCCAGGAGTGATTGTGTCTCCCTACCATAGAACTCTGAATTAGATTAAAGGCCATTTTCTACAGCTCTTTGAAGAGGTTGAAGATTATCTATCTATACTGAATATAATCTCTATATATCTAAAGAACCTGATTAGTCTAATTATAAATGACAAACTTAGATGACTGTTGATCTATATAATTCTCAATATCTATCTAACTTAAAGACTGAGATAATAAACAAGTGTGCAATAAATGAGGACAATGAGACCTCCAAATATAAACAATGTGCAAGTATACATTGCAATATGGTAAATATATATCAATACATAAACAATATATAAGTATCTTAATCAGAGGTAGAAGTGTACAATGCAATATGGTAAATATACATATATCAATACAATATATATATACAAATACATAAAAATGTTTTAAACAGAGGTAGAAGCATGAAGCATACATGCATAAAATAGTCAACATAATTTAACTTTGTATCAATATATAAGAATCGATACCAATATGTTTGTCTAAAAGCAATAACTCACAAGTACAAATCCCATAATCCAATTATCCCTCCTTTTTTTTTTTTTTTTTTTTTTTTTTAAGATTCCTGTGCTTATAAAATTCCTCCCCCAACCCTCAACCGTATACTAATTATAACCAACCCCTAAATGATGTCCCTAAACCCAAGGACAAACTTTATTGGGAGAGGGGACGTCGTTCTCTAGAATTACTTCCAGCTGTCATGGGGGCGACGTTCTTTCTGGGGGATCCTGTGAAAGTAAAATGATGGTTAAATTTCAAGATCAATGTCTTTTAAAATTGCAAATAGTCTCTGAGTATTTTGTGGAGGTCTGGCCAGAATGTTGTACAAGATGTGCACCATTTCAGCACGTTGGAACCGTCTTGTGCAGCTGGTACCCAAAACAGGTCTTGTAGTAGCGCTATCAGTATCATGACGTCATATCAACCAGGTGGAGTTGTTGTTATGGGGCCCCATCTTCTTCCTGGAAACTTCAAATGTCACTGTAGGAAAAACTCATTGTTCATTGTGGAAAACTTAAACATTAATTATATAGACATATACATGAATACCTATATTCAATGAGAGACATGATAGATATATTTAATGAAGGTATGATAGATATGAAGAAAAGTAAAGATGTTTTCTAAACTCATATTTCTTTCTGTCCCATATCATGGCTCTTGACATGAGACAGAAACTCCAGAAACTCTGGGTTTTTCTTTAAACAACAGGCTTGGAATTAGAGAGGGACTGAGCCAGAGTTCAACTCTAAAACCAGCTCTATAAATTTAGAAATATGATTTAGTATATGGTACTTACAGAACCTATTCAGTTTTCTTGATAGTCCCTATTGGGCCGTTATTTTCCATCTGTCAGTATTCAAATATCCAGGGTCCCTTGGACTTTTCAAAGATCAGTGTTTTCCTGTGGAGATAAGAACAGAACCCTGCCCCCATTCTATATGCTTTTCTTACCACCTGTATGGTTATCATCATTGTAGATGCTGTCATTTCTCCTTTCCAAGAGGTTTCTCCTCTTCAAATCGAACCTTTATTAATTTTGATGGTATCCACAATTTTTCTTCTCCTGTGGAAACAAGAGCAAAACCCCTTCCCCAACGTAGCACATCTCCTGGCTTCCATTGAGAGGTCAGCACGTCTTTGAAATAAACAGGTTGGTTTAGTTCAGAAGTTTTTTCCATTATCCAATGCCTCTCTGCTGCTGTTGTTCCTTTCTCATTAGCATTAAGAAAATTCAAGGTTAATAAAGCATTATGCAATCTATTTCTGGGGGTATCTTTCATCCCTTTCTGTTTGTTTAGCATATCCTTTATAGTACGATTTGATCTTTCTATAACTGCCTGACCTGTAGGATTATTTGGTATACCTGTAACGTGTTTTATATTATAATAAGCAAAGAAGCGTTTCATTTTCTTAGATACATATGCTGGACCATTGTCTGTCTTTATTTGTGCAGGTATACCCATGATGGCCATAACTTCCAATAAATGTGTGATTACCGAATCAGCCTTTTCTGAGCTCAGGGCAGTTGCCCATTGAAAACCTGAATACGTGTCTATGGTGTGGTGTACATATTTTAATTTACCAAATTCCATAAAGTGGAACACATCCATCTGCCAGATTTCATTCCTTTGAGTACCCTTTGGGTTACTCCCTGCAGGCAATGGTGTTTGATTATAGAAAGAACAAGTAGGACATCTCTTTATAATGTCCTTAGCTTGTTGCCATGTAATGGAAAACTCTTTCTTTAAGCCTTTACTATTGACATGATGTTTTTTATGAAATTCTGAGGCCTGCAGAACGCTTCCAATCAATAATTGGTCAATTTCAGCGTTACCTTGTGCTAGAGGCCCAGGCAGACCGGTATGGGACCGGATGTGTGTTATGTACATTGGACAAAGCCTATTCCTAATTATGTCCTGTACCTCGATAAACAATGAAGTCAACTCTGTGTCATCTGGTATGAATTCAGCGGTTTCAATATGCAAGATAACTCTTTCTGCATATTGTGAATCTGTAACTATATTAAGAGGTTCTTTAAAATCCCTTAGCACCATAAGAATGGCATATAATTCTGCCTTCTGGACAGAATTATAAGGGCTTTGTTCCACCTTACTCAATTCTTCTGATTTATAACCTGCTTTCCCTGATTTATTTGCATCGGTATAAAATGTCCGAGCTCCAGTTATTGGAGCATCACGTACAATTCTAGGAAGAATCCAAGAAGTTCTCTTTATGAGGTTAAGTCTATCACTTTTGGGATAGTTGCTGCTAATTTCTCCCAAAAAATTAGCACAAGCTCTTTGCCATGGTTCATTATCTTCCCATAACTTTCTTATTTCCTCAGTAGTAAAAGGCACTATAATTTCTGCTGGGTCTATACCTGCTAGTTGACGAAGTCTCAGTTTACCTTTTATAATTAATTCTGAAACCTTTTCTACATAAGTTTTTAATTTTTTACTTGGTTTATGAGGTATAAATATCCACTCTAAAATAATATCTTCCCTCTGCATTAAAATCCCTGTAGGAGAAATTCTGGAAGGCAGTATGACTAGGATGGAACTAAGATTCGGGTTGACCCTATCCACATGTGCCTCCTGTAATTTTTCCTCAATCATTGTCAGTTCCTTTTCTGCTTCAACTGTCAATTTTCTGGGACTATTCAAATCCTTATCACCATCTAAGGTTTTGTTTAAATGAACTATTAGATCAGGTGTTATCCCAACAGCTGGTCGTAGACTGGAAATATCTCCTAACAATCTTTGGAAGTCATTAAGAGTCCGTAACCGGTCTCTCCTAATTTGTGCCTTTTGTGTTCGAATTTTCTCTAACCCTATTCTGTAGCCTAGGTAATTAATAGAATCTCCTCTTTGAATCTTTTCAGGGGCAATTTGTAATCCCCACCTAGGCAAAACTTTCTTTACTTCTTCAAACATACTTTCCAAAATATCTTTATTTGAATCAGATAATAAAATGTCATCCATGTAATGATAAATTATGGACTTGGGAAATTGCTTACGAATTATTTCCAGTGGCTTATTAACAAAATATTGACACAATGTGGGACTATTGAGCATCCCCTGTGGGAGGACAGTCCATTGATATCTCCTAGTAGGCTGAGAATTATTATAAGTAGGCACTGTGAAGGCAAATTTTTCTCTATCCTTTTTTTGCAAAGGTATAGTGAAAAAACAATCTTTCAAATCAATAACTATAAGAGGCCATCCTCTTGGTAATAGAGAAGGCAAAGGAATTCCAGATTGTAGCGGACCCATAGGCTGAATTACCTTGTTGACAGCTCTTAGATCTGTCACCATTCTCCATTTACCAGATTTCTTTTTTACAACAAACACAGGAGAATTCCAAGGGCTGGTTGATTCTTCAATATGGTTAGCATCTAGTTGCTCTTGTACCAGCTGTTCCAAAGCCTGTAACTTATCTTCAGCTAGAGGCCACTGCTTGATCCATATTGGCTTCTCAGTTAGCCATTTTAAAGGTAGGGCTGTTGGTACCTCTAAAGGTTTGCTATTGGCTGTGTGTTCTTGTACAGCCTGAATGGCTGGTGACCTTTTTCCATAATACCTCATTATATCCTTCCCAGAATTGTGAGTTCCTGGAACTACAGGAATGTTAATCTGGGTATTCCATTGCTGTAGCAGGTCACGGCCCCATAAATTTATTGCAATATTTGCTATATATGGCCTTAATCTTCCTATTTGCCCTTCAGGCCCTATGCATTCCACCCATCTTGTGCTTTGTTTTACACAAGATAGGGTTCCAATTCCCAGGAACTGAACATCTACCTCATGAAGAGGCCAATTCGGATGCCAGGATTCTGGAGTAATTATACTTACATCCGCACCTGTGTCTAATAAGCCTTCAATAAAAATGCCATTTATACAGACTCTTAGCTTTGGTCTTTGATCGTTAATATACGTTTGCCAAAATATACGTTTACTCTGTCCTCCTGAATTTTTTGACTCATTCTCCACATGTAATTCATCATTTAGACCAGTATTACTTTTTACGGCAGACATTGGAGTTTTTAATTTTCTTGGTGAGACACATTTTCGACTGTAACTGGGAATGACTGGGCCACTTTTGGCTTGGGGGCCTGCGAGAGGCCCCTCAAGGAGTTTCCCGATGGTATCGGGTTGCCTTGTCTGTCTGTTGTTGACCTGCATTCGTTGGACCAATGTCGGCCTTTACCGCATCTTCTGCATATACCTGAAGGCTGAGATCTCCTACTTTTGTCATTCCCAGAGGAGATATTATTCCTAGGATTTCTTTGCCTGCAATCCCTTTTCAGATGTCCTAATTTACCACAATTAAAACACCTGGTAGTTTGATGTCTCCTCATAGCTTTGGAAATCGCTTCTCCTACCCAGGATTCATCGTTATAGCTAAACATCTCAACATTCATTGTATGCTGTATCCATTCTTCCATTGGTGCTGATCTAGATCTTAAAGGCCCAATTATCTTTTTACATTCAGTATTTGCATTTTCAAAAGCTAGAGATTCAAGAAGTATTCGTCTAGCTTCTGGGTCTGTTACCCCTATGTCCAGAGCCTTAATTAATCTTTGCACAAAGTCAGTAAAGGGTTCTCTCTGTCCCTGCCTAACCCTGGTATATGATTCGACCCTTTTTGCTGGATCTTGTATTCTATTCAAAGCATTCAAGGCTGCTTTGTGACATAAGGACAGCACTTCTTCATCATAAAGAGCTTGGACCTGTGGATCAGCATATGCTCCTACACCAAGAATTTGATCTTGGGAAACCTCCACACCTTTTGCTCTTCCTTGCTGTTCCATATGTTTGGATTCTTCTCTGAAATAAATTCCAAACATCAAGGAAGGCCCATCATCTAAAACTGCAGACACTAGCTGAGAGAAATCATGGGGGGTAGCTCTGACATTAGAAGCCCAAGTCCTTATCATTTCCTTAACAAATGCAGAGTGCAAGCCAAAGTTAACGACAGCTTGCTTAATTTCTTTTAAATCATTCATTGCTATTGGTGTCCATCTAGCTTCTTTAACTCCCTTTGAGCCTTTGGAAGTTAACCCTTTGTCAGAATAAATTACAGGGTATGTTGTTAGGACCCTGGGTAAGCCAGTTCTAACAGCTGGTGGTGGCATTGTATCCTGTCCTTGTGCCTTCTTACTCTGTTCACCAGCTCCAATAGTTTCTTCAATCATTTCTAATCTTTTTATCATTGTATCCCTTAAATCCTGAATCTCCTGACCTACCCGTGTTTCTAGTAATTTCACTAAGGTATCAGTTTTTTGGTTCCCATTCTGGAGGTTCATTCTATCTGTTACCTTATCAAAACTTTGTGGTAACATCTGAACGTCAAATTCAACAGCCTGTACCCTTTCAGGTAACTTCCTAGTACCCTTGGACATGGAGTCAATTTTGTCTATCATAGTATCCACTTGTTCAGATAACCCCTGATTTTCAATAATTTTAATCCTTTCAACTAGTTGTTCAATATTAGTCCGTAAAAATCGTATCTTTCTTAATGATAAAATATTGAAAAGAAAACTGAAACCTAGCAACAAGTAAATTAATATATTCCCATAGTCATATAAACCTTGCATGACATAATCCATTGTATTAATAAAGAAAACAGTAAAATTGGCGTTGGAAACAAAAACTGCCATATTACCTCTTGTCTAGTTGGCGGCGCTGTTGCCAAGTTGCGACTAGAACCACTGCAAAGGTGACTTAAACAGGTCCTGTTTCAGTGTCTGCCTTAGTATTTGTTAAAAACTAGGAAATATAAGTTGCTCAAGAAAGAAAGTTTAATTAAATCAATTCCATACACGGAACCAGAAACCCAGAATCCAGGGGTAGAAAAGAGCAACCCGGAAGCCGCGTATGCCTCCACGTGACCGAGTCGTTCTGATTCACGCCACTAAAGCACCGCACTTACAAGGGAAATTTAAAAACAACTCAGAAAAGAGCAAACCAGGCAGGCAGAGACTGTCCCGAGCCTGTGGAGCTTGGGAGGCGTGGGGTTTAACTGAACTGCTGGCTCCACACACAGGGCACAGGCCGCAGCTGAGGGAGGTCTCGTGACTAGCCGAGCTGGTAGCAAGCAGTTGAGTGGGGGGGAAGAGGGGGTTCTACAACCAAACGTGGGGCGCCAGATGAAGGCGTAAGTCACAGACAATCCCACACCAGTTTGGAATTATGATTAATAGAATGGTTATTTATTCAAAGGGGAAAAAACTTACAGATTACCGTCCCAGACAACAGCCCCTCCGCGCGAACAGGAAAGGAGTCCAGGGGCCGGAAACGGAGCCGGAAGACAAAGAGAGAGTGGAGGACAGCCGCTGCTTTTTTTAAAGGGAGAGACCACGCCCCAATGGGCTGGTAACTCAGCGGCGATTGGCTGAAGGAGCTGAAGGAACTCCCACAGCATCGATCCCATGGGCATCGAAGAGGCTCCTTATGGAGTTGGTTAGCCATTTGGGCAAGAAACTGCTCTTGCCTGGACTGTTATATAAACTGGACACAGAGAACCCACAGAGAGAGGACTGCTGAACTTGCCTAAAGGTGAGATGATCTTTCGGGGTTCCTGATTCATGAAAGAGTCTGCGAGACATTCTGCAGGACACAGCAGATAGTGACTGAATTGCCTTTGAAATTTCCTGCTTCATGAAAATGTCTCTGGATATTATGGGCCTGAAGGCTGAAGATGGGTGCCCCAACGATACAGAGGAACTTTGGGTAACTGTCCAGGCAGCGAGATGTCTCTGTCATTTCTAGAGTTTTGGAAGTTGCTCACTTCATGCTTACTTAGGTAATATTATATCCTTCTGGAGCCTTTGATGGAGTTAAAGAATGGATAGTAGTAGTTATAGTTTTCCATTATTATGATATAGTTATAAATATTGTGACTGTAATTCTTGCTTGATAACTGTTTTGTTATGTGTAATTTTACTATGTTAAAATGAAAGCCTTTCTTTTTTGTTTAAACAGAAAAAGGGGAAATGATGGAGGAGGGTTATCTGTCTATTGTGTTATTTTCATTGGTCAATAAAGAGACTGCCTTGGGCCCTTGATAGGACAGAAAATTAGGTAGGCGGAGTAAACAGAACAAAATACTGGGAAGAGGGCTATGAGCCAGACACCATGGAGCCAGCCACCAGGTCAGACATGCTAAATCTTTTCCGGTAAGCCACCACCTCGTGGTGCTACAGATTATTAGAAATGGGTTAATATCAAGATATGAGAGTTAGTCAGTAACTAACTCTCTAAGAGATAATGGGCCAGGCAGTGCTTAAATGAATATAACTTGTGTGTTATTATTTCTGGGACTAAGCTAGCCGTGCAGGAGCCGGGTGAGGAGAAAAGCAGGCCTGCCCCGCAGCCCCTTACAACAGATGGCGCCAACGTGGATAACTGAATCCACAGAAAGCTTAAAAAAGTTTGGGAAAGAATAGAGTAAAGCATGTTTTCTTGGTGGCAGCAATTTCTCGGGTCTGTTCTGCTTGCTAGAGGCAAGCAATGCTCTCATTTAAGAGAGGCTTCCTGACTCAGCTTTAGCTGCAAAACTTTGTAGCTCATTAAGAGGTCCTGCCGCGAAACACTTAAATGGTATTGATGAAAAGCTGAACGCATGCTTTTCGGTTTTCAGTCGTAGCAGGAAAAACGCTGCGCTGTTTTAAAATGCCGTCTTTCTGGGCCGTCCTGCCAGGGCAAACTCTGACTCTTTCAGGCAGGCAGTCCGACTGAGTGTGGTCTGTGAGCAGAATGCTCCAGCTTGTTTGCTGGCAGGGACCTTGAAACGCCATAGAGTTGTGGCAGTAAAAGGCTCCAATGGTACCTCTAATATGAGTCTGGAAAGCTAAAAAATGGACTGGGTCTAACCGTCAAAGCCACGGTTTTAGACTCATGTGGTCATAAAAAAGAGAGAGAGATACAGTAAAAAGAGGTTCAAAGACAAAGAAAACCTCTAAATGGTTTACTATGTGTTAAAAATATATGCAGGCTAAAGGTTAAAGTTCTTAGGGTAAAAGAGGAAGAAAGAAAGTAGTTGGATGTGGTGGTACACACCTTTAATCCCAATGCCTGGCAGGCAGAGGCATATTGACCTCTGTGACTTCAAGGGACAGAGGTAGAGATTGACCTCTGTGACTTCAAGGTGTGGTAGCACACGTCTTTAATCCCAATGCCTGGGAGACAGAGACAGACAGATCTCTGTGAGTTCAAGATGTGGTAGCAAACACCTTTGAGGCCAGTACTGGGGAGGCAGAGACAGAAGGATCTCTGTGAATTCAAGGACAGCCTGGTCTACAGTGTTATTCCAGGACAAAGATGTACAGAGAACCTGTCTTAAAAAGTAAAAGTAAAAATAAAAGAAATAGAGGTTAAAGTAAAGCCACACTAAGATGGAAAATACAAAGAGAATCTTGATACTGTATGCCATTATGCTCTCTTTTAATTGTTTGAATGCTGAGGAAGGAGCAACAGTCACCAAAAGACATTTGTTTATAAATGCTGTTGAACTAACCCAAGATAGACATTTTGAAAATACCTTGGCTTCAAAACTGAAGTCAAAAGGTATGTTACTTTGGAGAAGAGATTCTGCTTTTGTTTCCACAGAAAATGAGAGGCTATGGATTTATTCAGAGTTAAGAAAAATCATCTTTGACCAAGGGAGGCCACCTGAGAAATCGACAGGAACAGATGGCCCAGATGACAGAGTTCTACATCCAGAACTGATTCAAGACTGCAGCCTGAGATGATCAAGACTCCCAGGATACTTCAGTCAGGACTTGATTATAACTCTAAATTTTCTTTAGGTCCCCATAAGATCATCAGCGCCCCCAACCAGCAGGAAGTAGCCTGGAATACTACGCCCACATTCCCAACAAATGGATTATGGGTATTTTCCTTTGTTTAAAAAAAAAAAGAGGGAAATGGTGCGGGAGAATTATCTGTATTCTGTCAATCATTTTAATAAAACGCTGATTGGCCAGGCAGGCAGTATAGGCGGGAAAGCCAGACAGGAAGTAGGGGTGGAGCAAAGAGACTGGGAGTATTCTGGAAGCAGAGCTCCCTCGGCATTCCTGTACAGATCACTGAAGAGGCAGCATGTAACTTGCCCAGCTGAGAAAGGTACGGAGCCATGTGCTAAAGTAGATAAGGATAATGGGGTAATATGTGTCATAAGAGCTAATAAGTAGCCTGACCTAATGAGCCAATCAGTTTATAATCTTATGGAGTCTTGTGTGTGATTTTCTTTGTTGCTTGCCGGCTGTTGGGGTACTGGGAGGGACAGAAACCCCAACAAGCCAGCCCTTATGTTACATATATATATATATATATATATATATATAGTTTTGTCTATAGGGTTCTGTTAACCTGGTTGTTAACAGTGCTGCTTGGAAGACGTGTGTAGTTATATTTAGCTTAGTCTTTTTCCTAATGGAATTATTGAACCATGTGATAATTATTAACTACTTAGGCTCCTATCAATCCTTGCTCCTGATTCTGAACCACTTTAGATACCATACACAAAGGATCTAACATCTATACACCCTGGCTAACACTTGCCATCTTCTGCTGACTTTCAGTGAACACAGATTTTGATAGGTAACACTCTTGTTGCAGGTAGTTACAGATATTGTCTTGTATCTTTACTTATCTGGTCTCTTGTAATTGCAGTGCCTGCTGTATTGCAAGGTACACCTTACAAGTAATTAAATATTTTGTTAATATATTTCCTTCTAAAAGATGAATTCTCATGGAGTGTTGCAAGATCTTAATAACACAATTTAAAAGTACTATTTAGAAGGAGTTAATTGATATATGTTAAAGCTTAAGAGTTGTGTTTGAAATAGAGCTGTATCCCTTTATAGTCCTTGTTCTAGGGGAAATGGGATGGCCCAAGTGTCTGTCTGTGAGGGTGGATGTGGGGGTGTTTACTTCCTTGGGTAGGATGTTGGACATGATGCCTGCTAACATCCTTTCCAACTACATTTTTAAAATTAGAATTTGAATATTTATGGAGGCCTTTCTGAGATTGTACAAAACTGAATACTACAATGTGTAATTTTAAAAAGTGAAGTGTGTTATCCTGTCACATTATAGAAGAGTGGAATCTGGGGGTCCAAAACCAATCCAACTGTGAGGGGTAGCAAAGTCAGAGTGTCAAGGAGTGTGATTCTGTGGAGAGCTTGAAAGCCTGTCTCATTGCTTGATGTTCCAAGTAGGCAGAGTGTTCCAGATCTTCCTTAGGCTCTGGCAATGGCTAGCTGGCCCATCTTACCAGAGCCCGTAACCTCAAACATCTGTCTGCAAAACTGGCCAGGAACTCAGTGCCCACAACTGACATCTTGCTCCCCCTGGCCCCCAGCAAGAAGCATGTGGCTTCCAGCTTTGACATACTTGAACTGAACCTGAAATTTATCCCTGTATCTTTGGGAGGAAATAACAGTATTATCCATCTTTGGCAGATAGGCTCTTTTGTGCACACGACATTTTAGGAGGAACCCTTCTTCAAGGCTAACCTTACTCCAAGGAAGGGAGGGTTCTCCCATAAGGGGTAACTGTATTAAAGCCCCTTTGTAATATGGGACTGGCATGTACTTCTACCAATGAACCGTGCTGCAGATCAAGGAGGCTTTTTGCAGAATATCCATATGGAATGAGGTTTATTTATGAGTGGGAAGAAACCCATAAAGAAGAGTTATTAAGTGCGGGAGGAGCTGATTTATGTCATGGTAAAATGCAGACTATACTTCAGCCAGGGGAATGACAGCCTCTGACAGGTGTCCATGAATAAACCCCCTTCCTCTGAAACATGTTCTCTTTGCTGGCTTGCTAGCCACTGGCCAGGTTCTTAAGCTGGCTCAGAATTTGTCATTTCTTTTTTCCCTCTTCTTCAGGAGCTGGAGGAAAGCCACATACCATACTGCTTTGAGGAAGCCCTGGGTTTTCATCACCTAATGCAGCTTTTTGCCTTGAAATTGAGCTGTTTTGCATCCGGCTTGTGGAGACTGGCTAGAAAATCTGAGGAAGTCGGGTAAGTATCGGCAAAGGTACCTGGCTTATGTCAATAAACAGGTAGAATCACAGCATCCCCCTGGGTTGGAGGCCAAGAAATCCGCCTTTTAAGACTATTGGTAGGGACGGTTTTGATATTTGGCCTTCAGCAGCCATGGCCTCTGAGAAACTCAACAAACTCAGATCTTTGGCCCAAAGCGCTGCACCCAAGGATTCAGCAGCGCCTGACTGTGCTCTGTGGATTACAGACTGATCTGCATTCAGGTGGGATGCAATATCCTTCTGGCATCCACTGCAGTAGTTTGTATAATTGCTCAGAAGGCAAGGACTAGCTTCTATTAAGTGCACTGGGATGCGGAATGAATAAATATGACTAGAAATAATTCATATTCCTTTCACTTCTACCTAATATCTACTATCTATCTTCTATCTATCTATTTATCTGTCTATCTATCTATCTATCTCCTATCTATATATCTATCATCTGTCTATCTCCTATGTATCATCTGTCATCTTTATTCCAATATTTATTGTGCAACTCTGTATTTGTATAATAACATCCATAGAAATACAAACTCCATGACCAAAATCTCATTATAAAACTTGATCAGATGGAAACTTATGATGAACTACATTCCTTCCTTCCTTAAGACAACTTGATATAAAAGTGTTTATTTCTAAAAGGAAGGATGAGCATCATACATATAGACAGTCCTTGAGAGGTTTCAGCTTTTCACATTAGCCTATTAAATCTTTGCATAAACATACCCAAAATAAAGGATTAACCCTTCCCTCTTCTTATTTACTTGCAACTGTAAGACTTTGGTAAACAGGGATAAGAAGAGTCTCCAAGTTTGAGTGCTACCAATCACTTACCAAATGCTCATGATCCACCCAGCAAGAATGGAAAATTCTGCTTCCTGATCAATAAGGAGAAGAGAGGTAGGAGACCTTGTAACAGGTCCTCAGGTCTTAGCATGACTAGCAACCGCCATGCTAGGGACACTACCTGACCTTAGAACCCTGAGTGTGGGCCCCAGCACCTACCAAAACTAGAACAACAACCTAGTCCACAGAGATGTCCCGAAGTAAGAAGTCCCTAAATATGCTAACCTCTATAGTTCTGTTTCTTGTTGACTGAAGTAGGCCAATCAGGATATGTTGTTTTGTGCATAAAAGACAAAGCTTGGGGCTGCATAGTTTTCACAAGTTCCCCACTCAGCTACTAACCATTACTGAAGACTTTCATTTTAGCTTTAAAAAATGTCTGTCTCTGGTGGGCTTACCACACAGTGTTCTGGAGGACCCATCAAAATCATCAGAGATTGAGAATCTGTAACCCTGGGATCTTAGATACCCTCTAGGGCAATAGTTTGAAAAAATGGACAGTTTCTAGAGAGTGTGAACCCTGAGACATTCCAGGTCCCCATGAACTTCGGTCACCTCTAGTCCTACATCCTGAGAGGCTCCCAGTGCTTTTACCCTAGAACGAGAAATTACAGAAAGTCATCTAAATCTGTCACCTCCAGAGAGAAGGCCGTGTGTGATGCCTTCTGAATTGGATACTACTAAAAGACTGGGCACAGCCCCAATTCCAGTGCCTGGGATCCATGTTACCTCCGATTTAAGTCTGTGTGGTAACCACCCCTGCTTGTCTTTGCCACTTGCCTGTTTATGTGTATCTGTGTATGTTTCTGGCAGTTGTTGTTTGGGGAAACAAATATAAAACATAAGGGAAGTGTTCCTTCCCAAGGTGCTGTTGAAATGTATGTTATAAACTTTTCAAGAACGGTGTGTGAACAAGGGAGGGTGTGGTGCTCAATTGATTACCTGGAAAACTTCAGCACTTCTATGAAATCGATTGGCTCATCTGCTCATCGTTGGAGTTAGGTAGCCAGTGAAGGGTCTCTGAAACCCCAAGATGGTTCAGGGTATCAGGAGTTATTTTTTGTTTTTGTTTTTTGAGACTTTCTCTATGTAGCTTTGCTACCTGTCCTGGAACTAAATCTCCCTCTCTGTTTGATTTTTTTCTTTGAAAGGGCTCCCTGGTGAGGTTTTTTGTTTTGTTTTGTTTCATTTTGTTTTTGTTTCCCCTCACTTTTTATCTTTATTTTAAAAAACAAACTACCTTTTTTCATTCTACCTACCAATCCCAGTTCCCACTTCTTTCCCTCCTCCCATTTCTTCTCCATTTTCACTCACCCCACCCCCCATCTGCTCCTCAGAGAGGGTAAGGAATATTGCTCTGAGAAAGGACCAAGGCCCTCCATAGTATATCCAGGCTGAGCAAGGTGTCCATCCAAAGAGAATGGGTTTCAAAAAGCTAGTACAAGCAGTAGGGACAAATCCTGGTGCCACTACCGGTGGTCCTACAGTCTACCCCAGCCATACAACTGTCATCCACATTTAGAGGGTCTAGCTTGGTTATATGCTGGTTTCTTCCCTATCCAGCCAGAGTTGGTGAGCTCCCATTAGCTCAGGTAAGCTGTTTCAGTGGGTGTATCCATCATGGCCTTGACCTCTTTGCTCATAATCTCACTACTTCCACTCTTCAACTGGACTTTGGGAGCTCAGCCCAGTGCTCTGTTGCAGGTCTCTGCTCCTGTCTCCATCAGTTGCTGGATGTAGGTTCTATGGTGACATTTAAGATATTCATTAGCCTAACTACAGGACAAGACCAGTTCAGGCACCCGCTCCACTATTGCTTAAGGGTCTTAGCTGGAGTCATCCTTGTGTATTCCTGGGAATTTATCTAGTGTCAGGTTTCTTACTAGCCCTATAATGGATCCCTCAATCAAAATATCTCCTTCATTACTCTCATCTCTGTCCTTCCACCATCTTGACTATTCCTTCCCTCAAGTTCTCCTCCCCCTTTGCTCCCCTTCTCCCCTCCCTTCTTCCCCTACTCCCGCACTCCCAATTTTGTCAGGAGATCTTGTGTATTTCTTCTTTCCAGGGGGATCTATTTTTAATCTATATATGTTTGTCCTAGGGTTCATCTTGTTATTTAACTTCTCTAGGGTTGTGGATTGTAAGTTTGTTATCCTTTGCTTTACAGCTAGTATCCACTTATGAGAGAGAACGTGCCATGTTCACCTTTCTGGATCTGGGTTACCTCACTTAGGATGTTTTTTTTTCTAGTTCTATCCACTTGCATGCAAATTTCAAGATGTCAATGTTTTTTACTGCTGAGTAGTACTCCCTTGTGTAAATGTACCACATTTTCATTAGCCATTCTTCTTTGAGGGACATCTAGTTTTTTTTTTTTTCCCAGATTCTGGCTATTACAAATAATGCTGCTATGAACATAGTTGAACAAATTTCCTTGTAGTATGATTATACATCCTTTAGGTATAAGCCTAAGAGTGGTATTGCTGGGTCCTGAGGTAAGTTGTTTCCCAATTTTCTGCTGTACCGCCATACTGATCTCCAGAGTGGTTGTAGAAGTTTGCATTCCCACCAGCAACGGAGGAGTGTTCCCCTCAATCCACATCCTCTCCAGCATAAGCTATCACTGGTGATTTTTTTATCTTAACCATTCTGACTGGTGTATCTGGAATATGGTGGTTAGTGACTCCACACACTCCAACCAGTTTCCCCATATTGACCAGTGGCATGCTCTGCTGCTAGACCTATGCCCCTCCCATTGGGGACCTGAATCCTCTTGGTTTGATGAGGTTACCCAGAGAAACTGAAACCTCTGGCTGTTCTGTCAGTTCCACCTGAGGAAGGATGAAGTTGACTTTCACCCACCATATGCTATAGTGTGACTCCTGGCCACACCCAGGGAGAGGGAAATAGTTCCCTGTCACCACACTGCCAGGGAAAGGTTATTTATTCTACCTCAGGCCACTTATCCCCTCCACAATTATGAAGTGACTGCTGCAGGGGCTCCAGGAAGAATTTCCCTGGGGCAGAGGCAGAGCCCATCCTCCCTCTAAGGGAGGTGCTTCCAATGTGCCCAATATCTGAAGATTTCCCCTCTATCCCTTTTGTGCTTTGTCTGCCTTTCAACCAATGATCTGTGTAATTGTAAATCTCAGAACCCACCCTTCTCTGAACATCCTCAGGCTCTCATTCGTTTCCCCGAGACAGTCCTTTACACCCACCAGATAATCTGGGAAGATTGTCCACAGCTGCTGGTCACCCTCTTCAAGGCTGAAAAGTGGCAAAGACTCTGGCTTGATTATAGGAAAGCTACCTTCTGGCTGGATGGTGGATTGATACTGGGCAGAAAAGTCCCAATAGAGAGTCTTTTCCCCTCTGCCTGACGTAACTGGAGTTCCCAACACTGACAAGGGTAAGGAGGATATGGACAATTTCACTATGCCCTTTTAGAGGGATAAAGACAGCTGCTAGAAACTCACCGATCTGCCTAAGGTGAGTGAGGTTATACAAGAGCCCCCAAATCTCTCATTGTACTCCTGAGTGCCTGGGTGAGGTTTGCCAGCTGTTTACCCTCACAGACCCACACATGTCAACAAATAGTGAACAACCAATATTACTTTTGTAATGCAGTTAGCCCCAGATATTAGAAACTTCAGAAGTTAGAAGAGTTCAAGAGTATGAATAGATCCTGGTTATTGAAGATTTCTTAAGAAGTTTACAATATATGTAAAGACTTAGAAGAAAAGCAGAACAAAAGATTGACCCAAGCAGTAATAGAAGAAAGACCCAAAGGGAGAACACCCGAAAAAAAAGAACCAGTGTGCTTATTGTAAACACAAAGGACATTAGAAGAATGAATGTCAAAACTGGAAGGAAGAAGGATACTCCATTCTTCAATTAAGTAAGGAGTAACAAGTCCAGGGCTCCATTCCACTAAGCCTCCAGGAGCCCAGAGTAACATTAAAGGTAAGGGATATATTTTGATTAGGGTTTCTATTGCTACAATGAAACACCATAACAAAAAGCAAGTTGGGGAAGAAAGATGTGGTTTGAAAGAAAATGGCCCTCAAAGGGAATGGCACTATTAGGAGGTATGACCTTGTTGCAGGAAGTGTGTCACTGTGGGGTGGGCTTGGTGCTCTCCTATGCTCAAGCTACTTTTCTTGTTGCAGTCTATTTCCTGCTGCCTTCTGATCAAGATGTAGACAGCAGCATGTCTGCCTACACATTACCATGCTCCCTGTCATGATAATGGACTGAACCTCTGAACTTTAAGGGAGCCACCTCAATTAAATGTTTTACTTTATGAGAGTTGCCATGGTCATGGTGCCTCTTCACAGTAATGGAAACTCTAACTAAGACAGAACTTGGTACCAAGTACTAGGGTATTGTTATGATAGGCTTGACCATGTTTTTTTTTTTTTTGGTTTCAATATAAAAATTTATTAAGTCAAAGTATGCAACAAATAAAACCTACAGAAAACAGATTTTCCCATCACAATCTGTTGCTTTACCAAATAATATCTTGAAAACACATTCCTTCAGTCATTATAAAGTTCTTGAAATACAAAAGAAATTAAATCCGTAAGAAAGTCTAGTAGACAGATGTTAGGACTTGCACATTGGTGGTGGTGTTTTTAGTACATCCCACGCCATCCACCTCCACTCATTCCACCTTGCCCATAGTAAACTCCACTGCCTCCACCACCACGACCATAACCTCCCAAGCCATCAGGAGTGCCATATCCTCCACTGTAGTTGTTTCCCATTCCCATTCTCCCAACAGATCCGTATCCTCCTTGATTATCCATTCCATCTCTGCCATAGCCTCCCATTCCAGAACCTCCCATTCCAGAACCTCCTCCAGGGGTGGAATTCAAGAAGAGTTCAATATATCGATGTTGCATGTTGTTTTTATCTTTAGACATGGCAGCCACGGCATCTTCATGTGTCACAAACTCTACATCTGCCTCTCCTGTTGCTCTGCCATCAGCTCCAATGTCGATATGAACTCGTATTGGATTGAGTGGTGAGAAGAAATTAGCAATATCATTTTCGGTTGCACGAAAAGGCAGCCCTCTCATGTGCACAAAATGACCACCATGGAAACCTGAACTGGCATCACCAGCTCCACCGTAGCCATGTCCTCCCATGCCTCTTCCATCTCTCATCCTGTCATCAAAGCCATCATTTCCATAGCCGTAATTATTATAGCCACCATAGTCATCAAAACCTCCATAGCTTCCACGCCCAGCTCCATAATAACCCCCTCTTCCTCCTATTGGTCTATCATATGGTCCCGGCCGCTGTGCCACCCGCGGACGAAGCGGCCGTCCCTGCCCGCCCGCCAGCCGCGATCGTCGGAGTCGGCGTTACTAGCACCCCACAGGCATTTAAATCAAGCGATATTGAAATGGATTGGGTTATGAAACATAATGGTCCAAATGACGCTAGTGATGGGACAGTGCGACTTCGAGGACTGCCATTTGGTTGCAGCAAAGAGGAAATAGTTCAGTTCTTTCAAGGGTTGGAAATCGTGCCAAATGGGATAACATTGACGATGGACTACCAGGGGAGAAGCACAGGGGAGGCCTTCGTGCAGTTTGCTTCAAAGGAGATAGCAGAAAATGCTCTGGGGAAACACAAGGAAAGAATAGGGCACAGGTACATTGAGATCTTCAGGAGTAGCAGGAGTGAAATCAAAGGATTGACCATGTTTTTGTTTGGAGAAATAGGGACTTGGGGAGTTGGGTGAAGAAAACAGTGACATTCTTTAGGCACTGCTTAATTGGCCACACTAGTAGGAGCATTGAAGATAGTGGTGCTGAGTTATTTGAATGGGGGTGGGGAGTTCACTCAAGAGGTTTCAGAGGAGAAGAATTTTAGTATGTTCCCTAGAGATCATTCTTCTGATATTTTGGTAAAAAAAAAAAAGTGACTATCCTTTGCCCTTGTCCCCAGAATCTGCAGGTTTGGATTGGATTAATTCTATTGGCAGAGGGAATTTCAAAACAGCCTAGTAAAGATTATGTTGTGTGTTTATTAGTGTTAACTCTGGTGAAGATTTATGAAGAAAAGGAGCAAACTGAGCAAATGAAAATATAAAATGTACAGATTGAGAACAGGGGTACTAGGAAGTAGAACAGGACTAAATTCTGTGTTCAAGGAGATAAATGGACTAAGAAATTGAATAAAGGGAGTGGTAGTCTTAGGGCATGATCCCACCCAGCTAAATTTCCAACTTTTAAAAAGGAATTTAAAAAAAAAATAGAGCCAGGTGGTACAAATCTTTACTCCACCACTGGGAAGGAAGAGGCTGATGCATCTCTGAGTTTGAGACTAGTCTGGTGTACAGAGTAAATTCAAGAGCAGTCAAGCTCAGGCAGTAAATGTAACAATCAAAATTAGAAAGCTGGTAAAGATGCAATTGAATGAGAGATCCATGTTCCAGCCCAAACAAACACTAGACTTGGCAGCTTTGGCCTCGTGGTTCCTGCTTTAGAGGTTATGGAATTGGCCTCCACACCTAAGGAAAGCTGCTAAGGCCAGGCATGTGTCAGGGATGTCCCTGAATGGAGGCCTAGAGAGTCCATTGTGTGAAGCTGCAAAGGTGAAGTCTGGATTGTCTTGGAGATTCCAAGATGCTGGAGATGCCAGAGTTGTGAGATACCTGGAAAGGAGAGCTGCTAACAGGAAGTGAACCAGCCCAACAGAGAGAAGTATGTTGTAGTCAACACAGCTGAATAGAGTGAGAGTTCTGAAGAGTGTTTTAGCATTAGGCATGGAGATGAGGAGTTTGGAGTTTTCCCAGCTAGGAGCAGCCTGCTTAGTCCGGACAGAGATGCTGGGACCAGGGACATCTCAGCAGACAGCTGTTCAAGTGGCAACTGAATAGACTGTTTTTTTTTTCCCTTTGGTTGACCTCTTGAACAGTAGACTTGGGACAAGGAACTGTGACCAACCGCTTCTTAGTCATTACCAGACTTCCTCCTCATTGGGAGAGATCTATTATAAAATAAATCTATGTAATGTGGACCTCATGAGGACTATTGTGGCTTGACAAAGTTCTGGTATTTTGACCTTGCAGATCACAATTATCCAGCACCCTTATACCTTCATTTTTAATGATTGTCACTCTGTGCTAAATTCCCTTATGCCTTTCCCCTTGGGAAATTTTGTGTGAGCTTTGATGAAGGATGAAAATATAAAATGGTAGCCACTTTAAACAAAATAATTCTTTGGAAAAATCCTCACTACTGTGAAACCATATAGATAACTCTGCTACTCCCATGTAAGTTAACACCAAGCTGATAAAAAAAAATTAGATATGTAACATATGCTTGAATAAATAAGATATCTTTGATAATCAAGATTTATAAATTCCTAGGGTCTACTTTGGTTTATAGTAATATTAGTCCAGCCTCATCTTTAGCCAATTTTAAGTTATTTGAATAAATTAAATCATACAAGAAACTACAGTATTTTATAATGGAACATTTGATCCTCCAAGAAAGTCCTTTTCCCAAGGTCAGGCATTTGGACAAAGTCCCCATTCCCTCAGGGACTCAAAGAAAGTTCCTGTTTGCTGAAAAGGGAGGCTTTCTTCCTCTGGCAAGAGGAACCTGGGGTCTCTCTATTAACATATGACTGGTGCCTATTAATCTGTCAAAGTCAATGCCAGCTTCCTCAATCCCTGATCTCAAACTACACCCTGGCTCACAGGCTTTTTTTCCTCCCATTTAATCCTATGTGCAGCTATAGAGCATAAAACATGTAACCTTTTTTTCAATAGTATTATTTTTTGAAAAAATAAATGTGGGTAGCCATCCTGACCACGGTCAGAAAGTATCAGTCCCATGCTCTCTCCCTACTGACTCCACAGCTCTTTGGTACCTGAATCCTGTTGAAGCAGGCATCCGCTATCAGTGGGCCTCCTTGTCTTTTGGGGAAGCCACTGCCCTGAATGCTTTGAATCCTAACCAGCCTCTAGTTCATATTCTTTTGACCTGCCCCATGATGAAGAAATACCCCTCTAGTCACATCTAGGATTCCCAAAAATAATGCTTAAGGTTCAAGATAACTATAGAATTTCAATAGCAATACCTTTGGGGCTGAGGATAACATACTGGGATTGGCCATCTACTGAGTGTCTATTGTTTTTTAATTACAGAGTATTGCTATTCCAGTACAGGTCGAGCAATACCCTATGATCTGGGAAGCCATGCAGGGGCTTGCTAAACATATTAATAAGTTATGGGAAACAGAAATTGGGATCCTCATCTCTTGCCTGTCTCCTTGGAACACATTCCTGTTCCTGGTTCTAAATCCTGGCACTCAAGACTACTTACCAGTGCAGGATCTCAGAGATGTCAACAAAAGCATAGAAACCCCTACAACCTCCTGAGTTCCCTGCCACCAGAGAAATAAGTATGTACAGTTCTGGGCTTAAAAGATGCCTTATTTTGCCACCCCTTGGCACCTATAAGCCAACCAAGTTTTGCGTTTGAATAGATTGATCCTCAGGGAGAATTTAAGGACCAACTTACCCACACTAGGTTGCCACAAGGGTTCAAGGGCTCTCTCAAACTCATTGAAAGGACCTTAAGTGTTTGCCTTTTGACTTCATGGTAGAGGTATCCTGAGAGGACCTTGCTACAGTGTGTGAATGAATTCTTCAAAGTTTTAGAAACTAAGGAGGGATGTGAGAGGGCCATTGGTGTCCTGCTAGAGATGCTACAGGCAGGCCCTATGGTACCAAGTCTCAGCCAAGAACATTGAACTTTGTGAATCCAGTGTCCCCTACTTGGGGTACAACTTGGAAGGAGACGAACAAATGTCCCAGTGCCAAATCTCAGCGATCTTATGGATCTCTACATCAAAAGCAAATATTCAAATGCAGGAAATTCTGGAGCTAGTTAGGTATTGTCACTTGTGGACACCCAGGTTCATGGAGCTAGCCAAGTCATTGCATACTACCACTGATGGCACTCTGTTTCTACAATTGATTGATTCTTTTTTTTTCTTCAGATTTTAAAGACAGGATTTCTCTGTAGCTTTGGAGCCTGTCCTGGAACTCACTCTGTAGACCAGGCTGGGGATCATGATTGGGAAATTGGTAGAACCTGGGAAGTCAGTTTTTATGTGAATGGTTGAGATCCAGGAAACAAATTTACTATCCCAAAACCTTTCCACTTCAGGTTATCCAGCCCATTGACCCAAATATACCCATTTATCACCCCCAGAATATGAGCTCCCCTAAAGGAGCAAGCCCCAAATTCCAGTTTCTCTAGATATTCCTTTGATAACCATGGGGCCAAGATCCAGGAAATAGTAGAGAACAGCCTCTTGGTATTTGGGATGCTAGAAGAGGTACATTATTCATTCTCACAGAGACTTAGATAAAGACTGCTGGCTATTTCTGACCTCAAACCCCCATACTATATTGAAATTGAAATTAATTACATAAGCTTCACTTCCAGTCCTTACAGCTATAAATGGGACCAATATAAGCTCATCCTGGGAGACCTCTGTGAAAAGAATGACTGCCTAATGTCACCAAGAATCCACCAGAAAGTCTCCCCATGCAAACTCCTGTAGCCACACATAACCCTGGAAATGGTGTTCAAGTATACCTCCAGGCCCCACAGACTACCTGGCTTGCTTGCTCTAATGGTTTAACCAATGGTACATCTTCTGAATTGTTTGCACGGAGGGAAACCCCACTGCTTTGCACTTTCTTGTATGTCATACCACAGGTATTTCTCTATAATACAGAAGAGGGAGACCAAATCTAGATTCTGTGCTTCCTCTTGTGTGGTTAACCATCTCCATTCTAATTTCCCTGTTGGTAGGGGCAGGCATAGTGGCCTCTGCTTCTGTTGAAACTCCAGCCCTTATTGTGCTTGACAAAAACTTTCAAAAAGTCACTGCTCAAAGAGACATAGACCCAGGCCATCTGGAAAAACCTATTTCCTGTCCAGAAACCCAGAGAGGCTCCTGAGAGGAGGTTGTTCTTCATAATGGCAGAGGATTAGACCTCTTCTTCCTGAAACAAGGCTGTCTCTGTTTGGCACTGGAGAAACTTGTTGCTTCTGTGCTAACCAGTCGCAGGTAATTATCTGTGGTCAGACATAACATTAAGGAAAGAGGTGCCAAGAACTTGACAACTGGTATCAGCTCTTCTTCTCTTGCTCTCCCTGGTTAACCACTCTTTTTAGGTCCATTGCTGAGCCATTGATCTTTTTGCTTCTAGTCCTCATTATAGGACCCCGCTTGCTCAACTGCCTACTTAGCTATGTAAACAGAGAGCAAATTCTGTGAAATTGTTAGGGACTATATAACTCCCTGCTTCAAGATATGTCCACAGTTTGACTCATATTCATAGAATCAGTGGGGAATGTAATAGCCCCTAGACCTTAGCATGGCTAATGTTATGTTACAACTACAATTCTGATCTTAAACCCCAATACACAGTCCCTAATATCTGCCAAAATGAGAACAGAGACATGGTCCTGACTTCTAGGAAAGTCTCTAAGTGTACTAACCTTGCTTTTTCACTGCAGTAGCTCTGCTTCTTGCTCACTAATTTGTGACAACCAGGAGGTGCTTTCTGTACATAGAACTGTAAGGCTCGAGGCTGTGTGCTTTGGGAAAGTTCTCTGTGCTGTTGCTGGCTGACAATAAGACTTTTCCTTTTGGCTTTGAGAACATTCTTGTAGTGGTGTCTGGTGGTCTTACCTCACAACAACCTCAGGACCCTGCCTCAGACAGAGTAGGTCATCTCTTGGAACCAACCATTGGGCCATTCTTCTCAATCCCAAGAAGCCAAGAAATCATTGAGATTTCTGTGACTGCTGTCACTCAACAGTTGATTCTATTTTCAGCTCCAAGCATGGAACCAGAACGGAGCATGTCCATGGTTCCTATATGTGAGAGGCTTTTCCCTAGTTATGGATTGAGAACTCGGTGCCTTACATAAAATAAAATGGGCAAAGCCTTATGGGTACAGCATTCCCCACATCTGTGAAATGGATGACATTCAAGCAAAATGCCTGATTTCATAAGAAACATATAGACACCTCTTTTCTGCTCATATTAATCTGTTATTCCAGACTATCCATCTCCCATTAGTTCTTTCCTGATTCCCCAGGCAAAACAAACTCTGCTCATCTTAAACACCTATGTAATTCATAATCTGTTCACATTGTATTTTTCTTTTCTCTTGAAAACAATTAAAATGTTGAGAACTTAACCCCCACAAATTCTCTCTCTCTCTCTCTCTCTCTCTCTCTCTCTCTCTCTCTCTCTTTCTGTGTGTGTGTGTGTGTGTGTGTGTCCCTCAGGTTTCTGCATTAATATTGGGCATGAGATGGAATAGGTCTCAAGAAATGTCTGGTCCTGATACTATTCTGGGATTGATCTCAAATTCTCACCCTAACTTGACTGTACTTATGACAACTCTGCTACTTGGTGTGAGTTCTTCATAGCCAGAAGCCTTTGTGGATAATAGGGTTGACATTCCTGTATTTTCCCTGGGAAATAGATATATCTTTGCTATAATCCTGAGATGGACTCTTTCATAGAAGGCCCTAAAATAGTATCAGACACCAGGTCAGCTTAAGAGTAGTGAGGGGAGGGAGAACGGTGGACAATGAAGCCAGGGAGTTACCAGAACCAGGCCATAGAGAGCTTTGGGCTGAAGTGTAAGTGTGAGGAACCTATGAAAGATTTTTGAACACAGGAGTCCTATGACCATCTTTTGATCGTGAGAACTGTCATGCCTGCCCCATTGCCCTTCCTTAGCTTTCCTGGCTCTCACTGGCTAAAGCAGAGGGGTACTTTAGCCCATGCTCCCCCCACTTCCATTCTTATCTCAACACAGTGGCAGACACAAAGGCAATGACCAGTGGATACGTCTAGTCCCATCAAACCATGATGCCAGTGCAATACGTTTTCTGCTCAGCTTTGGTTTCTTAGCAATAGTTTGCCACTAGCATTTATCCATCCAACCTCCACAAATACAGAGTTCTTGACTGGTTTCGGGAAATCCCCCCAGAAAGGAAGCTTTTGATAACCCCGTCTGCCTTGACTTACTAGAATAGCCAGCTAGGTAAGTGGAGGCTAAAATCAGGCATTTGGACTTTAGCAGGGGAAGAAACCGCCTTTCAAAGAAACACGTGTGAGGAGAAGAGATTCCAAGCTCCCGTGAGATGCCACAGTTAACGCTTCTTCCATTTGCACAAGGAGCGAGCATGCACTGTGCAGAGAAGCCTATTCTGCTCCAGGAAGGTGGTCTGCAGACAGAGCCATCCATCAAGGCCAGCAGAGTACTTCCGTTCTCTTCTCCCCTCCCTTGATAGCCCAGTGGCCTGGCAATCTCTCTCCTTCAGTACTTGCAGGGACAACATTCTTTAGAGGTGAAAGTACAGTTTAATTTCTAGGTTCACCCAGGCGTGCACTGGGCTGCATAGGACCTGATAATGAAATATTGGTGGTGCATATTTGATAGTACTCTGAGTATTCCTGGATGCAGCATAGGATGGAGTGAATGCATCCCCACAGGAGTCTGTACCTCTGTCTGTGTGTATGGGGTGAGGTGGGGTGGATTCCCAGGACTCTGTTCCCAGAGCTCTTCTTATCCACTTCCTTCATATAGGTAGCCCCTCCTCCAATTGAGAGACCATTTCTCCCTGCACCCCCACCTGCTGCCAAGCATTCTTCTCTGTGCAAATGCAGAGGAAGAAAAGAGAATAGAACAGGGGAGGGAGGAAGGGAGAGAGAGAGAGAGAGAGAGAGAGAGAGAGAGAGAGAGAGAGAGAGAGAGAGAGAGAGAGCTGCTCCCCACTCTTGCTCTGCTCTAAAAAGAGATCCCACAGAGCATGGTATTTCTCTCACTGTGGTTTCTCAGTGACAATGGGGTCAAAGAAAGCATTTTTCAAAAAAGAGCTGCTTTTCTCAATTTATAGCAGAGCACCCAGTAGCAAGCAGCAAAATGAAATAGTTCTCCCTTATCTCTACCCCAAAAAGAGAGAGCCCATACAAGGGAAGGAGATAATTCCCATCTGGCTTTTATATGCCTCATAAAATTCATTGTGCAGGCATGTAAAATATATGGGACTGGGCAGACATACGAGGTGCAGGAGGGAGCAGTGCCAGCCTCCTCATGCCTCTTGGGCAGTCAGACAAGAAAGCAGAGGGTTTCTTTTCTCCTCTTTCTTTTCCCTTTGAGAACAAGCTATTGGCAGTTGAGGATATGTCAGATGTTGCCCTTGTATTGATTTTCTATGGCAGATGGAACCAGGGAATAAAGAGTAATAATAATAAACACTGTAGAGCAGGAATAGCAGGCACGGTGATTTGAAAGACTTCCCCCATCTGCGATGTAGCCTTTGACTTTCTAGGATATAGCTTGATATGTGACCTTTTTTGTACGGACAAATGTGAAGGCGGTGTATGTGCTCATGTGCTTGGACGTGTACCTATGAATACCCTCAATGAAGCTAGAGGAAGGCACTGGTGTTCTGCTCTGTGACTCGTTCTCATTCCTTTAAGACAGGGTCTCTCACGACATCTGGATATCTACTGCTGGTCAGCAAGTACCAGTAATCCTGTTCCTCCAACACGCTGGCGCCACAGGCATGAGTGAGGCTACATCTGGCTTTTACAGTGGACAGTGAGATCCAAACTCTTGCTCTCATGTGTGCACAGCAAGTATCATTACCCACTGAGCCAGCTCTCCAGCCCCAACTTGAGACATGAGGACCCCTCTCCCTTAGGGAGTTTTGTTTTTCTGCTTGGTTTTCTGTTTATGCTACCAAGCTCTAGTCACAAATGCCCACTGTCCGCTTACACCCAGTGGATCATGTTCTTCTTGCCCTAATCATTAGGAACTAGCTGCTAATGCCCAAAGTGAAAATGATCTGGTGAACACGTATGCTAAGTTCACAACCATCTTTCGACAGGGACATCACGAGACATGCTAAGTTAGATTCCCTATCTTTAGAACACCTTCCATAATGTAATCTACTCTCTGGTCAGAAAAAATTGAAACAGTTTAAGTAGAGATTGTCTGGACCTTCAATCCCCACCCCCCCCCCCACAAGACACGTATGTGTGTTAGAAACAAAACAAAACAACAACCAAATACTTGGTTCCCAGGGTATCCCTGATTGGAAAGGGGTCAAACCTCTGAGAGGTGGAGATTTGTGGGTGATCTTTAGGTAACCAAGACCATGCCCTGAATAGAAATTGTGGGGTGTTAGCCCCTTCCTGGTTTGTGATCTTGCCTAGTTTTCTCTGACATACCCCTCTATGGTGGTATGTTCATCTTTAGCAGGCCCAATGCAGACGAGGCCAATAAATGGCTATTTTCAGTCTTTACCTGAAACCCCCAAGACCACGAAATGAAATAATTTTATCTCTATAAGTAATTACATCAGACATTTTATCATATTAATGGAAAGCTGACTAACACAGTGACAGTTATCCCTAAAATTGATTGGAGAACAGCTATTAGGGCAAAAATTATGCGTAAAATAGTGTCTATTCCCTAAAGACAAAGCCAGTCAGAGCTGGGGCTGGAATACACTGTATTTACTTTGAGAACTAAGTCTCAAACACGAGAACATAAAGATTTCCCAGTCAACAGAACCATGTAAAGAAGACAAGGGAATGAATGTGGATTTTCACTTCCTGCTTTCTCTCCTCTTCCTCTCTGCTTTATTTTAGCCTTTTCACAAGTAATCCAGAGAAGTACATATGCCCACGATTCAAAAGTACCATAGAATTGCTTAGAAATTAGTGTCCACAATTTTTTTAATTATATAAAATAGTGATGCTCCTAGGAGGAGTTTTAACAAAACAAATTCATAGAACGTCTCTGTAGCTGTGTACATGTTCCCTAAATTTCAAGGATTCAAAACTTACCTCTGAAACTTGATTGTAATTTGGAGGCAGGGTCTGGAATGTAATTGAGATTAGATGAGGTCTCAAGTATGGAGACACCCATGGCAACCTAACTGAAAGAAGTGAGCTGATATTGTTGTCCTGGCCTATCCGTGATACTCTTCACCACATTTTGATTCAGGGTGGAATCCTTCACAGAGGCCAAACAGATTCTAAAGCTATGCTCTTGGGCTTTCCAACCTCCAGGACCATGAACCCAGTGAAATAACATTATTTGTATATTACTAAGTCTCCAATGTTTAGTTTTGTTGTTTTAACAGAAAACAGACCTATTTTGGTTGTCTTAGGCCAAGAGCAACAGTATGGCAAAAGGGTAGAGTCTAGTACTTCATACTTTTAGATGCTGCACAGAGGTTCTCAAAGAGAGTCAGCATAAAAAACACCACTGTTCTTCTACCTTTCCATTCCCAAGTGATGTCAGCCACTCTATTCAAGTCTAATAAAAAGGCACAGGTTTGTCATTGAGCACGCTAGAGCTTCAGTTGTCTACTGTGTACTTCCCCAACACCCAGGTTCCTCATATTTAAAGTAGAAATAATGGTAGTGCCCAGTGTACAGGGTCTAGGTAAAACTTCGGGTAGTAACAGATGCTAACATTCCCTAAGCCACAGAAGACTCTGCACTCCTCCCCTCCCCAGTTCAGATTCTCTCTTCATAGTTCTAAATATTCTCACATTAAGCTCCAGTGAGGGGCTGTCCCTCACCTACTGTGTATGTACCATGAGCCCTCTTCCCCTCTACACCTAGCATCCTTTCTAGTTGTTTTCTCTCTATACATGCTTGGACCACTCATCCTTGAAGCCTCTTTCCTTGGTATGGCTCTGCTCTTCAGTTACCAACTCACGCTTCTCCTCTCCTTTACCAACAGACCCAAAACACAAACTCTTTTCATTGGATCATTTCTTCTTTATGCCTCCTCCACCTCCTTGATGAATACAACGTGCTGTCTCTACCCTGCACTGAAGTTACTTGAAGGCCTCCCATGACTGGCTATTCTGCCCTCTTCGTACCACTCATTACAGCGTGTTGGCCGCCTTGCCACTTTCTCTGTTCATGGTTTCAAAGAGCAAATCCACACAGATGCTGTCAGATCGGTGTCTTTCTGGAGCCCCAGGACTTCATTAACAGCTCACTATGGAGTTGCATCTGTTTTTCCTGAGGGAACCTCAGACTCAAAACTTCTGGCTACAGATATGAGGCCATTGTCCTCCTCTGGTGTATTAGCCTGGGTGGTTTTGGCTGAAGTTAATGGAAAGATGCACAAAATTAACTTTAATGATAGTGGTAATTTACTATCTTGAAAACCAATCACGATAGGGACTTACTGGCATTAATGTGTACGTACTTCCATCTGTTAATTTTCTGCTTTTGAGGTTATTTTTTTGTTTTGTTTTTTTTGGTTTGTTTTTGAGGCTATTCACTTGACTTTTTTTTTAGATTTGTTCCCTTTGGGGTCCCAAGACACTTAAAGCATTTCCAGGTGATATGTGAGGATGTCACATCAAAAGGCAGGCAAAGTGGTGACTGTTTATCTTAGAAGAGCTCTTTTTAAACAGCCTGAGGTATCCATTGCAATTGGCTTTGGTGATGACTCACAGGTTTGAGATAAACTCATACTACCTGCCCTGTCTACACCATTCATTGGAGGGAAAATGGGAAGACCTTGTTACATTTAGCTTTGACCCAAGCACTTGACAGCTCTAATGTTAGTGACAAAGCAACGGAGAACCAGGCTAACTGCTAGACAGTCAACCAAGAGGGCTGTCCATCAATATCACCCATTACACAGACAACCCTCCCAGCTTCCCATCCCTGTTATTACTGTTCCACACAAGTTCCTGCCTACCACTTTTCTCCGTCTTTATCTCCAGTCACACAATTATACTGCCAATGTTTGATCTTTTGACACATAGTACCATCCCTTGATAGTCCTTGCTAAGCACCTGCATATGGCTTGTTACCTGTCCGGATTTCAAGCATCCGTGTATAGACACACTTTGTGAGTGCACAGCATCTTCCATGTACAACTGTTAAAGAGACTGTTTTATATCTTCCCTTCTGATAACGCCTGCATCAAACAGAAGAGCCATTTGTAGCATCTTCATTGTTTGGGGAAAGAAACTGGGGCTTAGGAGAGGCCAAAGCAACTTGTCTTATTCTCAGAAGGCGTGAAGTCAAGATTTCTATAATTCCATACTTGACATTAAAAGTGAAGATGAGCTGACTGGGAAACGGGTACCTTGCCCATGAGAGGAGACATTTGTCTGCATTGTCACCATCCAAAGAGATCCTCAAAATGACAAATAGACATGTGGCCTCACCCTCTTCCATAGAAGCCTAGTATCTCATAAGTGATGTCAGGAATAGTGCCAGCTAGCCAATCTCTTCCTAGCCCTTTAGAGCAAAGGAATGTTTTTTGTCCCTCTCTCAGCTTTGCTTTCTTTGGAGTTCAATATTCCCACTTGCTTTCAATTTAAAAGTCCTCTGGATTATCTTTGTCCTTATTGTGCAGCCTCCCCAGAAGCCAAGTGAAAAAGAAGGGTGGTGAAGGCATCTCCCATTATCAACCTAATCATCATCATTGGAATGAGTTGTTTATATTCAGACATTGCAGGAGACCAACTACAGAAGGCAAAGAAAATGTCCTTTTGGAGACAGAAATGACCTGACAAATATTGTGTTCTGTGAAAGAGATAAGCAGAGAGCTGTTTATTCCCTTGGTAGGTGAGGCTGGGCTCTGAGGAAGATAAATCTCTGCTGGTAATACAGTACTTACACCACCACCGACACCTTTTTATATCAACACAGAGAATTGCTTTCGTGAATCTCTGATACAAAGGCAGTCACAGCTCTTCCTTGCATATTAATGGCTCTGCAGCCTGTTGCTGGTCTAATTTTGTGTTTTAGGCAGCTGCCCCAATACCCATGAGACCTCCGCATCAAAAGATGGAGAAGAAAGAAAAGATAATCCCCAAATTTAAGGGGCCTGAAAGGATGCAAGAAGAGTGTTGATCCATTCCAGGAATCTTCCTCTGCCCACCACCTCCAGTTACCATGAAAAAATACTTGGGTCCAGCTGGTAAGGCTAAACAGATGGGTCTAAACACAACCATTGCACACACAGCTTTTGCTAAGTGCCAGGGACCTGAGAGGCAAATTGGCTAAAATGATTTTCAGCTTAGTTCTTTGGATAACCACTAAAATATGTTCAGAGAATTGAGGCAAGCAAAGAGAAACTGTCCAAAAAACATCTTGTTGTTTATCTTACAAAGACAACTATATCTTAAAAAGCAAGGATAAAATCATACTGCTATGGATCGAATGTTTATGCGTCTTCCCAGGCCTTGGCCTTGTTAAATCCCTTATTACAGTTCCAGTCTTCTGAGTGACTACTTGGATAAACAGCCTGCCTAGGGGGAATGGAAATTAAGTGAGGTCCACAGGCTTGCTATCCTTAAAAGAAGGGATGTCACAACGCATCACAGGGATATTTGTACACCATGGTTATTGTAGCATTGTTCACAATAGCTGAGTTATGGAAATAACCTAGGTATCCAACAGCAGAGAAATAGATAAGGAAAATGTAGTGCTCAGGGCAGTGGAAGGTTTTTTTTTTCCTGTAGTTATGGAGAAAAAAATGTATGCTATCCACAAGAAAATAGATGTAACTAGAGATAATTGTAATAAATGAATCAAGACAATCTCCGAAAGACAAATATCATACATTTTATCTTATTGTGGCTGGCAGATTTTGTTATGGTTACACAAAATCATAGATGAATATATGACTTGAAAGTTGAAGTGAGACAATCTACTGGGACAAGGGTGGGCAAGGGCAGGGCTAAAAATCAGGGAAGGGATTACAGTGGAGTGGATATGCTCAACATGCAATATATACCCCTCTAAAATGTAAAACCCATTCAAAGGAGTGTCGTCACCAAAAACATGAAAAATATCAATATCCCTCTATTTCTCTCTCTCTCTCTCTCTCTCTCTCTCTCTCTCTCTCTGTGTGTGTGTGTGTGTGTGTGTGTGTGTGTGTGTGTGTGTGTAGAGTGCCTCTTTTTTCTCTATCATGTGAACAAGGACACAATGAAAAAGTGGCCAGGAAGAGAGACCACGCCAGCAGCTTAGTAGGTGAACACCTTGTGCTGGGACTTCCCAGCTACCGTGACTCTAATCAATAAACATCTGATATAGGCAGGATGCCTTAGCGTGTCAGTCCAAGGTGACTGATGGGTACAATCTATATGGAACCTTGTCCTTCAGTCTCTTCTTTTCTGTTGAGTGGGCCATCCCCTTCCACTAGCATCCTGCCCTCTCACACCATGGCGGGTGCTGGAACTGCCACACTAGTTCCATGCTTGCAGTGATGAGATAGTTTTGTTCCCCGGGCCTTCCCTCTTGGCATCACTTGACTTTTTATTTGGAGTTACAGGGAATTTTCGGTCACAGTTTAGTTGTGGTCAATGACTATTATTAATTTGCCTTGGCCAAATTAATCAGTGTTCTATTCAGTTTCTCTCTCCATAGAATAATAATCTTAGTGTTAGATTAATGAGTTGGTATAATAATAATAATAATATGAATGAAGTGAGGTTTAATACAATTTTTATCACACAGTGGCTGATAAATAATAGATGTTCAAACAATAAGCCTGCTTTGTTCCTTCTGGAATATTCTCTCCACATTAGCTTCTTTGGTCTTCCGTGTCCAAGATAAAGAGATTCTCCTGAGCATCTTTCTGGCTTCTTATCCACTCCAGCTGACTTCTCTTCCTGGGCTGGGTCTGTGGTGACACCTTTTTGTCCTGACATCTTCTCTCTCACTAAAAGTGGAAAGATTCCTCAGTCTCCAAGGTCATGTAACAGAGAAAGGCTGTCTGTCCTTACAAGTTTTTTTCCCCAGTTCTCTAAGTAAATCCAAAGCTCCTTTGACGTCCTGGTTCAGGGTCTGTAGAAGCAGATAACAATTGTTTCTTACACTGGGTAACCACTTTGCTTTGAGAGACATGATTCTGAACTTATCTAGACGCAGGTCTCCCTCTCCCTCTAATTACTGATGGTCTCTAGGAAATCCATTGTGCTGGGAGTCAAGGTTGGTCTTGTTAGGCCACATCAGGGTACCCTATCTCATTCTTCATCTCTGTTTCCTTCCAAAGTACCAGTTCACTCTAGGACGATGCAGCAGATGGAACAGGGTACCTGTGGCTGCAGACGCTTGTCCAATCTGGAAACGCACATTCCCTTGCCAATCTATAGTTTCTTTTCCACAAACAGCTGCCACTGTACAATGGAATTAACATAAAGCAGAACTTGGCAGAGGCACATTTAATTTACAGTGATTATACTATCTATTATGTAACATGGTTTTAAAGTACACTACAAGCTCCTTGGAGAATAGTAGAAAAAAAAATATGTAAAAAGGACCCAACCCTCTCCAAAATCACATAATGACAGAAGAATCTCAGAAACCAAATACAATCCGTGGTATAATAAATAGAGCATTTTAAAGTACTTAACATTTTAAAATTCTTTCTTTCGTTCCCATCAAGAACTAAGTTTATTTCCCGTAAAGGATAAAAGGAATATATATATCAACAATTTTAAGTTCTGAAAGACAGTTAGAACTGAATGGGGCTCTTAACAGGAGAGCGTTCTGGGATGAATGTTTGGTGGTTTCCAAGTGGATTGAACAAATGTTCTGCTGTTTCTAGTGCAGTGGCCAGGACTGAGCCCAGGTACCATGTCTTTTTCCCGGGAGAGTGTAAGTCTCCCAGACACACACTCTCTGGGCTCTGGGCCCTAATTCTGAGCCCTAGGGAGCTGGCTAGTGTTGCTGGTTCACCAGACACACTCTCAGACTCCTCATGGGGGAGGCTGGCAAGGATACCTTTCAGAACTGGAGCTCTGAGGTTTGTTAAACACGTGTGCTGGTCACTGTCCCTGACACCACTGTGGGTCTTGGTTCTGTCATCTGTAGAATGGGGTAACTTAGGCACTGTAAATATATCAGGAGACTTGATGAAGTGGGGCTCTGAATACATAATAGCAGCTCGAGGTCTTTTTATGAGCTTCCTGCTAGCTTTTTGCTTTCTACTATCTGCCTTTCTGAAATGCATGGAGAGGCAATGGTTTTCTTCAAGGAAAGGAAGCTGCCAGATCGCTTTGGGAGGTCTTGGAGATGAGAGGATCTTACTTAGGGAACTTTGACACTCTTCCTGGAGGTAGATATCACCTTGGGGTACATGGTGATCTGAGCTCCAGAGGAAAGAGAGGGTTGGGTAATATGGCTCTGGGATTTTGGAGAAGTCCCTATTCCTGCCACCTCTTCTGTGTCCAGTCTAGTGAGAATGTTAGCAGGGTGAGAGGAGATAGAGCATCATGGCCAGAGGGCAGAACACTCTACGGAAAGACTACTGAGAGAGATGTCGCCAATACTCTGCCTTCCAGGAGGTGGTAACATGGGGATGGTGGAAATACATTATGGACAATTACATTTGAACTAGACACTCTCAGGCACATTCCATGTCACACGTCTCAAAGGCTTTCCAGGTCTCACCTATTAGCATCTTGCTTAACAAACTTTGCTTTCAAATGGCCTTTATGGGGCTTATTGTGATATTTATGAACTGGCTCCCTAGGTTATGGAGACACACCCCAGAAAGCATACAAGAGAAAAATAGCCGGGACTTTTATCCTGTTTCATGGCACATGTTATTTTTGATGTCATGCTGGAGGCTGGACACTGCACGGGAAAGGAAAGATTTACCTTTGAAAAACCAGAAATGGGCATTTATCTAGGGCTTTAAGAGCTGCCCTGCAAGCCTGAACAGGGAGGAGAAACTCTGGCTGCAGGAGATGTGCCAAGTGTGGGACCGCCTCCCTTCAATCCTGACTTTTTTATTTGATGTCACCTTCATGGTGTTCTTCGGGGCTTCTAGGAACGCAGAGAGCTTTGCATCATTCTCTATGTGATGTGACCTTCACACTGCAGACTTAGTCACTTCTTTATAATCATTCTTTTCTATATTAAACAAGAAGCAGATACTTATCAGTCCATGCCTATTATATGAAATTTTATATGTATCCTGCTTCTGGAGATAACAACATAAAAACCAACTTATATAGTGACGGATGATTATGGAACATTTTAGCCCATATTTTATTATGAAATGTTCACTGTAAATACATAGGGTCAGACTAAAGGTACTTATTAATACAAAGATAATATTACACACTATTTTAAATTTTGTTACTGCATTCTGTTTTGCAGAGCGAATCTATGAGCTGCATTATGCAGTAATGCTCTGGAGCCGGTCTTTAGGTTCTAAATCCTGTATTCTTCATCATTCCATTCCACTTGCCACAAATATATGCGAGCAGAGGTATGGTGTTTAAAGATTATTGCTGAAATATCCAGGGCTGTATGTAGTATGAATTCCAAAAAATCTTGCTGACCCCTGGGTTGCATATATAAATGAGACGGGAAATAAATCATCCTTTCTGCCAGGAAACTCCTGAACTCCAAACATTTACTCATCTTAATGAAGTGCCAGTGTAGGCACATAGATTAACCCTTGCAGGCCAGGTCCTCACATGTTCTGTCTCTGTTCTTCTTTGCTTCTGCCTTAGAGTTGGCTTTCTTTACAGGGAAGTGATATCCGGTTCTCTCTTTCTGGGTTTTGTTTTGTTTGTTCACGTTTTTGAGACACCCTCACTCTGTAGAACAAGCTAGTGTGAATCTCACCGTGTGGCCTCTGCCGGCCCTGAATGTGTGGCAATTCTCCTGCCTCAGACTCTAGTGCTGGGATTACAGACTCTGATGTACTTTAATTTCTCTTTATTTCTATATGACCACTAACTGTTATTCTCACATTCTCTCTCCAGCGTCCTCAGAGCTGGTCTAGGGAGGTCCACAGATAGGATCAGGCTCCTCACCATACTGTCTTGTTGTAGTAGTAGATATATGTCATCTGGCTTTGTAGAGCTATAGGCACAGTTTGGAGAAGAGAAACAAAAGCCATCATTGAGCTCACCTGCCCTGGATACAAGAGAAACATCTCTCTGTTAGAGTCTGACAACTCAGCCCTCAGCTCTGACCACTAGGCCAAGCCTGGAATTGGACTCCCAGCCTCCAGGGTCTTGATGATCAAATATAGACCTGAAATGGATGGGGTAGGCTTAAGCGATAAAAGTGGAAATGATGGGAATTCTGACAGCTTTTCCATGTAAAGAAGAAGCAGCCCTGAAGATATCACAGTTCATTGACAGTTTCTAACTAGGAAACAGAACAAAGGAAACACCCATTACTGTTATAATGCCAGAACCACTTGTGTGCATGCTGTGGCTAGAGAGGGAGCTAAGGTAGAAATTGGTGGATATCCTGAGTCAGTGGCCTGCTTTATTTCCACAGCTGCCATTTTCCGCCATTGTGGGTCTGCTATACTTTATGGATTCAGTCAATACTGAAAGTTAAAAGGGAAGGAGGAAATTAAAAAGAAGGAAGGAATGACATGGGTTACAAGAGAGCTGGCCTGGCCGGTCCCTGACCACCAAACTTGAAAGAGCTAGCCCTGTCCCTTGCTGAGGGGGAAGGAGGCCTGGTGAAGACTCAGGCTGACCAGTTCAACTACCACTCAGGCCCAGAGCCAGGGTCTTGAATTGGCCCACCCCAACATCCACCCTATCTGTGAGCTGCTGGAGTTGGTGAAGGAGCCAGTCCTGCGGGGCCATTGTCACAGGATCTCCATGACTCTGGGCAACAGCAGGATATCTGAGAGGATTCTAGGAAAGGGCACAGTATTGATGGTGTAGCAGAAGCCAGAGACTCATTGCAGTGAACCCTTCCTTGCAAGTAAAGCTGTTTGTACAAAGGGTATGCTGCTGCGTGACACACCGCAGCTTCCAGTACCAGTATGCTGAACAAGACAAGTGATGCAGAGGCAGGAAAGATGGAGGGGCGGAGTGGTATGTGTACAGCAGAGCTGGAGACGCGACAGCTCTAACTGGTGTCAGAGGAGCCCCACAGATGATTGAACTCCGTGTTTTTTTTTTTGCACAAACACTAAATATGCCGAGACAAAGAAGAACCTTCGGATAAAATCAAAGCAGTGAAGAAGCCCAGTGTTTACATAATGATTGCAAAACATGGGGTGCTCAGAGAAAGGGAGGAGAAACTAAAAGAAGGGAAGAGAGGAAAGAGAGTAAAGGAGGAGAAGGTGAAGAGGAGGAGGCAGGGGGAGGGGGAAAGAGAAATGAGGAATAAAATTGCTAAAGATGGTAAAGAGAGGGATAGGAAAACGAATGTGACTTGGAGAGACAATAACAGACAGAAAACATAGTTTCATTCTGCAAACATCTTCCCTGTGGGTGTGTGGGTGTTGTCAGACAAGAGGAGGGGGCCCTGGCCATTGTGAAACTATTATTATATAATTAAGTCTAATAACAGTAATTCTCTGGGAGAGGTCACTGCCTGCATTGTGGATGGAATCTGATTTGATGAGACTGTCCTCCTTGCATTCATGCTGCCTGACAGGGGGCCAGGGTAGCAAGGGAGCCCAGCTAGGAGGAATGAAAAGAAGGGAGGACGAAGGGACACATTCCCACTCCAGCTTCCCTGAATAGCGGCTGCTCCAGACTCAATCACATCCGATTATGCCCATGTATAATTCTCTCAGTCATTGCCTTGTCTTTCCATTAATTATGCCGATTAGCTTGAACCATTGTTGATGCTAATTAGACTTTGAGAAATGTGTTTGGGCTGCCCACTGGTGGGTGTTCAGAAGAGGGAGCCAGGGTAGAGGGGATATGGGGAAGCTACAAGGGCTTTGTCTGTCTGGAGTGAGGCAGCAGTATGTTAGAGATGCCTGATCTTAAGGGCAGATGGGCAAAAGCCCACGAGCCACCGCTGGCCCTCTCCTGGCAATGTTTGCTTTGCTGACTGCTTTCGTTTTTTTCTCATCCCCCCCTAGAGATCAGGAGCACAGCTCTTTCTCTCTGCATGTGTTCACTTTGTCCCAGCCCCTGAGACATTCTCTTCCTATTTTCTTCTTAGAACCAATCCCGAAGAGCTTTGAGGTCTAGTTGATGACCCCATCTTTTCTGTTTAGTAGGCTTTTTATCCCTGTCATAAAATACAGACACCATCAACTTATTAAGAGGACGGTATTTGGAGGCTCTGTGTTGTATGATTTGGCCCATGTTGGGCTTGAGTTTTGTTTCTGAGGTAAAATAGCATCATGGCAGGAGGCCATAGTAGAAGAACGTGCTTATTTCATAGCACAAAAGGAGAGAAAGGGTAAGGACAGGCATTCAATATCTCTTTTGAGAACATACTTCACTGCCTAATTTTCTGTTACTGGGACTCACTTACTAAAAGGTTCCACTACTCTCTCAGAGTACCATAGGCTAGTGACAAAGTCTGAAACACTGGCCTTTGGATGACATTTAAGATCTGATATATAGCAACCTCCAAGTACCCTTCTCCACCCTAGTTCCAGTTACCAACTCTCACTCTGAATTCTATTGTTATTACAGGAGAGTAGCTCTCTTAAGAACACAGATTTAGAACTATAAAAAACCTGCCTGGGATCTTGATTCTGCTATTGATGGCTGTTTGATGTCAGACAAGTTACTTAACTTTGCAAGCCTGTATTCTCATCTTCCTAGTGTTGAGACAGCAATATTATTTCTTCGTGAATTTGAGAGCTCTGTCTCAAAAAATTCCTCTCTACTTTTGCTCTGTGTTGAGAATAAAGGTTATGTTTAATAAATCCACAGAGAGTGGTGAAAGAATAGAGATTATAGCATTTAACTGTGAAGAGTTTGCAGGAAATAACTTTGGAAGTGAGAAAGGGACAAAAATGTAGGCAGTGTAAGACAGAAATTGCTATCTTCTGACTACTAGGGATAGCATGAGTCTACCTTTGTGATTATTGTCAATATCTACTAAGGAGAAAAGCGATCTGGTACTTAGATGAAATAGTGTTGAGACCAAGTTAAATTGTGTAAGATGGTGTTGACATTCATCAACCTATTGAATTTTTACTGCTTTTTAGACTTAGAATTTTCTCCTTGGAAGGGTGAAAGAAATAATAAGGAAGTAGAAACTTCCATATAGAGGAATGATGGGATAGAAAAAAATAATCATTTAAATTATGATATTTAAGGACTATGGGGTTGAGGCAAAACTTGGTTGATGAAGAGCCTGTCTGGTGGAACCTGAGTTACAGCCTCAGAACTTATGTGAGACATTAGGTGTTATAGAATGGATTTGTAATTACAGTATTTGGGGAGATAGACAGTATTACAGTATTAATACTGTATGGGGCTTGCTGGCAAGGTAATCTAGTCTAGTCTGGGAACTCTAGGTTAATGAGATATTATAATGTAGAGATCTACATAGCTTAGCAGAGTGAAACATTTTCACAACTAGGGGCAGAGGAAGTCTTATGAAGAGGAATGTGTACAGCAGGAGAAGAGGTAACCAAGATGTGATCTTGAAGGTGAAGAGGTGTTGTCCAGGTATAGAGAGAAGTATCGATAACTAGATGAGCATGGGAGGGGATAGGAATGTGGTTAGTCAGCAGAGAAAGAAACAAAGAACGTTGAGATAGAATTACCAACTGCTCCCCATGAATGAGCATAGGATATAATGTTGGGAATGGAGATTGGCAGAAACTAGTTATTGATAGGAAATTGGAGAGAATATAAATTATATTTGTCTTTCAGGGTCTGGGTAACTTCACTCAATATGTTTTTTCTAGATCCCTTCATTTGCCTGCAAATTTCAAGATGTCATTATTTTTTACTGCTGTGTAGTACTCCATTGTGTAAATGTATCACATTTTCCTTATCTGTTCTTCAGTTGAGGGACATCTAGGTTACTTGTAGGTTCTAGATATTATGAATAATGCTACTATGAACAAAGTTGAGCACATGTCCTTGTGAAATGATTGAATATCTTTTGGTTATATACCCAACAGCGGTATTATTGGGTCTTGAGGTAGATTCTTTCCTAATTTTCTGAGAAATTACCACATTGATTTCCAAAGCAGCTTTACAAGTTTGTACTCCCACTGACAATATGTATTCACTCATAAGTGGCTTTGAGACATAAAGCAAAGAAAAATAAGCCTACAGTCCACAACCCTAGAGAACCGAGACAACAAAGAGGACCCTAAGAGAGACATACATGGATCTACACAGGAAGGAGAAAATGAAAAGCTTTCCTGAATAATTTGGGAACATGGAGGTCACAGGAGAGGGTCGAAGGGAAGGGGGAGGAAGTAGGGGGATTGAAAAAAATATATAGCTCAATAAAAACCATAAAAACAAACAAACAAGCAAAGAAATTGGAGATGGGACTGTGCTAGGAGATTCAAGTTACCCTTTGTAAATCAGAAAGCCACTAACAGGATCTAGAAGTGGCAATGTGAAGGACATGCTTGTGCTTTGGAACAATTGTTGTGGGAAGCTCTGTTCAAAACTAGGAAGATAAGAAAAACCTTAGCCCCTTAGAACATGGCAGGGAAAGGGCAGCTGAGGCTCCCCCAGGGCCAGGGTAGGACAACTGTGACAGACCAAAGGGAGGTGAAGATGGAGGACATTAACAGCAAAGCATATGTGGGTCAGATTGAGTTGGTTGTTAGGTGCTGCCAATCACACAGAAACATGGGTAGAAGGAGAACACCTAAGGCCACAGTGAAGTTGTTCTGGACATATTAGCTGTAAATGACCTCAAAGTGTAAGATCAAGCAGATAGTGGCATAGCCACCCAGTCTGGAGCCTCTCGCACTAGTTTTAGTTACTTATAGTTCATGGTTTGAAAGTCAATGCCGTATAGAGGCAGTTGACACCACGATGAAGATGAAATCGTAAAGGAACCACGTGGTGGTTGATTTGAACAGGCTAAGAGTAGAAACTTGATGAGCAGAGACTGGAGAGATAGCATTGGTGTGGGAGAATTGTCTGTAATCTGTCAAACATATTTTAAATAAATGCTGATTGGCCAGGCAGAAAGTATAGGCGGGAAAATTAGACAGGAAGTAGAGGTGATGCAGCGAGAACAGGAGAATTCTGGGAAGCAGGAAACTCCCTTCACGATTCCTGCCCAGATCACCAAAGAAGCAACATGTGAGCTGCAGAGCTGGAAAAGGTACTGAGCCACATGGCTAACATAGATGAGAATAATGGGCTAATATAAGCTATATGAGTTAACAAGAAGCCTGAGCTAATGGGCCAATCAGTTTATAATCTTATGGAGTCTTGTGTTTGATTTTCTTTGGTGCTTGCCGGTTGTGGGGTACTGGGCGGGACAGATACCCCAACAAGCCAGCCTTCATGTTACAAAGCATGAGGTAACAAACCCAGACAGAGAAAAGTTCATCAGAGAAGGGACAGGAGGAAGACGAGACAGTCATACTTCAGGAGATAGCCAAGAATGAGTTGGTATCAAGAAGGTAGTTACCAGTGGTATTGAGTGCTACAGAGATAATTTAACATGACTGCTGAGACAGCTAACCATTGGCTTTATTTGGTACTGGATCACGGCAAAGTACAGATAACCCTGACGTATTTTCCTCAGCTATAGAATCACAATTGGACAATAGCATAATATTCAGGGCTGCTTGGCAAAAACAGCCAGGGACAGAGAGATTATGGTTTTTCTTACCCAAAGGAAAATGACTGTCCCAGGCCTCTAAGATTTTCCTCCATTTTCTCTGGCAAGCTCTAGGGCAATACAAATGACTAAATTCTTGATTTGGGCTCAGTAGAACACTGGTTTAATTTGTGTACCAAAATAGCGGGGTATGAGAGCAACATGGATAGCAAATTGGTGCTGAAGAACCGATGGGAGAGGGACTCCTGATATTGGGTCACATGAAAACAAATAAAGAAGAAGAAAAAAAGGAAGCCTGGTAAGCAAAGACACAGACACTTCCCTTCCTTTTGTTCTCCTAATGATGCTGTTGGTATTGGTCAGGTCATGACAGCCTACAAAGCAGCAGAAACCCCAGAACTCAAAGAAAACATAGATCTCTTCTTTACTCTTCTTTATTGCAACCCCTTGCAATAAATGATGCTTCTTCTTCCTTTTGATGACTGTTTGTTTCAAAGCAAAGTATGAAAGGCAAGAGAGTGCTGGAGCACACTCCTAGAAGGGGTGCACCTTGCAGCTAGAGGGGAGAGCAGTCAGAGTGAAATGCAAGGCAAGTGGTATTTTTTTTTTACCTCTCTGCAATGAGCCCAACTGCTGAACAAATCCAATAGACCAGGCAGTCTTCACACAACATCTTTCTTATTAATAATGTAAGCATGATAGAGGTTGCTATTGATCTTCGATACCTAAATCTTACTTCTCTATGAATAAAAAATGTAATAAGATCTCAGAAATAAGCTAAAGACCACTGCCTGGGTCTAAATGACAGGGATAAATTAGAGTACACCGCAGAAAACTGAAAAAAATGTTAATGGATAGCGGTCCCAGTTTGCTTGCCAGCTGGCTTAGGAGAACTCGGAACTGGAGTGATTGGAGAACCAACAGAGAAGCTCGCTGACCCCAGGCCCTTTGTGGCCTGCAGGACAGCACGAGATCCATCACTGTCACAGTCCCCGTGATGGTAATAGTGAAGCCGTTTTCGTTTGACAGACTTACTGACTTCTGCTTTTATAGGTGAGGGTTTATTGTAGAAGGAAGAGACAGCTATAGCTTTTCTATTTTTACTAGGATTTAAGGTATTGTAGAAAATCAAGTATGATATAAAATCAGGAAATTAAACAGTAAAATATCAATGAGAATGGCTGAAATAGACAGTGCCAAGAACGTAGGATATGTTACCTACTGTAGCTGGAATTGCATTTAGTACCATGCTTCATCACATCTGAAAATGTGTGTGCAGTAAAGTGCCATCTCTGGGGCTGGCTGTGTTTTCTCTGTGACTCTGAGGGTTCTCCCTCATCCTCCATGCATCAAAGTCTACAGGCGAGGTGTGTGGCTTGGTGTTGATAGCTCTAGGTCATTTAGGCTAGAGGAATGCAATAAATATGACAGACTCTCTTTAGCTCAGCTCTGATTGGACTTTCTGTCATCACTGCTTCCACATGTAAGGGTGAAAATGTAAAGCATTATTGGCTTTGCTGATTTCCAGGCCTATTATGCCAATTGTCAGTTTCCACGGTGACTTGGGAAGAATAGGGTCCTTTCCAATGCTGACAGCATCTCAGGACATTTTTCTTGCTCCCCCCCAATTGAAAATACCATATGCTGCTTTGCAGATTTCCTATGCATATCTTCATTTCCCTACCATTCTACATTTCTCATTTTGCTTCATTCACACCATCCAAAGAGTCTCCCTGTATCCTTCTAGCTACTCCTTGTTACTGATTCTCTCTTCTAACTAGAATCTAGTAATTCTACAACAGTAGTTGTTTGAGGGGGCTGCTGGTTTGTTCCTGGTTGATTGGCTAGCTTAGACCTAAAATAATCACACAGAAACTGTATTAGCTAAATCACTGCTTGGCCCATTAGCGCTAGCATATTATTGGCTAACTCTTACATAGTAATTTAACCCATTTCTATTGATCTGTGTATCGCCTTGTGGCAGTGGCTTACTGGCAAAGTTTCAGCATGTATGACTCTGACTGTGGTTCCATAGCTTCTCCCTTGCTCCACCCTTCTTTCTTTTAGCATTCAGTTTAGTTTTCTCCATCTACCTAAGTTCTGCCCTGCTATAGGTCCAAAGCTTCTGGTCAGTGGTGGCACACACCTTTAATCCTAGCACTCAGGAGGCAGAGGCAGGTGTATCTCTCTGTGAGTTCAAGGCCAGCCTGGTCTACATGAGCGAGTTCCAGGACAGACTCCAAAGCTACCGAGAAACTACATCTAGAAAAACCAAGAAAAAAAGAAATTATTTTATTGCATTTCATGACTATAATTTTACTACTGTTATGAATTGCGATATAAATATCTGATATACCACCCCAAGGGGTCATGTGACCCAAAGATTGAGAACCAGTTGGCTAGATAAATGTACCTCTCTCCCCATTTCTGCTATCACAGATAGAACAGGCAAGTGGAGTGCACAACTTCTCTGCATCCCTGCTATGTTGCACAGTATTATATAATCTTAACTATTAACCTTAGGGGAGTTACTTCCCCACAGCCTGGACAGGAGGGTGGATCCTTCATACAAGGCTATCTCTAAGTCTCAGCACACATCTAAGAAATGAACTTTTGTTCCACAATCTCTCTGAAATCATTCTTTCAAAAGTCATAATTACTTTCTAATTACAAATCCAATAATTTTTTTCTCAGTAATTATTCTACTTGACCTTTGGGATGCCATTTAATTCTTGATTTAGTTTTCCTTTCCCAGCTCTCAGTCTTTTCTTGTTTGAGAATTTTCAGCTTATACTGTTTCTGTACCTTGCTTTATTTTTTATATTGTCAAATTTTTAAAAAATAGAGTATCCACAAAATATTACATCAAAAAATCATAACAAAATGAAGAAATGGAGACTTTAGTGTTCTTTCTTTCTTTCCTTATTCTGGAAACTTTCCAATATTTGAAATTTATTAATTTACTTATTTGTTTATTATTTATTTATTTATGGCCTTGAACTCACTGTGTGGCTGAGGATAAACTTGAACTCCTGTCTTTCCAAATACAGAGATAACAGATGCCTGCCTAGAATATAATATAGCACAAAATTGGTATTCCCAGGTAAATATCACAAAAGTTGTGTTTAGATATGATTTAAAAATGTTACCATTCATTTATATATTATGAATTTAATTATTCAATTGTAGAAATAATGAATCATAATCAGTGGAACAATGAAATTATAGAAAAACATATTTGTTTTAAAATAGAATTGCAATCAACAATAGAATTAAGTAAATCTAGAATTATTTAATTAATTGTTATTGTTATAATCAGAAAATGTAATGCAAATGGCAGAAAGACTATCCAAAATACTCATTTTTCTTTCTTTCTTTCTTTCTTTCTTTCTTTCTTTCTTTCTTTTTCTTTTTTCTTTCTTTCTTTCTTTTTTTCTTTTTTCTTTCTTTCTGTTTTCCATTCAAAAATTTACACTTCCTCCCCTCTTCCCATTCCCTTCCTGCTCCCCCACTCACCCTCTTCCCTCCCACTCCCTCCTTTTTTTTTTATTTTTTTTTTTAGTAAATTTTATTAAATTATAAAAGTTTCCATTTCTGCCCCCCCTCCCAACACCCTCCCACTCCCCCCACTCCCCCCCTCCTTCCCCTCCGTCCCCCAGGGCAGTCAGGATTTCCTGCCCTGTGGGAAGCTCCAGCTCCCTCCCCCTCCCTCCAGGTCCAGGAAGGCGAGCGTCCAAACAGACTGGATCCCCAAAATCCAGCATATGCAGAGGAAACAGGTCCCAGTGTCATAGTCAATGGCTTTTCAGAAAGACCCCGGGCCAGCCACAGTCAGAGAATCCGGCCAAATTCCGAGAATCTGGTTAGATCACGTCCTCGTTCAGTCCCAGTCCGGCTGGCCCTGGTAAACTCTCATCAGATCCGTTCCCTTGTATCAGTGGGTGATAGCATCCCTCGCAGTACTGATTTCGTTTTTCATGTTCCTCCTCCTTCCGCTCCCCCTCCGGACTTCGGGGGGCTCAATCCGGTGCTCCAATGTGGGCCTCCGACTGCATGGCCGTCCTTCGCCAGAGGAAGGATCTATGGTGATAAGCAAAATATACATCAGTATGGTCATGGGCCACGGCCGATTCAGGCACCCTCTCCTCTGTCCAGAGAGCAATCAGGGGGATTTCTCCTTGGACCTGGGATCCCATATATAATCAAGTCTCCTGTAAACCCTAAAATGGCTCCCTTAGTTGAAATATATTGTTCCCTGATCCCATATTCATCCTACCTCCCTCCCCCCCCCATCCCCGGCCACCAAGCTTTACCCGTTCCTCCCCTACTCCCTTCTCTCTAGTCCTCTCCCCCTCCATCGACCCTCCCACCCCCCCCATGCACCCGAGGTTACCTGGGACTCATGTATATTTCCTACCTCCTGGTGGATAGCTAAATAATCTTCATCAGGTTCATCTTCTTATTTAGCTTCTCTAGGATCACGAATAATAGGCTCAAAGACCTTTAATTATGGTTAGAATCCACTTATGAGTGAATACATACCGTGTTCCTCTTTTTGGGTCTGGCTTACCAAATAGACTAGGGTCCCAAAAAGCCAGTACATGCAGTAGGAACAAGTCCCAGTGCCTTTATCAATGGCTTCTCAGTCAGCCCCCATTGTCAGCCACATTCAGGGAGTCTGGTTTGATTGCATGCTCTTTCAGTTCAGCTGGATTTGGTGAGCTCCCATTAGAACAGGCACACTGTCTCAGTTTGTGAACCAACCCCTTACAGTCCTGACTTCCTTGCTCATATTCTCCCTCCTTCTGCTCTTCAACTGGACCTTGGGAGTTTAGTCCGTTGCTCTAATGAGGGTTTCTGTCTCTATCTCCATCTGTCACCTGACGAAGATTCTAAGGTGATATTTGAGATAATCATCAGTGTGATAGTAGGGCAAGGACAGTTCAGGCACCCTTTGCTCAGATGCCCAAGGACCTAGCTGGGAATATTCCCATGGACTCCTGGAATCCCCTCTAGAACCAACTCTCTTGCCAATCCTAAAATGGCTCCCTTAATGTAGATATCTTCTTCCCTGCTCCTATATCTGCCCTACCTCCATCTCTACCCTCCCACTCCCTCAAGCTCTCTCCAGTCTTTCCTTTCTCCCTTCTCTCTCCCCCTCTCCCCTTCCCCCAACCCTACTCCCACCCCTACCTGCACCCCCATGCTCCCAACTTTTGCCCAGCAATCTTGTTTGCTTCCAATTTTCAGAAGTATCTATATATGTTTTTCTTTGGGTTCACCTTGTTATTTGGCTTCTCTAGGCTTGTGAACTATAGGCTTAATGTCCTTTGTTTATGGCTAGAGTCCACTAATGAATGAGTACATATCATATTCATCTTTTTGGGTCTGGGTTATTTCACTCAGGATAGTGTTTTCTATTTCCATCCATTTGCTTGCAAAATTCATAATGTCATTTTTTTTTACCACTGAGTAGTACTCTAATGTGTATATATTCCACACTTTCTTTATTCAATCTTCCATTGAGGGGCATCTAGGTTGTTTCAATACTCATCTTTATAGTATAGAAGGGAAAACAAGAATTGGCTAATCTTATTATGACAAAATCAATAGATTTGTTTTATTTAAATATGGATTATTATGAAAATTCATTCTATTATTTTGAACTTTGTGATTATACAACTCAAATCACAAAATCATGGAGGAATAGACAGAGAAAAGTAAGAACCATGTCCTAATTAAATTTCTGTGATGAAGCTCCCTAGCAAAAACATCTTAGGGAAGAAAGGCTTTGAGATTACAATTCTAGTAAACATAGTAGAAGAGCCACTGTGGTAGCTTGAAGCAGCTGGTTAGGTACAGTCACAATCGGAAGCGGAGCAAATGATTGCATGCACGCTCACTGGCTTCTGTTCACCTTGATTTCTCTACTGTGATATAGGTTAGGGCTCCCTACCTAGGGAATCGTGTGGCCCACAGTAGACTGACTATTCCGACAGCTATTAACTGAATAAAGCAGCCCTCCACCTCACATGCAATCTCTTATTGAAACTCTTCCCCAGGTGATTCTAAGTTGTGTCACGTCGGTAAGACTAATCATCACAAACCCCAAGGCTGTAAAAATAATACAGCTTAAGACTAGATAACAGAAAGTAGGCAAAACACATCTAAATTAATTATAGACAGTCATGGATTTATATATAAAACAAAACCATAAGGCTATTAGAATAAAAGAGGAGAAAATTGTCTTGATTTAGAGGTTCATAGATATGAAAAGCTGTTAAATATGATAATAAAAATCATCCATGAAAATGTTACTTAATTTGTCTTCCTTAGATCAAAAAAATCTCTGCTCTATGAAAGAAATGAAAAATAAATAAGCCAAGATGGAGAATGGGAGAAAAAAAATACCAAAGCATTATAGGGGACTCACAACTAGATCTTAATTTCTTTTCTAGTTGCTGGGATAAAATACTCTAATAAAAGTCACTCAGGGAAGAAAGGGTGCATTCTGGCTCACAGCTGGCATGGCTCAGTCATGGCGGGAGGGGAAGTCAAGGGGGCAACAACTTGAAGCTGCTGGTTGTGTTACATTCACAAGCAGGAAACAGAGAATGAATGTATGCCTGTTTCCCTTTCTCCATTTATATATTCTAGGATGACACCAAGGAAATGGTGCCACCCACACTGAATGGGTCTTCCCGCCTCAATGTAACCAGGAAAATTCCTCACTTGAATACCCAGACTTCTTTCTCCCAGGTGATCTTAAATTCAGTTCAAGTTCACAATTAACGTCATCACACTAGAATATACAAAGAAGCCTCACGGGTCACCAGTGAAACGCAGACATGCTTCGGAGGGGTTACAGAAGCATATAACCAAAGGTTAAATGTATTAAGTACCGTGAAACACTAGAAAAATTAAATTGAAACCATGCATATTGCCATATGCCTATTACATGGATAACATTTTAAGAGAATAAAACGATGAGATAAGTCAAATGAAGTAGATCTGAAGGGAACTGTGCATGGTAAGGCAATGTGGTATGGCCACTCTGGAATTTGGCTTCACAGTTCCTTATAATTAACCATGCACAGGCGATACCAGCAGTCACACTCTTGGGAGCCTATCCCAGAAAAATGAAAATATACCCTCACAAAAAAAAATCGCACAGTGGCTTTGTGCACAATACTCCCAAGCTAGACACAACCCAAATGTCTTTCCACAATTGTAGTCTTGCCATTTTGAAGGTGTTACATAAAGAGAATCATGTACCATATAGAATTTAGAGACTAGCTTTTGGACCAGAAGTAATACCTTTAGAACCCATTCAGGTTGTTTCATGTGTCAACAGCGTGCTCCTTTTATTGATCTATAGCAGTCCGTGGTATAAATATAAATCAGTAACCTTCTAGAAGGACAGTCTATCATTACAATTATACCTCAGGTAGGCAATCCAGGTTTATATCAGCAATAAAAATTCATCGCAGGTACATGTGTATGTGTATGCACATATTCATGTATATACACATGTGTGTGTGTGTGACTATGTGGATGTCTGAGGACAACCTTAGATGTGGTGTCTCAGGAGTCACCCACCTAGTTTTTGAGTCAGGGTCTCTCTTTCAGCCTGTAGCCTGTCCAGTAGATGAAGCTGGCCTGTCAGTGAGTCCCAGATATCCACCTGGCTCTGCCTTCTCAGTGATGGGCTTGTACTAATGACCAAGTGCATTTTTGTGTGAGGGTTTTTGCAAATAGGTTACCAGCTGTGCCGTCTCCTCAGCCAGAGATGCTTTCTTGACAAGACACAATCCAGATAACATTTACTATCTCTGGTCATTTTGTCCCAAACACATAACCTAAGTTTAAGAAAACAATGTCCAATTCAAGTGCATTTTGTAAGATACATAATCAGGATACATGTCAAGGCTGCTGAGGTCATCAAAAACCAGGAAAATTTGAGACACTCTCCCAGACTAGAGGAGACTAAAATTATCCTGGGTAATGTGAGAATCCCTGGTTGGATCCCTCAGAAAGGGCCTATTTGGTAAGAGCTAAGAGATCCTGAAAATGATCCCAGCTTTAGTTGGTAATCCTATGTCAGCGTTGGTTCTCCAGTTATGACAAGTGCATTTTACTAACGTAAGTGTACATAACAGGCTGAGCTTGGTACCAAGAAAATGGATTCTTTACTACCTTTGTGATTTGTTCTTAAATCTAGCACTAAAACGCCTTTGCCTTTATTTATTTATTTATTCCGTATTTACTTATTTTGCTTGTATGGGGTAGTGCCTGTGTCTCTGTGCACATGTAGAGGTCAGATGACAGTGTGAGACTCCATTCTCTCTTTCGACCATGTAGGTTCTGGGAATAGAATTCAGGCTGGAGACTAAATTTAGGCTGTCAGAACTGACAGTGACCACCTTTGCCCATGAAGCCATCTTGGCAGCCCTGAAAATAACCTAAAATAAATGTTTATGTTAAAAAATAAACTGTGACAAGCTAAATATTCCTATTAAAAGCACAATGGTTTTTAAATTGTTAGAATACCACAAAGCACAAAACCTACAACCTCCCTATGTATCATTTATAAGATCTAACTACAGCAAATTTGCTTATAAAATTTTAGAATGAAATGACACATTCTGTTACATCAAGCCAATACAGTAAGGAATGGTCATTAGTAACAGAAAAGGAGAATTCAAAATAAGCCTTTTACCAGGTTAATAAGGTCATTATCATGATAAAGATATAACAGTCATTAAAGTTTCTCTTTTAAAGATCAGAAATGACTTCAGAATATATGAATAATTGCATCACACAAAGAATGAAGTTCTAAAATATCACTTTATAGATCAAATTGAATCAAATGAATAAGAGAAGTGATGATTGAATAATAACAAGCACAGTTAATTTTATATATGTATATCAAAATGTATTGCCTAAGGTAATATATATTTTTCTTCAAATTATGATGACATGTTCATGAAAAATTGACTATGCCCAAGGTCAAAAGAAAAACACTAATGAATTTCCCAAAGTATAGTTTCATGAACATTTTTTTCCACTCCTGGGGAGCAAAGGTAAATGCAAATCATAATTTCTTTATAAAATAAATTAAAAGTAAAAACTAATAATTTAAGAATTAAGATGTAAGAAAAATAACAAAATCAATAGGAAAATTAGAATTTAGAAACAGTAATGACAGAACAGGAATCAATGATTCAGAAAGTGAAAAACAGAAATTAGAAACAAAAATTAAAGAGCTGTTTGAGAAATATTTATGCAAAACAAATAGCAGAAGTAGTGGGATTAAAGATAAACATGGTCAAGATTATGAAATTTCAACCATAGTTCTTAAAATTCAAAAAGATATATTTTTCAATTTTATGTGATGCTATTTAACATCTTAAGAAATTGGATGACTTGCTGGTAGAGAAACTGACCAAAATGAGCCCAGAAAGAACACGCAGCCTTCACATTCTGATTACAACAAGTGAGTGAAATTTAAATTACCTTCCAAAATTACGGTATCATTACACATGAACCACATCTCTGTCTCCTTCTTGTTTATCTTATTTTCAACTGCAGAGAATTCAGCCATGCTGAGCCCATTTTCCAGCAGTTGATTTCATGTCTGTCTTCTGCTGGAACTTAGCTGTTTTCTAAAAGCAAGATGATAAAGTCTAAATGGATGCCTTGTACCCAAGACTTAGTGTGGTTGTAACGTGACATTGTGCCTCCACAATATGTTAAAGACACAAGAGAAAAGGATTTCCAGATCTATCACAAACCTGGAATTTTTCAAACCCATTGAAGTTTAGAAACGTGTTTTATCCAGGGTGGAGTTTGTTTAGTACTTGGGTGGGAAGAAAATGTATTCTATCTATTACGCAAGCAGTGTACTCTGAATGTGTGGGAAGAGAAGCCCCAAGCCAAGGGCTAGCAAAGGTGGAAATGGAGAAAACCACCCAAGCAGAGTGTAAGATAACGAAAAGGCAATAAGTGTATGAAATAACTACTGGGTAATGAGAAAAGCAAAATAACATGAACCCGGTCAGAATCATTTCACCATTACTTACAGCAGAAGTCTAATCTCCCTCTGTTATTTAATATCCAGACATCAGCCATGGATGACACAGACTGAGAAGCATCTGAAGTAAACAAACGCGATCTGATCAAAAATATTTAAATGTGTGTTCTCAGCTTAGCTTAAGACAATAATAGGAAGACTGCAAAATACACCAGGAGAAATTAGCAGAATGATTTTCTGGAGTAGATAACGTCTCTCAGGTACGTATTGATATTTTTTATTATTCCTTAGAGGTAAATAATTTAAAACCTTTATTAGGACGTATTTAGCATCATAATTTATAGAATTCTTCTGCAGGGTTTGTTTGATTCACTTTATGTCATTTTGTTAGACTAGATGGTAGGATAATATATGTGTAGCTCTTACAGAAGAACATGGGTTTAATCTTCTCCAATCATCATTTTATTAACTTTTGAAGATCTAGGGCATAAAACAAGTCATCCAGATATTGTTATCGATTATGACCTTGACCGAGTTTACCCCTTCATTTCTGGGAATTGCTGTCATAATGCAGACTCATTTCAGAATGGGATCTAAATCAAGGTTAACCTGCCCGCAATGTCACAAACTCAAATGCTGTCTGACTTGTTTTCTTCTCTGTCAAAGGCAGTGCTGGCTCGCTAAGTTCCTTCCCTTTGCCTGAGATGGCAGAAAGTCAGGGTTTCTCTGTATTCCTGCGATTAGGCTGAGATGTGGGGTTACTTTAGTTAATGAGCTATAAGATAAGTGTGTGAGTCACACAGAGCCGAAGGACAAAAGAATGATGAGGCTTTTTGACCATTGATTTGTTTACCATGGAAACAGAAAGCAAGAGGGCAGTGCTTGGAGTCAGAAATGGCTTGGATCCTTGAGCTGTACCTGAAGGGATTTGTCCTGGAGAGATACAGTATCTCCTTTACATGAAGAAAAAAAATCTTATGAGATTTCTAGGTTTGTTGTTACAGCATTACCTAATCTGAGACTTTGAAGATCTTTCTCTTCCAATCTGAGCATAATAGGCATATTATTCTTCAGAACAATATATGTATACTATATAAAATGTATATAGTATATTTATACATACTATGTATATATATGTGTATATGTATATATATGTATATATATACATATGTGTGTGTGTGCCTGTAGCCATGTGCTGACTTGTAGTCTCACTAACATCAATGAATAGGAGGTATATTCATTAAATATATATAAATGAATATATTTGAATATATATGTGAATATATATTTAGGTATATATATATAATTTTTAAAAATAATTCATTGATGTTATTGAGAATACAAGTCAACATACAAGGTTATGGGTTTCATTATGGCATTTTCAAATATATATATATGTATATAATCTTTGCCACTTTCTTTTATTCTCTCAAATAAGTCATTCATTCCATTCATTCTGCCTTCATGTCACATGCATGTTGTCATTCTCTCTTACCTCTTTCCCTCTTCTTTATGATTTCTTCCTTCCATTTTATACTTTCCTTTAGTTATATGAGTATAAGGGCTACATACTATCACACACATTCATATATGCACACACACATCTAGATTCTTCATATTAGAGAAAAATGTCACACCTGTCCAGCGTCTGTCTAATTTCAAATAACATAATGATCTCCAGCTGCATTCATTTTCCTGCAAATGTCATAATGTCATTTGCAGATTCAATGAAACACCATATGCAAATGTGTCCCATTTTATACATTCGCCTGTCGATGGACAACTAAGCTGCTTCTACTTTCTTAGCTATGAGAACAGTGTTTAGGTAAACACGGACATGTGAGTATCTCTGTAACGTGTGGACTCCATATGTATCCCTAGGAGCATAATAGCTGGGTCAAATGGTAATGCAGCTTTTAGATGAGCATACCAATGACCTTCCATAGTAGCCAGAAGAGTTTAAATTCCTGCTTGCAGTGTATGGCCTTCTTGTTCCCTCAAACTTGTTGACAATAGCCATAGTGACTCAGGTAAGATGGACTCTCAGAGTACTTCGCTATGTATTCCCACGCTGGCTAAGGATGTTGAACTGTGCCCACTACCATACACACAAATATGTTTTGGACATTTCTATTTCTTCTTTTGAGACTCATTTATTCAGTTTGTTTACCCATTTATTGATTGAATAATTTGTTTGGAGGTACTAAATTTTTGTACTTCTGCGTATGTTTTCGATACCAATAATCCAATTATTTTCTGGAAAATAGTGTTCTCATTCTTTAGGTTGTCTCGTCTTCCTGGAAATTGGACCATTTTCTCTGAAAGTTTTTAAAATTTTCACATAATCCCATTTGTCAAATCCTGGGATTATTTCCTCTGCTACTGAAGTCTTTTTTCCCCCCAGAATCTTACTGTCTATTCCTGGATTTGAAGTATTTTGATTGTTTGCTAGCAATCTCAGAAGTTCAGTTCTTTTATTTTTTTTATCCCCTCTGAAATTTTTTTTTACATTGTCTACTTTTCCTAGTGCCATTTGTTTTTTCAATGTGTGTTTCCTAGCACAAGTTTTCTTAGCATTGTTTTTCTCCAAGGCATATTTTTTATACCTTTGTCAAAAATGAGGTGGCTCCACCTGTGAGGCCTTATTCTTGGGTCCTCTAGCCTGTTCTGTTCCAGTTTATTGACCTAACTGCCTATTTGTGCCAGTGCAACGCAGTTTCGTTACTGTGGGTTTGTATTGCGGTTCTAGATCAGATATTATGATGCCAAAAGCGCTCTTGTGTTTATTTAGGATGTGTTGGTTTGGCTAGTCTTCATCTTTCTTACATCCATAAAAATGTTAGGATTAGTTTTCCTAGATTTGTAAAGAATGTAATTGGAATTTTGACAGAATGGAATCAAATCTGCAGATTACTTTTGCCAATGCAGTCATCTTCCGTACTATGTCTGCCAATCCACGAGAAGGGAAAGGCTTTTCATCTTCTAATGTCTTCTCCAGTTTCCTATTCTTCATGCTAAAGTTTCCATTGCAGAGACCCCTCAACTCCTTGATTAGATGTAGTCCTTGGCATTTCAATTTCTTTGAAGCCATTGTGAATGGCAGTTTTTCTAATAGAAAAAAAAAACTTCATGTAGAGCAAAGCCTGGCGCAAGACACTATGAGAAACATATAAAGGTCCATTCCATTTTAAACTTGGCCTTGATGAACATAGACTCTAGCAAAAGAGTTATCTGAAGAACAGACACTACTTCTGTGGTTTACATTTTAGTATACAATTTAGTATTTTTTAGACCTGCGTCAAAAATAAAACGCATGAAATTCTGTGATTTGTGGCAACACAGTTGTGACTGGAGGCCATCGAGTTAAGTGAAATAACCCCGGCACAGAAAATTCAAATTCCATGTGGTCTTGCTTATATGCGGAGACTAGAAAGAGATGATTCCGTGGAAGCAGAGGATAAAATGTGGGAAGTTAGAACAAGGGAGAGATGATGCATTGATAGTCCAGGGGTGTCAGTGTATCCCTGGAATACCTTACGATGCTCTCTAGATTAGAAGGATAACATTATTGAGGACCCTTAATTGTGGGTTTCAAAATATATTAGAGACAGTCATTCTTGGAATCATTCCAACACAATAGAGTGGCAAATAATTGAGGTGGTCTGATGGCTACACATGGCACACAGATATTGTGCTGATCATACTGACTCCATGAATATGTCTGGCTATTGTGAGGCAATGAAAATGTAAAACGACAACAAAAAAGAACATTGCATATGTGGGAGGTGGTAAGATTATTTCTGCCCTTGTAGGGTCTGAGTGTGTGTGGAGAGGGCGTATGTGGTAGAAATGTTGTTATATACTATAAAGTTCTAACAGCTGTTGTTGCCCTCTTGAATTTGTCCCATTCCCTTCCATCTTGCTAAACTTATATACTTAGGCCAAAGTTATCCATTAACACTCAAGATTACTAACACAGGACTATTTCCAGACAGTGGGAAACACGGATGAAACAAGCAATCGTATAAAGCTCCAAGCTTAGTGTGCACTAAGAACTCCTTGAGAGTGATGTTCATTACCTTATAGCATGCCTGCTCTGTAAGAACTCTCGAGATGGCTTTATTTAAGTCTTAAGTATCCACAATAGTTTTGTGTCTGCTGCGAAACTGGTCTGCTTTATCAAAGGGACAATATGAACTGTGTAATGAATCAGGGGCTCCTGCTCAGGCTTCGCACTGAAACCGTAGAGCCAAACCCATGACTCGTTTGTTACAAAGGAATGAGAGTTCACGGGCTGTGTATCACCATTCTGTTTCCTCGTCCCTCATACTATTTTCTCCCTGGCCTTGTTTTGCATTTTTCTTCAACACCTACCTCTGAAACATGTTTATTTATTTTATACCCCTAAACATTTCTTCAAATCCATTTGGAAAGTAGTTAAGGGAAACATAAAGAAAGGCTTTGCTACATTTCCACGACAGGGAAGCACTGTACCGGGTGCACAAGAGGGAAGATAAAGGAAGAAAAAAGGCAAGCAAGAAAAACAGGAAGAAAAGACAAACGTGATATAGTCCCTGCTCTCAAGAAAGTTGAGGAGTGATGGCCCAGAGCTCTGTACACAGCCCTAGTGTCATTGATTTCTCCCCTCTCTGAACTCTGGCAGCACTTAGAGTCAATAACACCCAATTTAGCACTTGATGATATACTGCCTAGCACTGTCTGCTTATTGTTTTATGTGGCTAAGTGTTGCCTTTTGGGCAGGACCTTGTGTTAACTTCTCCCACCTTCTCATACTGAAGAGTGCAGTGGTTCAGTAGATGGTTGAATGGGTTGGTTGACTGATTGACTGATTGAAAAGTCAACCATCCAGCCTAGAAGATAGATTCGGGTCCCTTCAGATATGTCCCCTGGTGCAGACAACCCCCCGATTCGCTTGTCACACAGTAGCATTGACTGCCCAATTTATCCGTGCAGCAGGCAAGGAGCTAATGAATTCTTAGATTTTGCAGAATCTTGCTGGAAAAATGTCAGCTTAGCATCCTTGGAATATAGGCATCATGTGAAGCTTATCAGGCTATAATAGGCTATGGGGGATTAACTCAACTGAAGAGACGAAGAACCAAGAGATGCTCACACGGCACCCCATCATTAGACGGTACAGATGGAGAGAAGTGACCCAGAAGGAAGCTGAAAAGGTGTGGCCGCTGAGGCCGGAGACAAAGCTCAGGGAAGAACCTGACGGCTTGCCAACTGAGTAAAACAAAGCTGTACACAAAGAGCGTGCTTTTCACCAGGTCGCTGTGGATGAGGACAGAAAATTGATTTAGCAATGCGAAGGTCACAGGTGACCTCGAAAAGTGCAGTTTCACTGGACTGATGCAGCCAAGGAATTGTTCAGAGTGACTTTAGTAGAATAGTGAAAAGGGAATTGGAAGTAGAGAGCAGGGATAACTTTTTTAAGGATTTGGCTGCAAAGGGGAGAGAAAAAGTAGGTTAGTGGTTGGCAGGGAAGTGAGAATCATAAGAAGTTTTTTTTTTCTTTAAGATAAGAGAAATAGAAACAGAGCAATATTTTTGCATAGTGATAGAACTGTTTCAGGAGAAAATGAAAAAACATCGATAATGCAAGGGGGCTGCAGAACTGTGGAAGTAATGCCCTTGAATATGGGAGAGCAAAGTGGAAGCAAGAGCAGAGGCTGGCTTTGGAAGGGCAGAGACCTTGGGATTAGGATTAGACATCACCATAGAGCACGGGAAAGCAGACAAATGCTACATGGGATAGCTTAAGCACTGACTCTAGGTTGAGGGTGTTTCCCCAAAGTTCTTGTGAGAACCTTACTTCATGGTTGTTAGTATAGGAAGGTGGGATATTTAAGGTGTAATAGGCTATTTAAAAGAATTAAAGTTCTTGTGGAACTGGCCTGGCTATTGTAAGAGTAGGCTCTTATCCATCAATGAGGTGTTTATGGTTTCTTTCTTGTCCACTGCCATTTTGCTTTCTGGCATGCGATAATGCAACATGAGGTCCTCATCAGCGGTCAACATCTGGCTCTTGTACTTTTAGCCTCCAGAATCATAGACCAAATGAGAGCTTCTTTCACTGCCAAATTACCTGATCTCTGGTAATCTATTAAAGCATGAGAAAATATATTAAGACAGCACATAACATATAAGAGAGTCCCTCAAATCCCCATGAGGTAGTTAGGTCACCCAGAGCCCTTTGACTGATGAAGAAACTGAGGTTTATAGAGTTGAAACAACTTTCTCAGATCATACCATGGCTGGCGCTTGTAAGGGCAATGCCAAGATCCAGGCCTGCATCTTTCTGCTCTAACTCACAGGAGCAATCTTTGGTCTCTGTGTATGAGGAACATGGGTCATTGCCCCTCACATTTGGGATCAGGAAGAATAGCTCTCTGTAAAGCTCAGTGAGACACCAACAGGAGTCAGAAATGAAAAGAGAACCAAGAGCCATCTCTTCTCTCTTCCTACCTGCATGCTGACTCTGAGTGATCACAACCAAGAAGGGCAAGGAGAACACTTCCCAATGAGCTTGTTAACATCAAAAAGTCCCCACCAGAAAGAGAAGTGAAAGCATGCTTAGAAAAAGTGACCACACAAGGAAGGAGGAGAACTAAAGGAGTATTGGCCACATGCCAGGTGACATCAAAGCCTGTACCTATTGCATGACCCAGAGTACAGGAAATAAATGTGATCAATTTGATCCACTCCACACCCACATTGTCTACTAGTCTCCTATAACTTACTATTATTAGTTTGCTAAAGAAAAGTATTATCTAGGTTTGTATCTCCCTACCCATAGGAGCTCTTACAGCACGTTAGAAAAATTCTTTGTGCAGTGGAAGGTGATTAATGGAGGAACTCACAGTGGGTCAGGGTGTAGAGAATGACTGTGATGTGCTTAGTCACAAAGGGGACATGTGTATTGCATGCTCTTCCCAGGTCTCCAGGACCATTGAGGAAGAAGGGGCAGAAAGACCAGAGAACATATTGGGAAGAATCAGAGTGAAACAGTGTTTTCCAGGCATGGGCGTACAGGAAAACTGCATTCATGACGTCACAGCAGCTGTGGTAGCCTGTAAAAGGCCTACCCAGAGTCAAGTCAGTCACCAGTTCAGTACAGAGATGGACAGGGCTATGCGTGCCTATCCCTGGCTGAGTAGCTTGGGACAGTTAATGCTTCCAGAGGAGGGAAGAGTCAGTTTTCTGTAAGGGTGTAGCCCCCACACATCTTTATACTCCAGTGGATGGTCCCATGCCTGTGAGCAAATAGACAGTACACACACACACACACACACACACACACACACACACACACACACACGAGGAAAAGAAGATAAGAAGTTAGAAAGTGGTGAAGAAGTAGAAAATGAATCCTGGAGGAGTAGAATATGAATGTCAGAAAAATAGATTGTATGTATGCATGACATGCTCAAAGAATTGCGTAATATACATATAATATATAATATGTTATGCATGTATTATAATGACCATATCAGGCCCATCTATGGCCACTCCACTGATGAGGACCTCACTAGTCTCACTGGATTGTTGGCTCTATTACTGGTCAATTAGTGCATGATGTTCTAATCTACTTCCTTTTGTCCTCTGAATACTGTTTGTCATAATTTTGTCAGCATTCCTCCCGGGTAAAATCAAGCTTTACAGTGTGCTAAATGATGATTCATCTTAAGTAGCTTCTCTAGAAACAAAACCAAACCAAAACAAAACAAAACTCCCAAATATTGATTTTCACAAACTTCTAAATTCCATGTGTAATCCCTACAGAAGGGTAAGGATGGCTAATAGCCAAGAGATCTCTGTTTCACGAAGTACTGGTCAGCCATGCTTTTTGACCTCCGGCAGAGGACTTGGTGTGAGCTCTGATGTATACCAGAGGGATAGACCTGGAGAAGTTAGGTTTCTTGCCATGATTCCCTTGGAAGTGCTTGTTTGGAAGGTAGGGGATGGAAGTAGGAATGAGTCCCCACCCTTCGCTCTCCTGTCACATGTCTCTGGTTAATTTTGTGTAGTTCATTCTTGTTTGCGATGCACCACCTGAAGGGGAGGCCTGCCTTTCTCATTTATCACAGTTAGTACATAGCTTTAGAGAGAAGCTGTCAGTTCGGCAATGCCATCTCTCTTGGAGAATAAAGGAAATCTGTGAGGTGCCAGAGGCAAGGACAATGAATGGTCTCAATGTGGCCTGTGCTGTCCCTGCTCTGTTGCCTCTTCGAAGAGAAAATACCACCACATACTATATTAAGCTTTCAATAAGTGGGCTAACATACCAAGACTCAGCATCCTCATAGGATTTTTTGGACTGGAGAAATAGCTCAGCGGTTAGGAGCAGGTCCTGTGTTCACAGAGGACAAGAATTTGGTTCCCAGCACCCACACTGGGTGGCTCACAGCAGCTGTGACACTGACTCCAGAGGGACGCTGAGTTCTTTGGCCTTTGCAGAGACACCTGCCCTCGCATGCACTTCATCTTCCCTCCAAACACTCAAAATAAAAAAAAAGTCTATGAAAGAATTCATATATGAAAATCACTTATTTTCCTCTTTTAATTTCTCCTTGATTATTTAAACTTCTTCCTTTAGTGATGGCTCTATGGGTAAACCACAGATTAACAGACATTCTGTTCGAGATCCATTCCATGTGAACCTAGAGTCCTGCCTTCACTGGGCTTTGAGAAGAAGAGAAAATCAAAAGTTTCTCCACTGGCTGCCTGTGCTCCGTGTAACTCTTGAGACCCAGACCCAGATTTTGCAGCACAGGAGCAAGTGCTGATGGGGCGAGTGACACAGGGCTGGGCTTTGCCGGTGTCTGCACCATTCTGGAAGGAAGGGAAGAGGGTGAGATGAGATGCGTGAGCGTAGAGATAAGGGGGAGAGAACAATGTGTGCTGCCTTCCAACGGGCAGATCTTTTATTCTCTTTGAAAAGATCTCAGCACTTACTCTTCCTTTGACCCCACAGCAAAATGCAGAATAGCCTCACTAATCAAGGGTGCCTGGATCCATTTCTTTGGGGCTCCAATCAATTGATTGATCACAAGGAAACTAAACATTTAACGAACTCTTGACATATAACAAATATCATGCTAAGCACTTTCAAGCTCACAAAAACATTTCGCCTTTCCTTCTGTTAAAAGTAAGATAATAGGACTCCATATAGACCAAGAAAATGAGTCTCAGAAATGCTGTGTGACTTAACACAGCACTGAGCTATGGCAGATTTAAAACTTAGGACATGATTTTATCTAGACTAAATTGTGACATGTTTTCCCATGTGTATCACATTTTAGATGATAAATTCTGAAGACTTACATCGAATCTTTGGGGGGGTTTTGTTGTACTGAGCACTTGAATAAGAAATAACTGGGCTTTGAGACACTTAAGGTTAATGGGGACGTGACAGAGATAATTGTTTTCAGAAGTTCTATGATGTTTGGGGGAAAATCTGTGCTACCTCCAAAAGGCACAGGAGAAGGTGGCAGGCAATAAGTGCTATCCAGAGATACAGAAGACATAGACCTTGCTTACAGCCCGCTGAATGAAAATGAATGAATGATGCTGTGATAGTTTGTTCCTCTATTATGGGAGACCCAAGTATAGGCAGAATCTTCTTCTGTAAGCTGTGTGTAAGTTGCATGAAAAGACACTGCATTCTGCTGCAGAAGCACAAACAGCAATGTAGGTAAGTTACATGAATGCTTGGTGGTAACTGCAGGAGGTCAGTGGTTAGAGAATGCAATGAACATTAAGTTTATAAATTGCTGTATGCTGTTTAAACTTACTCTAACTGACTCTAGAACCCAACCATGCCTATTTGAAGTGTTCTCTGTGACCTTCTGTTCCAGGCTTTACCGGTCTCCTAGCTTTGTAACAGGGAGAAAAAAAACAAGCAAGCAAGCAAGCAAACCAAACTAACAAAATCCAGCAAGCAGCAAGAGTATTTAAAATATCATCTATTGGAGATCAGCTAGAAGGTATAGAGTAACAGGCATTGGCTATTGTTGATCCAATGATAGATACAAAAATGCTTCCAGTGGAAACAGGGAGCCAGAAGGTTAGCCATAGGAAGCTTTCTCATGGAGAGTGCCAGCCAACTGCCTCGACTTACCAGTCACTTTTTGATGGGTATTTGCTAACCCCCATGTGATGATATTACCTTTGTTTGTACTCTCAATCATGCTGGATACTCTAAGCATCTGATTTGATGATATGCGGCTACCAGCCTACTGCTCTCTGTCTGCCATTTATTCTTTTGCTTGATATAAAATTAATAACCTCACTCATTCAAATCTGAGAAAATGGTTATCATAGATCATTGTCTGTCCAGAGCAGAGGAGTGAGGGGTGGAGCAGCTGCCAGGTTCAAGTAACATTCCTTGCAAAATGGAAGTTTGACATAAGTTTGAAAGAGTGTTGTTTACTCTTGAGAAACAATAGAGAAGAGCTCGAAGTGGGAAGGGGGAAGTTTAAGTATAGAAGATAATGTATTTAGAGATGTTGAAGAACCTGTTTTGATGGGAACTTTAAGGGAAAGCATTTAAAATACAGTAAGACAGACAATGGAGCCTTGAATATTTAAGTAAGCATTCAAGTGAGCATGGAGAGCGTGTATGGAGAACCATGTAGGGTTTTTTTGTTTTGTTTTGTTTTGGTTTGGTTTGGTTTGGTTTTGGTTTTTTGGTTTTTTGAGACAGGCTTTCATCTGTGTCTTACTGTCCTGGAACTATAGACCAGGCTGGCCTCAGTCTCACAGAGATCTGCCCCTGCCCCCTGAGTGCTGGGATAAAGGTGTGCACCACCACCACCTGGCTCCATGTAGATTCTCTAAGCTGAGAGAAAAGAATTGTGAGGAACAGGATTGACGCATCTTATACACAGGACACGGTAATCCCAGTCCCAGGAGGGTGAGAATGATCATTTGGGAAGTTGTGGCTGTGGTGAGGAAAGAAGCCATGTGTGCCCTATCAAGTGGGCTTGGTAAGAGGTCCAGACACAAGAAGTCCAGCCCTGGTCATGGTGGGAGAACAAGGGCACCATCATAGGTTAAGCTGGAGGGGAGCAGACGTCTAAGTCTCCTTTGGGAATAGGTTCTGTGTGAGAAGCCTTCCTGTTGTGGAGCAGGTGGTCACCAGACTCAGAAACATTGGACTGTAGTCCCCTCCTCTAAAGTTTTCAGATTCTTTTCTCATAAAGACTCCAGGCAAAATGCATTTTTGAGACACCCTCTAATGCCTTCATTTAGTGCTCAGTGTGAAGAAGGCCCCTATGTCTAGCATAGCTTCATCTGCAGGGTCTGAGCAGGCTTCAGGGGCCTTCCTTCCAAGTATAAGGACCACCGTGCTCCATTCTCTAATGCCATAGGCAGGCTGAGCTTTTGTGTTTATGGACACTGATGTTAACTAGGAATCAGAGAGAGTGAGCTGGGTGTGCCAAGCCTCATTAGCTATGAGACTGGGTCACGGTGCCCGCCCACTGTCCAAAAGAGACAATGTAACTGTCTCACTGTATTAACACCCCATCAATCCCTACAACCCATCTCCCCTAACCACGGGCTCTTATGAAGCTGGTATACGCAGTCTGCCGCTGACCGTACAGGAGAGATGCCAAGACGCCTATCTCTTGCCTTTGCTGTAGAGATGCTAAGCTGCCCAGCTCCCACTCATTGGAGGATGGCTCAGACGAAGGGAGGATGGCTGAGACTTTGCTCTTTATCCCAAGATCTTGTACATTGATGTCGTGTCATGAGAAGAAGTAAAGCTACCATAAAAGTGACTCCAGAGAAAATCCAATTTCTGCAGCCATAAGCAGTCGTTTTTTGTCATCTTAAGGGGCAAAGTGATTGTTATGAAACAGGGCAGGTCTCAAATGTAGAGGGCAATGCTGATATTTCAAGGCCACAGTGTCTGACCCCTGAAGCAAAAAACCCTTAGTGTACTTAAGCAGAGCCTAAAAGTCCTGCAGCCAGACATGCATTGCTTTGAGAAATTGCATTTTTTGATCACCAGGAAACAGATGACTTCCCATGTCTCAGGGTAAGCCAGCACATTATGCCACAAGGATCTTGTATGTAGTTTTTTTGAGATCGTTATTAGTTTATAATATCACTGACACCCATATCATCTTTTGTATACACAAAGGAAAGAGTATTCAGACAAGCTTCATAAATATCAATCATAATCTCACTTTTTGTTTAGAAATAAAGATCAAATTACAAAACACTATTGTATAATGTCTCAAGTAAGACATATGCTTTGAACCTGTTCATGATTCATATACCAGATGCGTTTTAAATCATCACATAATGGAATTCCTTACACATCTTTAAGAAAATGACTATTAAACAGATAGTCAAAGAACTGGAGACATGCAATGCTAGCAAACAGGTCTGCTTGAGAGACTCTATTGCTGTTTTTTTATTCTTTTTTTAATGTTCATCAATATTTATTCAATTTCTACACATCAGTTACTAGAACTGCATAAGACTCCTTGCCCTTGCTAGACTGTTATTCTTTTTTTAATTAATTAATTAATTAATTTATCAAAAATTTCCACCTCCTCCCCGCCTCCCTTTTCCCTTACACTCCTTACCTCCCCCTCCCTTTCGAGTCCTAAGAGCAGTCAGGGTTCCCTGCCCCCCGTGGGAAGTCCAAGGTCCTCCCCCCTCCATCCAGGTCTATAAAGGTGAGCATCCAAACAAACCAGGCTCCCACAAAGTCAGTCCATGCAGTAGAATCAAAACCCAGTGCCATTGTCCTTGGCTTCTCAGTCAGCCTTCATTGCCAATCATACTCAGAGTGTCCAGTTTGACCACATGCTCCATCACTCCCAGTCCAGCTGGCCTTGGTGGGCTCCCATTAGACCAGTCTCACCATCTCAGTGGGTGGATGCACCCCTCGTGGTCCTGACTTCCTTGTTTATGTTTTTTTTATTCTTTATTCTTCGGGGCTCTTTGTTCTTTGGGGGCCTGCCACCTAGCTCTCAAATAAATCACTCAGAGACTCTTATTATTACTTATAACCCCTCAGCCTTAACTTGGCTTGTTGCTAGCCAGCTTTTCTTAAATTATCCATCTACCTTTTGTCTCTGGGCTTTTGCCTTTCTCTTTTCTGTAAATCTTACTTTCACTCCGACTCTGTGGCTGGGTGGCTGGCCCCCAGCATCCTCCTCTACTTGATCTCTTGTTCTCTCTTCCTTCTCATTTCTCCTGTTTATCCTCTCTGCCTGCCAGCCCTGCCTATTCTCTCTCCTGCCTCGCTATTGGTCGTTCAGCTCGTTATTAGACCATGAGGTGTATTATACAGGTAAAGTAAGACAGCTTCACAGAGTTAAACAAATGCAACATAAAGGAATGCAGCACATCTTTGTATCATTAAAACATGAACAAAAGTAACACACCTTAAAATAATATTCTATAACACTCTATTAGATTACAGGTTCAAAAGTATGTTGTGCTATAGAGATCTGATGCCTTGGATTTGGGACCATCAAGGGTACCTAGACAAGCAGTCTGCAGGTTCCTTGTCATTTCCAAGTGGAGACAAAGAATTCAAGGGAGTCTCTGAAACTGACAACAGTGAATCCCCAAATCTTCTTCAGGCTGGATCCCTTAAGTGCATAAATAGTTGTACAGTTTTATTTCCCTCTCAATGGTATTTGATTGTCCCCCAACTACAGAATGGTATTGTTTACAGAGTCTGTGACCCAGGGACTTCTATAAACCTCTGCCAAGCTTATCTAACCGCAGTACACTTCCAAAGTATATTTAATTGTCGGAGCATCAACAGCAGCTCAATATAAGGAACACAATTTGCTTAAATTCTCCTCCTGTGACAAGCCTGTGGGGATTGATTGCATGCACTCTGCAGTCAAGCTGCTGACATTTAAATCTCAACTCCATTGCTTACAGCATGAGCAGCGCTGGACGTTCAAGTCAATCCATGCATTTGGAGTGTATCTCTGCTCTAGCCAAAACCATGTCGACTTTTATCAAAAGAAGACTGCTCTTGCCTACCCTTTCTATTGGTTACTTAGGAGCTATGAAAACACTTTCTTCACCTCATTTTCTAATCTGTTTACCCAGTTTTTGTAAAACTTTGCAGACTTAGGGCTCAAATATCTACACCATGATTCCCCCAATTTCCTAATCCTTATTTGAGTTTCTCCTTGACATCAATTTTTATTAAGACTTGATTTTTCCATCTTTTTTTCAGCTCCTTCATCCTACACAGTCAATACCCATATGGACCCGGTGTTAGGTATCCGGTGTCTTCATTCCTTAAATTTCTCCTGATCTTTTCTATTTCAGCTGAGTCATGCTCCCTTCATGATGAGATGCTGGATCAACCGCTCTCCGCCAAAAACTCCGCCACCTCCAAAATCATGAATCCGAGCATCCTCTCTGGTAATGAAATCTGCTATCCTTCCACTTCATTGACCAAATCCTCCAGCTTGAGGATGCCAACCTGCATGTCTCCATCTAAGAACCCCATTCCTATCATTAGCCCACCTCCCAGTCACACCTTAATTCCTCATTTCTTCAGATTCACTTTTTATTATGTAACTTGTGTCCATCTGCAGCAACACCTTTGAATCAGTTGTTACCTGTGCCTGGTTTATTTATTTATTATTTTGACTTAACCTCACTTACTTTGAAAAACTTTCATCTTGACAGAAACAACTTTCTTGGTGGTCACATGTAACCAAAACATGAACATGGTGGGGGAGGGATCAGGCAAGTGGGTAAATTGATCTGACTGCCTGACCATGGACTTCGGTCAGACTTCTTAGAAATTGATTCTGAGATGGAGATTTGTGAGTAAGAGAATTACTGGAGTGAAAATTGACTTCCTAACACCTGTAAGAGCGAGAGGGGGGTTGCAGAAATTGACAGATTTGGAATTAGCACCTCGATACAGTCATCAAAAGGCCTTGGCTGAGTTCTCAAGAAGCTGCGAGATTGAGACATTCCTTCAAGGTTACCCCAGATAGGCAGAATGGTGCAACTACTGTACCTCCATAGCCAGGGAGGGAGAGTAACTGCCTTGCAACTGTGGCCAAGGGCAGTTCCCGAGAAGTGACTGGTCACTGTTCCATCAGCAGCTAATCCTGCCATTCGTGGGGTAAAGAGCCTAGGGCCCAAGGGAAGATCTTGATGTGTACTACGGTATCTACATTTAGACCCCTTTCCACCAGTCCATGTATGGCTCCTCCAAGACTCCCTGTTCTCTTTCCCACGCATGCTCCTTGAATGATGTAATCTGGCTTCCAAATTCCTAGGTTGTAGCTGCTCTATATTTCCTCCTGCTGCTGCCCCACTCAGTCATGAAGGACTATGGAGGAAGGAGGCTCGCTGGAACAGCAAATCCGTTTCTCTCTACCCACATGTGTAGAGAGTGCACCGTCTGCTCGCCATTAGGGTTAATTAAGCTGCCAGCATAAGGCCTATTTTCCCTGCCTTCTGCTTTATGGTACAGAGAGTCCAAAGTGCCCATGAAGTAGCAAAAGCACAAGTTTTGATGACATCTTTCCTTTGACCTCAGTGGAAATTTCCACTTTGAGAAGAACAAAGGGTCACTGGAATTACTGGTAAACCAAGCAGGGCGCTCTCGTTGATATTCTTTCTCTTTTATGCTCCTCCCCCCCTCTCTTTTTTTCTCATCCCTTCCTTTTCTCCCTCCATTCCCCTCTTCTCTCTCTCATCTATGGATAGAACCGTCATTGATTTAGGCAGCATGGGAGTATGTCATATCTTAGAAGACAGTGTTCTATTATGTCAGAAGATTCTGTCCTAGTTGGCGTGTCATCTATATCTTTGGAAGGCCATCTGTCATCTTTTCTTGAAGGTGTAGGGATGGAACAAATGACTCGTCTAACTGCCTTCCTTCTCTACAAGGCGGATCTGTGGCTCTGATGTGAGATCCCATGTGGGTGGGTTAAACACTGGCTAAACCTTTACGCAGTGTGCCAGGTGAGGGCCTGCAGGTAGGAGAGGCAAGACACAGGCCTAAAATGTTTGCAGTAACACCTAGACAACCTTCTGTTCCCTCCAGGGCAAAGAAGTTAAAATAACCCATCCACCATCTACCGTCAGGCGGGTCTCCTCTGAGAACGACCCTACATGGTAGATGTAACGTTTGTCTGTGTCTGACAGCTTGGAGGCTTGGGTAAGTGGAGTTCAAACTGCTGAGCCTGTGTAGGGCTTCGATTCCTGCCGCTAGGGGTCATTGTGTTTGTGACCCCATTGTGAAGTCAAGATCTTGTCAATAGAGCCTGGCGGATGTCTAAATACAGCTGGCCTTTAATATCGGTAGGTTCCGAATTCATTCAACCAGATAAAGAGTACTTGAAAAAAAAATTGCCCTTGTACTGAGCATATACAGACATTTTTTTTTCAGCCACTGCTCCTTAAACAATACAGTAAAACATCTACCTATATAATATTTAAAGGTAACCTGGCAATGATTTCAAGTACATAAGGAGATGCATACAAGTTCGAAGCAAATATTAAGTTCTTTTATATGGATATATTGAACATTCATGAATTTGAGTGTTTCTGCAAGATGGGGAGGGGTTATGAAATTAATCTCTCCTGAATATCAAGGGTTGACTACACTTTAGTTTCTCTTATATCGTTCTCTGCAGGGCATTTACAAATGATTTGAGGGTATTCACACTACGGGTCATTCCCAGAGGTCCATACATTGGCCTCCTCTTCATCCTCTGTCCCAATAGTCTATTTTCTTATAAGCGTCTAAAAAATGGCCACATCCTCATCACTGCCCTTGAAGCCATGTACGCTCTTGCATCATGCCACTTCTGCTTCTAGACTTTACTAGGTTGACAGCTTCTGGAACTCTAATAACAGCACAAACAGACCTTGGGGTCCTGTGCCTTCCTTTACTGTAAAGTGGGTCTCCTGTGTTGATATGGTACAAGGTAGACAAGCATGCATAGCCTTTGAGAGTCTTGCCTTCAGACAGAGTGTCTCCTCACTGCTTTTTCAGCACCTAGCCCAAGTAGTGCTACAATGCAGTAAAAGTCTCCTTTTGGTTCATAATCACGTGCCTAACCAACCCATCTAAGACCCAGCTCAGTCTTGTATCTCCTGCACCAAGTGGTTGTCTAGCAGATGTACTGTGAGCAAAGAGAGGGGAATAGCAGGAGTTTGAAGACAGATGCCCATGTGATACGGGTGTAGAAAGGAGGAGTCTGGACCATCTGTGGTTTGTTTGAATCCTGTAGTTGCGCTTGGGGTCTCCTCTGATCATGAGTTACTTCCACCTTACAGTGAGGTTGTTGCCACACTGGCTAAGCTGATTGGTGGATCTGACAGAGCTCTGCTCAGGAAGGGTAGCTATGACCGCATGGCCTCTTGCTAGTCTATGGTCACATGTGGAGTTTCCCATTGGCATGCTAGAGGTTGCTGTTTGTGTGTACGTTAGCTTTGCAGCACATGTCATGACCTTATTATAGAATCCTGGACATTTGCACTGATTTTCCCATAAGGACCTGCTATGAATTCCATCAGGTACATTTTCTCTGTACAGATACCTCTGGCCCCCTCAGATCTTCCAGGCTTATGGCCCTAAAGACTCCTTCCTCACTAGCCTAAGCTGACGTTTCAGCCTTTTCCTGCTTAGCACTTCATTCAAAGACTTCCCTTTCAACCATAAGGCAAACTGGCCCAGTCTTCCTAAGTGGGAAGTGTCCTTGGCTTGCACAGGAAGATGCTCAAAAGCATTAAGGCTCCTTCTCAACTGGAGGAGAAGGAACACACAATAACCTGTCCAATTTTCTCTTTATTGTGGAAAGAGTGTCCTGCCACAGCCCAGGCAGGCATGGACTCCTAAATTTTTCAGTAAAGTGAGTCTTCTAATTCTCACACCCCTCTGTAGGACATGCCTACATGTGGCTGCCACAGTGACCCTGTCAATCATTATGGCATTGTACCTACTCTGTTTTGGATGTCTAAGTACCACTGTCTGACACATGTTATCCCAAGACTCTGCCTTCCCTGTTCTTTGTAGGAAATACAGTTCCATGGCAGCTCCTTTTCTTAACAACTTTAGCCTGTCACAGAGAATGGACTGCTAAATCTTTCAAAGAGTTTGGAATTCTTCTGTATTAGTCAGCTCCAAGCTTCAATAACAAAACGGCTATAGACCACACGGCCTAAGCAATAGGCATATATTTACTTCCAGTTTTGGAGACTAGAAGTCTAAGTTCCAGATTCTAGTCAATTTTCTTTGTGACTGATGCTCTTTTCCTGACTTTCGGATGGCTGCATTTCTGCAACAAGGTCTTTTCTTAAAAGGCCATCACTTGAGTCTGGGGGACAGCTCAACCTTTTAAAGGCTTGTCTTGCAAATGTAAGGATCTGAGTGTAGTATCCAGAACCCATGTAAAGGAGAATCCATATGTGGTGATGGACCCAGCACTGGGAAGAAGAAAAGCAAATCCCTGTAGCTCTCTCATCAGCCAATTCAGCCACTGAGTGTGTTCTGGGCCAGAGAGAGCTTGTCTCATAAAACAAGCTACAGCGCACCAGAAAAGTGACACCCAGGTCCTGCTCTTGTCAACACAGTATGTGCATGTATATGGATCATGTAGACATACAGACAAGAACAGACACATACACACAGACACACACAGACACACACAGAGGCACATACACACTCAAACACACACAGAGACACAAGTACACATACCATAAGCACACACACACACTAGAGTACTACTCCTCTGATGTTAAGATTCTTTATTTCTGACCTCAGTGAACCTCTGTTTTCCCCTCATACCCAGTCTTCATACACAGTCACACTGGAGACTGGTGGTTGCACAGATGACTTTTGGAATGACACAGGTTCATCTATAGGACCAAGAAACTCATGTTTTTTACACTCCCCACCAATGAATTGTCCTTTGGGTCTTCCTAGGCACTATGTTCAAATGAATGCTTCTGGCTTCATATGACATGTCTGTTCTGGTATGGCCCCTTCTCTGAGGTTTTACATTTCTTCTTTAGTCATCTGCCACTGTAGTACATCACTTTTATTCCATTTAGTGAGGACCACCCCTTTTCCTTTCAAGTTTCTGTGTCTTTTTAAAATGTCGGCACCATCTCCCACCATCGGCAACATGTTGCATCCACTTAGAGTATTCCCATTCCAAGAGTCAATTTTCTCCAATTTATTCCTGTTGCCTTGACCCCACACCCTCAGGACCTAGTGCTGCCGACTCTCCCAGCCCTTGTTGCTGTAGCAGGCTTGTGAAGACACCCCCCATTATCTGTTGGTAGGCCCAGAACTTCCCCAGCTGGAATGTACTGAGATGTCCTAAAAGGATGAGATAGTAACCAGAAGTAAGCTGTGATTTTCAAATAAGAGCTTGTGCTTTTATGTAAGAGGAGAGGAAATGTCAACTTTGGGGAAGGAAGAGTAAGGCACTCCTGTGAAGAATAAGAGGAGATCATGGAGTTTGGATACAGATGTCCCCTCTCCTACTGATGTTGCCATTTCCTTCCATTCATATTCTGGACTATGGGAGAGCTGATTAGCCCTGTGTCTTCAAACTCATCTAACACTTGTTGGAGATGTTTCTACATCTTCAGAGTAATCTGTTCCTGCTTTTTGCTGCACCAAAAAGGATTCTATTTAAATGATAACTTTCATACTGTGCCTCAACTTAATCCCCCTTGCTCTTCATTGTCTTTTTGTGTTGCATCAGTGGTACCCAACAACAACCACTTCCCTCCATAGGTTTGAAGCTTGGATGTTGGCAGAGACTGCTCATTCATTCCCGGCTGCCCAGACACAAAATAATCACTCAGAAACTATATTATTTGCAATACTGTTTGTCTAATATCTTAAGCATATTTCTAGCTAGCTCTTAAATCTTAAATTAACCCATTCTTATTATTTTATATTTTACCACAAGGATTGAGGCCTGCTAGCAAGGTTCCAGCTGGCAGCTCTGATCTTTCTCTTCTGGCAGACATGGCATCTCATTGACTCTGCCTCTTTATCCCAATATTCAGTTTAGTTACCCCGTCTAGCTCTATTTTGCTAAGTCACTAGCCGAACAGCTTTATTCATTAACCAATTAAAGCAACATATATACGTAAGGACTTCCCACACCATTTCCCCTTTTCTGCCTAAATGAAAATGAAGGTTTTAACTTTGACATAGTAAAATTACACATAACAAAAGAGGTATCAACCAGGAATTACAGTTACAACATTTATATCTACTTTATCTTTTATCACAACTAAGGAAAACTATAACTATCTACTCTTCAACTCCATCAAAGACTCCAGAAAGATATAATATTACCTAGGTAAACAATAAATACATTGTAAGCAACTTCCAAAACTATAGAATTGACAGAGACATCTCGCTGTCTGGACAGTCACCCAAAGTTCATCTGTATTGTTGGAGCATCCATCTTCAGCCTACAGGCCTATAATACCTAGCAGACTTTCCCATGAAGCAGGAAAATTTAAAGACAATTCTGCCTATATTAACAGTTGGTCAGTCACTTTCTTCTGTGTCCTGTGCAATGTCTTGCAGACTCTTTCATGAAGCAGAAATCCTGAAGAACTGTTTCACCTATAGGCAAGTTCAGCAGTGATTGTTTTATGGGTCCTGTATGTCCAGTATAACATCAGGCAAGGGCAATTTTCTTGCACAAATGACTAACCCATCCCATAAGGAGTTTCTTTGATGCCCATCATTCTCTTGAAGTAGATTGGTACTGCCAGGAACAGATGTGTCTCATTGTCATGAAAGTCCTAATTTCTTAAAACATTTTAAATGTCATATTCTGTTAATCTTTGAAAAGTTTGAAGAGCTATCCATCTAAAATATATCTTTGCATATCTAGAAAACCTAACTAACATGACTACAAGCTTGACTATTATAAATGACTCCCTATTAACCTGTATTTCTTAATTATACATTACATTTTTAAATGAGCTTCACAAACACAATACCTTAATCAAGAGCAGAAATATACATATAACAAAATTAACCTTAAATTTGTATCAATAAACCAAGATCCACACCAATGCAAAGTATTCATCTCTATGGTATATCCCCCTTTAAATGTAAACAAAGATTTATAAATAATATTTGCTAGTTTAGGTGTAGTTCTTTCCAAACTGTTTCCTGATTTTTGTTGGGCAATATATTTGGGGAGTTTTACTGAGACCTTTCAGGGAATCTTGGCCCATCAAACCACATTAGTCTATAAGGAATCCATAGGTTCTCATTCTCTGTGGCAACAAAAGCAGAACCTCTTTTCCAAAGCAACATATCCTTAGACCCAAATTTTGAAGGCAAGATACCTTTAAAGTACATATGCTGGTTTATCCTAGCAGCCTATACAATGAAATTTCTCTCTGTACTTAGCTCACTTACAGTCAAAAAATTCAAAGAAAATGACATAATATACATAATACAGACTGTTTATTTTCTATCTTCATGTGTATATTTTTCTTTATGCCTTTAATCTATGACTGTCTGCACTTCGTCTCTTTAAAGACTTTATTTTAACAAACCATTTCCTTCCCTTTATAACTGTCTATGTTGTTCTTTTTCTTTTCTCTCCCAAGCCTACATACATTTATCCAACCCTGTGACCCCTTTAGAGGATTTTATATTTGGATTTGTCTTTATTGTGTGCATATCTGTAATTATTTTCTGAGCAGGAGTGTCTTTTTTTAAATGCTAAGCTGGTATGGCTAGGACCAACTCAGTCCTGCCTTTTGGCTCCTCCTAGTCAAACATGATGGAGACATGTCCACTGCCTCTGAGACAGCCAGGTGGGAGCCATTCTTACCACCTAGACTCTGGGAAACACTGTGCAGCTTATAAACCCTTTAGATCTGAGAAAAAGCTAAATCTGCCATGCAATGCACTGTGCAGCTTCGAAATATCTCTGTGTATGGAGGTGAGGAATCCGCCATGCCCTACTGCCTAAGCATGCCTAACAGATCCAATCCCATCCCCTGCCCAGGTGGGAGTGGTGAGCCCCAGGCAGGATCTCAGTCACTTTCTTCCTGACCCCAAGTGGGCACATATGCATCTGGATCTGAAGTGGGTGGTAGGCATCAATCCCCCAAAAGAACCAGAGCTGTTCCTATAACTAGCATGAACCAGGAAGTCTTCCCTTAAAGAAACCTTACAGTTCATGCTACTAAAACTAAGTCAGGAAACCTCTTAAAGGAGCCGTGTCTCCATTTGCCACCAGCAAACAGAGAACGAACTGCATTAATTTTTTTTTTGGGGTTTGGTGTGTGTGTGTGTGTGTGTGTGTGTGTGTGTGTGTGTGTGTGTGTCTCGAATTCCTTCCCAAACTGTCTCATGTTTTAAGTGAATTTAGTTGGCCACTCTGGTACCAATTTGTTGGCAGAGGCTGCTTGTTCATTTCTACCCAGACATGAAATAATCACTCAGAAACTATATTATTTATAATACTGTTTGGCCAATAGCTTAAACACATTTCTAGCTATCTCTTATATCTTCAGTTAACCCATTCCTATTATTTTTATATTTTACCACAAGGATCATACTTGCAAGGTTCCAGGTGGTGGCTTGGGTCTTTCTGCTCTGGCTGCTGTGTGGTGTCTCATTGACTCTGCTTACTTTCTCCCAGCATTCAGTTTAGTTTTCCCATCTAGCTCTATTTTGCTAAGCCACTGGCCAAAACAGTTTTATTCATTAACCCAAAAAGGAACACATATACAGAAGGACTTCCCACACCATTTGGCCTCCACTCCCTCCCCTTTTTCTTCTCACATTGGCAACTCATTTCAGCTCACCATACGGAAAGATGCTAATGACAGCACCGTCCCATCATGTCAACAACCCACCGGACTCCAGTGAACACCAGTGATGGGCTTCACTTACAGCTGTAGGCCCAAACTTCTGCTTTAAAATCTGCTTCTTGTTACCAACTGTCTCAGATATTTTTTTCTAAAAATCAGACTTTGAGATGGAAATTTACATGGTTGATATTTATTAGACAGTGCTCTTGGGAGCTCTGCCAAAGGATGTGAAAGAAGCAGGGCTGGGCTAAGGAACAGGTTAAACTATGGCACAGATGCAGCTAAAGCCTCAGTCAACACCAGGGAACACAGAGCCAAGCTGGCCCCTCAAAGAGGTTCCAACTAATTTCACCAGTATGTCTTTACCCTCTGTATTCTTTGCCTTTGGGAGTATGGTCAAGAAATGATCCCAAACTGAAGGTAACATTTAGTTCTCAATGTTTTTTTGCCATTTTTATATTTTCTTACCTAGATCCTTGCAAATAAATTCATTATAAATAATTAATGGCTCCAGGACTGGTATATATAAGCATAATGAAGTCTCCTGTATCCAGACAGTGCACCTCTTGGTTGCTCTGCTTGCATTCCTTAGGTGGTTCTTGTAAAATTTTAGGAATTCTGAAGCATAAAGAACTTCCAGGAAACTAGAGGGTCAGTGTTAAGCAAATTATTTAAACAGAGAACAAGAAATAAAATATAAACATCCAAATGGACTATGAAATGGGTAGTTTAATAATATGAAGAAAAGGAAGTAGAAAATCATAAAATCAGAGTGAGTGTTCTGAGACCATATCATACCAGATTTTCCTTTCTCTCTTTCCCTTCCTTCCTTCCTTCCTTCCTTCCTTCCTTCCTTCCTTCCTTCCTTCCTTCCTTCCTTTCTTCCTTCCTGTCTTTCTTTCTTTTATCTCTGACTCTCTGTGTCTCTCACTGTCTTTCTGTCTCTGTTTCTGCCCCTCTCTCTCTTCCTTGTTCCCTTTTCCATTCCCATCCTCTCTCATAAGGACTTTTAGGTTGGTAGATTAATTAAATGTGTTTCTGGATCTGTAGAGATGGCTTGCTGGATAAGAGTGCTTGCTAATAAACCTGACAGCCTGAGTTTAGTCCCTTGAAACATACGTGGTTAGAAGAGAGAATTGATTCCTTTAAGATGTTCACTGATCTCAGACATGTCTTCCAGACATCAGTCAATAAATAAATGTTTTAAAAAAAGTAAAATTAAAAAAACTTGTTTCTGGATTTCAACTAAGATATTTGGAGAAAAACAAAACAAAAGTCAGTGTATTATGATATATAACAGGTCATTCCATACTAAGATGTAGTAACAAAAAGTGGAAGGAGTTCTAAGCAGACAAAAACTCAGTGAAGGAACTGAAGATTTAGATCAATGATGAATGGGAGGGAACTTTCCTAATGTCCCCATTGTTCTAATTTAGCTTAGTACTAGCAAAAATTATACAATGGTTCCTATGAAAGTAAAAGCCATAGACATTAAAAATGTCGATGACAAGAACTGGGGATGGTTATCATATTTTCTCGGTGACAGAATCAGGTTCTTAAAAGTTCTCAGCAATCTGAAACAATGGAAGGAATCAGAATGATGAAATTTAACCAAAGAGAACATAGCATGCTACAGTAGGTTCAGAAGAACAATCTCACATCTATAGAGAGCATAATGTGTTACAGTGGGTTCAGAAGAACAATTTCCCATCCGTAGATGAGATCATTATGATGTACAAATATTACTTGTGAATTCCTATCTTGTGAATCTACATGCGTGGATAGTCTAAGACCCAGTGGAGAGCAGACTGATGGCCATCATTCAGAAGCAAGTAGTCTCTTAGCTACATGAATGAAAGTGCAGGGTCTATAGTGGCAGAAGCAATCATCTTATTACACTAATTATCTTAGATCAGTTTCTTCAAAATTGAGCCCAGTGTACTGGGTCAGCCATACTGTGTAAGGCCCATTTCAAAGAAAGAAACTAGGATAGTGAGAACCAAGAAAACATTACACATGAGAAACGGTTTGGGATGTTTTTGACATATAGTGTCAGACATATGATCTGAAAAGATACATTATCCCTAGCTGCAGTTATTTGGAAGCCCACCAGGTGGGAAATTGTTTAGGCATTATGTTCACTCTAAGCGGGACCATAAGACACCACAATGTACAAAGATAGATGTTTAGGTTAAATATAAGGAGCAGCTTATCTTCAGAGTTAACTTGGAGTGCCCACTTTGATACTGGCTGTCCTAGGAGAGAAGAGTATCTGCTAATTGGAGGTCCTTAACCATAGCCCAGAGGACTAAATCACATCCATGTGGAAGGTGATGCAAACACCCATCACCTTGCAGATTGGAGTGGAAGTGGTTTCCGCTCAGTCAATAAGACAAAGAAACAAAACCAAACAAACCAGAATCTCTGAATCTCATCAGAAATGTTACCATTGCTATGGGAACATATCGTAATTCTTGGGACTCACTGGAAGCCAGGTCGAGGGTGGTAGCACTGTTGATCCTTTAAAGATGTACCTTTCAAAGAAACGTAAACTGCTCAAGCACTGTGCCCTGTGTCTGTCAATTTGTTCATGATGGAAGAGACGGAACAGCATACCCCACCTCTACCCAGCCCATCTCTGCCCTCTGGGAGCTGTTGAAACCTGTTTCTATATTCTTCATTGAAATCAAGCATTTGTAACTAAAAATAGCCGACAATGTCAGTCCTCTAAGGATTAAGATTGTTGAGGGGTTAATAAAGACACCCATTTCTTAAGTACTTGCCAAAGCAGTGTTCTAAGTGCTTGATTGTATTTTGTCATTTAGTCTTCTAAACCAGAGGAGAAGCAGATGTTGTCATTGTTCTCAATTTCCAGGTGGGAAACCAAGGCTAAGAAAGTCAGCAGTCATTATAATTGGCAGAAATTAAATCCCAGCCTAAATTGCCAGTGCAGGGACAAAATAATCCACAGTTAAACCCAGCCCTTGTATTTTCCAAGGGAACACGAAGAGCCTGGTTACATTTGGCCTTTCGACCATTTGGGCAGCACTCAGCATGCTCAGGTCGGACTGAGACAACAGCGCTTTTTCCTTTTCCTCTGTCGTGGTTGATCATTTTTATTTGCACTTCTTTATATTTTGGACTACCAAGCGCCACAGTCTGCTCAAACAAATTGAGTCTTATTTCCGTTGGCTCATTTGCTGAGAATAACAGCGGCATATGCCAACGTGGATGAACAGAAAGGCCCCAGCAGGGGTAGGGGCCAGAGGTTGTGCACAAGACATTTGGCTGATAGCTCAAGGTAAAAAAGAAAAAGAAAAAAATGTTCATGTTTGGTTTTTTCCCCTTGCTACAAAAGGAGTATTTCCTCATTGTAAATCAAATTCAAAATTACAGAAAAGCACACATAAGAATATCTCATTTGCAATCATCTTACCGCCAGAAGCCAGATGACCACCGTGAACGTATAGGTACACACAGTCTGAACAATATTGCCTGCAACGCACGCCACTTTGTATATAAAAATGTGAGCATTTTTCATAAAAATGGAAACCTCTACACACAATTTTGTCACCCCCCCCACCCTCCGCTGTACTGTGAACATTTTTCTGCCTCATTAAGTTTTCTTCTACTCCATTATTTGAAATGGCTACATAGCATTCCACTGGACGGATATATCGTAATTGGAACCTCATTTTCCACAAATAAATAAATAAATCACGGGGAAGCTTTCAGCAGGTCAAGTGTGGCTGCTTTAAGAGGTAACAGTGTGATACAAGGCCAGGGAGAAAGGGAGGAAGATGTGGTTTGGGGGTGCTGTTAGTTGGTCTTAGAACCAGCCTGGGCCTTTAGAAATATGGAGATGGAGACAGATATTTAATGCAAACTGTCTAAGAGGGAGGGGTGGGATGTGAGAATTTAAGGAGTTTATACTGAGATGGGCGAACAGGCAGGGTCCAGAGATTTAGGGGGAAGATCAAGAGGGGGGCAAGAATCCTGGTGTGTAAAGAGCAGTTTAGAGTGTAGTTGGATCTAACCCTAATGAGAGGGTAGAAGGTCTGGTCTCGAACCTCAGTCTTACCCACACATGAAATCCCAAGCACCTGCTGTACTTATAGACCACTCAAGAAATAATCTCAGGGAAGCCTAGGGTGTTAGTCCTGAGTGACTAGTCATCTAGAAGAAAGGCTCCAGAAACTGTGGGGCAGGCAATGTGGTTTGCTGTCATGGTTATATGTCTCTGCATGATCCTCTCTGGGTATTCCTCTGTTATGGCTGTGGAAGTCTGCCAGAAAAAATAATCACACATCCCGCCCTCAGATCTTTACCTGGAAGCCAGTGGCCGCCCTTCCCTCCTGGCAGTTCTCCAGCATGGCTGAAGGGCCTGCCTATGCTCTCTTTTCTACTTGAGGGCCTCAAGTGACAATGAGTACTGTTTGACTGGGGGTCACTTCAGAGTCCCTGTGGTCATTTCTCCCATTCTTAGCCAACGTACCCCAAAGCCAAGGGTCACAGGAGTGAACCTGAGGGTCCGAAAGAGAGACCCGAAGCCTGGCAGTAGAAATCTGTACCAGAAGGCAGCAGGGATATCTCAGAATTAACTTCAAGTTTTGACTGGTGAGACAAGAACCCACTGATCTGTGTTTACAAAAGACAAGTAAGTGATGGAGTGCTCTCCTCTCCATCCACTGCTCAACATGTTTTAATGGAATGAAGAGAAGCCCTCTAGGAATCTTTGTAAATGACCTATGACTCTCAAATATGCGCATGAAATTATTTTCCATTCTCCTGAACTAGGCAATAACATTACAAACAACTACGGATGACTGAGGACATGGCGGCTCCAAGGTATGGTTGAGGGGAAGGTTTCCATTTGCTTTGAGGGAGAGGGAAAAGTAGTAGACTGAGCACAACCAGGTCGTGATGGGGGGGTGAGGGAAAGGGGAGGGATGGCAGAAGAGGACCAAGAGAAGGGGCCGAGAAAGCACATGGCAGAAATGGTAGAGTTCTATAGAAATGAGAACCTGGGGGAAGTGAAGCCCATGAGCAGAACATTTAGAGTCGGGTGGAATGAGAAGAGTTGAGAGAAGCCACAGGTACTGAGAGACCCTGAATGTCAGCAGACACTAGAATATGCTAGTAACACCATGGTTATCCATCTGCCCTTGACCTGACGACAACAACAGATCACACATACAAACCCCACAAGGTTTCTGGTTTTGTGTTAGACGGCATTCATGGTATCCTGGGGCACACACGATCTATAGGCTATGGGGTGGACATGCCTGGAGGATGTCTATCTGTAGTATGATAGCTTTAGGGTTGATTAAAGCTAGAACATTACATATTATGTGACCTTGAGTTTGAAGGGAGGTGATAACATAACCAGCCAATGGCAAGCATATGGGGATTATAAGCTTGAATGCCTCTCCTTTGAAGGAAGAGGTTGACTCAACACCTGGCTTTCACTGGGAGCGTGGTGTGTGAAACCAGGCCTCGGGGGCTGGTTGCCTTTTTTTCCACCAAACTCTGACTGTTCTAAGACCCAGACTGTAGAACTGCGAGTTCATCAGTCCTGCCCTGTTAACCCAGGGCAACTGTCTGACACTCGCAAGAGCCCCAAGGGACAAATGGAGAAATGACATTAGAACAAGATGGACTGGACTCAAGTTGCTCCAGCCTCTCTAGGCCATTCTTTTTCTGTGAGTGAGGTACATGGGGAAAGAAAAGGGAAAAAAGAAATCACCCACAACTGCCCTAAATGAATGATGTGTGCGGACTGCAGAGTCAGAACCAGAAACAAATAATTGTATGGCTGAAATGTTTTTTGGCTTTTAGAGCCCAGTGCATCTCTGTCTATAGTCAAGGGATAACCATCAGACAGGTGGACATGCATCTCAGCCCAGAAAGCTAGCCATTGGTGTGGTCTGTCTCTTAGGTGAGGTACAATATGATTGGTTACATTTCTCCTTAACAAACCACAGTCTTGCCCTGATTTTTCTCTCTCAGATCACTTGTGGATCACCCTGACAGGAGTTTCGGGTGTTCCTAAATGCTCCAGTCACACAATTACAGTTAATCTCTGCATTTACTCTCAGGCTTGCTTAATCATTTCCATTGTGTATGGATTTTACTGAGTTTAATTCTCAGAGGACACGTGCATTCCCTCATCACCCAGCGCTCTGGGGCTCTCAGTGTCTCACTGTCACCTCCTTGAAGGCGGCGAATGGAGATACAAAGGCTGTCTACACCCCCGCGTGTTCTTCAGATATTGAGGTGAGTTCCTGGGAGCTGTTGTTAATAGCAAAGGCAGATCTCAGGGCTCAGTTTGGGGATTGAATCCCTCCTTATTATAGGAGCTCATCTTCCCTACATGCAAGGATAATAAATTATTTGGGGAAATACAGAGGACACCTACTTGATTATCAGTGCCCAGTAGAATCTATTTCACACAGAACTGTGACAGAGCTGATCTGTTGATATCTGTTAGTGGGTAATAAACTACAAAAGATAAATAACCAGCTGGATATAACATTACTCAGTGAATTGTATAAATATTTATTTGTTGTCTACTCATTAAGCAGATGAATACAGAAGGCCCCAGACCTAAGGCCATAGCTGTGTCTGCTCTGTAGAAATGATTAGTGACTATAGTATACCCATATGCTTTTGGGGGGCTGTGGAATGGGTTCATGGTTTGGCCCCATCTCTCTCCTCAGGATGCCTCTGGCTTCTGAACACGGATCATCATCACTGGCGAGAACCCTAAGCAAACCATCTTTAAGGTGGTCCTTGAGGTCTGGAGGAAGACGAGGCTGGATGCTGACTACATAAGGTCCATCAATGCAGTTGTCCTCTGTTGTCACCTTGTGCTGCCATGCAAGACCTTCTAGATGGCAGCACTGAAGGTTTCCAGATTCTTCTATGTACCATCTCCAAAGGGACCAGGATCTCTCTTCTGGTCCTTTTCTTTGTCCTCCATGTTGCATGACTCAGCATTTTCTCTGACCAAGAGACCATCAGGTTCAGAGGGCCTGGAGAATAATCCCCCATCTTATTAGGCGATTCTCCTCTGTCACCTCTAATTTTGTGCCTTTGCAGGGGGGCACTTAATAAGATGGGGGTGGCACTTTCCATTGAAGGGTACCCATGTGGAGCACAGGGAGAAGGTGCTCCTCCACGGTGTTTGTTTCCATCACACATTAAAATCGATGATGTTTGTTTATCTGGTGGAATGACAACTTATTTCTCTGGACAATCTGGCTTCACAATTGCTCGTTCAAGGGGAAATCTGATAAGAAACAATAGTCTGGTCTTCAGGTGCATTAAACCGTTGTATTCTAATTTAAACCTCAGGCACTCCAAGAGTCTGATTTGTCTTTCCTTTAGTGCATGTGGTTTTTTTCTTCACATTATTGATTTTTGATTCTTTCTTTCTTGAAAAGGAACACGATCCTCAAAAGCAAGGGCCAGATGAGAAAATTGAGTAAGGTCATCATCGAAGCCGTGCATACAGCTCGAGCAACGTTCAGAAACAAAATCACCAAGAGTTTTACAAGGTACTTGAGATGGAGCAGAGGGCAGATTGGGTACAGGGGACATTGCAGTACAGGAGACATTGCAGTGTTGTAGTAACTTTATACAGTGGTTGGATCAAGGCTAGTCTTTGAGCCATGGGATGAAGGTTTTACAATTCAGGCAAGAATGGTTCAAAATAACCATATAAAATTATAGTAGTAATGGACCACACAATTCTTATGTTGGCCAAAGTGCTATATTACTTTACTCTTTTAATGCATTGCTTTATTTAGAATCAGAGAATTGTGGACCACTGGGCAGGACGAGAAGGTAGAGAGTGGACAGTTCAAAGAGTACGTCTTCAAGTCAAAAACACGAAAGCCAAGAGCTGTTGAATGGCTTGCTGAAAAGCCCTGTCTTGCTCCCCAGAGCAGTTTAGAGCAGGTGTGGGGCAGGCAACTGCATTTGTGCATCTTCCCAAACTGACTGTGTGCCAGCCCTTCTGCCAGGCTCTGCGCACACCATGATAAACAGAAGCCGTGTGATCTAGTTCCCCAGAGAATTTAGAGATCTGTAAGCGAGGCCGGCAGATTATGCTGCAAGACAATGGCTAAAGCAACGTGCTGTGTCACCCTTTAAAGAGGGCAGGAACACAGACAGGGAGTGAGAAGCATCTTAGTGTCCAAATAATGTCTCTAGCAGGACCAAGTGTGAAGACACAAGGCATGGTATAGAGTATGACAAAACAGGTGAGAAGTTGTGAAGGGATCATTTAATTTTGTCCACATATTTAGCCTGTGAAAGACAGAGAAGAGCTTAGTCACAACTGTGGCTCAGTACAGTTACCACAGAAAACAAAGATGGCACCCTTAATGTCATTATTGCGTCTCTAGGCAGAAGCAATGCCAATTTTCCTTGAGGGGAAAAAGACAGCTTAATGGCATCAGACGTTTGGAATGTAGCTATGTTAAAAAAAGGAATGTGCTTTCTCTTTGGGGACCTGGGATGGACACATATAGGAACAAATGGCATGTGAGGAAAATGTCAGATAGGTGAAAGGTCAAACTGGCTCTCCAGGGCATGATATGATAGTGGTTTGTAGCTCCTTTGCCTCTCATAAAGTTGACAGTGAAGTTGGAGTTGACAGGGTGATGAGCGAATTGGAATGACCAAACTGTATGATCTACAAGAAGCCCTATGTAAGGATAATGGAAGATTCAGACTGTGTTTGAATATACATGGAGGCTACAGTCATCCTAAGAGGCATTGTGCAAACTTTAAAATAAAAGAAAATTTAAATAGAATCAATTTAAATCAATTTCACTTTAAAAAATTCATGTGCAGTACATTTAAGAAATGGGAAGAATGAAAAAAATGAACCATCTGTAGCCTCCCAGAGAGGCTATGAATCTTGGTTGTTCCATATGCAGCTTAGGGTTTAGTAGAATTGCAAACCTGCAGGTAAGAGATGACTTTTATTAGTATGTGAAGGGTGTAGGATACCTCTTCCTTCCTCCCAGCCTTCTATGCGGTTTCTACCCTGGAAAGGTGAAAGAACAGAATTGAAGACACTATTGGGGCATCTACTCTAACTCCTTTTTCTAGCTCCTTTGTTTTTGATGGTATCTTATTTTGTAAAAGGTGTTCAAAGCTGATTTGCATGTGCTTTTGCACTCCATGCCATGGAGAAGTGGAGAATGTCAAGGTTTACCTCTCAGTCCTGCCAGACTTCTGCGTGGTGAGCAACCTGACGACTCCAGGCTTGGATTCAGTGGTTGTTTAAGGAGATAAAATACTTACTTCAAAGCACTGCTTGAAAAATTGAAGGACTTGAGGGACACAGAATACCTAACAATGTTTGGCACACATTCAGGGACTGGTACTCAGGAGCATCGTTTTCACTCAGTCTCTGTCTTGTGTTGTCATCCTGGGAGTTAGAATGACAGTTTTTACATATGAAGAAACCAGAGAGGCATGGTGCCTCTGGTGCTGCCAGACTGCTAACAGGAGAGGGAGTCTCCAGTCTCCTCTTGCCTTCTAATAAGGCACAACCTTAGCTTCTCCAGAGATTCTTTCTGAATCCTCAGAGAAGCCACTGTTGGGAAATTTATTAGCATTCGATTTTATTCTAAATTTTGTTTCCAAAATCATTTTCAAGATACCATCAAGAACTTATTTCTGTACTTGGCGTGAGAGGTCATTTTCGAGCTAATCCTTCCAGCAAATAGAGTTTCAGCCCTTACAGGAGGTCAGCCATATGCGCAGATAGCCCAGCTCAGACAGCCTGAGCTGGGGCTCATGAGAAATCAGGACAGTAAGGGAGAGTCTTGGCCCAGAACTCTGTCCTGACACTGTCCATGGTGACAGGATTTGCAGGCCTGGAAAGGCTAGGAATTTGGCTAGGCAGAAAGTCTTCCAGTGGTATGGTCAACTGTATCCGTTTTTTGGAGGATGTTCTTGACTCCTTCAGTAGGCCCCCCGAGTTAATGGGTTATTAGAGAAAGCAGCTGAGGCATCCATTAGAAACAAAGTCACTAAAGTTGTCATTGAACAACTGAGTCCCTTGTTAGGAAGCCTAGGTTCTATGCTTGATACACTGGGGTAAGTACCTCGACCTATTTTATATGAAATGTACACATTCTTACCAGCTCTTGGAAACCTCATACAGTCAAGGAAGGAATAAAGTGGCCGAGGAAAAAGCCTTTTAGAAAGTGCTAATCAGATACATAGCACTGTAAAGAATGGAGGTGGGGGTAGAGGACACATTGATCTTGAACACAAGCCAAGTTGAAAAGTATTCAACCTTGTCTTGTATGGATGGGACTTCATACTATGTAGTTTATTAAGGGGAAGTGAATATAGACTAGATATTTAGGGTTTTAAGAAAGTCATTACTGATAGTACATGGCCACATTCTCAAAAAGAATGACAAACATGAGAGAGAAGCCTGAAGTTATGTATATTTTAGTGCAGGAAGAAAAAGTGATTGTGTTTGTACCGCATGCTGTGTAATAATGCACCTATAACCTATTGGACACTAAGGAGCATGGACCTGATTGGACAAGGACAAATGTATCCTTCCATTGAGGACCAACTTGTAGGATGCCTGCCACAACATCATGAACTTGTAGGCAATGACCTTCAGGAGAAGAGAGGGGATATCTACTTATACCTCCATGCTGAATTAGGCTTTAAGCATAAAGAAAACTTTGCTGACTTACGGGGGCAGCGTTAAGCTAAGTAGAAGTATAGCACAGGCATGGAGCTGTGAATGAAGTTCTGGGGCTGGGTGTTAGCAGGGCAGGATGACTGAGACAGTGTATGTGGGCAGAGGTCAGGAAGTAAGAGGTATGCCGGGGCTAGAGTATAAAAGACCTGATTATACAGTAAGCCCAGAGCCAAGTCTGTGGTTTTAATCCTTGAAATAGTGGGAATTCGCGATGACCCAGTTTGAGGGATTTTTTAGAGAGGCATGGCGGTGGGCTCAGTGGTGAGAATCTAGGGTCCATTATAAAGCAAGTGGGTCATTTTTAGAAGGGACAATGAGGACAGAGGAAGAGAATTTAGAAATCCTGAGTTAGACCCTATTGTGCACATGTAGAACTCTGAGGCAGAGACTTGTACCTCTTCTAAGCAGCTCGGTGGCTGCTGTTGTCTTGAACTATTCAGAAGCTGTAATTACCTGTACAAAGCCTGAACAAGACTGCACCATGAAAATTCCATCATCAAGGGGGATGGGATGGGGTTTGTCGCTCACACGACTTTTCCCTCTGTTGGATCCTGGGGGAGGAAAGACGTTTTCTTCAGTGGTGTAACCACTGGTAAGTGTTTCATGCACCAATAAATAATCTTTCATCGATGTTCCTCTATGTAACTCTAATAAAAGTTATGTGGACAAAATAAATTGATAAATCAATCAATCAACCAATAAATAAATATGGTATGAAAGAGGACTAATTGAAAAGAGGAAGGGAATTAGTGGTAGTGAAATGGGAACAAAAATGGGTAATGAAGAGAGGACATATATGATCAAAATATATGCACGCATGAAAATGTCATAGTGAAACCCATTAGTATGTGTAATTAGCATAAGCTAATAAAAAGCTTTAAAAATTCAAAACAAAAATTGAGAAAGATAAAAAATGAGACTGGGAGATAGTGAGTTACTTGACCTTGGAGTGATCAATTATTAAATCATTTGCAGATGCTTGGCTGAGCTAGGATACTCTCATCTGGTAGCTTCCTCAGAGTTCCATCTTAAGCTTGTCACAAGGCATTATAGTTAGGTGTCTATGCTACCCACACTTCCTGTAGGCATCTCTCATGAGGGCCTTTCACTCACTGACTAGTTCTGAATTTGAAGGAGCATCCACTGCATTAGGTCAATGACAAGTAACCTCCAAGGCTCCTTGAAGAGCCAGTTGTAGTAGACTTTCGTGTCCCACTAGCCAGTCCGAAATAACCACATAGAGACTTCTTATTAATATAAATGCTCAGCTTAGATGTTTTTAACTAGCTTTTGTCACTTAAATTAATCCATTTCTATTAATCTATGCACTGCCCCAAGGTTCATTTACCTCCTGTATGAACTTCCCATCCTGCTTACTCTGCATCTCATGGGGTCTCCTCAGACACTTTCTTTCCTGCAATCTCTTAGTCTGGTTCTCCTACCTAGCCTTATCCTACCTAGCCATCAATCAATCAGCTCTTTATTAGCCAATGAGAGTAATACATATTTACAGTATACAAAGATTGTTCCACAGCACTAAGTGACTCCACACCCATGAAGAAAGAAGATTGACCAAGAGTATAAAGAAGGTTTAGCAAAAGGTGATGACTGTGGTAAGAGATAATATATTACAGACAGCCCCCCAGTTACTCAGCTTTTGGTATTTTGACTTCATAATGGTACAAAACCCACATGCATTAAGTAGAAATTGTACTGCAAAATTTGAACTTTAATCTTTCCTTGGGTGAGTGAGAGATATACAATATGATACTCTTGGAATGCCCAACTTACAAGTGAAGGTGAGTGTTCAGAGCAGGCTGGGTTAGGCTGTGATACAGGTGTTAGGTGTAGTAAGTACATCTTGGTTTATCATACTTTCCGTTTATGATAAAAGGAGGGAAGCATTTATGACATGCCACCTGAAGGAAGAGAGGACAACCTGTGAAATGAGGTAAAGCCAAATGGGGGAGGTCTTGTCTCTTCTGAGTAGACTCGAGCCTGTGTTTGGGGGTGTATGTGTATGGGTGTAAATAGGATGTGGCTGTGAGTGTGGGTGAGGTCTGGAAATGAGTAGGGTATAGGGATGGTATAGGCAGAGTGTGCACTCCCCAACACTATCTTGATGGAATAAGTCTGGACTGTTCAGGTACCCTGAGACCTGATAGAGTTTGAAATAACCAGTAACATCTATGGAACTGGGTGGGAGGTGTATAAGATGTGTGATAAACATATGGAAATAAGGGCAAACAACAGAGCTGAGGATACAAATATTGAACAGGGTCTGGGCCTCCAACTAAACCAACATTGGAAAATGAGCAGCTATGAAAGTAAAATAGAGGAAAGCCTAGAGGAAGATGGGGTAAGACAGAGGGAGGACAGGCTCAAGATGGGCCTCTTGCATTACCAGAGGCTCTAGGTTAGAATCTCCCCAGTGCTGTGGGAAGGAACACAAAGAGAATGCACATGTGTCATAGGTCCAGGCCTGCCACCAGGAGCCAGTTCACCATTTCTGTAGAAATCCCAAATTCTTTGTATACTTCATTCCTCCTTAGCACTTTGGGCCTAATCTCACTTAACCCTTATGTGTTCCCCTCAACTGAGTCTGCCTCACATTGAGTGTCTCTTCTGTATTCACTCCCTTGGATTCAGAGCCATGGAAGCTTGTATTTGGTTACAGTGATTAGAGGATTATTTTAGAATGTCCCAAATAGAAGCTTGGGAACAGTGTTCTGTATGAAAGGAGAGGATTGGGAGCCTCAGGGATTCATCACGCAACTCAGTTGCCTAGCAGGTGTGATCTTTTTACCCCAGGGATGATGCTGAGGCTGTCACTACCTGAAAAGAGGCTTCTAGCAGGATGGTAAGAAGCATGTCAGCACTGTCCAAACCACAATCGAGTCCAGGGAGGAAGGAAAAAAATCACAGGAATGATATCTCGTTTTCCAAGAGCACAGGGCTTAGAGCTATCTGCTTGTTGGAATACTGAGGGACTAGATACCTATGTCCAAATAAGGAATAAGGCTCTGACATTATGATGGTGAACAGTCTTTTTTATATTTTTCCAACCCAGCAGTCAACTGTGGTTCCTGGAGGAGAACTTGGAGCTGGAAGGAATAACAAAGTCCCCTCGGTGGCTGTCCTTGTATATCCACACAAATGGGAGTATGACTTAAAGAGAGTCAATATCACAGATTGTCCACATCCATCAAATTCAAGGGTTTAGAAGCAAAAGTCTCTGGAAATGTAACTCGGGACAGGGAGGTCTTTAGTAGGTTCTGAATCAGAGCAGACAGAACGTGTCAAACGAATGGTTTGGGATGCAGCTAGCACAGTGGGGAAGTACTCTTCCAGCTGTGCAAGGCAAAGCCTTGGCTGTATCCTCAGTAAAAAGTGTAAAAGTGTACTTGTGTAAACAAATGTTTGGAAATCACGTGACATGGTATGGGCCCGGAGTTGGGATCATTGACCTAGGAGTAGAGTGCAGACACTCCTAAAACGGGAGCCCTCCTCTCCACTGGCTGACTAAGGCAGAGGATCCTACAGCCCCTTTGGCTCTTCCCTCCAGAAGAGACAGTGTTGCTCCAAAGCAACTTCCCCGACCCAGGCTGCAAGGGGGATGATGTGACCTCCCAGGCCCCTGTTTTTCTAGCAATGGTCTGTACAAAGTATTTTCACCCTGTGGCCTTGTTACACATTAGGAAGCATGTAGACTAGTCTGAACTCCCTTGATCACATAACATCAATTGTATCCTCTGGAAGGTTTTGCTCTCAGGAAATAAGGACTTGACACAACAGTATAGACATCACTTTCATCTGGAAGACAGTCACCCACATATGACCCAAAGGGGCCAAACTCAGTGAGGACTTAGGTGCAAATTTTAACTGGAAGCATGGGCACTAGGAGACAGTCAGCTGGGATCTAGTCAGGTGCAGTGGACTCAAGTTTTAATCAATACTGAGTAGTGGGAGACGTGTACGGGCAGAGGAAGGAGGCATCTTCAGATTTAGGAAACTAAATGGAGTGATGAAGAGGAAGGAGAATGGTGTACCCTGATTTCTGAGCTTCAAAGGTCTTAGGACTGAAGGAAGTCTGAGGCAGATCTCCATTGTGTGCCTGGATGTGGAATTGGGCCCATGTTCAATGCATGGGGCATCTACGGGTGATATTGGAAACTTAGAACATAATCGTTAACCTTCTCAACTGCTGCAGTGAAGCTGATCACATGGTGGTCTAGTCTGGTTGAGTGGAATCTAATTTTCCAGTCCAATCTTTGGTAGAGAGCTATGTTACGGGTTGTTATGCCTACATGTCCCTGCTCTATTCTCCAATGTGGAGTGTGTAGGTGCTGGGGTCTTTGAGAGGTGGGGATTTTTGGCATGGTATCTTGATGCATTGTCCTTGAATGGGATTGATTTTAGTCACAGAACCTGTTCAGTATTCCTGAAAATAAGTTGTTTATGGCTTCCTGGCTTACTATATAGCCATATGATCTCTCTCTCTCTCTCTCTCTCTCTCTCTCTCTCTCTCTCTCTCTCTCTCTCATAATAGGACAGTACCAAGGAATCCTTCTTCAGAACAGAATCAATATAACTTTCAAATCTTGGACTTGCAGTTAAAACTGCGGGTTAAACAAATAGTTTCTTTTATACATTAGCCATGAAAAGGAAACTAATGATGTTAATACAAAACCCATTAATTTGATTGATGCAATTTAAATAAAGTTTTAATTTTATTTTATTTTAAATGATATAATTATAGTAAGTCAGAGAACAGATACCTCAAAAATACCAAGTGCCAAGTAAATGTTGTGACAACTGAATCTTCATCAAAACCCAGTGAAACAGGTTTTGCTATCTCTGTTGCAATATAGTGAGATTCAGAAAGTTATCTTATAATTTCACTATTTACAATTAGTTGTTAGACATCTAGCTTTAGAATACCAGTCCAACTCTAGTGTCTATGTCTATTGACAGAGAAGTTTAGCTGCCAGATAGGACAAGAATTCTTGGATCTTGACCAAATCACACTGGAGTGATCCAGGTACCAGGGTTAGAGGAGGTGAGAAGAATTGCTCACTCCTTTAATCTGAGCCTAGTTGTCTTTTTAAGGACCTGCTTTAGGAAGTCATCACTATGTTGACCAGACCACCTACTGCGAACTTGGAACTTCCCTGAGAAGCCAGAGCAGAGTCCTGCCTATGAGTGTCATTGTCAGGCCTGAAATTTCAGATCTGCTTCCTAAGTCCTCGCTGGATTACAGAGGCTTTACAACTTGGAGACTGTTCATGGACCACTTTCCTCCTCACAGCTCTGTTGATTGAAGGGTGGATACCCATCAAGGTTTCTTCAACCATCTTTGAAGCTGATGGTGATAATCCATTTGCATCTTCATCTTTCCACATCCCAGCCTCCAAGTTTCAGTTTCCGACTTCCATCATAGGTAGCTAACTTTGATTCCAGGTCAGAATCCATCTGTCCTGTCTATGTCTCCCTTCCCCGCTATCTATTGTCACCATACCCTTCATAATCCTATTTCCTTGTCTGATCTTGGACACGTCTACAGACCTTCTGTTCTCTCCTGCTCATCATCAGTCAATAGATCCTTCAGAAAACAATCAACATGGACTAGTGAGCTTTGTCTGATTTAGAGTCCTATTAAAAATTTAAATTTCAAATCCTAAGGGATCCAAATACACATTGAGCACACTTCACATTCTACCAATATTTGCAAAGTAAGAGAGAGAGAGAAAAAAAATCAAGCTATTATGAAATGATATCCAATTAATTTCCATTAATGAAAAATGCATTAAAATGAAGCCAGTCATCTGGGTTCACATTTTTACTTTAGCCTGCCTGGTAGAGCTGTCTGGTCCCTAGGTACATCCTTAGCAACTGCGCTGCTCAGAAGACGCATTGCAATAGGATGTGTTCTATGCTGAGGCATCAGTCAAGGAGTCTAAAAAAGCTGGAGACGGGAAGAGGCCAGAAGGTGCCAGGTGGGATGTGTGATGTGCCTGTCAATCACCAGACTTCTGACAGTGACTAAAGATACATCTCAGGGTGAAGGAGGTAGTTATGTTAGCTAGGATCAAATACCTCTTAGGCTTTTAGAGATAACCAACACTTAACATCTGGGTTGTCACAACTCAAAACAAGAACTTCTCTTTCCATGTCCGCTGCTTACACTCTTAGACCCTCTCAGCAATTTTCCCCTTTGCCTCAGAAACTGAGATGGTTAGCATTTTCAATCACTATGATCTCAGAAACGATTTTTAACAATCAACTAGACAGTTTCTTTAAAAAAAGGAGTAAGAATTGCCCTTCTTGCCATCCATTGTAGATAAGGTGTGGCTCTTTGTTTTGCCCTGGAAGCAACCCAGGCCAATTTCTAGCACCCTGGAACTTCTGCAAACGACTCTGTAATTATCTTCAGGAACCTAGATATGGAAGCCAACCTTGGCTCAGCTAAGACTGGCAAGTAGTTGAGATGGCATTCTGTTGATATGACAGCGACACACTATCCTAGTGAGAAAGGGAGAACAGAGAGGGGCTGACTCCACTCCCCCCAGAGCCTTCTGTGAATATTCAACACCACAAATCTGCATCTGCCTTGAGAATTTGCAAGAGGATAAGAAGCAAGAAGTTTCAAAGAGACCAGTGAGGGTGTTAGGTCACAGTTCTGGCCACAGCTAACCCTAAATATCACTTCTTTGTGTCCAGATCTGAACTCAAGGTCCTTAGATACCATGGAACAGAAGTTCCAGTCTCAGGCAAGAAAAGGCATTCTGTCTCAAACCACTACACCTGGAAGAGACTAGCAGGTCATTCTATATAATTGCTTTTAGACTTCCTCTGCACATACTCCCCTCTGAGGACCTCAATAACTGCACATGTTCTCAGTACACATGCACCTGTGTGCCTACACACAATTTACAGGGAATCCATAGATCCCTTTCACCTACACACAGCCATTTAGGGCTTCCCAGGTGTGAAGATAAGCTGTCATTGTCAACCTGACTGGATTGAGAGTAGTCACCTCGGAAACAAGCCTCTGAGCATGACTGTGTGGGAGTTTCTAGACTGAGTTATGTGGTGTGAGAAGACCCGCCGAAATACAGTCAGCATCATTCTGTGAGCTGGGGTCTCAGCCTTTTTATAGAGAAGTTGTTCTGAGCACCGCCATTCATCTTGCCCTGCTTCCTAGCAGCGGACACAAGTTGACCAGACACCACCGTGCTTTACCATGACAGACTGTTCCCTGCAACTGTGAGCTGAAGTAAACCTTCTGTTCTTCAATTGGCTTAGTTCTTTTGCCAGAGAAGCAAGAAAAGCAATGTGTCAGATTAGCACATCTTTGTCTACACATCACTTCTTCATTTCTAGTTGGGGAAGTAGACACACAGAAATGCCAGGCAAGTGGCCTACGGCGACACTGTTGAGTAATGGCTGAGCTGTGGCCAAGACTACTCTTCCGTCTGCTCATGACCCTGTTCCCCAGGCTTCATGAAATTCTTGGGGCTTGCAAAGACCTTTCAAAGACCTCCTTGCTCCCTGTGAAAATGTGGATAGGCCTGGTCTACCTTGAATTCATGTGCTAGACTAGGGATGAATACAGCTGACTAAAGACAAATCAGGAGGAGGATGCTAGGGAATGTCCCCCACAAGGAGCAGCAATGCATGGCTCTGCAAGGAATCCATGCTCAGACTACTCTAGAACAAATGGCTTTCTGCATTTACATTTCAATTGCATTTTAATAAATAAGGGCAGCCTGAATATCTAAGAGTAAAATAGTCCCAATGGTCAGCCTTACAGACCAGGTTATGGTAAGACACATCTTTAATCTCAGTAGCCATAATGGCACACACCTTAATCCCACTAGCCACACTAGTTGCCATAGAAACTGGGTGGTGCATGCCTTCAATGATAGTGGTGCATGTCTTTAATTACAGTCCTAGAAAGGATTATAAAATGGGAGGAAATATCTTTCAGACATGCAATTTCCATCAGAGATTCCTGGAGGCAGTATCGCCGTTTTCGGACGGAGGTCGAGGTAAGAGCCAGTGGCTGGCTGGCTGCTTTGCTTTTCGGATCTTCAGGTTGAACCCCAATTTCTGACCCTGAGTTTCTATTAATCGTGCTTCAGTTTTCTGCCATGTAACCGTCACGAGGTTAGTGAGACTGAGACTCCACTTCATCCGCTCCAACAGGAAGTGGTGGCAATGCCAGTGATGCTTGTGGTGAAGGAAGAAGGGGCACACACAGGAAGTGGGAGGGAGAGGGGACTGTTTCTGTACTGGTCCTCATGCTAGGAGTGTCCCTGGGTGGCCTTGAGCCTTAGGCATCCCCAGAAAACATGATACCAGCTGCAGAGACATTTGAGCCTTAAGCACCTGCTTCTCCATCAAAGGGTGGCCACTGCCACTCCCTGCCCTATGCTGTTTCTCACTGACTCCCGGTTAGCTGCGAGGCCAGCTTGCCCCCTGCTGGCCACCCAGCTCTAGGTAGAAAGCAGTAGGATTTGGCCAGGCAAGCTCTGCACAGTGGAGCTGGGGGAGTCTGAGATTCCTCTTTATTAGGAGTGGGGGAGGGGCGGGGCTTGACTAGGGTGTAGGGGGGTCAAGCTGAGTCCATTTTTTCTCGCTGCTTTAGGGGTGAACGACTTCCTGATAGTCAGCTTGCAAATCTTCTTGACATTGTCCAATTGAAAATGTATCCCGGTGGCAGCTTGGTGTCCAGGGAAATGAGAAAGGGCAGGAGGTGGGTGAAAAGGTGAGGGAGGAGGAGGCCGTGGAAGAAGTCAGGAGTTAGTTACATCAGGCCCTCCAGAACAAGAGTTTATGACAGTGTGCACGTGGATATGTGTGCATGTGCGTGAGTGTGCAAGTATGTGCGTGCGTGTGTGCGTGCGTGCGTGTGTGTGTGTGGGGGGGAGTGTTTCAGTGAAGAGAGACTGCCAAAGGCAGAAACAGAAAGATAGAGACAGAAGAAAATAGTCAGTGAGATAAAAACAGAGATACAGAGACAGAGAGATGGAAAGACAAAAAGACAGATTGAGGAGGGGGAGAAGGGAGAGGAGAGGAGGAGAGGAGAAGAAGAAGAGGAGGAGGAGGACAAGGAGAAGCAGCAAGAGAGAAAGAGGAGGAGGGGGAGAGGAGAACCAATATACTTCTCTAGCATGGGCCAGAACCTTCCCCTTGGGTTCAGGGATCACATCTGAGAGAGGAGCCTGAGGCTCTAGAAATCTCCTCCTATGTGATGCCTTCCACAGGACACAGAGGCCACCCCAGTCCAGGCTGGAAGCTGCACAAGCAGGCTGGCAACGCCTCAGGCGTAGGTGCTCTGATGAAGGGACCTAACAAACAGAGCATCCCTTATCTTTCCGGAACAGTCAAATCCCTCCACATCAGGAACAAATAGAATCCATCCCTGCAAGGCTGGGCGGCCCCATTGCCAGTCAGAGGCTCTGCGTGCCTTTCAATTTGGTCTTAAGATGCAATGGATACAAACTGCAAAGGTTTGGTCAGCGTTTGAGCGGAAAGCAAATTTTATAGCAGGGAAGGGGGAGGTGGCAGGAGGCAGGAGGGAAAGAAAAAGAGCTGAAATAGAAAAATTGCTGAAAAGCCTCCTGCAGGCTGTCAGGGGCATTAACTTAGGATGATGTAGGAGAAACGACTAAGTGGTTTCCGTGTCAGCTACACTGAATCAAACTTGCTCAAATATATGCCCGTGAGTGTGGCAACCAGGAGACTCCACCTCAGAAACGGAGAACACAGCCTCCGTGGTGTTATGGGTTTCTTATATTTTGCAAATATAAGGAGAGCTTTGCATAAATTACATTTGAAAGAGGAAGGTGGATGGGGGAGGGGCGATTTCAGATTTTCTCTGAGAGGGGTGCTGAGAGGAGAAGCTCTGGATCCCTGCAGCCCCTTGAACCCCATCTTCCAGGGAAAGTAATAGAAAGCTAAGGAGTGGGGATGGAAGCAGGTATCTGGCCAGTGAGAGCCAGGGAAGTGAGGCCGACTGAAAGGGGAAGGGCTTCCTCTGGGAGACCTGCAGAAAGCAAAGAGATCCTGGACCCTCCTTGCTCCAGAAGTCTAAGAACTTCATCTCTTCCAGATGCTACACCTTCATCTCTTACACTCCCTCGGGATGGAGCAAATACATGGGAAGAACAGAGCACACAGAGACCAGGGTGCTGGTTCTCAGCCTTTGGTACCCAGCTATTAACCTGTGACAGTCACCCACCTTACTAGGTATTGATGCATAGTGTGAAATTGGAAATTAATTTAGTCATTAGTTTAAAAAATTCATTTAATAAAGATAAATAATGTATACTATGAACCAGGCATTATTCTAAGTGTTCCATAAGCAATATTTTATTTAACTGCTGTAAATTTTCATATACAGAATAGGAAAGTGAGGACCAAGGCAACTGCCTTTTTCAGGGACAAGCATAGGCAAACAGGTGAGGAATCACACCTTTGTATGGGCCCCTGTCCTTGGCAGCAGGGGAACCTCTGGCTTGTCTGTAACAAAGGTAATGAATGGGCTGTCACTCAGTGGCCATGCTTCTTAAACTGTCTGAGAGTCGGAGAAACATGTCATCTAAAGGAAGAGTCACACAACAAGAAGTATAGGTGGCCACTGCTAAGAACTGTGTCTTGCAGCAACCAATTTCTAAATTCTGTCTAGTCTTTGGGAGTTGAAGGAAGACCCCCCCAAGTCTAGAATGAGTCTAGACCGTGACACCCTGAGCAGGTCACTCAACTAAATCTGCCTGAAATTTTGCCCCTTGCAAACCCTGGACGGGTTACTTTAATCTATTAAGTATGTGCCCATTGGTCATGCTGTTCTAGTATGCAGACACTGTGGCTAAACTGGGCTATGAACCAATGATTGGCACAGTCTTGTATGCTATGTCAGGCCCATGGGAACAGCTGATTGATATATCTTCACTTGAACCCCAGGTTTTTTTACTTCCACCTATGACTAGGAGACTGGGGCTCTCAAGGAGGAGCAGGCAGGAGTAGAATTAAGACAACCACCATCCCGTAATTGCATGGGCCTGGTAGGAATTCCATAGCCCTGTTTTCTCATCCATCTTCTGTTTGGGGTTTTGATATGTTCTTTCATCCATCCCCCTCTGAAGCTACCTGCCCTGTGTGATGTTTTCATTCTTTTATCTAATTTTCCTCCTGTCTTCTCAACATGTACCTTATTCTCCTGTTTCTCTGATTTCTTCACTCTCGACCCTCCATCCTGCTCCCTCCAGTACTGAGAATGTTCCAGCTCGTTTTCTTGTTCTCTGTCCTTTGTTGCATACCTAATACAGCCTAGACACTGGGCTAGCCTAGAAGGCAAGAGCCATTTCTTTCCAGTTCACATTCTTCTTTATGTCCCCACTTCTTCCCTCTCCTATCGTTCACAGGAGCCAGCATGTTCTTATTAAGAAAGGCCTAAGCTCGGCCCCTCCCATGTACCCACCATTCTCCTCCATGCTCAGCATTCCTTTCCAATCCACAGCATTACCTTGCTAAACCTTGCTGATCACAGAGGGCTGACAGACTGGAGGAGAGCCCAGGGGATGGCTGACCCTCTGCTGACCTGCTCCATCTGGCCTCTTTCACAGACAGAAGCAGGGAATATGGTCAGTGAAGAAATGGTCCCTGGCACCTTCACCAGAAGGTGGGTAAACCATGCCAGCATTACTTGTCCTCTGGCTAGTGGATGGGTGGCACCGTGCCCAGGAGCTTTGGAGGGCCCTAGTTATGATATGAGATAATGGAACCACTCTCAGCCTTGAATTCCTTGCAATTTTAAGGGGGCATTTCCTCCAGACTTCAGTGTCCATGGTGTCTTTGTGCATGCATGAACGCACATACACCCCCTCACATATGAAAAACCATGTGTAGGAACATACACCCATGTGTCATATTATAGGCACACATGTATGTACACTCATACATATTAAGGCACACAATCACAAGTACCCCCTAAATACACATCCGTACGCACAAATAAGCACAGGCACACAGCACACACACCAAGACATAACAACAACAAACTCACGCACACACACACATTTAAATGCTCATATGCCAGTGTGCACATATACGTTTCAGGCAGGAACTAAATCCTGTGTTTCCTTTCTAATCTTTCTGAGCAAGCTTTCGCCATTAAGTAGATCCCTGCTTGGAACTCGGCACCTGAAGCTTAAGCCTCCTTAATTTGATGCTCTTTTCTATTCTTTGATTAGTGTATAGAGGCTCAAAAACACCCACCCCAGCCCAAAACCCTTCGAGAGATCAATGGAGGTGGTATATGTACATGTGTTTTCTGGGCTGGAAAGGGCTAAGCAAAATGAAAAGCAGCGGATGTGCTAGCCGTGGCCAGTTCTTGTGCTGTCTGTGCAGGGACTAGGATGACGATCCAGGGAGCCTGCCATTTGCATGCTTGTTCTGCATTCAGGCTTTTAATACAATTCTGGAAATGCCTTGCTTTTGTAGATCCTGGGAGGTTTGTTTGCCCGCATCTCCGTTATTATAGCTTGGCTCAGGACTGGAAGAGACCTAGCATCCACAATGAGGAGAGCCAGGAGAGCAAGTAGCATTTTGTATGTTCGGGGAAGTAGCTAAAAGCCAAGGCGTTATAACTGGGCCCAAATGGAGCCTCAGGTGTCCCTTTCCCTGACCTCCTAAGCTTGTGTGCTACCACTGTGACTTGAGGACTCGCTGTCCTGCTGTGGACGGAGCTTCTCCAGGGCTATGGACAGAACAGGTATCTCCGCAGCTGCAGATGTGCAGGAATATGGAGGTGGCACTACCAGGACACGAGGCCTTCCAGAGGCGTCTCCTTCAGGCAGGAGACTGGTCCTGTGCACACCAGTGGTCCCAGGCAGGTTCTCAGACATTATAGAAAAGACTTTTAGGGGACACTTAAATGGGGGTAGGGAAGTCTTTCCCTCAAAACAGTCGCTCTGCCATATAGGCATCATCACTGACAGGACTCAGTTACTTACTCTTGCAAGTGTTAATTATGGATTATGGTCAGCTATAGCTTATTCCCTGACCATCCCTAAGGGAAGAAGCACTAAAGCTTTGGATTCTGATCTGGGGAGCTATTTGAAAGATGTGGGTTCCACGCGTGCCTTTCAGCTCACATGACTCTGGCCTATTTTGTTACCTTGGTTCCCCCTAACACTGAGACATCTCAGAACTCAGACTCAGAGCCAATCAAATCCACCGCTGGATATTTATGAAGCACTGCTTGAACGAACTCCCACCACTGTCCACACTGCAGGAGGTGTAGGCAATTGTCCCTGCCTGGGTACCGCTGATAAGTAGGCTGCCTGGTGTAAATTAGAAGACATATCCATTAGGGCCAAAGACTCTATTTTTCAGTGACCAGCTAGAGAAGGAGTTCATAGTTCAGAGAGTTCAGTCACTCCACTGCATTCCACTTAGTTCAAATTGTGTGTCCTAGGTAAAAATCCTATCCCTTCCACAGGGATCGCACAGTCCACTTAGGAAGATAAGATAGACAGAAAGAAACATGCACCTGTCCATACGTAGCAATGCAGAAGTTTCATGTGCGTTGAGGAGTCAGGTCATGTTCAAGTTTCCCTGGAGTAGGATGGAATCTGAGGAAGCTGGAAGATTGGGAAGGATACAAACTGAGAGTGTATCTTGCTGGATATTTCTCCTCTGCAGAGAGAAAACAGCCTTATAGCCATTTTAGAAATGTCAAATTGGCTATATTTTATATCTCAAAGAGCCCAGGGTGCTGTAGAAACTTGCTTAGGAAATGGGTGAAATATAAGAGGAGTTGTCACCCATGAAATTCATACCAAGAGATCAGGGTTGCATCTCAAACTTCATAGGCATGACAGCATAGTCCCACAGCAATGCTGGTGTGGTTAAGAATGGGGTAGCTGTCGTTCTTGGTATTTATGAAACTGTATGATTTTCCAAGCACTGTGTTGTGTGCTTGGGAAGCAACATCTCTCATTTAACAACTGAAACTACTGAATGTCTATAATCCTCTTCCAATTTGATAAATAAGTAGATAGATTCATTATGAAAATGATAAGAAAACGAATCTTTATTGTAAGTACCAGAGAAGCATTTACTGCATGTCAGTCATAAACAAATTATATATATTAATGATCTAACTATCTTTATAACCATTTTTCTATCTAATAATGGGGAAAACAAGAGTCAGAGGATCTTAAATAATTTCCCTAAAGTTAAAAAAATGAGAAAAAAAAAACATCTCAAGGTCTCATGGCTGGCAAGTGGAAACAAAACTTCAAAGTCAAAGCTGGTGGGTCTCCAAGGCTCAAGTTCTCCAACTCCAGTATAGGTCAATATAGCTTCGAGTTTTTTTTATGGAAGGTGCCCTAACAGCAGAGGGATGAACAGATAACCTCTGTAGGGCTGAGAGTGTCGCCTAAGGCAGCTAGCTGTCAGTATGAAATTTCTTTGAAGCTCTGTGTTTTATGCTGAAATATTCTTGTGTGAATTTTGCATTCTCCTTCATAATATATCTTTTTAATATAAAAATACTGTTTGATTTTGGCTCTTGTTCTCAAAACTTCGAAGGAAAAAGTTGCAGGAAGAAGGTGTGCTCTGTTTGCCTGCAGATGTGCTAGCCTCCTGGCCACAGCTGGGTGCTTCCAGGTTCCTGGGTGCCCCATGGTGAGAGCAGTGACTAAGGAGAGCATAGGATTTAGCATCAGCAGTATCAGAACTCAGATCCTGGCTCCTTTGGCCACCACATGCTGGGACATCATCTCTGAGTGGCTGGTTCTCTGCTCTGAATGAGCAATAATGGTATATGCCTGTCAGAGAGGCAGTTACTTAGGACACACCATGCTTTCACTATCCTGCGATTCCCATGAGTTTACTCTGTGCAGGGCACATGACCTTTGAGGCCTTATAACGTGTGTGTGTGTGTGTGTGTGTGTGTGTGTGTTGTATAGTGGAGCAGTCCTCTGGGGACAAAGCTCTACATTTTATGCTTCTCATAGTCAACTGCATACATAGAGTCCATAAGGGTTTTCCACCTTTATCATGTTTAGATCACCCTTTGGCTGAGAAAGGGACTTTTATCTGTTCACCAGTAACTTAGCTCAGAACAAATGAATTAATAGTATTTATACTATGACTCTATTATAGTCATATACATTCCTTTCATATTATATATGTTCCAAATATCTATCTAGATACTTCCCCAAACCTTTTAAATGTCTAGTCAGAGCTTAAGCAGAAAGGAGTATGATGGTTATTTTTGCCTGCCAACTTTAATACATTTGGAATGAACTAAAATCTCAAAAACGGGGAGCACCCCTCTGATGCATTTCTGATTTCTGATTAATTTGAAGTGGGAAGATCTACTTCTAATCCGCATCTTTGTGGTAGGAAGCCATACCATTAATCTAGACCTATTCAGCCCATATCTTCTGCTGGAAATCTTTATAGGGGCATGAAAGAAGGAAGAGTTTGCTCTTTTGTCTGTTTGCCTTCACCTCTCTAGCAAGTCCATTCCTTCACTGGCATTAGAGCCTACTTCTTTGGGATTCCAGCACATACAAAAACCAGATGAGACAGCCAGCCTTGTGGGGGAGCAACTACTGGATCTTTTAACCTTCCATTCAAAGACAACCATTGCTGGATTAACTTGAACTACAGTCATTCTAGTAAGTCATATATATGTATGGAAGGGTCAGGTCAAAAGGATGTCCCTTGGCTCTGTGATAATTCTGTGTTTCCAGAAAAGTCTTTGACTTTGTTGAGTCCTGTTTTCCTCATTTCTAAAATGAAGATAACCTGGCAAATATAATCATCACGAATGGTTGGTTGTGTTTATAATGTAATGTTATTTTTAAAAAAAACAAGCAGAAATTGGCAATGACAATGACAAGTGTGGTGAGGATATGGAGAAATGGGACCTTTGTGCATTGATGGTCTGAATGGAAAATGGTATAGCCACTGTGGATCACATTATAGCAACTCTTCAAAAAGTTAGACATAGAACTGTCTTACAGTCCAGAATACTCCTTGTAGTATACAGCAAGGTAATTGATAACAAGAACTCACACAGATACTTGCACACCAATTGTTCATAGCAGAATTATTCATGATAGCCCAAAGACAGAAACAACCTGAATTCCCATTAACAGAAAAATGGGTAATAAAATGTGGCACATGTATATTATGGAATATTATTCAGACTTAGAAATACATGAAATTCAGATATATGCTACAACACGGATGAACCTTGAAAGCATTATGCTAAGTAAAATAAGCTAGAAATATTGAGAACATTTCCCTCGCTAAGAAAATGACCTGATTCTAACTAAAGCAAGCCAAAAATGTTTTATGGTTCCGTGTATATGTGGTGTCCAAAGTAGTCAAATTTGTAAGACTAAAATAGAGAGCGGTAGTTACCAGGGCTCAAGGGAAAGGTAATGGGTAGATAGTGTCAGCGTGGGAGAATGAGGAAGTTACGAACATGGAACAGTGATGAGAGAAAGAAAATGATGGGAAGGCACAGCATCATTACATTCCCTACATTCAGTGCTCCTGTTATTCACTGTCAATCGCAATGAATAATCCAAGAACGTTGAACATTTTTTTTAAATCCAGAATAAAATGTAGACATTTAAAATTACCTTATTTTGATTACTATGATAAGATTTTGTCCTTTTGTTCTTATCCGGGATCTGTTCCTCATCCCTTCGTTCAGAGTATCTACTCTGCATATGCTACCCTCCCTGGTAGTCAATTACCAGCCTCCTCAATTATCATATTAACTGACACAGCATCCTAGGACTGAAACAGTTCATTTTCCTTAATGATCCCGGGGTAAAAGAGAAGAAACGAGTGTGCTTTTAGTCTACCAGAGCTCTTCCTGGAAGAGAGAGGAAGAAAGGCCGGTAGGGTTTTGAGCATGTGAGATAACCTTTGCAGAGAAATATTTTCACAAAACCTTCATTACATTTTATTGTAATCACCGTCCTATTTCATAATGAGGTTGTGTTAATCTCTTACAGACAAGTTGGCAAAAGCATAGTATATGTATGGTTTGGTGTTATATCATTTTAAGCATTCCCTGGGGTTTTGGGACCCATTCATCAGTAAGGAGAAACTACTGCTCATAATACTGCTGAGCTGATTATACCTAACCATATACACTAGTATATATAACTTTATAGATTAGTAAACTGTGTCTTCTGTATATTTTCCCAGAACAAGGAAAACATTTAGCAGAACATTCAAAATTAAAGCACGTTTTCGGTCTCTCCTGTGCCCCGCCCTTATAGTGTTCACTAGATCTAGAAGTTAAATTATCCCCCTTGTCTTTGAAGATAAAGCAAAAGCAGCCTTAGGCATAGTGGGGCTCTGAGCTTCCAAGACCATCAAGAGGGTGGAAATAGAATTCTGTGTTCTACTGTACAGTGAAGGCAGTCTGGGTGTGACTTTGGAGTGGCAGCCCTGGTCATATCTGGCGTTCAGTGCTCAACAGTGTGGGGACTGCTTCTAGTTATCTGTGCCTGGTTAGAAAGGCAGCCTGAGTCTCAGATTCATGGAGATGGTCAGCAAGGGAGAGATAGCTCCCATGGAAAGGCAAAGAAATCTTTGCTAAATCCTCATTTATGTTCATGGTCCTGACAAAGGCAGCGTGACTGTGAGAATGTGAGGGCTGGGGAGATATACTCTTTCACCAGTGGTTATTAAAGCCAAGCCTAAGAAACCCTTTTGATGTGTGCTGTAAAGATCCCCAAATTCTCTTCTTCATCTTATGGTGCCACGGATCAGTCCCTGTCACCACTGTGAGGGGCCTTAAAAGTGTACTGAATAAGAAAAGGAGGAAAAGGACTGTTTTACAGCAGAGAGGAGGGCTGGGTACAAGGGTGCAAGGCAGAGTTACAGATGTGTTCTGGGGAGGGTGAATCAGGCCTGTTGGCTACACTTCCCAGGGGAAAAAGGGAAAGAAGAGTATAGTAGCGACCTCACAGTTGAAGGGTTCTCTGCTCTGTGTACCCAGAGCAGCTTCCAAGGTCTCCAATAGTACCTGGAAACAGTAGGGATCGCCATGAGTCTCCCAGGAGCCTCGGGAGCCTGTTATCTACCACACATGACTAGCTGCCCCCTCCCTAGGGATTTGTGTGAACCAAGAAACATTTGGAAGTGGGACTCAGGGCAGTGATTCTCACCGGAGTTTTGCTTGAGATTTTGTTTGGTTTCTTTACGAGTTATCCTATTGGTCCTTTTCCACCTACCCTGCAAGACACATGGCCTTCCAGGTCAAAAGTCAGTAGTGTCATGGACTTGATGTAGCTTGAGTCAGTACCTGTATTATAATTACCAGACCAGAGGGTGACAGGCAACAGTGGAAGGCAGTTGGGAAAAGAAATATTAAAGCTAGTTGGAGACATAATAAAAGAAAAAGTGTTAAGACTGTCTCTTTGGGTGATTGTAATCATCATCATCATCACCATCATCATCACCATCATCATCGTCATCATCATTATCACCATCACCGCCACCACCACCAGCAGCAGTAGCAGCGGAGGTGGCAGCAGCAGCAGCAGCAGGGACAGGGGCAGCAGCTTTACCACACTAATAACAAACCTGTCTCAATACAACTCAAACAATAACAAGCATTGTCGGGAGAATTGACTATAACAAGGACAGACATGAGGGTAGACAACTTGTCATGTGCTATTAGTGGAGAAATGTTTATTCATGCTCCTCCATTCTTGTTCTCTTTGGAGACCATAAGCATAGTTCTCAGACCTTGTCGCAGGTCTTGCTCCTGACTCTCTGGACTCCTTCCTTGTCTCCTTCCCCTGTTACCATTTCCTGTCCCTACAAGGCCACAGGGGTAACCGGTGCTGGCATGCTGCAACCTAAAGTTCCATTCCGTGGCTATAGGAACCTGATAGTACCAAGATGCTTCAATTTAAGCATCTCAACTCCCGTTCATAAAGGAGGGAGTGGAGTTCATTATCCCATTCATATTTGAGTTTTCTCTGTGTTATTAGAAAGATCTTTCTGTGTGGCACAAGAAAATTCATAAGGAGAAAAAAAAACCCAACCCTCAGAATCACATTCTCCTTGCTCTGTTGGCCCCCATACATTCATTTGGATTGATTGCCTACCACAGCCTGTGAGCTTTTCAACATCGAATTTCAAAACGGAGACATAAAAGTGTGAGCATGAAATGAATGAGCAGCTTGCTCCAGTCTGCCCTCCATGCTGGGGACATGTGCTCTTGAAGTGCAGGAGGTGGGGGTGATTGTTTTCTCTCCCCCACCCAGTTTACCTCCTGGGATTCTGATGCCAGCCCATGCTGCCTCTGATAATAGAGCTGGTCTATGCTGGGCATAAGGATGGGCACCCGAAAAGTCCCATACTTATTTGAGATCCGATTTTAAATATTTATATGAGATCCAAACCACATCTATGTGTTCACAGAAAAGACAGCGAACAATGCAGAGCGTGGCCTTCAAATGACAGAGATGATGAAGCTAGTGGCAGGAGGCAGGCTGAGAAGACAACCGAAATTTAACAAGACCAAACCGGAACTTGCCCCTCTAGCTGTCCCACTGTTCTGAAATGACCCTCTGTCCCAGTTCCTATCCATTTAGGAACCCAGACAGGAACCTCGTTTCTCCTCTTCTACCTCAAGCCTGGTGCTCACCATGGCTTATTAATTATCCCTTTTAAGAACTTCTCAGCCACATCCCCATGTTGGCTTCCCCAGCCCCTGCCTCTGTTCAGGCTTTTTGTCACCATTGCTAGGTGATTCATACTCATGCAAATCCTTTCCACATCTCCGATTGCCTCTCACCTCTCCTCCCCCAGCTTCCCATTCCTGCTGTTAAAGAAGACTTTCTTGGAAAGCAAGTCTCTCTCTCTCTCTCTCTCTCTCTCTCTCTCTCTCTCTCTCTCTTAAATCATTTAAAGATTCTCACTCCCTTTAAGTTAATAATCAGGCTTTTTAAAATGATGTTTAAGCACCTTTGCGATCAAACCTGTGACTATCTCTTTAATGTCACCTCTCCTGGTGCACCCAACCCACCCCCACCTTATGCGGCTTCCTTAAATAGTCCTTGTTCTGTCATGCCTGCTGTGCCAGCTGTCTCTGCTGCTTGGACTCTCCCCTTGCTCTCTTCCCATACTATGTGATACTTCTCCTATGTAATCTTCCAGGCGCAGCCCGGGAACCACCAGGGAAGCCTGTCCAGAGACATTGCTGTTCGCACCGATATATTACTACTATCCATACCTGTGTTTGCAGTGTGCTACAGTGTCATAGTATCCTGTTGTCTCGGTGGTTGATTGGTGGTCTCTGTTTCCCCTGTATCTTTCTCTACTTGAGACTCAGCACAGAACAGAGACCGTGAGATCATCGGAAGGGAGGATGTCAGAAAGCCGTGCTAGCAAAGCTGAAGGGGTAGGATTTAGAGATGAAACTGCAGAAATCGGGGGCCCCAAGGAGACCTGGACATTTTCAAGCCCAGTGCTCTCATTACAACTAATGGATGTAAGGTAAACAGAGAATAACCCTTTCCCGGTGTGTGGGGATATGATCGGTTTTAACAGGTGGCTTCTAGTATTACAGTCTGGAGAGCAAAGGGGAAGGGAGTGGGTCATGGGAGGGGAAGCGAACACCACCAGGCATTAGATAAACACATTAGAAAGGAACAGTGGAGAAACAGTGATGTAACTGGAGATGAACATTCAAGGATCAGATTCAGTCCCAGCTGACTGTTTATCTCAGGGCATCCCCTCCATCCCTCTCATCAATTTAACAAGTGTTTATTGAGTAACTCCATTATGTTAAACATTAGAGACTTAAAAAAAAAGTAGTTCTTGCCTCTGCCTTGATCTAGTGGAGGAAGTGGGGCCTAGTGTCTGATCCACACAGACAGTTATGCTGTGGAAGTAGGAAGAACTCTCAGAGTTTGAGAGAACTGGGGTGATGGGTTTGAAGGATGTCATGTGGAGGTGAATCCCTATTAATCAAAGATTCTTTTCGGTGTGTGAATGCTCTTTAGCTGACCTGGGAACTTCTAAACATGTTTCCCAGCCCCCTAGTCTTAAAGGCATTTCTGTCTCTCTCCGTTGGTTTCAGAGACTTAATACTTTTCAGTCCCCCTTACCTTATTTCTCTCACCGAAGCTTCCCTCACCCCTCAGTACTTTAAGCCTGGCTCTCGAGAGCCTGTTTATTTTCTCCTGGGTACTTCAACACTCTCAAAGGGTGTACAGCCATCTCACCCACACTTCATTTTCTTCAATTATCCACTCTCTGAGGAGGTGAGCTGCAAGCTAGACATGGAGTGTGTTCTGCCATTTATGTAGAGACCAAACAAAGCCACAGAAGATCCAGCCACTCTAATAATCTTCTGGGCCATTTAGGAGCTCAAGACTCTGCTCTTGTCTTTCTGGGGAATCTTGGTTGGATTGTTCCACTCTTTGATGGAACCAAAGAGTGGAAAAGATCCCTTCCTTTGATAAATCCCTGCAAACCAGAGACTTGTGGTTGCAGAGAATGGACTAACCCCTTCAGTCTAATTCCAAGTGATTTTTATTGGCAGGAGAAAAATAACAGCTAGTCTGAGAAGTAAGGCTTCTAAGGGAGGAGTTCTTGGAGGTTAGTGGCCGCTCCAGGGTCTTTTCTATGACTCTGAAAACCATAAAAAGGACAGGAATCCACATGCCCATCTACATGCTCAGTTGATGGGGAACAGTAGGGCTAGAAGGACAGAAAGGACATAGAGTCCTGTTAGCATATGGCCAATATGATTTCGAACACTTTAATTAGACTCAGTCTAAACAGAGCCCAATTAGTAAATCACTGCATGTGTGAAGTTCTAGATCATGAGGGGCTCCCTGAGGCTCTTAGAGAGGTCTGTCCTAGAGCTTGTGAGAGCTCGCCCTGTTATGGCAGGTAGAGTAGGCAAAGTAACCAAAGATGTCATCTGTATCTTTTCAGAGCATGCTGACAACTGGAGCAGGCAAAGCCTTTGGTCTTGGGTGAAAAGGATGCTGCTTGCTGGTTTCCCAACCCTCTGGCTATTGGGAAGTGGTGGTAGTAGCTGCGTATAGACCAGCATCTCGGTATGCTTTCTCTCTCCTGCTTCTGGGGTGTAACACCACACTGGTAGCTGTCTGTCTTCTACCCTTTCCCTCTGTAGAAAGGCAGCCAATGATGAATCTTGTTTTGTTGGCTTGATTGGATTATAAAGTACCTCAGAGAGCAATAAAGCACATCCCCGAGTGTGCCTGTGTGGATATCTTTAGAGAAGAGTGAATGCAGAACGAATAGAGAAGGCAGTATCCCACATAAGCCACAGGGCCAGGTAGAACAGAAAGAATACAGACAAAGATCTTGCAAGCATGGATTCCCTTTGTCTGTCTCTCTTTGTGTGTGTGTGTGTGTGTGTGTGTGTGTGTGTGTGTGTGTGTCTGTCTGTCTCTCTCTCTCATGTATGTATGTGTATGTGTTGTTCCTACTCTATCATTCTCTCCCTCCTCGCTTGCTGCCATGATACGACCTGATTTATTCTGGCATACCCCCTCTGCCATGATGGACCGAAGCCTGTGAAACCTTGAGCCAAAAGAAACAAACAAACAAAAAACCACAAAAAAGGGCTTATTTATTCCAGCAGTAAGAAGTTAACTAACACGTGCATTACTAATGTTTCTTGTTCTTCCTGGTTCCAAGGAAGAACAGTGATATAGATGAGCCAAGGGTGTGTGAAGGGGGTGAACCAATGAGCCACAAGGAGCTTCAATACAAAGTGTTTATGTGTCCAGTCCACACAGCCCTTTCCAAAGGTCTCTGGAGTGAGAACTTTTGGGGTACCCATTGAACTGACCTTCAGAACAATTTATAGCATTCTCACTGCGCATGTGTGTGTACTGTCTGCAGTGAGTTCTGATGTGAGCAGCCAGGGCTATCTAAGAGAGACTGTGTGCCGGCTCTACCACCAATGCCTCAAGCCCTGTCAGGGATGCATGTTGCTGTAACATCCATGTACTTTCTTAACTATAATGGGGACAATCGGTGATCTTTAAGACTCCTGGAGGAATAGTACTTGTTGCTCTTAAAAGCTGTGTCGTGCCAACCTTGCCCATGGATGCCTATGACCAGCACCTCTTTAAAAAATACCATTTCAGAGAGTTGGACATGCTTTGCTTAGAACAATTACGTTTTTCACCCAGTAGCTTAATTGGATTTTTGTTTAGTAACCTGTACAGGTCTCTTCTGTGGAGGAGGAACCTGCTTCTGGGAAGGAGCCAAGAGCTTAGGAGATGGACATAGAGATATATTAAGGGCAGGGCTGCCTTTGAAGAGAAATGAGTGCTATGGATCTTCAGGCCTAGGGAAGAATACCATGTTATTTTTTATTTCTAGAAAATGCGTGTGACGCTCCCTTTCTTGTGCTCTTCCCTCTATGTCCTCCCCATGATAGTCTCTTAAATGATTTATCTTCTCGTTTCTTCTCTAAGAAGAGAAATTCTCTGAGGGGAAGGATCTTTTTTGGACCGTTCTTTGAATCTAGGACTTCTGATTCCTGACGGGACGCTCCTGGCTCCAGGAGATGACAACTGTCTGAACTGGAAGGCTCATAGACTCTAAGCTTCCTCAGGATTGGTACTCCTTACTGGCACAGGTTATTGCATTTAAAAGCCCATGGGACTTTACTGAGACATCATGTGCCTCCATGAAAGATCTATGTCATCCAGATGTAGGGTCCAGGCATCTGCTCATAATGAATCTCTGCGTGGTTTATAGATACCAGAGCCCATTTGTGTCTTCGTGGTTCTGTAAGGTAAATATTCGCAGCATCGTCTTACCTACAAGGTAACAGGAGGAGCAGAACAATTAGCAATGGGCCTGTTTCCTTAATGGTTTGAGAGTCCTACTAGATAGAAAGCCAGTTCCCAAGAAACCAAGGGGTTCTTGGGAATGAAGCATTAAGGGAGCGTTAACTTTGCAAGCTGGAAATATCATCGACAGAACTAGTTCCTTGTGAGCAATACACTGAGAACTAGAACCTGGATCTTTGTCTCCATTCTCTTACAGACCTACATGCTCAGACATGAAGTCTTCATGAACACATAGTTTATCCATGAATATAAATGGCTCTCTGGGTTGTTGCTGTGAAAATTCCCATGTGAGGCTCTGTGTTGGAGGCCTTTTGCCATATACCACATCCAGGTAGTCCTGAAGCATCTTGGAGTTGCTATGTTTCTCTCCCATGTTTTCAGAGGGTATATCTACCAACCACTTTACTCATTGCTGTGACAAAGATATGTCACTGATAAGAAGAGACAAGGAAGACAAGGAAGGGTCTGTTTAGGTTCACCATTTGAGTGGACACAGCCCCCTGAGTCATGATAGCAGGATGGTTCATTTCCATGGCAGTGGGGACATGAGACTGCTTATTCACACCATGATATAGAAGGAAGCAGAGAGATTAGGTGAGAACCCTGGCTAGTCTGTAGTCCATAAGACCCACCTCTGGGGAGCCTCTCCCTATAGTGGGGTTTCATCTCCTAAAACTTTCACAGACTCTCAAAATAGCACCCCAGGTAGGCTACCAAGTATTCAAACACGTGAGCCTGTGAGAGACATCCTATATTCAGGTCATAATAGGCAGTGTTTAGACATGTGGTTGGGTCTCGGTAGAGACCTCTTTAGATTGTTTATAGGGATAAAGGCTGAAAATGGATCCAATTTCAATTGACCAAATGGTAAGAGAATGAACACGATGAACTTGGCCTGTGCCTGTAGTCCATCATGAGAAGGAGGATCTTTCCTAGACATATGAGGGAGGTAACGCTAGGGCTATAACGCTAGGGCCAGTGAACGGAGAGTTCACTTTAGTGGTTAGGAAATGAGCATGAGCAACTAACCTAGACAGGGACATCTGCCAAGGCTTCTGAGGGGCTTAAGCAGTGACAAGGCAGAAGGGATGAAAGATCCCGAGATAGCCCTTGGTTGCATCCTCAGTCTACACCATCCTGATCTGTGCTCAAGAGGCAGGTACTCTTGCTGGGGGGAGGGGCTTTAGTTTGGATATTCTTACGTACCTGCATTCATATTTCTGACTGTGGTATTAAAGATAGCTTCTAGGTTTTTTCCTTCTCATCGCTTATAGCTCAAAAAGTACTTAGGGATTCCAGGGAACCCTTGCTGGGCTTATGCCGAAACGATGAAAAATGGCCTCAGTTCTCCTGTCTACAGGGAGCACTGTCAAGGATGGGACAAGATTCCTGGGAACAGATGTGGTCTGTGACAACCTATTACTTCATTCTCACATGATCCTAGAAGTTATCACCAAAGCAAAGAACAAGCACCATTTGCTTGACACCACGGGAGGGGAAGCTGGAGAGCCCAGGGAGTTCCTTAGGACGAGTGCTTCACTGGCTGGCAAAATACACAGGGAACTGGCATGGTAAGCGCTTCTATGAAACAGCCACAGAAGTCTGTGGTTAGCACACAACAGGCATCCCACCCCTTTGCACTCCCACCGCAGTGGGACATAGCCTTGCCGCAAAACAGCTACCCTGGAGTCCTGAGCGTGATTCCCTGAGCATGACACCTCTGCTCCCAGTGTTGGTGTGCCGGGCCAATAACCCAAGGGAATCTGGGACAAAGGAGATTCTTCGGAGAGACGAAGAAGCACAGATTTTATGCCGTGCAGCCCGGTGTCTCCTGATACCTCATTTACCTGCCACTAAATGCGCTGTCTTCAGAGCAGAATTGTCTTGCTCCGTGTCTTTTCAACCAAGGCAGATGTGGCAGCAAGATTTAAACTCGAGCGCTTACTCCATCTCCCCACAGGTTTTCCTATGTGCAGACAGTACCTGTGAGGACTTACTTAGCTGGACTAACCAGCACTCGGCACTGTGTAAATAAGAAATGTGAGAGGCAGTCCCTAGACAAGTTCAGAAAAGACCTCAGTTAGACACCGCTTTGACCTTCCGCCATTTGCTTTCTCTACTCCTCCCTCCTCCATTCTTGTTGCTAGAAAGGGTGGGGGAGGAAGTGGGGACAATGAAAACAGTCTAAGAAAGAAAAAGAGGGAAAGGGAGAGATGAGAAAATGAAGATGGAGATGCATAGATCGTCAGGGATCAAGAGAGTGAGAGAGACAAAGGAGAAAGGCAGAGATGGGGCAGTGAGAGACAGCGGAAGACAGACAAAGATGGAGGGGAAAAAGATAAGAGGAAACAGGCGGGCAGGGAGGATAAGATAGGAGGGAAAAGGAGAAAAGGACTTGGAGAGAAATGCAGAGGAACAACCAAGGAGAGAGGAATGGGTGCAATGGGAGGGAGCAAAAGAGAAGAGAGAGATGTTTTCCTTCTTTATGCCCCTCAAACCGATCTCCATATGTGCCAACTGCAGTCAGCACAAGGCCCATGCTTTCCAACCCCTGCCTTCCACTGGAGCGTGCAAATGGTCTTCTCTGGATTCCAGAGCCAGAATGCTTGCTGTTGCTTTGTACAGTACCACAGCATCCTTGCTCTGTGACCTTTGGTAGCCAGCATCACCTCTGTGCATATAGTCCTCTCTCAGAAAACGGAGGCACAGATAAAACACACAAGGAACCGAGGGTGGCTCAGTGGTAGCACTTGCCTGGCACGCTTCAGGCTTTGGGGTTTCCTCCAGCTTCATAATCACTGCGCTAGAAGACAGCGGGTGAGACCCTGGGGCTGATGGCAGTCAGATTGGCAACACCAATGCCTAGGTAAGCCAGATCTCGGTGCTGTGGTGTCTTGTGACCTGCATTCTACACCTAGCCGGAACTTCCTTTTCTAACACTCGGTCTTGCCACTGAGAAATACTCTGAACATTTCTTTTCAGAGATGGTTTTCTGCTCTGCCATTCAGACTGGTCCTGAACTCTTATGATCTTCCTGGCCCAGCCTCCTCTGTATAGGTGCTTGCTAACATGATTGAACTGAAATACACTCTTGATAAGACACAGTCAAACTTTGTCTTCCTGTTTGAATTTCAAGTTCCTTAAGAATCATGCACTGGATTCCCTGGGGCCTCCCAAAGGGAATGCATGTGGAGTCCTTGGCTGCATAGGGTTTGCTCAGGCTCAATGCCCTTGATTCCTTGTCCTATCTTTAACCTACTGACTTCTGCTTTAAATTCCAAGCTCTTTCCTCTGCTCTTTCTCTTAAGGCACTGTTAAGAAATTATCAACTGCCTGTCATGTGTGCTGCCTCTTCCCCACTCTCTGATGTCACTGTCTTCACCTAGTTGTGTATTTCCCTAGAAGTCCCTAGTCCCCCGAGACTTTCTGCCTTGCTGCTCTGATGTGTCTCCCTGGCCTCAGATTCTCAGCTTCTGTCTTGCCAGGGTTGGCTGCGTTTCCCCATTACAATCGCAGATCACAAAAGTGATCAAAAATGCATGCAGCAAGGTGTGCAAACAGATATCTGACACAGAACCCCTGCAGGATTTATTTCAAGGCCTTCCTGTCCCTTTAAGAAACATGGGGCATCCCAGGGGTTCACTGATTTCTGCCTGCTCCTAATAAAATTTCCCATTAATTAACCAAGATACCGTGGACTGCAGCCCTGGTCACATTATCTGTCTTTTTATTTTGTAGCTACATGGTAGACTCCTCGGCGCAGGAGCCCTGGAATTATACACTGGGCCCTAATATTTCAAGCCCCAACAGGAACAAATATGCAATTATATAGTTCAGTGATGCAGTCGCACGGCAGTACAGACGGGGATGAGAGGCGCCGCTCTAGCTCGCGGAAAGCTCCTTGGAAAGGGAACGCCAGTCAGCTTCCCAGCTAGCGGCCTCAGCTCTGCTGCCAGCACCGGTCCCCTTCAGTTGAGATCCTTTATGACACATGGGTACAGGGTGGAGCCAGAAATCCAGCCCCAATGTGCCATGTGTGTTTCCTAGTATTCTGGTTCTGAAGTATCCTGCAGGGTGGAGGAGGGAGAGGCAAGGGGACCTCTGCTAGTGCCTTGGGTAGCTTTGGAGAAACTTATCATCCTTCCCTAGCCAGAGCTTCGTTGTTATTCACCGCTGAATACAACTCCACACCGGCCCCAAGGGTTACTGCTGCTGTTGGGTTCCCCTCTTGATAGATATAGAAATTGTGGCCCAGACATGCTAAGGAATTAGACCTGGGCTGCATAGACAGTCAGTGGTCACAACCATTCTGATCCCCGATGTGTGTAGGCCACTCTTCCTTTCTCCTAAGCCCCAGAGTAGCGGAAGCAGAGTCAGTGGCATGCCTGCTCTTGGAGGCATAGCATTTGACTGTGGTTTGGAATAGGAGCTGCACTATACCCAGTCCAGTTGTAAAGACAGCCCACTCAGAAGGAGAGAGGCTTAGGGGACCATTCTAAATCATCTTGAAAAGATTTCAAGGGTCTTTTTCTCTTCTGCGACCGCTTCCACACACTTTAAAGGTAAGAAAACAGGACAGAACAGCCACTCTAGACAAAGCATTCCAGAGAGGAACAGTTGTGTATGGAGAGAAATGGTATGCTATAAAGGCACATGGGGGACTTCATGTGTGTGTGTGTGTGTGTGCGTGCGTGCATATGTATATGTCACTGTGACTGCTTTTGAGTGTCATGTAGCTTTGTTTAGGTGATGCGAAGGTAAGGTTATGTGAAAGTATGTGTGTGTATGTTGTGTGTGTGTTTATAAGCACACATCAGAATTTAGGTGAATGTTATATATAAATGTATATATGTATGAGTGTATGTGTGTATAAATGTGTATGTATATGTCTACACATGTTGTATCTGTGTGTATCTATGAGTGGGGCTATGTGTGTACTTGTGTGTCTCTGGATGAGTGTATGTGTGTCTATGTGCATGAAAGTCTCTCTGTGTATGTGTGTTTAAGTCTATTTCTCTCTCTCTCTCTGTGTGTGTGTGTTGTATGTGTATGTGTGTGTGTGCATGTGTGTATGTGTGTGTGTGTGTCAGTGTATGTATGTATGTTGCTGCAGAGGAGTGACTAGGGGTCCAGGAAGAAATCTCAGAGCCAGAGGTTTCCATGGTAGCTGAGATACCCGCTGGTCCGTAAATAATTAACCAGCCAGAGCTTTTAAATACATTTCAAAACAAATACTCATTTCCCTTTAATGCAGTGCCGATTCTGCCTTTCACGTGATGCCCGAAGCTATGGTCAGAATGTAATTCTTCTTCTGGTGGAGGCAGCATCTTGTTCTGGGAAACCATTCCTTGTTGAGGGACAGGGAGCACATGACTTTTCCTTGTCCAGGGGGAGAGAACGGGTGGAGGGGAGAACTGGTTCTTTGCTCTACTTCAACACAGCACAAGGGGCTGTGCATTTAGAGGGTCAGTTGCATCTTTATCTGGCCCTGGGGCTGGATGCTCATGGTCTAATAGGAAGGCCTTTGACTAATTCTTACCTGAACCTCCTAAAAGAGAAGCTGGTCCATCGTGGGTGCATGGCCTTTCAGGTCCTTTGTTCTCTGCTGAGAGCCAATTGTGAGGCAAGAGAGCTCAGTCTTCCTGCCTGCTTTGCATCCAGGTTCCAGTCCTTACCCCATGGGTACTCAACCCTGAATTACACAGTCTCTCCCTAAGGCCTATCCTTCCATTTGCCATCACAAGACTCAGCTGCTGATAGGCCCTTGCGCTACCTTGTGCCTTTGTTCACGGGACCTTGCACACCCTGACTGGAAGTCAAGGTCTCCATAGTGCTGGATGTCTGTGTTGGGAGCTGGAAAGTGGGTGTGTACTTGACGTTTGGGGTTTTGTATAATCTGGGTCAAATGTCTGACCTTTCAGTTTCATTGTGGTTTAGGTTAGCTGGAGATATTTGAATGCTGAAGACAGACAATGGGTGGAGTCACGAGGACACCAAGACACAGGTCACTGCGGAGGCTGGTCTGGTGGGTACCTGAACTACTGGGTCAGTAAAGTGCCATGTTCAGTCACCTGCTGAAAAGTCTCAGTACCTCATGGGCACAATGGTGGCTGTTCACTTCACACCAGTACACCTAGCAGATGTATTTAAAGCTCACCATTTCATGCACACCTTCTGTGTATGTGTGTGTGTGTGTGTGTGTGTGTGTGTGTGTGTGTGTGTGTGTGTGTGTATTTAGTGTTAGACAGTTTGCGGTGTGAATTAACTCCATACATTTTGTTCTATGGGATAAGCACCAAAGTCAGGACACAGAGTCACTTCTAAAGGATTCCTCATCTTATCCACCTCTCTCTTCCATTCATGTCTATAACAACTCATCTTAAAAGTGTCATGTAAAGTAATACTAATATTCCATGGGAATATATGTGACATAAGTATATTGCTGTATGATAAAATTGATAGGCTAAGGAGACAGATAAAGACAAGGAAATTGCTAGAGACAGAAAGACATCATACGATGGTGGAAAGTGTCATTCCACCGAGAAGACACAAATGGATGTGCACCAAAAATTATAGGCTTACACACTGTGAGCAAAAACCTCATAGAGAAGAGAAACAGGAAATTTGTTTTCATGTTTGGGGGACATTACCACTCCACTTCCAGAAATTGCAAGAACTGCTAGATGCCACAAAGAAATAACGGTGTAACTAATCCGCAGAATTGAACTGGCATACATAGGGCATACACAGTCCAACAGCAGAAGTTGCAAACTGTTTTCAAGCACACATGAAACATTCAGCAAGATAGATTATATCCTGCAACAAGAGTAAAAAAAATAGAAGATAAAGATCATTGAAATTGTGAAGGATGTTTAAAATGCCAGTAGGAAAGTGTTAACTAATAGTTCAGTGAGCCATCGTTACACACCTACCAGAACAGCCGGCCTTAACATTTGAAAACAGGCACTTTATTATATTATACTAGGTACTGCCCGTGATAATGGCAAACCAGAAATGTACAATGACTATTCTGGATGTTAGTTTAGTCAGCTTAGTGGCATCTTACAAAGCTAAATATTCACTTATCATAAGACACACAAATTATACTACTGGACCTGTAAGCCAGATCAAAACTTATGCTCATGCAAACAGTCTTGCAGAAATGTGCACAGCAGCCTTGTTCCGAACAGTTGCAAAGTGGAACCAACTCTAATTTTTTCAATGGGAGAATGAGTAAACAAATTGCCTATGTCTCGACCATGAAATGCTAGTCAATAAAATGAAGAAACCAACTGTAGATAGAGTAACAATGTGGACACAAGGAAATTATGTTGAGTGTACAAACCAAACTCGAAAGGATTTATAGGATGTGACCACACTGATCTAAAATGCCAGGCATTTAAAAGAAAAAAATCATGCGATTTTGGTGCCAACTCTCAACCTGCCTTGAGGGACCACGGTTCTGACGTGTGGAATCCACCATCTCAGGATCTGACTTGCTCTTCTGCATCCTTCCACTGTGGTTTAGGGGACTTTTCTCCTTCAAGTAAAGATGGTTCTGAATCAGAGCCAGTATAGCTCAAGCAATTATAAACCAAATTCTAGAGTCGCAGGGTGTGAAAGGGAAGGAGGATTGGCGAGCAAGTAGTTCAGCGGTCCCTACCCCTGACGGCGCAGCAGACTTAACTAAGAAACTTTCAAATAGACCGATGCCTGGGTCACTCCTTGGGGTCCCAGTTTGATTGGTTGGAAGAGGTAGCTCTATTTTTTAAAAGCTCCCCAGGTGGTTCTCAAGTGCAGCCAAGTCGCAGATCCACTGACAAATTCCAGATGTTAACACATCTGTCCTTCTCACAAGGCAAGAGCCACGGTTGTGATTACATCCGCCATAAGTTAACACAGTCCAGGCGCATGGAAAGTGATTGAAAGAGGAAAACCATGCACTTGGCCTCTTCTAACTCAGTAGATGCTCCTACAAGGATGATTGAGCATTCATTTACCGAGACCTCATTACGGAAAGACATGCTACAAACTCAAGCACAGGAAGGGCGACTGATCTCTCGCATCCTGTTCAACACAACTCATTAAACTATTCCCAAATTTCATAGATCTTAATCTGTTACTGTCAGCACCTATTGGATCTCGATTTGCACCCAATTTGTCTCTGCCTTTTACAAGGAACGAGAACAAACAGCCCCTGCCCTCCTCGCTTCTGAGGTCGCTTATTTACAATTGTGTTTGAGTGCAAATTGTCCCATTTATTCATTAGCTGTAATGTGTCCCTTTTAATGTCTGGTGATCAGCAGAGATGTCGTCATAATTCACCATAGCATTCTGGGCATCTTCATGTTATTAAATACGGTTTATAACGGAATGGAAATGAGAGTAGGGGTGTGGATAAGGAGAGAAAGAGTGGGCATAAATAAAGCTAAACCAGCAACAGATCTTCATCCTTGGGGATTTAGGAATGTAGATAGATCCTAATAAGTCTGGGTCAAGGCCATATGAGTCAGAGTGCTATTTCCCCAGGATTTCTGAGGTGCAGAGGAGAAACATCAAAGGTCTAAATCAAACAGCAATGACAGTCATGTTGAATGAGCTGGATAGAACGCTCAGCAGGTCAGGATTCTTGCTGTTCTTCCAGAGGACCTGAGTTTGCAACATCCATATTAGGAGGTTCATAACTACCTACAGCTCCAGCTCCAGGGACTCTGACTCCCTCTTCTGACTTCTGGGGGCTCCTGCAGTGCCCACCTCCCCACACACCCATAAAAAAAATAAACCTTTTTACAAATCACACTGATAGTCCCTTTGCTTTTCGGCACTTTTACTGCTTATAAATCAGGGGACTTTTTGTTTTTTCGGTGCTTTGGTTCTTCAAATATATAGCAGAACATATTAGCCACGTTGTTTTTAGTTTATGTGTTACCATTGCTCTACATTTTCTTCACTCTTTTAAATTGAAACTGGATCTTGCCTTTAATCCAAGTGAAATGGTGCATAGTGTTAAGGGAAAACCAAACCAAACCAAAACCAAAACCGGAGGGAGGGCAATGTCTTCCTAAAGGCAGCCCAGGCATGTAGAAAGAAGGCAGGTGAGCCTGATGCCCTCAGCCTGGATCTGATACTTATTTGCCTTATTGCTAATTCCTTCAGAAAGACTGTTATCTATGTAATTAAGTTAAATGCACAGTCAAAACATGCCTGCATCACTTACATGTCAACTTCAGAGTGAGATTTCAGCGAGAAGTCCAGAGACTGGTTAAAACCATGGGTCATTTTTAGCTAAATTCCATCAGAACGCAAGGTCACCTCTCCCTGCTCAGAGTTAGCAGGGCACTAAATCTCCCCCCCCCCACACACAGTGATAACTCACTTCTCCTTGCGCCTTCATTTATTTTGGCTCATTCATCCATCCATCCACCAATCCATCTCCCCAACCATCCCTCAGCCTCTATTCCCACTACATTTTCTGGAAGCTTGGAGGTAGAGAATTGTACAAAATCATTATTTGAGCTAGCTCACCTGCTGGACACTATGTACCTCACACAATCAGCATCTTGGGGACAGTATTGACTTTCTGGGGGATTTAGGCATTTAGCCTTCATGTACCATTTATATATATATATATATATATATGTGTGTGTGTGTGTGTGTGTGTTGGATGATATTGATTTTGTTCTTCTGGTTTTTAAATTTTCACTCTTAATGCTATGTATATGTCTGGGATGGGGTTATGTGTATATATGTGCATGTGTGCACAGAGTACAAAAGAGGGTATCAAAAGCCACTGGACTTACAGGTGATTGTGAGCTACCCAATGGAGGCGCTAGACACTGGATTTCAGTGCTCTGGAAGAGCAGCAAAGTTCTCCCATCTCTCGGTCATATCTTCAGTCCCTCTTTCATTTTTTATTTTATCATTTGACATATATGTGTGTATGAATGTGCATGCACATGTGAGAAAGTATGTGTACATGTGTGTGGAGAGATAACCTCGGGTGTCACCCTTAGCACTCTCTATCAGGTTAGTCGGCATCCTCCTGTCTCTGCTTTTCTAGATCTGGGAGTACTGGCATGCATTACTTCACCATCTTTTTTAAAAAAAATTTTAAACCTCTTTTTTTAATTTTTGAGATAGGGTTTTTTTTTTGTGTGTGTGTGTGTGTAACAGTACTAGCTGTCCTGGAACTAACTCTTATAGACCAGGCTGACCTTAAATTCACAGAGATCCTCCTGCCTCTGCCTCCCTCCTGAGTGCTGGGACTGTGTGTGCAGCCACCACCCAGCTAATTTTTTAAAACTTTAAAAATATATGTTCTGAGGATCAAACCCAGGTCCTCGCACTGGCAAAGGTAGCGTGTCACTTGATGAGTTATCTCAGCAGCTGCTTTCTTCTGACTATAAAGAAAAACGTGTTGTGTGCCCTCAGTGCTCTGGGTGGGCACAGTAAAGCGGAATACACTCATCCTAAAGCTGATCTCTGCCCCAAGATCCAGACAGTGCTGGGTAAATCTCTGAACCCAAAGGGGATGTCACCTTCAAAAACAAAGACTAATGTATTCTGGGTGAGTGGAGGGAGGTCTATCCAAGGAAAAAAATCATATTGGGAGCAAGGAGTCCAGTGAAACATTCATACACAGTGAGTGAATGCGCAAATGTTTTAACTAGAGGGTACATCTCATGTGTGCTTCAAGAGAAGATAATTTGGAAATTATATGAAAAGCTGTTGTTTACTTTAAAAACGCTGACTGACACCTACCTAATCAACCAAGCACTGAAAATACTGGGACATACACGACCAAAAAGAGAGTACGTAAGCACCAAAGGCCAACTGCCAGACAGTTTTTCTACATGCACTTAGCAATTTAGTTAGGTTAAAAACAATAATGAGCTGGTGCCAGCATTTAATAAATTACCTATAAAAATAAGGCACTTTAAGTGCATTATCTCTCACTTTTGCCAAGGTAAGTTACTTAACTTCCATTTTCGAGTTGAGGAAATGGAGAGAGAGCGAGAGTGATTTAATGACCGGGTCAAAACTGGGGACTCCTGTCACTTTCTCGCTATGGGCCTTGGATATGTCGCCTGGCCTTGCGGATGCTTCCTAAGTGCTGACTGTAGTGCTTGCCATCCAAACACTGCGTAAATGCAAAGTATTCTAATGATATTTTAACTTAACGCTTTATGAAGAAATTGATGATAATAATTATACCACTGAAATTCCTCTACTCAAGGCTGTATGAAAATTTCAGGCAAGTCATGGACAAGGAAGAGAATGCAGTTTGGAACTGGGTTCCTAGGCCACCCTCACACCTATGGAGGACCATGGTGAATTGATCACAATGGCATAAGGGTAAAGGTGCTTGCTACCAGACCCTATCACCTGAGTTTGTTCCCTAATTCCATGTGGTGGAAGAAGAGGACTTTCTCCCAAACACTCTCTTCTGACCTACACACACACAAACACACACACACACTGTGGCAATACACATACATGCACAAACTGTGGCAACACATGTGTAATAAGCAAATGTAAAGATAAAATAAATGAAAATTAAAATGGAAAGTTGTATATTTCTAGAAACCCATCAATCTTGGGCAAGCAGGGTTGATTGGCTATCACTGTATCTCCTAGCTTGTTCCTTGTTTCTACAGAAGTCAGAAAGAGACTTGGTAAAAGCCAGATGTTTCATCCTGACAACATCCTTTATGGTTTCTGCAACATGAGTTCATGCCCTAGTCTCTGGACCGTGGTTTTCCTGTGGCGCTGCATTTAGGCAAACGTTTCCTGCCTGAGTGACCCTAAGGCTGACTCTGTCCCACAAGACTCTGTCTGGACTGGGTCTTCTCCAAAGGGTTCCCCAATCAGAATTACAGCTCAATCACATGTTAACTTGGGGAGGCAGGACACGGTTCATGTGGCAGAAGGTTCCAGCTGCCAGACGAGACCATCACTGTCTTCATTTCAGGGAAGGCGGATGGGTAACTTGCCTGAAAGTAGGTGGGAAGAGGGAAGATTTTCCAGGAGCTTGCCTGCCCTGCTTTATTATTAGGTTAATTGAAACCATAAAAACAAACTCAGATTTGCATTAAAGCCCTGCCTAGCAGATGGTGGCAAGTCCCGAGCATCGTAAAAAGAGGATTGAAAGATATAAAGAGTCTTGGGCTCATCTGTTCCAGAAGGAGGAGGGAAAGACATTGTGAGAGAAGGCTTACTCACAGGGCTGGGAGTCGGGCCGGCCGAACCTTGGAAATTTGTTCTCAGAAACGGTCACAACCTCCTTCTTTGTTGTTCCCTTTTAAAGAATGTTCCACCACAACTTTCTCCAGTTAAATGAGTTGTGGTTAGCTACTCCTCATTCTGCTCATGCCATTTATATTGCTTACTTCTGTGTCCCTGGAACCAAATAGTTCATGGGAGCAATGGAATAGAGGGAATGGTTTATTTTAACTCATGGTTTCAGGGGTTACCATCCATGGACACTTGACCTAATGTGTACAGGCAGTGTCGTAATGGTTAGTCTTGATTTTCAACATGGTGGTTTTTGAATCACCATAGAAACAAATCTTTGGGAATATTTGTTACAGAGTCTCTGTATTGGGTTCCTTTTTTTATTTTTCCACTAAAAAAATCCATACAATATATTTTGGTCATATCCTACCTGCGCACCTCCCCACAACTCCTTCCAGATCTTCCCCTACTCCACACCCTCCCAACTTTATGTTATCTCTCCCTGCTGACACACACACACTAAAAAAAAAGCAAAGAGCAAAACCCTAATAAAACAAAACAAGAGAAAACAGAAGAAAAGTACTCCCTCAAAAGGAAGAAAGAAAGAAAGAATGAAAGAAAGAAAATGAAGTTTCTTTTATGTTGATCAACTACTTCTGCCCTAAAGAGTAGTTGATATACCCATTGTTGGAGAAAACCGTTTTTTTTTTCTTTTCTTTCTTTTTAGGTGGGGGAGGTAAACCCTAACCAGGAAGCTATTTGCAATTGATACCTGCAGGAAAAGGGAATACAAGTCTTCTCCAGTGGCGTGTCACTGGGATTGGATTGCTTTTGCCAGATTATTTCATTGTAGCATCAAACAAGGTTACTAATACAATCACAAGGGCAGAAAGGGGCAGAGAACTTCCCCATTAATGAATAAGTAGAGAATGAGACAAGAGAAGGACTAGAAATACCATACCCCCAATATTAATCCCATCTGACTCTAACTTCGAGTTTCCAGGCCCTCCTGAAATAGCACACCGTCTAAGAACCATACATCTCACTCAATAGCCCAAGGTAGAAGTTAGATATTTAAACCACAATGGCTTCTGTCTTGCCCACTTAGGGCAGCTATAAGGAGTGCAAAGTCTGAGCAGCTTCAACAATGGAAATGTATTTCTCATGGTCCTGGAAGTTGGAAATAGAAGATCAAGTTGTTAGGTGATATTTTTTTAAGTGGTAAAGTCCTCACCTCCACTGCTTCCTCTTTCTTTGTCCTTCCATGGTGAAGTCTATCTTTCCACTATTCTATTTCCCTTGTGACAGTGCCCACCGGTCACTCTCCTATAGCTTCCTCTGCTTGAGTGGTCTCAGACACACATACACTCAGTTCTTCTGTCATAGTTCTAGTATTTATAATGAGGTACTATAGACCAAGTTTCTTTCAAACCGCAAAACTCTATCTTGTCATTCTGGAAGCTGGAAGTTGAGACCAGGGTTCTAGCAGAATTGGATTTTGATGGGCTCTTTTCCATGTAGAAAACTGCTCATTTCTGGTTGCATCCTAACACAATAGAGTAGAAAATGAGTAGATACAAGCTCTCCCGTGCTTCTGAAAAGGGTACTAGTCACATCTGTGAAGGTATTATCTCATCATCTAATGTCATCACCCTTATGATATCCCCAAAGAACCACTTCATTTTTTTATAAAAGTTTATTAATTTATAAAAGTTTCCATTTCCGCCCCTCTGCCCAACACCCTCCCACTCACCCCACTCCCTCTCCTCCTCCCTCTCCATCTCTAAGAGCAGTCAGGGTTTCCTGCCCTGTGGGAAGCTCAAGTTCCTCCCCCCTCCCTCCAGGTCCAGGAAGGTGAGCATTCAAACAGACTGGATCCTAAAAATCCAGTATATGCAGAGGAAACAAGTCCCAGTGTCATTGTCAATGGCTTTTCAGAAAGACCCCGAGCCAACCACATACAGAGAATCTGGTTGGATCACGTGCTCGTTCAGTCCTGGTCCGATTGGCCTTGGTGAACTCTCATTAGATCAGTCCCCTTGTATCAGTGGGTAAACGTACTCCTCACGGTCCTGCCTTTCTTGTTCATGTTCTCCCTCCTTCTGCTCCTCATTTAGACATTGGGGGCTCAGTCCAGTGCTCCAATGTGGTTCTCTGTCTCAATATCCATTCATCAACGGGTGAAGATTCCCTCTGGTGTTGCCTTCTTTGCTCACGTTCTCTTTCCTTCTGCTTCTCGTTTGGACCAAGGGAGTTAAGTCCAGTGTTCCAATGTGGGTCTCTGTCTCTATCTCCATCCATCGCCAGATGAAGGTTCTATGGTGATATGCAAAATATCCATCAGTATGGTTATGGGCCAAGGCCGGTTCAGCCACCCTCTCCTCTATCCAGAGAACAATCTGGGGATCTCTCCTTGGACCTGGGATCCCCTTTATAATCAAGTCTCTTGTAAACCCTAAAATGACTCCCTTAGTTGAGAAATATACTTCCCTGATCCCATATCCATCCTTCCTCCCTCCCCCATCCCAATCCCTTTATCTTTCCCCATTCCTCCCCTACTGCCTTCTCTCTAACCCTCTCCCCTTCCAACAATCCCCCCCCATGCACCCGAGGTTGCCTGGCACACTTGTCTACTTCCAATCTCCAGGAGGATAACTACATGATTTTCTTCAGGTTCACCTTCTTATTTAGCTTCTCTAGGATCACGAATAATAGGCTCAAAGACCTTTAATTATGCCTAGAATCCACATATGAGTGAATACATACCATATTCCTCTTTTTGGGTCTGGGTTACCCCCCTCAGTAAAGCGTTTTTTATGTCCATCCATATGCATGCAAAATTCAAGATGTCATTGTTTTTTACCGCTGAGTCAAACTCTAATGTATATATGTTCCACACCTTTTTAAACCATTCTTCTATTGAGGGGCACCTAGGTTGTTTCCAGGTTCTAGCTATTACAAATAGTGCTGCCATGAACATAGTTGAACAAATGCTTTTGTGGTATGGTAGGGCATCTCTTGGGTATATTCCCAAGAGTGGAGTTGCTGGGTTTTGAGGGAGGTTGACTCCCAGTTTCCTGAGAAACCGCCACACTGATTTCCACAGTGGCTGCACAAGTTTGCATTCCAACCAACAATGGATGAGAGTTCCCCTCTCTCCACATCCTCTCTAGCATAAGCTATCATTGGTGTTTTTGACTTTAGCTAATCTGACCGGTGTAAAATGGTATCTCATAGTTGTTTTGATTTGCATTTTCCTGATCACTAAGGATGTTGAGCATGACCTTAAGTGTCTTTTGACCATTCGAAGTTCTTCTGTTGAGAATTCTCTGTTCAGATCAGCACCCCATTTTTTAATTGGGTTAATTAGAGTTTTAGTGTCTTTTTTCTTGAGTTCTTTGTATATTTTGGAGATCAGGCTTTTGTCTGATGAGGGGTTGGTGAAGATCTTCTCCCAGTCCGAAGGTAGCTCTTTTGTCTTACTGACAGTGTCCTTTTCTTTACAGAAGCTTCTCAGTTTCAGGAGGTCCCATTTATTCATTGATTCTCTTATTGTCTGTGCTACTGGGGTTCTACCTAGGAAGTGGTCTCCTGTGCCTATGTCTTGTAGACTACTTCCCACTTTCTCTTCTATCTGGTTCAAAGTGGTCAGACAGATTAATGTTGAGATCTTTAATCCATTTGGACTTGATTTTTGTGCATGCCAAACTAATCAAACGGCAAAGAGAGAACACTTAAATTAATAAGATCAGAAATGAAAAGGGGGACATAACAACAGACACAGAGGAAATTCAGAGAATCATTAGATCTTACTACGAAAGTTTATATGCCACAAAGTTGGAAAATGTACAAGAAATGGATTGGTTTTTAGATAAATACCGTTTACCAAAGTTAAATCAAGACCAGGTGAACAATCTAAATAGACCTGTTAGTTGCGAAGAATTAGAAGCTGCTATCAAAAACCTCCTGACCAAAAAAAGCCCAGGGCCAGAGGGTTTCAATGCAGAATTCTACCAGAACTTCCAGGAAGAGCTGATACCTATACTCCTTAAGGTATTTCACAATATAGAAACAGAAGAGTCATTGCCAAACTCTTTTTATGAAGCTACAATTACCCTGATACCAAAACCACATAAAGACACAACCAAGAAAGAGAATTACAGGCCAATCTCACTCATAAACATCGATGCGAAAATTCTCAACAAAATCCTGGTGAACCGAATCCAAGAACACATTAGAAAAATTATCCATTATGATTAGGTAAGCTTCATCCCAGAGATGCAGGGCTGGTTCAACATACGCAAATCTATCAAAGTAATCCATCATATAAATAAACTGAAAGAAAAAAACCATATGATCATTTCATTAGATGCTGAAAAAGCATTTGACAAAATTCAACATCCCTTTATGATAAAGGTGTTGAAGAGATTGGGGATACAAGGATCATACCTAAATATAATAAAAGCTATTTACAGCAAGCCGACAAGTAACATCAAACTGAATGGAGAGAAACTCAAAGCCATTCCACTGAAATCAGGAACACAACAAGGCTGTCCACTCTCCCCATACCTCTTCAATATAGTGCTTGAAGTTCTAGCAATAGCAATACGACAACATAAGGAGATCCAGGGGATTAGAATTGGAAAGGAAGAAGTTAAACTCTCGTTATTTGCAGACGATATGATAGTATACATGAGCGACCCCAAAAACTCTACCAAAGAACTCCTACAGCTGATAAACACCTTTAGTAATGTGGCAGGATACAAGATCAACTCCAAAAAATCAGTTGCCCTCCTATACACAAAGGATAAAGAAGCAGGGAGGGAAATCAGAGAAACATCACCTTTCATGATAGCCACAAATAGCATAAAATATCTTGGGATAACTCTGACCAAGAGAGTGAAAGACCTGTTTGACAAGAACTTTAAGTCTTTGAAGAAAGAAATTGAGTAGGATACCAGAAAATGGAAAGATCTCCCCTGCTCTTGGATTGGGAGGATCAACATAGTAAAAATGGCAATTCTACCAAAAGCAATCTATAGATTCAATGCAATCCCCATCAAAATCCCATCAAACTTCTTCACAGACCTTAAGAGAATAATAATCAATTTTATATGGCAAAACAAAAAACCCAGGATAGCCAAAACAATCTTATATAATAAAGGAGCTTCTAGAGGTATAACCATCCCTGACTTCAAACTCTATTACACAGCTACAGTATTGAAAACAGCTTGGTACTGGCATAAGAACAGAGAAATCGACCTATGGAATCGAATAGAAGAAACAGATATTAACCCACAAACCTATGAACACTTGATTTTCGACAAGAGAGCTAAAGGTGTGCAATGGAAGAAGGAAAGCATCTTTAACAAGTGGTGCTGGCATACCTGGATGTCAACCTGTAGAAGAATGAAAGTAGATCCAAAGAACCACTTCTAAGTACCATCTCATTGAACAGTAAAACTTCAAGATGTGTATTTTGTCGGGACACATTGCTCAGTCCATCAGTCTTCCTTCTTCCCTGCCCACTGAATCAGACACTTCTCATTGCCCTTTTCATAACTATCTGACCCAGAGGAATGAGACTTAATGAACTGATGGATGTTCTGCACCCTTGGCGAATACTTCTTGGTATCTCTGCTCATCTGCACCCCTTTCTCAACTTTCAGAGAATAACTCATCTCCCACAACAGATTCCTTTAGCTGTTATATTCTGGACGTGTCAGCACGTCCCATCATCTTTTCAAATACCTCCAAGAACAGGACACATGTTTGGGTGTTCCTTACCCCAATCTCCCCTTCCATTCCCTCTCCTTCCTCCTCTCCCCACTTACACATCTGGATTTATCAACAATTATTTCTCTCTTGCGTCTTTGATTTTTGTTGTTTTATCTCTAACTCTGACTCTCTATCTGCATATTTTAGGAACCCTCCCTCCTATTGGATCTCCCCTCTTACTCTGTCTCCGTCACTATCCCAGCTATTCCATTTTCTCTTTGGAGTGTACTTTTTTTTTTTGCATCTGCCTTTCTTGTCTTCTCATTCTGAAATGCCACCCACTTTATCCACTCCTCTCTGCACAGGGCTGTTGAAACAGGTCAGCTTGTTTACCTGCAAATTCTTGCTCTAGAAGTCTAAATGCTGATTTTACATCTTCCCTGATAGCATCCAAGGGCACACACACAAAAGGTCTCTTCCAGTATGCCTGACTGGTGACCCCATAGGAATGTGTAAGTGTCTCTATATCTAATCAGGGAAATACTGGTTGTTAAAGAGTGAAGCTATCTTCTAAGAGTTTATATTCATCGACTGTGAGGGATTCTTTCTTGGTCATCCTAACATTCAGTGTAGCAAAACAGAAAGTGTCCTTTATGTAATGAGTGGAAGAATGATAGAATGACATTTCCATGGTAATGGCCATGATGATGCATATATAAAGGATCTGAGGAAAACCTTTGGACCAAAACCTTGCCCTCTTGTTATTAAAGGCATTCCCACTAACCTGTCATATAGAACGCCCTCATTTAGAATAAATTGCAGTGAAAATTCAGTTCTCTGAGATGCGAAGGAACCACAGGGCAGCAATTGGCATTCACTGATCCTGTGCCATGTATGTGCCAGCACACTTGTCACTTTGCATACGAGGTAATCACTCGTGTTTTAAGGCACACTATTTTAGAGAAGAGAAAATTGAGGCCAATGAAGGTTAAACAACTTGGCCATTGAGGAGAGAGATAAAATAAGTCTGGATACATATAGATAATTGTTAAAACTGGGTGATGGGAACGAGGGGGGTTTTCACTATTAACATCCCTCAGTAAGCACAGAGGACTGATTACAATTACACTCCCAGATGCTCAAAGCTATGGATACAAAGTCTCTTAGAGAAAATGGCATAAGGAAATATTTACACAAACCCGACTACTACTCTGGTATATTTTAAACAATATTGATATCACTTTTTTATAGCATATATGATATATAAATTGTTCTCAAACTTTATTTTTATTGTATTGCTATTTTATTTCTTTTTGATATTTAAATATTTTTCAGCGAAGTTCAGTTGCATCTATGAATGTATCACACATGGATCAGGAAGGTCAAAATCCATTCGGGGCCTCGGGAACCCTGCAGAAGAGGAGAAAGAGTGTAAGAGTCATAGGGATGGAGGACACCAGGAAAAAGAGGCTCTCAAAATCAACATGATCAAAGCTCCTAAGAATTCAAAAAGAGTGGAGCAGCATGGACAGAGTCTGCACAGGTCTGAACCAGGTCCTCTGCACGTGTTATGGCCTCCACTTCAGTGTTTCCATGGGATTCCGGAGTGTGTGTACGAGTCCGTCTCTGATTCCTGTGCCTTCTCCTGTGCTCATGTCCTTCTGTTTGTTTGTCTCGTCTGATTCCAACGTGTTAGTTTTTGTTTTCTCTTAACTTACTTTGCTTTGTTCCTATCCCTTAGAAGCCTGTTTGTTTTCTAATGAGATACAGAGAGGCGGTGAGGATTTAGATGGGAAGGGAGGTGGGTTGAGATGGGATGGGACCTGAGAGGAGTAGAGGAAGGAGAAACTGTAATCAGGATGTATTAAGAGAAGCAAAATCTAGTTTCAATAAAAGGAAACGAAGAAATGAAGGTCAGTGGTAATTCTCATTTTCTGTACTTGAGATTTTTTTTTAAATAAAACTAGAAAATGTGTCTGCTACTCAGTCTGTATATTCATTACCTGTTTGTGTCAGTCAGCTTTGTGTCGATGTGACAGAGCACCTGAGATTAAATGAATTCAAGAAGAAAAGATTTGTAAGACTCATGCTTTGAGAATGTTCAATCTGTGGTCACTTGACTCTGCTGTTTCTGAGCCATAAGAAGGTAAGCATGTTAAGGACATATCTTCAATGACCTACTCCCTGCACCTCGGCCGTGCTTCCCTGGCCTTCCACTATTTCTCAACAATCTATTTTACTAGAAGCTATAGTGACATTTCATTTGTATTTTTAAATAAATAAAACTTGCCTGAAAATCAGAAAAGTAAAACAGTCACATTGACCACTCTTACAAACCACACAGTGCTTACACACATCTTTAATCTCAGTAGCCACCATGACACACACCTTTAGTCCCAGTAGCCACCATGACACACACCTTTAATCCCAGTAGCTACGTTAGCTTGGTATTGAAATCAGGCGGTGGTGGTGCATGCCCTTAATCCCAGAATTAGAAAGGATTAAAAAGTGGGAGGAGAAAATTCTCAGACAGTCTCATTTTGAGATTCCTGGAGGCAGGGTGGCCATTTTGGACTTAGGTGTGGCTGGCTGTTTTGCTTTTGTGACCTTCTGGTTGAACCCCAATTTCTGTCTCTGGGTTTTTATTAATCGTGCTTCAAGGAACACATCGATGGATTGTTTCCTTGATGAGTGTAGAACCTTCCTGATCCAGTCACTTGTGAATACTCCTTCCCCAGGGACCAAACTCCTACACTAGAGCCTCTGATATACATCCCACATTCAAGCTAGAACACTATTGTGTTCTCAGTAACAAATTGCCTCACATCTTAGCAGCTTCAAGTTATATCCAATTATCATTTCACAGTGTCTGTGGGAAAGCAGCCAAGGTTCACCAGTGCTCACTGAGTTGCTGTGTTTGTCTCCCACAGGCAACGGTTAGGGTCTTCCTGGGGTTGCAGTCATCTTGTGGTTGAATAGGGTAGTCATGTAAACTCTTGGTTGACTGCTGTTCAGTGCTATCAGTTCTTTGCCCTTTAAGTCCCTTTAAGATGAGAGGTATGGGGAAAAAATGGAATGAGAATGCTGATGATAGAGACAGCCTTTGTATAGCCTACTCTTGGAAGTGACATCTCATCACTTTGACTGCATTTGGTTTATGAAAGCAAGTCGGTAAGTCTGCCTTATATTCCAGACAGCAGTATCATGCAAGGGTGCACCTCTGAAGAATCAGGCATCAATTCACTTTCCCTGTAGGCTACCTAACAGAGGGAGTGAGAGGCTTTGCTGGCTCCAAATGTTTTCCTACTTAACACCAAATCCATCCTGTTTCCTGCTACCCTCGGCAACCTTATGGATTCACTATCAATAGTACCTTAGCTCCAATTAGTATATCAGGTTGACCCAAAAGAACCCAGGTCTATAAGCTTAACGTTGTTAGCATTTGGTGTGGATTGGAGATGGGGCTCCACAGAATTATCATTCCCGCCAGAAAAATACAAAGTACAAGATGAGAAACAGGAAACTGTCAACTCTGAAGTGACTCTGAGGGGGCCCTGGAGGGACTGATAACAACGGAGAAGCTAGGTAAGAATACCTGGAGATTTCAACAAGGGCATTAATAAAGGCTGGAGAACTTATGTATCCTTTTAGCATCAGCTCTGACATAGTGTGTAGTATAACAAACATAAATGGTCCTTAAATATTGTAGAAAAGCAAATGCCTGAAATGAGATCGGGCAAGGGGATCAAATGAAGAGGTAGAATCTATGAAGAACAGCCCAGAGCCAGACTCCTTTAGAGAACAAACCATGAAGTATGGTAGACAGAACCAGGGGAAGAATTCAAAATCAAATAAACCATCCTGGGTGCGTATAGTAGTGCTTGTATAAGTCAGACAATGGCATGGAGACCTGACCACTCATTCATGGTCTTTGTTAGTGAGACATCCTATATGTCTCCTCCATCCTGGCTCTCAAGAGTACTCCTGGACTCTAGGACCCCAGAAAACAGCTCTAGGAACTGCTAATGCAACTGGATGAGGCTTTGTACCAGGTTTTGCAAGTGCATGTCTTCCCACCTTGGCATTTATAAATGGGCTTCATAGGTTGCCTTGGAAATGGAGGGGGAGCGGAAATTGAAAGACAACTGTGTCTGGGCTCCCAACTTCTGTTCCTCGGTAAGAGGCATAGCGCAATGTGAAGTGCATGGGAATGTCTGGGCTCAGATGCCAGCACTGTTGCTAACCAGCTGTATGGCTGTGGTCAAGAGATTTAACTGCTCTATGCTTCCCCTTCTGTTCATGGTCTATAGGACAGGAAGATCAAGGTATATATTTCATGTAAAGCGGAATTATTACTGGAACCTAATAAGCACACATTACAGTAACAATACTTTCTATGATTCTTATTATTATCATATAGATAGATGGTCTGCTGCTTTAAAATATGTATTGCCTAGGGGGTTAGCACGACAAGAATCCTGGCCCTTAGCAGTATAGTTTCAAGAAAGCTTCACCACACTGGGGAGCCTTGGGGAGCCCTATGGAGCCCTGGGGGAGCCCCGAGGAGCTGGGGCCTTCTGCTTTCATCTCAGAGAGGAAGGCAGGCATAGTTGTAATCCCAGGAGTCCCTGGGTCTGGGGAGAAGGATGGATTTCTTCTTGTTTTTGCTGTTTTAATTTTCTGAATGCATTTCTCAGAGGGTTGGGGAGAAGGCTGCCGAGCCCAGGGAATGCTGAGCACCCAGAAGCCTGAGCGGCTGTGATTAGATGGCTAAGGCCCAGCAGCAGCAGCAGCAGCTGTTAATCCTGACTATTAATTAGAAGATATGGGGAGAGAATACCAGCCTGCAAGCTCAGTTAAGCTATAGAAGCACTCTGCCTTTCTCTGCAGGGTAATCCCCTCTGAGACTTGGGTGAGCGTGGGCCCCAAGAGAAGCATTAGGCAGGCCAGCGCCAGCACACACCTATCATCAAATGCCCAGCTGTCTCTACTCCCAGAGGGAGCTGTCTCTCTGGGACAGCACTGTACAGTTTTCCCATGTGGCATCTGAACAAGCTGCAGAAGCCAGAGCTTCTGCTTCTCTGTGGAAGACCAGGAAAAGGTGCTTTAGTGGGTGGATGTCGGGGATTTGTAGTGGCAATGGCAGATCAGGGCTCCTCTTCAGTGCTGACACTCAGACTTTCAAATCAGGAGGACTGAAACTGAAGAGCTATGGGCATGCATGCAGCTCACTGAGACATCAAAGGCCACAGGATTCATGTGTGGTCCCCCTGGGTCATTGTGTTTGACCTGGTGGCCTGTTCCCTGCCAGTACAATTAGGGAGGATTATGTATAGAGGGAGACTTTTTCTCTTTTAGTGCCTGAAGGTTCCCATCCAGCTTCCACAGTCTGCTTGGGAAGACTCCTTAACCTCCTAGCCTGTGCTTTTGCTGTTGCCAGAGATTTCACTTGTCTTCATCCCTCTACAGTTTATAAGAACAATTCTGTTCTAATTTTCTCTTAACCATGAGAGGGAACCACATCCGCCAGGAGGTAGGAAAGAGACAAGAGTCCCAGGAAACCTGGGGTGCATGAGGGGGGGTGGGAGGGTTGTTGGAAGGGGAGAGGGTTAGAGAGAAGGGGAGGAATGGGGAAAGCTCGGTGGACCGGGATGGGGGGAGGGAGGAAGGATGAATATGGGATCAGGGAAGAATATATTTCAACTAAGGGAGTCATTTTAGGGTTTTCAGGAGACTTGATTATATATGGGATCCCAGGTCCAAGAAGAGATCCCCAGATTGTTCTCTGGACAGAGGAGAGGGTGCCTGAACCGGCCTTGGCCCATAACCATACTGATGAATATTTTGCTTATCACCATGGATCCTTCATCTGGCGAAGGATGGCGATACAGACGGAGACCCACATTGGAGCACCGGACTGAGCCCCCCAAGGTTCAAATGAGGAGCAGAAGGACGAAGAAAATGAAAAAGGAAATAAGGACTGCGAGGGATGCTATCACCCACTGATACAAGGGGACTGATCTAATGAGAGTTTACCAAGGCCAGCTGGACTGGGACTGAACGAGGACGTGATCTAACCAGATTCTCTGAATTTGGCCGGATTCTCTGAATGTGACTGGCCCGAAGTCTTTCTGAAAAGCCATTGACAATGACACTGGGACTTGTTTCCTCTGCATATACTGGATTTTGGGGATCCAGTCTGTTTGGATACTCACCTTCCTGGACCTGGAGGGAGGGGGGAGGAACTTGAACTTCCCACAGGGCAGGAAACCCTGACTGCCCTAAGGGATGAAGAGGGAGGAGGAAAGGGAGTGGGGGGAGTGGGAGGGGGTTGGGAAGAGGGGCGGAAATGGAAACTTTTATAATTTAATAAAATTACTTAAAAAAAAAAAGCAGCGGGAACTGTGTGCACTCTCTCTCTCTTGCTTCCGGCTCCCATTCAGGCTGCTAGACTATGTTTCCTGTTTGCGATGAGAGGACTGTTGTTTGGGATGGTGATCTGTAAGTTTTTTCCTCAAATAAATAGCCTTTTTTATTATCCATAAAAAAAAAAGAATGTTAATCTGTCTCCCTAAAGCTGAGAAAGCGGACAAGGAGGAGACGGCTGAGGTCAGCATGAAAGGGCGGGGGTAGACTCCAGCCATCTCTTTGAATGCTTCTGGTCTAGGATGCTCTCTGTTTGTCTGAACTGTTTTCCCACTCTTGCCCCCCACAGATCTCCACTGCTTCTTGAGGACCTAACTCCTGCTTTGTTTCTTCAAACTCTTCCCTGGACACAATGATATTTTGTGCTCTTATCTCCCTGTTTCCCGGACTCCTCTGCACACGAAGAGTATTTGTGTTATATGTTAGACCAGGTGAGGACAGGTGAGGAATCCATATGCTGGGGTAGGCAGGGAACACGGAAGAGAAGTGGAAGACCAGGGCCTTTCATGGAGGTGTCATTTCTGATCAGCTGTGTAACCTTCACCAGGTCTCTCAATCCCCCTGTCCTGCTCTCTCATTTAAATAAGTATGTATCCATATGGAGTTAGAGTTCATGATCTAGGGGGAGAGAACGGAAGAGGCTATGCAGAATGCCAACTTCTGGGATCACACTGGGTTTAGTGTGGGCAGAGAAGGCTGCTGGGAGCGAGGTATCTGAAGCTGAGTGTTCCTTTGTTCTTTCTTCTCCCATCTTAGCACAATGGGCATCTTTCAAAGGATGTTGAATATACAGGATGTAGATACTGAAATGAAAAACCCCAGTCTGAAACTCTGTCATTTGTAATCCAGGATGGTGATGATGATGATAACCATGCTGATGATTTCATACATCTTTTAATACTGTCAGTCTAGATTTTAGGGTAAGGTTTTGCAAGTGGAATCCCAAATACTCTCTAAAGGAAAATAGCACTTTTTTCTCTCTATTTGATAAATACAGGTTTGTAGAGGCTTGATAATTGGTTACCATCATTCCACCATGTGATGCTTCAGGATTTTAATGCAGACTTTGTGATTACCAGTGCATATAAACATCCTGAGGTTTTCCCCCAGTTTGCTGAAGTCTGGAGATGACAGAAAGCACTTTGTAGGTTGGATCACTTTGGGGTGACATCTAGCAGTTGTCATTTATGTGACCTATTTCTCTTTCCATAAAAGAGAAAAGTCACAGGTGATAACCTACCACTGATATCTCACTTGACAGATGGGGCACTGAGACCCATAAAGTAAGCAGTCCTATTAGGGTGCTCTGTTACCAGCAGAGAAAGGATTTGCACCCACACCTCATGTCCTTCAGGCCTATTCTTCCAGTGACTATCACCTTGGACACAAACAAAGCACATTGTCCATATCTTCTGTTTCATTTGTCAGAAACAAACCTCTTATTATAAGTTCATATTGAAGCATACGGTGCTGTGAGAAACAAGAGACAGGTTTCCTTGTACCCTCTGCCTAAGTTCCTGAAATGATAACACACTTAACTGTAGAATCCAGTGTCATCCAGGATACTGACCTTGGGACAGTCAGCACAGCTTTCTACCAGGAATCACCACATAGCATATGTCTGATGCTGTCCCCGCCTTGGCAAACATTGACCTGTGCTCTGTTTCTCTAGTCGCTGTAAAGAGAATTCTATGGGTGGTGTAACAGTGTGTAACCCTTTGAGTTTGCTGATTTTCACTCTGCAAGATCCTTTGGTGATTCATTCAGTTTTGTTTTATGTATGATGAAAATGTCAGTTTGTTTAGCTCCTCGGCTGTTGACTGCATATGGGTTGTTTCTAGTTCAGGGCTGTTGTTATGAACATTCATCTACAAGTCTTTGCATCACTGAAAGTTTTCATTTCTGTGCCATGAATGTGCAGGAGTACAGTCGTAATATGTTCAGCTTCAGAGACTGCCCCTTTGACTTTCCATCACTGTGTGTGTGTGCGTGTGTGTGTGTGTGGTTTCTCAACCCCACTGTTGTCATTTGATAATGTTTCTCTTTTTCACTTGAGCCATTGTGGTCCATACTGACAACTCGTTGTATCTTTATTGTGCATTTTCTCTGGCTAATGATGTGAAGCATCTTCTCATGATCATCTGCCACGTGGACGCCTTTCTTATTCAAATATCTCTGCCTGCTTTCTAATTGAATTATGATGATTACTATTATTGCCACTTCTGTGCAGTTCTGGGGATTTAACCCAGTGCCATGCACATGTGAAACAAGCATTATACTCTTGATCTATAATTCAAGCCTAATATTTTTTTGAAAGTTCTGTATATAATCTGTGTATTAGATTATGGTTAGGCAGGCAGGTGGCAAATAATTTTGCTTAGTCTGTAGAGTATGTCTCCCATGTTTTAGCATGTCAAACACAGTGCAAGCTTTTCTAATTTGATGCATTTACATTTATTAACGTCTACTTTTACACACCTTGCCTTTGGTTAAACCCAAGAACTTCCAGCCTGTTCATGCTCAGTTTCTTATACTCCTATCATTATATACTTAAGTTGGTGATGAATTTTGAGTTAATTTTTATACAAAATATAAGGCTTAAGTCAAGCTTACTTTCTTTGCATATGGGAGTCCTATTGTTACAGCAAAATGGATTACGAAGTCAATCATTTCTCCATCAAATTGCTTTGTACCTTTGTCAAAGCCCAGTTGATCTATCTGCACAGGCCTATTTCTGCATTATCTATTTATTACAATTACTTATGTGTCCCTATCTCAGCATAAGTTTTAGCTATTACAAATATTTAATATCTTCAAATAGACTAATAATTTTTCATGCAACCTTATTTCAAAATTCTATATAAATTTAACATAAGTATACATTTTAGAATGACCATCTCTATGATTACAAAAATTTCACTAATGTGCTAATAAAAATTGCATTATACATATGAAACGCTTTGCGGAGAATTGCTGTCCCTACTTGTGGACTCTTCTTATCCATGAATGTATAAAGTGTCACCATTTATTTTGAGTTTTAAATTGATTCTAATAATATTTTGTAGTTTACTATAGATAATTTCCAAATTCACACCTGATTATTTCATATTTTTGAAGTATATTTAGAGTTGTTTTAGTTTCTGTGTCATGTGGGGTTTTTTTGCTGGTTTGTGAAAAAATACAATGAATGATGTATTTACTTTAAATACTGGGGTCTTTCTGAGTTCATTTACCAATTCTAATAGTTGTTCTCTGCTTTATTTTGAGTATTTTGTGTGTGGAAAATCACAATATCTGCACATATAGATAGCTTTGATAATTTCTCTCCGGTCTGTGTGTCTTTTCTTTTCTTGTCTTATTACACCAGCAAAACATCCAGAACCATGGTTGACTGTGAGTGACAAGGACACGGAAGTCTTTGCTTTGTTCAGTTTATTGCTGTCAATATAATGGTAGATATTCTTCAGGAATATGAGGGACCCCACTTCCATTGCTGTTTTCTGAGACTTTGATCATGGATGGCTGTTTTTTTGTCCAGATGCCTTTGCTTCCTTGCTTTCTGCTATCATGAGTTTTCTTTAGCTGTGTAGTAAAGGAATTATGTTAGCATTTGCATAGTGAACTAGTCTTACATCATTGGCAGAAACCCAACTTGGTTAATGACATATAAGTCATTTGCATGTACTGCTAAATATTGTATTTTAACGTCTTCCTGAGGACTTGGGAGTCAGTATTTACAAAGAATATTCTTTATACTTTTCTCACCTCCCTTTTGTAGTTACTGTCTTCCTTTGTTTGGTTTTGATCCCAAGACAACAGCAAATCCTCTCTTATCTCATATCTGTTATTTGCAGGAGTTTGTTTAAAATTGGTATTTACTCTTCCTTAAATATTTTGCATACTTTTCCAGTAAAATCACCAGTGTTTTTAGGAGCTTGCAGACTTTTAATTATGCTTCCTTAAGAGTCGTGGGATATTCAAGGCTGCAATTTCATATTGGGCAAGGACACTTGTGTTTTCTGAGGACTTAGTTATTTTATCTAAATGCTCAAGCTAATGTACTGCAAGTCCTTGCAAACTATTTCCTCATTAATTTTTGATGTCTGGAGGCTCCATGGTAATAGCTTATACTTAATTCCTAATATTGACACCTTGAGTTTCATTTTGTCCACCTAGATGACATTTATCAAGTTTATTCATTTTCCCCAGGGAGCCACTCCTTTTTTTCATTGATAACCTTACATTTTATTTTAAATTTTGATTTCTATTCTTTGTTATTTCTTCTTTGACTTGTTTTATGTTTATTTGGCTCTTTGTTCCTTGAGTTGTGGTTGTAGGCACTTATATTATTGACTTGAGATTTTCCCTTTTCCTTAATACGTGTTTTTAATGCTATAATTTTTTTTCAGCATTGATTTAGCCATGTAGCACAAATTCTGATATATTCTTTGTTTTGTTTAGTTACTTTTTATTTCTCTTGATGGGCCTACAGGAGAGTATTGTTTCATTTCCAAGCACTGGAGAGTTTTTAATTATCTTCTTGCCATCAATTTCCAGTTTGATTCCATGTTAACAAGAGGAGCACATACTATTTGTGGTACCAATTCTTTTATCACGGTTTAGTGAGAAATGATCCACAAAGGCTCAAGTGTTGAATACTTGGTCCTTGGATACTAATGTTAGTTTCAAAGATTCTAGAAACTAAGGAGGTGAGGCCTCAAAGAGAGATATTGATGGTGGGCCTTTGAAGGCCAGACCTTGTTCCTAGTCCTTTCCTTGCTCTCTGTTCTGCCTGTCATGAGGTAAACAGCATTCCCGGGCACATTTTCTTCCTATTTTCCTGGAGGGAGGCCTGGTGAGACTTAGAATGTGAACAAAATAAGGCTGAGGTAGTAAATAACTCACAAGGCTCAGAGAGTTCCTGAAACTTAATAAGATTACTCAGGGCCTTTTCCCTAAGCCTTATAAGCAGGTTATATAGGCGGTAAAGACTGCTGGGGATAGGAGATTCTCTCACAAGATGAGTTGTCTTCAAGTCAGGCAAGAAGCTTCCAGATTCAGTTTTCATGACTCATTACCCATGCTGGGGCGAACTTCTTGGCAAAGTATCTTCCTTTGAGCTATCCATGTCCCTGTAAGTAATCCTTCATCTGTGATCCTATAAAACCTCAATAAAATAATTCATTGACCAAGTTGGATGTTGATGGAATTCTTAATTTGATCTGTCCTTAGTTCTTTATCTGGGTGTGCAGATGCTTGTTTATGACTTCTCCAGAAAAGTCAGTCGGCGTTTCCTCTTCACTCATGACCTGGAAGTGGCTGTTCAGAGCATGGATTGCCTAAAAGCCTGAACTTATAAATCTTATGTGTGTGTTATTTTAATGGGGGAGTACAAAGGATACGTTTGGAGATATCTGAGGCTATCATCAACCTTTTGTTTCTCTTATTAGTTTCTGAGATAGTCTCTCACTGTTCTGGAACTTGCCAAGCAGACTAGACTGGCTAACCAGCAAGTCCTAAGGATTTGACAATTTCCATCTCCCTATTACTGGAGTTATAAGTACATTCAACCACACTACTGTGAATGTACAACCATTCACTAGTACATTCAACCACACACAGATTCTTGTATAAAGAAAAGCAAAACAAAGAAAAATCAATCCATGGCTTTAGGTATAAAATTCAGGCCTGTTTGCTTGCAAAGGCACACTCTTCGCCATTTGAGCCATCTCTCCTGGTTCAAGCATGCCTACAGAGATGACCCACTTTTAGAATCTCACAGGGCTCCTCCTCCCAGAATTAAAGAGTCTACTCTGTGAACCCTTTTCTAGAACATCTCCGAAACAGTTTCTTTACAGTTCACTTTGCTTTTTCTATATATAGTGTGTTTTGGCACCCAGCCATTGAGAGGCTCAGATTAATAGTCCCACAAATGTCATTATGGGGATATTGCCAAGAATGTTTCCTTTACAACACCCTGTCTTCTTCCAGAAGACCCAAGGGAGGAATCCTTTGTGGGCTTCATCATCAGGAAAAGCTGAGCTCTGCTTTTCTTCTTACAGCCAGCCTTCTTGTAACATGGCTTTCTCCAATTACATACAGTTTGCTTCTTGTAACTGTCTATTCTACCATGTCCTTGTTTGGGCTATTATGAAACCGAGAGTCGAGTCACATTTTGGAACTGTTAAATGTAACAGTACCAGATATTATGGTCTGCATGTGATAGTCTCTTAAGTTTATTTTGCCCTAATTTTTACTCCCACATTTTCTTCCCAGAGTCTCCTTGAACTAAATAATCCTTCCCACTATTATTTCCTTTTTTTTTTATTGTGGGCACGTTAGAAGCAGCTTCAGATACAGCAAAAGGCAAAGATAGATAAACAGACAACAGACAGACTTACCTCTTCAACAGTGCTGGGTCTACAGAGCTAAAGCCATGGCATTAGCTCAGTGGCTTTTCTGCCCAGTTCCTCCCCATCATGTCCCAGGTTCCATTTTACTACTGTGTCTAAATATGATGGAAGGATACTTATTGTTAGGCTCCACTAAAATCCCAGGTGGTTTGGTTTGAGGTAGCCAGGGGAAAGGATCATGTGATACACCCTGGGATTCCCTCCATATCTCTTCCTATCTGTGCTACCCGACTGTTGCTTCTCTAGACTATAAAAACCGGGGAGTTTTCTTTGAAACTGCATCCTAAATATCCAAATGGAAGTGAGAAATTTGTTTTTTCTTGAATCCCATAGATTTCCCTTACTCAAAAGCTTCCTCAAAGGACTATTTACTATGATTCTTTCTGGTTTTGTTCCCCATTAGTTTAGAGACATTTCCTAGTCGAGAGACTTTGGGAAGGGACAGCCCCTTGTAGCTCTGTCTGGATTCCAGGTGGTGGTGGCTTCTGGGGTTCCTTGTTGCCTCAAAATCCATGAAAATCTTGACAACACATATACTCTGGGTGTCTGTGTGTGTGAATTCTATGTGTATGATGAGCGTGTTTTGGAGGCTAGACCACCACATGTTGGTGTTGTCTCCCATTTCTTTCTGTCTTATTAACTTGAGAAGAGACTTCTTACTGAACTCGGAATCTTGCTGCTTCAGTTAGTCTGACTGCCAGCGAACCCCTGAGATCTTTCAACTTCTACCCTCTAGTGCTCTGGCTACCGTCATGTTCAGTCATGCCAGCCTTTTCGCATGGGCACTGGAGATTTGAACTCAGGTCTTCACGCTGTCACCGCAAGTGCTTTCAACCACTGAGCCACCTCTCCAGTCCCACAAATACTTTCTGCTTTCTAGTCTCAGTGTTTCCCTCTATAGAATGGGAATAACAAAATACCCACATCCTCACAAGGATAGTGATCTGTAGCCTCATTTATAACCTTTACCTGCAAACCTCACCTATAAATCTCACCAGTATCTTCACCACCAGGCATGTTGGGTGGTGACTACATCTCCCCCTCTTTCTCTCTTTTGTTCCGAAGACTGCTAATAAAATGCAGATGCTTGAGCCCTACCCCATCAACAACAGGTTCTTTGGGTGACACAAATGCAAGTGGCCCAGTTACTAAGCCTCTTGCCCAAAGGGGTCGAGTCACCAACAACACCGAGTGGTTGCTGCAAGCTTCATTGTGTCACAGAGGGACTTGGTATCAGGCTCAGAATTATTGTTGGTTTTCTTCAAAGGTAGCATCTTGTTACCTAGAATGCAAGGCCATTTTCATTAAAATCCGTCTCTCGACTGAACAGCTGCCATAATCATTCTGGCCTTGCATTTGAAAACTTCGCTGTAGAAAACTCATCAGAAAGCACTGCAGTGCAAATGCTCTGACAAAGACACTAATAGCCGGTTACTGTGCTCATGGTCTGACCATAGGAGGAAAGATAGCCTAGTACTGTGAGCACCGTCCAACCATGGGGAAGAAACAGTCTAGATTGCGTTTCCAGTCTAATGATGGGAACAAACAGCCTACTGTGCTCCCTGTATAACCACGGGAGCTAAATAGGCAGCTTACCTGCAGGCTCACCTCTCAAGGATGGTGAGAGACTTAACCCGATACTGTGTTCACTGTCCAACCGTAAGGAGGAAACGTGGTTCTCTGATAGTTTGTCAGGGATGGCACGTAAGAACATGCCACAGATTGGGTGGATTAAAACAACAAAATTGCTGCTGGGGAGAAGACAAAGCAGTTCAGCATGCTCTTGGAGAAGATCCGAGTTAGTTCCCAGAACCCATACACAGTTAGCAAGCACTTCTAACCCCAACTCTAGGGAAACTGACATCTTTGGGCCGTTTATGGCAAATGCATTCATATATACATACCTTCACATAGGCATGCGGGCATGTATAACTGAATATAAAAATTAGTAGATCTTTAAAAATAACAACATAGATTTTCTCCCATTACTATAGGCTAGCATTCAGAGAAATGGTAACAGTGATATCATTTTCTAAGCTTTGTGAGGAAAGATTTATTCTAGAACTCTCTCTGGGTTTGTGTGCATGGGGGAGGTGTCCAAATGTCTCCATTCATAAGGAGAACAGTTATAACTGATTAGGGTTTGCTTAATAATTCATTTTAATCTTACACTGTATTTATAGAATCTACCTCTGAAAATTTCCATTTGAGTCATAAGAGATTAAGACTCCCATATATGAGTTGTAAGAAAAAGAATTCATTGTGCAATTCAATCTGCGACAATGTTTTTAGAAATTCATTGGAAAAATGACTGTGACTTACATGTTCCTTAGCATTGTATTCACCTACAAGCAACAGAAACCCAACACCAATAGCTACTTTTAAAGGTGTGTTTTAGTGTGTATGTGTGCATGCACAAACGCATGTGTGTGTGTGTGTGTGTGTGTGTGTGTGAGTGACTAGCAGAAAGCATTGAATCCCCTATAGCTAGCGTTACAGATGGCTGTGAGCTGCTTGCCATGGGTTCTAGGAACCAAAATCAGGTCCTCTGAAAGAATGGTAGGTGCTTTTCACTGATAAACTATCTCCCTAGTCCCCAGACTCTATTATTTTATAAAACAGAAAGTCTAAATAGAAGTCTAGAACTGAGGCAACCCTAGAACCCTTCATTACTAGTAGAAGTTTTATCACATACTTCTGCATCTTCAAGTGTTTTGCCCCACCATGTACTCCATGTGACTTTCTTTGAAGTGCTGTCAAGGATGATAGAACTCTAGGGATCTCAAATCCATTTTTTCAAACTTTTTATTTATTCTTTGTGAATTTCACATCATGTACCCAGATCCAATTCATCTCCCTGTACCCTGGAACAACTCTCTACCCTTGCAACCTTTACCCAAAATAAAATAATACAAGATTTAAAAGAAAAATTTTGTCTTGGAAGCTGTAGAGTGTTAGTGAGTCACATAATACACCATTTAGTGTAACCAGAGACTGCTTGTTTGTTTTCTGGCTGCCCAGACCCAAATAAGCACATAAAAACTATATCAATTACAACACTGTTTTGTCAATAGCTTAGGCATATTCCTAGATAGCTCTTATGTCTAAATTAACCAGTTTCTATTACCCTATGGATCACCCTGAAGCTGTGGCCCACTAGTAAGGTTCGGCATCCTTCTCCATTGGCAACTACATGGCTTCTTCCTGATTCCACCTTCCATCTCTCTCTGTGTCTCTCTCTGTGTCTCTCTCTATAGACATCTTACTTGGCTGTACTCTGCTAAACCATTGGCCAAAACAGTTTTATTCATCAACCAATAAAAGCAGCACATATACAGAAGGACATCTCTCATCAACTTTGTCCATGCATCTTTACTTGCAAGTGTGCTTTGCAAAGAGTCATTTGTCTGGCTCAAGGACTCTAACTTTTGCTGCACTATCAACACCAGGCCTTCAATGGGACTCCTCTTGGAAATCCTGCTGTTATCCTGTGTCTTGGAAATCCTGTTGCATTGTTGGAGGCCGCTTGTTCATTTCCTGGCAGCCCACACTCCCGAAATAATCACATAGAAACTATATTATTTGCAATACTTTTTGGCCAATAGCTTAAGTGTATTGCTAGCTAGTTCTTACATCTAGAATTAACCCATTTTTATTATTTTATATTTTACCATGAGGCTCGTGGCCTACTGGCAAGGTTCTAGCTGGCAGCTTGCATCTCTCCCCTCTGGCGGCTAAGTGGCTTCGCCTTGACTTCGCCTACTCTCTCTATAAATATCTTTTCCAGCCTGGCTATATTCTGTTAAGCCATTGGCCAAAAGCAGCTTTTTTATTCATTAACCTATAAAAGCAATACATATACAGAAGATCTTCCCACACCACTGCTGCATTCGAACTGCAGGACCAATCCCTTCATCTGCTACAACAGTTCATAGATGGGGTAGATATTGGGATGGGCCAAAACATAGCCCTGGTTCTGGGTTCAGGTGGTAGCTGGATTGGTCAGGTCACCAGCTCTTCCTCATCCTCACCACCAGGGCTCTTCATCACTGCTCTACCCAGCTCCCACAGTGTCCCAGGCACCAAGGGGCTGACCACTTCTGCTCTCACAGTGCCAGGGCAGGTTCACCTGCACCCCAAATGAGATTCAACAGGATCATCTCTACTGAGCTTCCTAGGTGAGGTTCAGAGCCTTCAATCCCAAATGCTGCAACCAGTGAGGGGCAGGACCAGCTCTCCAGCTCTCATGATCTCAGAGACAGCTGCTACAAGTGGTGAGGAATGGAAGAGTCAACATCTTTCCCTTGCCTATACCGTCTCATGGCAGATGAGAGGCAGGACCTGTTATCTTGCTCTGGCAACCTTGGGCCAGCTCACCAGTGCCCATGCCACGAGGGTCAACTCTACCATATTGCCTCGGTGAGGTGCAGGGTCCCCTCTCTCCAGTGCTGCCGCTGGTGTGGGGCAGGACCAGCTCTCCAAGTGCGAGAGTCATTGAGGGGCAAGGCAAACTCTGTGTAGCTCTTGGATAGCAACATCGTTCCAGGTGGCAGCCCAGACCAGGGGCATCCACACGACCTTTGGTGGTGACGTGGGCCATGGATATTGACACGGACCCCTGCTGCTGCATGACCAAGGACACAGACATGGTCCTCAGCAGCAAGGTGAGCAAGGACTTCACCATGGTCTCAGGTGGTCCACAGACTACTCACATCAGGCTGTTCCTCCCCACCTTTGTGTCTTCAGTTTCCCCTCCCTTCATAGTGTTCTGCTTCTCCTTCTCTCCCATCTCTCTGTCCCACACTCGCACACTGTAGTGGCTTGCACTGTGGGCAGCCCATGCCCTGGGTGGTTCTCTAGGTATCTTTTTCCTGCCCGCTCTCACGGCAGTGGGTGTGACCTCTGGGTGTCTTTAAGTGTTTGTCCAACCCAAAGCTTCCAAAGGAAATAAGTCTCTGGTCAAGGTTAGACACTGTATGGAAAATTGAAGTTCAGCACAGAGTTGTCCAGTCTAATGGTTGGCAGTTCCACAACTAGAGAGATTGGCAGAGAGGCCAGTGATGAGAAGTACACACAGCAGGACGTGTCCAGTCAGTGGGGGTCCCCATTCAGCAGGCACTGCTCTTCTTCCCGGGCTAGGTGCAGCTCTGGGAGTCACGGTGACTCATACAGTGGTCAGTTTCCTTAAAGGAAGAAGGCACAGGTTCACTAGCACTTGTGGTTGTCACTGGCCCTATTGATGGGCAGCACAAGTCCCCTTTTACCAAGGAACAATAACAAGCAACCGCCTTCGCCTCTCCTGCTCAGCCTCGCTTCGTTGTAGCCCAGAAATCGCTCACCTTTCATTTCTCCACCACCTATTTTCTCGCTTCTTTCTCTCCCATCACTCGACCACCTACGTACTTACTCCACACAGCACCCAGCTGGGTGTGGCCGCAGTGCTGTCTTTGTGCTTCCCAGAGTGCCAGGTCAACAGCGTGGGTGGCATCTGGCAGTATCGCTGCTTCTGCCCACCTGCCCGGGGCCTCATGTCCATTTTGTCATGGAGCAGTGATAATAAGTAAGGCAAAGGCAATGCGTCCACTGAGTCATCAGGTGAATCAAAATATGTGCACACAAAGCCCTCTATTATACAACACTTACATACCACAAATTCCATACACCAGGGACTGAAATATTTTTAATGTGCCTATTTTATGTCATTAACCCTTAAGCAATATAGCATAACAATTATTTGCATAGCATTTACCTTTTGTTGTTTACTATAAGTCACCTATAAAGATTTAGGGTATATAGGGGCATGTATATAAGCTATACACAACTGCTATGACATTTGATATTAAAATATTGAACGTTCATGAATTTTGGTTCCTGTGAAGGAGCCGAACTCTACGGATCCAGAAGCTGGGCTTCAGGCATGTGTAATGCACCATTGTGCAAGGACTTCCTGGAAACGTTCCTTTCCGGTTTATTGTCTATAACTCACTCCTCTCCCTGTGTAATCAGGCAGAAAGAAAATGTCAGAGGAGAGAGAAAGGGAGAGGAGGAAGGAAAAATTGGGGTGGTAGCATTGATATTGGGTGTTCAAAAGCATGACGAGCAAGCAAACAGGAATGAGGAGCCTGGAAAAAGGGACGGCTACTAGATTGGAGATATAGGTAAGTGATTGGAGCTCTTTGCAAAATACCAAGAGCAGAAATAGAATATGACATTAGGAGACAGTCATTCCTCCATGATCTATTCCTGACCGACCGGAATTCACTTGAATTAGGAGGCAGGATTTGCTAATTGCAAGTGAAAGCAATTAGTCACTGTCCGATGGGGGTGGGAGGGGGTTGTGGGGACAAGCACATTTTATCTTCAACCTGACCTCAGGCTGGACTCTTGCTCCCACCGCACAGACGCCCGGCCCAGCCGTGCTGAACCTTTTCAGGCTTTGTCTCTGGAATCCCTGCTTCTCTCAAGATGGTGCTAGACTGGAGGAGGCAGAGCCACCCACTTGCAGCGAGGATACTTTCCCACCGTGCACCAGGCTGAGACAAGAGAAAAATTATGCGCTGGCAGACTTCTTGCTCAAAATAGCCCCCTGAAGACTATGGGCTGCACCCAGGCTTCTCTGTGAGCAAGTGGGGTGTGCTGTGAAGTCTGAGTAGTGGTAGAGCTAGATCACAGCTCGAAGCTGACTCATTCTTGAAGCTTTTTTTTTTCTCAGACTACCTAGCTTGCCAGGACATCTGCTCTCTTCCAATCTAGAGCATAGAGTATCCATCACCCAGAGGGCATTGTGGCCTTGTAATTTCAGGCCTAAACACACCCTTCAAACCATACACTAATTCCATGATAAAGGTGAGGTCATAAGTGTTATCATCACGGTACTCTTGGTGGTTCTAAAACCTGTTCAGCAAGGACCAGTAGGAAAATACTTCTGCCCATAAGTGAGCCTTGTGTTTAATGTTTAATAGAAATATTAATAGAAAATGTTTGTGAACAAATACCATTTTGTGAGCTCAAAGGGATGCCGGGCTCTATAGCAAGCCCCACTGTGAGATCTAAGAAAATAGAGCTCTATAACCCACCTGCGAAAGGCCCATGGCAGACCCATTGCCATTCTGCCTCCGGCCTGGTGTTTTCTTCAAACCCCAGAATACTGCCATTCTCTTGATGGCGGGGTTTCTGCCACACATCTTTTTTTCCTTGGTAATACCCAGGAGGAATATGGATAGAAGGATAGATACTCCTTGAAGGAAGACAAAGAGATTAGATATATGATGTAACTCGGGGGTGATTCTGATGGAAAGGATGTCAGGCTTTGGTTTTGAGCGGTATGATGAAACTAATCAATGGGTATCCCCAAGTTCAAGAGAGTAGAAGCAATTCTGTATCACCTACTTCCATGTCCAGTGCCCAACACAATAGTTCACATCGGGAACTGGAAATGTGAGGATGCTTCTTGTTCACCAGGCATTTATTACATGGCCACTAGAAATGTGGCCCTGTCATTTAACTCAGTTTTGACAAAGTCAAGGCCCAGAGTGGGACTCAAAGACCTGACCTCTCAACCACACAGTTGATCCTCTTGCCAATCAGTTCCCATCATGTGGCTACTAAAGAATTCACTCAAATACCTTTCATTAGATCAAAAATCTTATCAGAAAATTTCCAGAGTATATTGGAAATCTGTTAAACACTCTGATCACCAGGGAAATTATAATGGTCTTATGTATTCCATGTTAGAAAAAGGCGACAAATATGTTTCGTGAGACTGACAGACAATGTTTCAAAGGCTAATTGCTATTACTTAACAGCCCTAAATTTCTATCATGTTGAACGCCCTCTCACTGACAGACTGTCTTCATATGTTCTAAAGGAACCAGAAAAGCAGATTTTGTTTTATGAAGTTTCCAAATGTTTAAATTTTGCGTTAAAAACCAAACTGAAACTAGAGATCCGGCAGATAACAATAGTCTGCAAGTTTCTGACTACTGATTACTGGTAGAAACAGTAGCTCTGGCTTTCGAGAACTGGGGAATGGCTAGGAGTGAGGACTGACAGTGAGCAATGACTTGCCTTAGAGTAACAAATTGCATAAAAATACCCAGATCCTGTAGCATCTATCACTCGGTGCACTGAAAGACATTGCTTTCTGTGGGCGCCCCTCAAACATCCCAGTTCTGTAGGCAGTATCGACAGCTGCCTGCAGACATCAGCTGTTTGGCGTCCACAGGATTTCCCAAGTGTATGGAAGGCTTCGGTGGGAGAAAGGAAAACATTTTGACATTAGGCTGAGCTTCTCTGTTTTCTAATATAGTATGCGTGCCATCTCCCCTGGGAATCAATGCTCATAAATTCATTAAGTCCTGGAGACTGTAATATTTGCCAGAATACAAAAAAAAACCAATCGTCTGAACATAAATTGCAACGTAGAAAAACTTTTGTAATTTAATTTTCCAGTGAATATAAAGAGGATATACGTGACTGTGGCTTCAATGCACTAATAATCGTATGCAAATGAGGTAGGGACATATTCATACTCAAGAGGTGGGTTGAGGGAGGGAGTAGGCAACTACTTGCTGGCTGGAAAAAAAGACCACGGTTGTCCATTCTGGATCTTGGGCAAATCCAATACAGGAAAATAGAAGCAAGTGGCTTGGCTATTAATTACTGATTTATTATTGAAGTAAGGATTTAATAGCTGGTTAATTTAATAGTAAGAGACTGTGTGTGTGTGTGTGTGTGTGTGTGTGTGTGTGTGTGTGTGTGTAGGCTGTGATGTGAGGAAACAGCAAGCCACTTCCCCAGGCAGCTGAACAAACTAGCCTCAGTTGACTTAGCTTGCTCAGTCTGTATTCACATGGGCAGCACAGCTTTCCCGTTTGTATTGAGGAATTGTTTAATCCATCAAAGAACTTTTTCTGAGTATCTGAACTGGGAGAAAACAGATAACCTGTGTCTTGATTCCATGCGGTATAATCTTTTTCTTCTTTTAAGTTAACCTTTGAGTTTTTCTCAAGGGGGACACAGCACCGAATGGTCCTTTGGGAAACTGTGCCACACAAGTCTCAGGAAATAAACGATTTGCAGGTCTCAGGAAGCTACAGAAAGTTACAAGCTTCATAAGACTTGTCTTCTGAGGTTGTGTAAGAAGTAACAGTACTAGGGAGAGGAGCCTCTCCCATCAGTGGGTTCACTTGAGAGTTATGCCAGGATCCCCATGGAGTGTAGCTTCCTTGAATTGTTTTCTGTGCCTTATTTGTGCTAAGCTAACATTTGGTTACGTTTTCCCAGGGTACCAGGGAAGTCACACAACACCACTTTATGATTCCTCAAAAAATAGGAGAACGGAGGAAGAGAGAGAGTGAGAGAGAGACAGACAGACAGACAGACAGAGAGAGAGAGAGAGAGAGGAGAAGAGTTGCTACCCTTCTTTGTTCAATTCCATGACCGCTGATTTCAAGCTCACTGACATGGGCTCTCTGAGAAAAATCCAGTCTACACTGAAATATTTGAATTAAAAAAAATTCTTTGGTCACTCTGTCACTAAGCTTTCTGTTTTGGTTTTGGGTTTTTTTTTTTTTTGAGGTTTCTCTATAGCTTTGAAACCTGTCGTGAAACTAGCTCTTGTAAACCAGGCTGAACTCAAACTCACAGAGATCCTCCTGTTTCTGTCTCCCGAGTGTAAGATTAAAAGCATGCACTACCACTGCCCGACTTCTGGTTTTATTGTTAACAGTAATCCAGAAAATAGAAAGCATTCGAGGTCTTTCTGTCATGGGATCTTCCTCTCCCACCTCCTGGACTTTCCCAGCCATAAGCCTACCTAGTAAGCCCTCCATCAGCACTGATTACTAATGTTGAATACGCTGTCTTTTTTCAAGGTGTCTACATTTTCAAAGAGAACTGCATCCATCCGAGAGGGCAAGAGTAACCTAGCAGGATAGCTAACCCTTTTGTGAACTTGTGGGAACTGGGCATTATCAGGAGGTTTTGAAGTTTTAGGGCCCATTGGAGCATCTAAATGTGCTTCTTCCTTGTACCCCAGTCATTTGGCCATACAAGAAATCAGGCCAATTCTAAGGCAATATACGTACAGGAGATAGGCCAGATTTGACCACATTAGTTTATGTTAAGCAACCCTAAAGGCAGTGCCAATGCACCAACAGAGACTTTGGCTGGGTGTTCCCAGAAAGCAGAAAGCATCTAGGGTCTTCAGGCCGTGGGATCTTCCTTCCCCACCTCCAGGACTTTTCCAGCAATAAGCAGTTCTATTTTTCAACTTTGGTTTTTGCCTGACATTTGAAAGATGAGCTATTAACGATACTAAATTAATAACAGTTATAGAGTATATTTGAGATCATAAAGAGATCAGTAATGTCATCATGTCAAGCAAAGTTTCTGATGGTTTTTTTAAATTATGCATGTCTTTTATTTTTTTCCCAACATTGATCCAGAGCTTTCAGAGGGACATTAATCTACCTGACCACATCAGAATCCTTAATTATTCACATCCAGCAATATATCTAATTCTACAGAAATTCCCCATGGACTTGCTATTGTTGAACCATAATTTGGCAGCTCAGCTCAGCTCTGCTCCTTCCGTTATACCCAGCACAACCCTGTGAACCCCTCAAGAGACTCACTGCTGTTGCCACCACATTTACTCTTGTTTGACACATAGACACCCAGGCTCATAACTCAGTGAAGGGAGATTCCTCCCAGGGTGACGAGTGAGTAGATTTGTAGGTGACAGGTATGCAGGAGGCTGCCACGCAGAAAGGGAAAAAAGGAGATGATGAAAATCTAGTGAATTTGGTACTGTGAGACTTCAATCATTTGATGACCTTGGAGTTAGAGCCTTTGAACTTGACCTGAGCCAGTGCTGGGAAAGTAGACTTGATAAGTAATTGTGTTATATGTTCCAGAGAGCCAATTAAAGCATCAGAGAATCCATGTTAGGATAGCGGAGCAGGAGAAGTACTTTACAAAGAAAAGGTCAGTGCTGTTAATGATGGTTTTGATCCTGGAGACTGAGTACTTGGTGATTGTTTAAGACTTTCTGGGGTAGGAATGGCAAATATCTTCCATGTTCTCAGAAGGGATAAAGCTCACAGGGCTTTATTACACAGGGGGTCACCATGGAGAAACCTCTACGTGGGTTGCTTAAATAAAGCCTTTACTGGGCAATTCTTTGGTGTTCGCTAATGAGTAAAGAGGAAGTACTGTCCAAAATGGCAAAAGGACTAGATATTCCTACTCTGTGTGCAGGGGAGATCAAGCTTGGTTAGACAGGATTCATCCATGGCCACTGAAGTCAATAAACCCGCATCTCTGGAAACTAACAGGATGTATGTCTGTCCCATATCACAAATCATTCACAGGAAGGCAGGCTTCCAGACTACAATTCCTAGGCTTCCCAGGAGTCAGGGAAAGTTTCAGTTCAGATATTGCTTCTTCAGATGGATTCCCTGAAGCCAGAATAAGGTTTGGCAACCAATCCTGCCTGCTTTGCTACCTGATTGGAAACAATCTGCTGATTACTTCTAATTACTGCATTGCAATATGTCTTCTTCATTGGATGCTGGGAAAGGTGTGCACCTGCGTTTTTAATGCATCCTTTGCTATCTCTGCAGCCCACAGGAAGGGGAAGCTTCAAGTAGCTGCTCAGTAAAATCTATGGGGAGAGAAAGAATAAAATGAATGAATGAATATTGTCATATCTCTGGGCACTGAGATAAACAGCCAGAGTCGCAGTGCAAGAGTGAAGAAATCATTTCTGATGTCTCAGATGACTCTGTAGGTGTGGACACATAGGGAAACTAATTTGGACAAATTTGTGGCAACGGTTCCTTTCTCCCATGAGCTTGACAGTCAGTCTCTAGTCAGTATGCTCCTGTCCCCAGAGAACCAGATAGATAGGTCTATCTGTCTGTCTGTGTGACCTAGGTATCAACATAGACATTGGGTGTCTTTCCTTCCTCAAGAACTTTTCACTTCATTTTCTCCCACAGAGTACCTACTGGGAAATAGGGCTCACCAATTAGGCTAGACTGGCTGGCCAGAGAACTCCAAGGCTCTCTATGTCCCTGCCTCCCCACACTAATAGTGTAAACATGTATGCCACGCCCAGCTTTTTATATGGATGCAAGGAATTGAACTCCGATCGTCATATTTTCTTCAGGCTCTCACTGCAAGCACTTTATTAACTGACCTAGCACCCCAGATATCCCTCCTCAAATATTAAAACCCCCAGGACTGCTTGCTTTCCATGTCCCATTGCCTGTTGTGAATTTATTAAGACCACACTAACCCTGGAGACAGATGGACTCTGTGCAAATAAAGGGCTACCTGCTAGCAGCCAGATGAGCTTGAATTGGTCATTAGACCCCCATGGCTTCCTTTACCTTATCTGTACAGCGAGAGTCTATTCACAGTAGTTACCAGGAGGAAACCAGTGGGGCTTTCGGCGATGCGGAAAAGTGGGTGTGGCTGCAGCCAGCTCAGTAGACACAATGCTACCAACAAACACTGTTGGGACTGCTGCACCAGTCACTTCAGGCACAGGGTTACTCTCTTCCAGGGAGGAGCAGCTGCTGATAAGGGACAGCAAGTTGAGAACAGGCTAGGGAGGCTCAATGTCTGTGGCGGGTTTTGTAGCTCTCTGTGTTGAGCCAAGGCAGAGTCTAGGAGAGAGTACTGCCACCTAAGAGGCTTGCTACCCTTTTATTTTCAGCACCCTTGCATATTGCTATCTACTGATTTGCCAAGAACAGTCTGCCTCAGAAGCTCTTCCAGGTCTCTGGTTCCTAATAAGTGTTCCATCTTTCTATCACTTAGCAGCAGAGGGAAGCTCACCTATGAGACGGTGGTTCAAGTACCTCTGTGAGCTATTATTGGTAGCCTTGTGATTCGCCAGGGAAGAACTCATCCAGGTATCACTCAATGAGACCCCGACTGTCATGACACTCGTGACTATCAACACTGAACTATAGGGGGTCACAGTGCACTAAGCAGAGAACTTCGGTCCAGAAAGAGGAGAGTCTACCTCTGATGGTTAGTTTTGATTGTCAGTTTGATTGGGTGAAGGAACTCATTGCGACATTAGTGACATGTACCTTTGGGTGTATCTGAGTTTATTTCCAGAGGGGAATAACAGAGGAAATAAGACCTGCCATGAATGTAGGCTGTACATCCTATGAGTTGGGCTCCTAGACTGAATATAAAGTAAAAAGGAGCAAGACAGCTGATCACCGTCATTCTTTTCTTTCTGCTGCTTGAGTTGCTCAGATGTATGAAAGTAGCTACCGCACCTTCCCACTGTCACAGACCAAGCTGTTCCTGCCCTTATGCCTATGACCCCTCATGAACTGAAATGCCCCAATTGGTAGCCGAAATCAAAACTTTTTCCTCTAAACTGCTTTGTCAAGTATTCATTCACTGTGGCAGGAAGGTAACAACACCCTACGTGTTTATCAGTTCCTGCCTTTCATGATATCTCGGCGCTCCTCCTGACTTTGCATCTCCCATCTATCTCATCATATTCAAATGCTCTGTCCCTTTGGGCAAAGCATGGCTTACTTATCACAGAATGCAACTTCTTCTCTCTGGAATATAGAAAGACTACATTTCCCAGCAACCCTTGCAGCTTGGAGGTGTGACCATGGGGTGGAAGCCAAGGTCTAGTCATCTAGTCAAGGACTTAGGAGTGGATCTGTGCATTACCTAGCAGACCTGACTGGAAAATTCCTACATGTAATCTCCCCGGCTTCCTGCTCTCCTTTTGCCTGAATGTGATACCCGGGAATGTCTCAGAGCCATAAATGAAAAAGGCAGAGCCTTGCTGCTATTTGGATGTGGTGTGTGGGAGAGGTTTAAACCTGTGCCTTACTCAGGCATGAAATTTGGTGTTCTGTTTGTTGCAACCATTTATATTGCCATGGTGAGACTTCCACGGGGGTTTCTTTTGCCATTATACACTCGTTCTCCCATAACATAGTATTAAATGCTATTATTTGGTTTCTCAGTTGATATAGAAATGACTGCAATTAAGACTGGATTATGCTCATTTTTTATTGTTTTTCAGAGGAATGGAAACATTTCCCTTAGTCCCGCATAGTGCGTCACCTGGGTCTCCCAACTAAGCAACCTTTAGTCACAGCGAACCACTAATCCTTACTTTTGTTCGCTTGTTTGTTTCAGGGCCTCCCTGCATTGTCCAGTCTTGCTCAGAACTTGTTATACTCTTCTTCCCTCTCTCCCTTGAGTGCTGAGATCACAAATACTAATCTCCATGCTTGCTCTGTCTGCTAGGATTCTCCTATGTGTGTACTGCCACTTGTGTTGAAAGATGCTGGAATGATTACGAGTCTAGCAGGAAGCTCTGCTCTCTGACCACTGTCCTGAAGCTCCTTGCCCCACATGGAGCCCTCTTGACTTCTCCAAGCCAGGACTAGCAGATGTTAACTGTGTCCACTATAACGCGTTGAGCCACGGTTCTCAGCTCTCTAATTCTCTTTGCTTGAGAACAGTCTATGACCTGGGAAAGTAATGAAGTTAATGGCAGGAAGCAGTGGTCATTCTTCCAGGAAGTGGATTTGGACACCGTATTTGATGGTGTCCGGTCTCTGTGAGTTTGGGCTCAATTGCCTACTGTGGTCATGACCCATTAATGGTCTCTTTTGACCCCAATCCCCTCTGCCCAACTCAGATCATCTTTCTCCATGTGCTACTGAGTACGTTACATAGTCCATCTCATTTCCACCCTTCTGCCTTGGGAGCCTGTCCATCTGGACAACCAGTGTGCCCACCACATACACCCATCACAGACGCCACTCAACAGGCCTCTCCCATATTCAGTACCTTCTCCTGCCCACCATATCTCACTGAGTTGGCAGCCTGAAATGACCCAGCATCTTGCTTCAGGTACCTTGATTCCAGTCTTCTTTTGGGAGGGGTTCACGCTTTCTCTCCTCGGGGAGCCCACAACACTGGTCCTGGTGGAACAAGGGCAGAGCCTGTGAACACCTTGATTGTAGGCATTCAGGACGGCACAATGCCAGCTCGGGAGAAAGGTAATGAAAGGTCTTTGCATCTGAATGCAGCTGCACAGTTTAGCAGCACCATTGCCTTTTCTTATTAGCTCCCTTTGATTCCCACAAGACACATCCTGCTCTGTTGTGACTTGCTGCTTCTGCGAAGCGAGGATGAGGAAGTCAAAAGAGTGGTGATTTCCCTGTGTAACTTGCTAAGTGTCTGGAGGCTGGTACCCAGCAGGACGTGCCCACTCCCGGTGCTCCTCTCTTCCACCCTCACAAGGCAGAAGGCTCCCATTGCACACCCAGGCAGTTCCGGGGAGTCTGAATAGGACTCCGCAACACTGTTCTTAATGCACTCATGTTGCAGATGAAAGAGTTTGTTTCAGGGAGTCATCTGCTCAAAGACAGTCAGAAAGTGACAAGTGACAGAATTAAGGCTTAAACTTGGGGTCAAGCTTCTGTGGAGGAAAAAAATTTCAGTGAAACTTTATTTATCGTTCTACCAAACTCTGCCTGTTGTTTTCTTAATAGTAATTTCTCCCCCTGCCTCCCCCCACTCTCTCTCTCTCACACACACACTCCACATAGAAGAGTGGTAGACAAAGACAAAATGAATTTTGCAACCTTTGTCATTCAATCCTCCAACTGGTTGAGTGCGCAGTCATGCAAGGGTTTTTGGCTTGCTTCTTTAAGTGGAAACTACTTAGAATTAGGGCAAATCCTTCAGTATCACAAAGACAATATTAAATTACAGGAAAGATCCTAGATATTTGGAGTGCACATTGTCCATAGTCACTACATATGGATGAATCCTGGACATGGGAGGGGCCCCCAGCTTCCCTCTCCGGTGTATAGGTCGTGAAGAAAGGCTTGGATTTCTTGAGGAAGAGGATATACCACAGTCTCATAGTCTGAAAGTCTAGAAAGCTGAAGGTTCAGAGCAGGGAGGCTCTGTCCTCTTATAGATTCAGATGAAGACATGTTTAACATGACTGAATTCCAGGAGAGCTACAGAGCTTCCCCTACTGTCCTGAGGCAGAGGCCCGGCCAGGAGCCCCTTGAAAACTCAGTGAAAGTGCCCTGTAGGTGAAGCTGCTTGTTCTCCAACAGCCTGGGCTAAATGCTCAAAGGTGTCAAAGGTTTTTAACCTACCTTCTTTTCCAATAGACTATGTATGTATAGGCTATACATACATTGACCCCCTCAGCCCAGATTGCCAACATATCTAAGAATGAAGTAATTAGCATTAGAGACAAGTTTGTTGATTTACATCTTAACTGCGGGACCCTCAGTAAAGGTGGTCTAGCCCCATCCCGTTAGGGCTTCATTCTGACAAGTTGTTTGTGGGTGGAATAACATTGTAAGGGACAGGGTCAGGATACAGCTATAGACACTGTCTTCTCCACCTTCTACTCAAATGGGGGTGTGGTGGTTTGAAGGAAAATAGCCCCATAGGATCATCAGGAGTGACACTATTGGGAGGTGTGGCTTTGCTGCAGTGGGTGTGGCCCTGATGAAGAAACTGTGTCACTGGAGGTTGGACTTTGAGGTCGCCGATGCTCAAGCCAGACTCAGAGTCTCTCTCTTGCTGCAGCCTTTGGATCCAGGTATAGAACTCTCAGCTACTTCTCCAGCACCATGTCTGTCTGCTTGCCACCATGCTTCCTACCATGATGACAAGGGACTAAACCTCTGACCTGTAAGCCAGCCCGGATTAAATGTTTTCCTTTGTAAGATGCCATGTTCATGGTGTCTCTTCACAGACTAAGCTTTGTGGGGCATGTGATGACTTCTATCTTATCTTTTATCTATTTGGTTCCTTCCTACTTGTTGCTTCCCAGAGGAGTATCTTATGGTTAACCACACTGAGCATTGGGGCGTTAATCATAGAACCATATGACACTTGGGCTTTGTAAGGGCTGAAACATACTTTGGCTGAGCCTTGAGACTTCAAGCTTATGAGCCTTGCTTGCCTGATTTAACACTGTAATCTGGGTGTCTCACACGGCTCCTGGTAAGCAGCAGATTTTCCAGGCATGCTTAAGGAATGATGGGATCCCTAAACGAATGCCTAGAATTTCTCTCAAAATCTTCCCATCAACCAAGCACGGACCAGGAAAGGCACTGTTACTTTCCTCAACTCTGTGACGAAGTACCTGTTGGATCAGCTTTATCTGGGCTCATAGTTGAGAAGGAAACCGTTCGTCACATCTCGTGGCTAAAGTGACTCGGTGGCAGTAGAGCATGCAGTAGCCTGTTGTTACATCTCTGCTGATGAAGGAAGGTAGAGTGGTGAAGAAGAGGCAGCATCAGTCTCTCACACTCAAGTTTACCCCTTCGGTCCCAGTTCTACCTATGACCAAAAAACCCCACTGCTAGCTGGGCACCAAATCGTCCAAAAACAAAGCTGTGGGGGACATTTTATATTCAAACCTTAAAGGCGACCTTGTATTAGAAGTAACAATATTCTCTAGCCGACCCTCGAGTTCAGGCTTCATGCACTGTCTGCTTCACAAAGAATGTGAGGAGATTAAAATACGCACTGACTATAAAACGTGGAAGGAGAGGGTATTTTCTGTGTCACACGAACGTTTGCTTATAGTGTTTCTCTCAGCCCACTCCTTAAGATCAATGACTGTTGAATACCAATTAACTTTTGTTGAGCTTTTGTGATGGGGCAGGCATCTAAATGCTGTACCAAATGCTTTATGTGCAGCCTCAGTGGCCATGGGAGCCGGGTTCTAGGAGATTTTCCAATTTTACACAGGAAGCAGTTGAAGCTGAAAGAGGTCATATCGCTTGCCCACGTTCAAATAGTTGGGAGTAGAGAAATTTGAATTTGAGTCCAGATCCCCTGGTCTCAACCCTGCAGGGGTGACAACAGGTTTACCCTTCTGCTACCTCCCACTAGGGCTTATATTGAGAGCGCTTTCCCTGTCCAGAGGCACAGTGACCTAGATTGCGTTTTAAGTACTTTCACTGGCTCTACTCTGTTCAAAGCAAGATTTATTGATGGAGCAAATCAATTAAGCAATCGTTGTTTATTGAGCTTCTCTTGGATTATTCAATATTTATTGAGCAGTTTCATGTAGCCAGCACTTGTGCAATGAGCCATGGAGGATACAAGGCAAGTATGAGATTCACTCCTCATCTTCAGGGAGCTTGAAATCTACTTGCAGATTGGAGTGGGAAGAAGCTGACAATATTAAACCACATAAAGAAATAAGGACTTGAATCTTACATTGATTAGCACCAACAACCTATTATATTGGAAGGCAGAAAGGGGACAGAGTCTCTCGACTACTCAATATAGATTAAGATCCATAAAGATGATAGGACCTAATTATACCTTCCTAAGCAATAGGGGAAGGCTGGGAAAAGGTGGTGAAGAAAGTGCTCTAGCCAAGGAAGTATAGCAAAAGGCAAAAGCAGGAAGGGTGGGAGGAGTCTCAGAAGTCAGCACACTGAAGCAGCCAGAATGGTGTGAGCTTCATAGTTCTGGAAAACATCCCAATGCAAGAAGTCAATTTTACTTATCATTGCTTATCATATCCAACACAGAGAAAGCATTTATTATATGATTGTTGAGCTGAGTTTGTGTGGAAATAAATAAGATAGTTCTTTACATACAAGGAAGTTACCATCTAGGAGAATGAAACACATACACACTTAAGGCTTGGACAGCACTGTGTAGAGATCTTGATTCCTTTGCCCTTTGTTTGGGTCTGGATTGGTTTTTCTACTCTCTCTCTCTCTCTCTCTCTCTCTCTCAAACACACACACACACACACACACACACACACACACACACACACTTGTGCAATCACACATGCATCTAATCACATACAAAACCCACTATTCTAAGCACTGCTGATATCACAATAAACAAAATTAATAAACAACTTTATTTCTGTCAATATGATAATGTAAATAAGTGTCAATTGTTACAGCATACCTGATTGTGCTGAGGGAGTTTGTTAAATTTTAAATACACACATGAAGAAAGTTAGAGAAGGCCCTAGAAATAAAAACTGAATACTAGAATGTCCTGTGGCCTCCAGGGAGGTATAGAGGGAAGACAATCAGGCAAAATCCAGTTCAAATTGCCTAATTTTCTCAAAATGATAAAGTTTTGCATTGTACCAAAGAAACTCTGGCTTCTTCATGTACTGTAGCTACACTGCTATTCATGTGCCTACTACACTCTTAAGATAACTCTTAGCTGCTATAGCTGACACACTGTCTACGAACTCCACAAAGTAATCCTCAGCAGCCATTTCTCCTAATTCTGCATTGTATTTCTTTATCTGAGCTATGTTTCAAAAACATATTCCACAGATGTTCACCATGTTTTCTCTGATAATGAAGCAACCGAAAACTATGAGAATATATTTGCTATACAGATGGGCAAGAATTAGTATTCAGAATATATAAAGAATGTGGATGAGATATTTAAGGTAAAAGAAAATTAGTATAGTAAGAATTATGATTAAGATTCCTAATCATAGTAGTCATCAGGGAAATGGGAGTGAAAGAGTGCAGTAGGAGATAGGAAAATCAGGGACATAAAGGTGCTCAGGGAGGAGAATCAACAAAATGAGATATGTATTGAAACCTCATATGGAAAGTTATTGCCCTCTGAACTACTTAAAAGTACATTTTAAAAAGAAATGCAAAAGGAAACCATAAACTCATTTGCGCGGTAAAATGGAAAAAGGAGGTTTTGGGGTTCCACCATTCCTGATCTCAGCAAGGCAATGGGACATTTGGTGTCTTTCCTGGGAGTGGAAATGGGTGCAGGAACCTGGACAAGCCTTTAGTCTGTGGCAAAGCTCAAGATCTGAGTATCTGACCAAGCAGTCATTCTGAGGAGAAAACATGCTTGCACATCTGCAGGCGTGTTTACAACAGAAATAGTTGTCATCACAAAGATTTAAGGGATAAAATCATCTACCAACAGAAGAAGATATAAATAAAGCCTGGCAATGACATATAAGTGGAAATGAATTAGCCAGTGCTCCATCTGTCAACATCAGTGGCCGTTGTAATATACGTTTGAGTGATAAAAATATACATAAAGCATGATTCAATTTAAAAGACAGTCATGGATACACAAAACCAAACAATATATACTTTCTTAAAGTAAATGTTATGTACGTCTTCTCTTATAATTCTGTAAAATCCCTGGGCAATCAGTGTTGAGCCAGGCAGGTCTACTCACATAAACCTACCTCATTCCTGTTGTGCCAAGATCAAAGCAACTACAGAGAGGAACTTTAAGATCTTTATTGCCATAAATGAGAGACATAAATACCTTGCTCAAGAATGTGCAGAAGATTGAAGTGAGAACTGAACCAAGGCTCATTCGCTGTCCAAGACTGTGGTTCAGGAACTTCTCCATAGCTGGTGTCTCCCACCACGTGATAAGCCATGTCTCATTGGTTGCTTCTCTTCTGACAGGCAGTTTCTTTGCATATCAGCAACTGTCTTCTTTTTTAAATCTGTGACTTTTTAAAGTAAGTTTTTTAGGTTAATGAAATTATGATTACATCAGTTATACCTTCCCTTTCTTCCCATCAAATGCTTCCATGTACATCTCCTTGGTTCCTCTTCTTCAAATTAGTTGTCTCTTTTCTTTAATTGCTGCATATATATGCATACATACATGTTGCAACATGTTTTATATATTATATATTATATGCACGCTGGTGTTGGATTCCCCTCTGTATGCTGTGATTACCACTAACGAATAATGAAATCTGGCTTGAGCCTATAACAGGGCAGAACAGAGATAGGTGGGGAAAACTAAACTGAATGCTGGGAGAAGGAAGGCAGAGTCTAGGAGAAGCCATGCAACCCTGCTAGAGACAGATACCAGGTAGAAACTTACCCTGTAAGCCACATCCTTGTGGCAATACACAGATTAATGGAGATGGGTTAATTTAAGATATGAGTTATCCAGAAATACACTTAAGCTATTGGCCAAACAGTATTGCAATAATATGGTTTCTGTGTGGTTATTTTGGGACCGGGCCCTGGGAACAAACAAGCAGCCTCCTCCAACAAATTGGCACCAACATGGCCAACTAAAATCCACTTAAAATCTGAGAGAGTTTGGGAAGGAATTCTAGGAAAAAACAAAACAAAACAAAACAAAACAAAACAGAGTTAAGTACGATTTAACGCCGGTGCTCCTTTAAAGCAGAAAAAAAGTGGTGCAGTTTTGAAATGTTGGCTTCCTGGGCCATGTTGTCAGCACAAACTCTGACTCTTTGGGGGGATACGGCTATGGAGCATTTGCATGGGTTCTGTGAGCAGAGTGCTACACCTTGCTTAATGGCAATATTTTTAGGCTGTGTCTAAAATGGGGCAATGTACATGGCTCTCAGAGGCAATGAACAGCTCCACCATGCTGGACTGGGTAGAGCAAGCAGGCAGGGCCTTGTTTGCCCTAGCAATGATGTTGCTTAGGTTTTTAAGAAGTGCTTAGCATTTTAAGAAGCCATCTTGGTCAGAAAAGGATTACAGATACACAATAAGGACTGATTCAGACATAAAAAACCTCTAAATGAGACACAGTGTGTTTAAAATAATGTACATAGACTTGGGAGAGAGAAGAAAAAGGGTAAAGAGACAGTACATGTAATATGAAAGAGTACAGACAGTCATAGTTTAAAGGAGTAAAGATAATAAAATAAATATTAAACTTGTAGAAAAAGTAATAGTGTAAGAAAAATAAGCCTGTAAAGATGCAATATACATAGAGTCTGGATTATGTATATTATTGTGTTTTATTTTAGTCTTTTGACTGTGAAGGAGCTAAATATAGAGAGACATTTTATTGTATGGGTTGCTAAGCTAAACCAGCATAGATATTCTGAAGGTACCATGTCTTCAGAATTTGGGTTTAAGGATTTGTTGCTTTGGAAAAGAAGTTCTTCTGTTTCCACAGAAGATGAGAACCTGTGGATTAATTCCAGACTAATGTGGTTTGATGGACCAAGACCCCTTGACAAATTACCCTGAACACCCCCCTCCAAAATTATTGTGTCCAGCAAAAGGCAGGAAGAAGTTAGGAGAGAACTACGCTCAAATTCCCAAATACTGTTTATACATGTTTATTTACATTTAAAGGGGATATGCTATAGAGATGGATACTTTGCATTGGTATGGATCTTGGTTTATTAATACAAATTTAAGATCAATTTTGTTTTACATATATTTCTGCTTTTGTTTGTGCAGTTCATTTAAAAATGTAATGTATAATTAAGAAATATGCCTTAATAGTCATCGATAATAGTTCAGCTTGTAGTTGTGTTAGTTAGATTTTCTAGATGTATAGAGATATATTTCAGGTGGATCAGCATTCTTCAAACCTTTCAAAGACTATAGAACATGGCATTTAAAATGTTTAAGAACTTAAGGACTTTCATGACAATGAGACACATCTGTTACTGGCAGCACTAATCTAGTTCAAGAGGATGATGGGCATTGAAGAGGCTCCTTATGGAGTTTATTAGCAATTTGAGCACGAAACTGCTCTTGCCTCGACTGCTTAATGTTATTTATGCGGTATTAACAGAACATTCAGGACCCAAAGAAAAATGACTGCTGGACTTACCTAAAGGTGAGACAGTTCTTCAGGTTTCCTGTTTCATAAAAGATTATGCCAGACATTCTGCAGGACACAGAAGAGGGTGACTGACAAACTGCCAATATAGGTGGAACTGTCTTTGAAATTTCCTGCTTCATGGGAAAGTCTGCCAGATACTATCAGCCTGTAGGCTGAAGATGGATGCTCCAATGATACAGATGAACTTTGGGTGATGGTCCAGGCAGAGAGATGTCTCTGTCAATTCTAGAGTTTTGAGAGTTACTTACAATGCACATACTGTTTACTTAGGTAATATATCCTTCTGGAGTCTTTGATGGAATTGAAGAATAGATAGTTATAGTTTTTGTCTGTTATGATAAAAGATAAAGTAGATATAAATATTATAACTGTATTTCTTGCTTAATACCTGTTTTGTTGTATGTAATCTTGCTATGTTAAAGTTATTACCTTACTTTATTATTTAAACAGAAAAGGGGAGATGATGTGGGATTCCCCTCTGTATGCTGTGACTACCATTAATAAATAAAGAAAGCTGGCTTGAGCCTATAGCAGGGCAGAACAGAGGTAGGTGGGGGAAAACTAAACTGAATGCTAGGAGAATGAAGGCAGAATCTAGAAGAAGCCATGTAGCCCTGCTAGAGACAGACACTGGATTGGACTTTACCTGGTAAACCACAGCCTTGTGGCAATACACAGATTAATGGAAATAGGTTAATTTAAGGTATGTGTTAGCCAGAAATACACTTAAGCTATTGGCTAAACAGTATTGCAAATAATATGGTTTCTGTGTGGTTACTTTGGGACTGAGCAGCCAAGAACAAGCAATTGGACTCCTAGTACACAGCACACTAGTATAAATATAAATATATAAATATAGCCTACTCTGTCTATATAACGCTACTTGTATGTGCATGTTTTCAACTGACTGATTGGTATTGGATAATCAATTGGTGAGCTCTGCTTCCCTGGGGACATCTGTATCTCCCCTGCTCTCAGCATCTTTTAGTTACAGGTAGCTCTATGTTTAGCTTGAGACCTTGTAAGTTTTTCCCTTTCCAGTTTAGCATGTCTTTTGGTGTCATCCTTGATCAGGTCATATTGGTGAAACTGCATGACTGTAACTTCTGATATTTCTAAGAGGCAGAAACTTATAGTACACTCCCTACTCCTCTGGATCTTACATTTTCACTTCTGCAGTGATTCTAGAGGCTTAGGTATCTCTGTTGGATTGTAGATGTATGCTTTGAAACTAGGATCCATAATTCTATATTTTGATTAATTTTAGTTTGTAATAGTCTCCCTTTGTTGCAAAAAGAATTTATCTTGATGAGGGTTAAGGACTGAGTTTATCTCTAAGTATAAGGACAAATATTTATATTTATGTTGTGTAATGAAAGGTAGCATTGTTGGTTTTTCTCCAAGATCTGTGGCTTCACTAGCCCTAGTTGGCTAGGCTTTCCAGTATGATGCATGATTTCCTTCTTGTTGAGTCCAATTAGAGAGCTGGTTACTGCTATGATATGTGTGCAACTGCTGTACCCTTAAGGTTATTGGGTCATGTCGGTCATTGTTATGGTTCATAGGCATTTTTATGTTTGGAGAATTTTTTGAAAAATCCTAACAACTCAAAAGATGGCTTCTTATGCCTTCAGCTGGATTTCTGTTAATTGTCTATGGTACTAGGGGAGGGAGGCATTGCCAGACCAGAAGGAAAATTTCATGTAAGATATTTGTGTGTATTTATACACCAACCTACATGCATTATAGATATTATTATGCTGATAATAATAGTATGATTCCTTATGAATTTTTCAAACAGTTTTACTATCATTTTATCTTCCTCCCTTCTCTATTTTCCTCCCACTCCATATTTAGAGTCCCTGTTTTTCTCTTATCCTTTCCGGATCACTGGTGCCCAACTCTTCCCTTTCTATTATTTCTCCTCCCACTTCTCCACAGTGAGATATATATATATATATATATATATATATATATATTGCTTTCCGCAGTTATTCTAGTAAATGTACTCATACTTGAAGATTTTGAGCTAGGAACCTCATATGGGAGACAATGTGCAATATTTGTCTTTCTGCATCTGGGTCTCCTCATTCAATAGAATCTTTTCTACCTTCATTCATTTACCTGTGAAGTTCATGATTTCATTTTAATTTGCAACTGAATAGTATTCTATTGTATGTATGTATACACACACACACAGACAGACACACACACACGTTTTCATTATTGTTCACCAGCTGATGGACATATAAGTTGTTTTTCCTTCCTATCTATTGTTAATAGGGCCACAGTAACCATGGCTGAACAAGTACCTGCTGAGTAGGATATTGAGTCCTTTGGGTATATACCAAGTAGTAGTAGTGTCACTGAGTCATATGGTAGATGGCTCCCTTATCCCCACACCCTTTCTAGCATTTGGTTGTTTTGTTGATCATTGTCATCCTCAGTGGGTTAATATAAAATCTCAAAGATTCTATTTACATTTACCTAATCTCTAGGGACAAAAACAGTTTTGAGATATTTCTCAGCTTCCCTTTTCTTGAGAGCTTTCTGTTCAGATTACAACCCCTCATACACACTTTTTAAATGAATGGGTCATTGTTTCTTTTTTCTTTTCTATTTAATGAGATTTTTCAAAACGTATTCTGGATATTAATCCTCTGTCAGCTGTATAACTGGCAAATATTCACTCCAGTTCTGCAAGCTTTCTCTTTATTTGACTGATTATTTCATTAGCTGTGTAGGAGCTTATAGTTTTAGGAAGCGCTTGTGAGTTCTTGGCCTTAAGTCTTGGGCAAATGGAGTCCTTCCTGACACTATCATGCAGGGCATTGCCTATGTTTTTCTCTAACAGTTTCAGGCTTCACATTTAAAAACTCTTTGATCTGTTTAGAGTTAGCTTTTATGTAAGGTGATAGATATAACTCTAATTATATTTTTTCTGCATATGGATAGCCACTTTCCCCAGCATCATTTGTTGGAGTTGCTATATTTTCCTCAGCTTATGTATTTGGCTTCTTTGTCGAATATTAAATGGCTGAATTTGTGTACTCACATTTGGGACTTAGATTCGGTTCTATTTGTTTACTTTTGCACCAGTGCCATATAGTTTTTTATTACTATTGTAGTAAGTATTTTGTTACTTAAAATAGTAAGATTACTGTATATCTTAAGATCTGAAACTTTAATTCCTCCAGCATTATCCTTTGGATTTAGGATTGTTTTGATTCTCCAGGATCTTTAGAAGCTCCCTATGAACTTTAGGATGGTTTTATTTTTTCTATTTCTGTGAAGAATGAAATGAGGATTTTGTTGGGATGATCTCATTCTGTAAATAGTGCCTAATAAAATGGTCATTTTCACAATATCAATTCCACTAATCAATCCATGAGCATGGGATGTCTTTCAATCTGATAATGTCTTTATCTCTTTTTTTTAGCGCTTTGACATTTTCATTGTAAAGATTCTTCTTGTGTCTATTACTAGATGTTTTGTATTCTTTAATCTATTATAAATGGGAATATGTCCACAATATCCTTCATTGTATGCTTATTGTTGGTGTATATAAAGGCTATTGATTTGTGCATGTTGGTTATTTATCATGCCATGCTGCTGAAATTGTATATACTTTCTGAAATCTTTAACACATAATATCATGTCATCACGTATACGGATAGTTTTATTTCTTCTTTTCCTATTTTCCTCTTCTTGCCTTCTTGTTCCAGCCAATGCACTGAACATAACATTAAAAAGGGAAAAGTGGACAGCCCTGTCTCATTCCTGATTTTAGTGTGATTGCCTCAGTTTTGCTTCATTTAGGAAGATGTTTTTATGTTTCTCATATATATATGTGTATACATATGTATACACAGATATATAAAGAATATATATGATATATATCCGTTTTATTATGAACTATGTTCTCTTCAGTTTCACTTTGTTTAGGACTCATAAAGATATATTTGATTTTTGTCAAGTGTTTTTTTCTGCACTGTCCTGGTCAGAGTTTCTATTGCTATGATAAAATACCATGACCAAAAACTAGTTGGGGGAGGAAAAGGAGTATTTGATTTATGCTTGTTTTCATACCCTGGTGTAGGAGGTCCTTCTGTTAACCAATAAAGAAACTGCCTTGGCCTTTTGATAGGACAGAACTTAGGAAGACAGGGAAAACAGAACTGAATGCTGGGAGGGAGAGAGCAGAGTCAGGGAGAGCCACCATGGAGCTGCCAGAGTCAGACATGCTAAATCTTTCCTGGTAAGCCACTGCCACATGGTGATATACAGATTAATAGAAATGAGTTAAATCAATATGTGAGAGTTAGCCAATAAGAGGCTAGAGCAAATGGGCCAAGCAGTGTTTTAATTAATACAATTTCTGTGTGGTTATTTTGGGGCTAAGCAAGCCAGGCGGCCGGGACGAATAAGCAGCCTCTCCCTGCAACAATACCCATAGCCCATTACTGAAGGAAGTCAGGATAAGAACTCAGACAAGTGAACCGGAAGCAGGAGCTGATGTAGAGGCCAATGAGGGGCGCTGTTTATTGCCTTGCTCATCAGGACTTGCTCAGCCTGTATTCTTATAGAACCCAGGATCACCAGCCCTAGGAAAGCACTGCCCACAATGGGCTGGGCCCTTCTCTATCAGTCACTATATATATATATATATATAATTCCCTATAGCTGGATATTATGGTGGCATTTTCTCAGCTGAGGTTCCTTCCTTTTCAATGACTCGAGCTTCTGTCAAGTTTATATAAAACTAGCCAACACACACACCTATTGATTCCTCACATTACTGTCCTTGTTTTCATTTATCACTGGTCTTTATTATTTCTAACTACTGACAGGTTTTGAATTCAGTTTGTCCCTGGTTTTATAAAATTTTCAGTTGTATCATTAGGTCATGCTTTTGCGCTTTCTGATTTTTATAATGTAGGCACTTAGAGCTATGAATTTCCTCATAGAACTGCTTTCAACGTATTCTAGATATTTTGGTGAGTTTTTATTTTGTTTCTTTTTAGTTTGTTCCAGAAAAAAATTCGTTTCTGTTTTGATTTCTTCTTTGACACATCAATAATTGAGTAATGAGTTGTTTAATCTCCATCAGTTGGTGTATTTACTAGAGATTGGTTTACTGTCAATTTTAAGTTTTATTGCATTATAGTCAGAATGAATACTATAGATAACTATGATATATCGTGAAGATTATTTTTCTGGTATTATCTATTTGTATTCTGTGTGGGGTTTTTTTTTTGTATTTGCATGGGCCTTTCTTTCCTAGTTTGGGGAAATTTTCTTCAAGGATCTTGTTGCTAGTCTGATTTATGCCATTGTCCTGGGGTTCTTTTCTCTCATCTATTCTTTTTTTCCTGTATTCTGTCTATCATGCATTTTTTTCTTATTTATTTATTTATAAGAATTTCCACTTCCTCCCCTCATCCCAATACCCTCCTGCTCACCCCACTCCCTCTCCACCTCCCTCTCCAGTCCCAAGAGCAGTCAGGGTTTCCTGCCCTGTGGGAAGTCCAAGTTCATCCCCCCTCCCTCCAGGTCCAGGAAGGTGAGCATCCAAACAGACCAGGATCCCAAAAAGCCAGTCCATGCAGACGAAACAAGACCCAGAGCCATTGTCAATGGCTTCTCAGTCAGCCCCCATGTCAGCCACATTCAGAGAATCCGGTTTGATCACAAGCTCGTTCAGTCCCAGTCCAAGTGGCCTTGATGAGCTCTCATTCGATCAGTCCCCTTGTATCAGTGGGTGAACACACCCTTCGCGGTCCTGACTTGCTTTTTCATGTTCTTCCTCCCTCTGCTCTTAATTTGGACCTTGGGGGCTCAGTCCAGTGCTCCAATGTGAGTCTCCGTCTCTATCTCCATCCATCATCAGATGAAGGTTCCCTCTGGTTCTGCCTTCCTTCCTCACGTTCTCCCTCCCTTTGCTTCTCATTTGGACCTAGGGAGTTAAGTCCAGTGTTCCAATATGTGTCTCTGTCTCTATCTCCATCCATCGCCAGATGAAGGTTCTATGGTGACATGCAAAATATTCATCAGTATGGTTATGGGCCAAAGCCAGTTCAGGCACTCTCTCCTCTGCTGCCCAGGGAACAATCTGGGGACCTCTCCTTGGGCCTGGGAACCCCTCCAGAATCAAGTCTCTTGCAAACCCTAAAAGGGCTCCCTTAGTTGAGATATATACTTCCCTGCTCCCATAACCACCCTTCCTCCCTTCCCCCCTCCCATTTCCCCAAGCCATCCCCAATCCTCCCCCTCTCCCCTCTCCCTAACCATCTTCCCTTACTTCCACCCTCCACCCTCCCCCCCCCCGAGCACCCAAGTTTGCCTGGCTATCTTGTCTACTTCTAATCCAGGAGGATAACTATATGATTATCTTCAGGTTCACCTTCTTATTTAGCTTCTCTAGGATCACGAATTATAGGCTCAAAGACCTTTAACTATGGCTAGAATCCACTTATGAGTGAATACATACCATATTTCTCTTTTTGGGTCTGGGTTACCTCACTCAGTAAAGCGTTTTCTATTTCCATCCATTTGCATGCAAAATTCAAGATGTCATTGTTTTTTACCGCTGAGTAAAACTCTAATGTGTATATGTTCCACACCTTTTTTAACCATTCTTCTATTGAGGGGCACCTAGGTTGTTTCCAGGTTCTAGCTATTACAAATAGTGCTGCTATGAACATAGTTGAACAAATACTTTTGTAGTATGATAGGGCATCTCTTGGGTATATTCCCAAGAGTGGAATTGCTGGGTCCTGAGGGAGGTTGACTCCCAGTTTCCTGAGAAACCACCACACTGATTTCCACAGTGGCTGTGGAAATGAAAATAATTTGATTATTTGATTAATAATATTTGATTATTAATTAAATATTTATTTAATTAATATTAATAATTAAATATTAAAATTTAATGTTATTAATTAATATTTAATAAATAATTAAATATTAATATTTGATTATTTGATTAATAATAAACAGGTAATGAAATCAGTTCAAGAATTGAAAACTGAAATGGAGGCAGTGAAGAAAACACAAACCAAGGGCCGGCTGGATGTGGAAAATCTAGGTAAACTAACAGAGACTTCAGGAACAAGCATAACCAATAGTATACAAGAGTTAGAAGAATGAATTTCAGATTATGAAAACACCATAGGGAAAATAAACGCTCTGACCAAAGAAAACATCAAATCCAACAAATTATCATCACAAAACATTCAGGAAATCTGGGACATAATAAAAAAAAAACAAATCTAAGAATAATAGGGGTAGAAGAAGGAGAAGAATTGCAGATCAAAGGTCCAGAAAATATATTCAACAAAATTATAGAAGAAAACTTTCCCAACCTAAAGAACGATATTCCTATGAAGGTTCAAGAAGCATACAGAACACCTAATAGACTGGATCTCTCATCTTTTCTTATGATTCAAAGTTTCGGAATTTTTATAGTGTCCCAGATTTTCTATTCGTTCCTTTCCTGTGTTTAAAAAAATATACTCTTTGCCTGTTCCACCTAGATCTTGGACTTTATTTTCAGGTCTTAATATTCTATATCTTGCTTGATTCATCCTATTTGTAAAGCTTTCCTTTGAATTTTCTAGTTGGATTATTGGGATTTTCAGGGTTTCTACCTCTTTACTGAATTTTGGTTTGAAATCCGGGATTGTCTTCATTATTTCAATCAGCCTTATATTTGTAGGTTTTTTTTGAGGATAACATTGGGGCTTTACTCTCTTTAAAGTCTGTCTCTGTAAGTCCATCTGGCTCTTTTCTTTGTGTCTTTTGTGAAGTCCTTGAATTCTCTGATGAAGTTTATTATTATTCTTTTTAAATTTGGTGTCTTAGGGTTCATCTAGGCAATTCTCATTGGCAAACATTTCTATAGGGCTGATGGACTTGGGGGTTATTGCCTTGATATTTTATGTTGTCTATATTTTTGCAGTGTTATTTGGGCATATAGGCTTCTTTTGTTAATTACGTATTTGATATGAGCAGAGCAAGTTAGGCTAGCAGAGAAGATTTTGAGTCAAGTTGAGTCTTGAGATTGGTTATGGCCCAAGTGAAATGAATTCAGGCAGATACAGGAGACTGAGCTAGTGTGTAGGGTGCACATCCTGGTATAAATCTAGAGTTTGGGACTATGTTTGGGGTGTTGGAGAGAATGTGAGGAGGGGAGGATCAGGCAGCCTCAAATGCCTAGCTAGACACTAGAGAAGGTAGGAGATATCTGGCGGGGGGGAGAGGTTAGATGTGGTATGTGAGGGGCCTCAGCAACTGTCTTCTGTGCAATGTTTCAGTTAGTTCCTCATGCTATGTCTTGTCCCTAATCTCAGTTATTTAGTTATCTAATCCCAGCAGATGAGAGTGATGCTATGCTTTAAATATTCCCTGCAGTTTTGTGGTAACTAAAGCTGATCTAGAAGCCAAAGAAGCTCTATACAATTAATAATTCACCAAGATGAAGAAGGAGAGTGATTCTTAGAGAATTCTTTTTTTTTTAAGAAGAGAAGCTTTTGAACAGAACATTTCATTTGGGAATCAGGAGAGCCAACCTGCACAGCAAAGACACTCAAGTTGCTTAGATGAACAAAACCAAAACCATTTACTGATAAATGGAACATCACTGCCAAAAATGTAGCTACAGACAGAGACAGAATCATTTATGTATAAATGAACTTCAGGATACACATCTTGGATAGAGGGAATGCCTAAACTCAGGATCACAGTATCCAGAGACGTCATGATGCTTGCACATTTAACTTCATGCTAACAAGAACACATTCCTAATGTCATTAGAATGAGTTCTGCCTTTGGCTTGCCATATGCCTCTGCCAGTCCTGGTTTTCCCGTCTCTGGATACCTCAGGTTCTCTTCGTTCTAGATTTAGAACTCCACCTGCTCTTTTATCTCCTGTTTGTGGTTGTTGACTGGGTTAGCAGTCTTCAGGTTCTAGGTATCTCTGTGAAGGAACTGAATAAATATTCACAGGGTACAAAGTAGTAAGGAAACTTTTCAAATGCATAACACCTACACAAATCAGAAATAACATGCCTCTCTTGACAGAGGACCACACAAGTGAGAAAATACTCAGTGGTCCCAAAGTTACTGCCAAAGGATTTTGTTATAAGAACTACAAGTTTGATGGTTATGGTTACTGAGGGTTATGGTTGGGTAGATCTCTACTGTGATTGACAGATGAGTTAGGTAAGATTTTATTCCCAGGGCACATCCCTGCCCATGGTGTATCTTGTTTTAATAACATATATTCTCAATTATTCATAAGCATAAGGTAGAAAATAGAGTAACTCTAGAAGGTTACTCAGAGAACATAGTTTCCCCTACTGTACGTTACCAAAATTTGATTCCCTTATTCTGGTAGCAGATATTTTGAAAAATGCATGTGAATAAAAAATATCCACACATGACAGCTATTAGTGGAAGAAAGACTTGTTCTACTAATTGGAGTAGGAATACATGTAGCCTGATGAAGGTGGGGGACGGGAGTTGCTGAGTGGCTTGCTGGAAGAGAGCTTTACACACATATTACGGAAGAAGATCCTATGCTGCCAAGTGCATTGTGAGGAGAGGGATATGCCCATAGTCTAAGCCAAATGGATGCTCAGTTTTAGTAGTAGGCCTTATATTTGCCTGCCTCAAATCCAGGCTCCCTGTGTCTCCCAGCCCACCCAAGTGTCCACCAATGACTTTTCTTCCCTGGCCTCGGTGTTTGGAAATTGGCTTCTAATCTTCTGTCACTCCCTGTCTGTATTAGACTTGTTTCACGTTCCAGGTTATGTAGGTATCATCAGAATATTGTCACTTTCTAATCATGGGAGTAAATTTTTTTTCTTGGAGGATCCGTGAGTATGAAGAAAATGAAACCATCTTATAGACTTCCAAGAAGATTAAATGTGAGCTATTACCATGAATCAAGATACACTATGTAGTAGATGCATGGTGTGCACATGTTTATGTGGTTTATGTGATCATATGTGACATGTGTGGCTTATGCAGCATGTTTCATATTTCTGTGCGGTTTATGTGAGCCTGTGTGGTATGTGTGGGTGATGAAGCAAGTTTTATACACTTGTGTGTCTATGTGGTGTGGTCTGGGTGTATAGTGTTTGGTATGTGTATTTACATGTGTGTGTGTGTCTATGGTGTATATAATGGCATGTAGTGTGCATGCTGTGTGGTATACATGTATATTTGTGCAATATATGTGTAGTTTGTAGTACATGTGTTGTGATTTGGGGATGTGTATTGGTATAATACATATATGTATGTATATAGTATGTATGGTATATATGGTGGAAGACCTATGTGCGTCTGTGTGATGCATTTGCAGTATGAGGTTTGTATATGGTTTATCTATTTCAGGTAGGTGTGTGTGTGTGTGTGTGTGTGTGTGTGTGTGTGTGTGTGTGTGTAGAATATGTAGTTGTGTGTTTCAGCATGTATAGAGGAAAGAAATAGGGCTCTGACAGGAAATTTTCCAAGTATAGAACATTTTTGCTGATTGAATGCATTATTTCCTGTTGGCTGCTTACTCTGGATAAAAGTGCAATAAAATCATTATTGTTATTACTACCAGCACCATTAATAATGAAAACATCTATGGGGTGCCAAAATTTTTCTTAGTATGGTGGAACAGTTTGACCTTATTGCTGGGGTAGACACCAAGGAGATGCAGAGATTTTGAGGAGCGCCTGGGATCATCTTCCTCCCCACCTGGCTAGAGGGACCACCATTCCTCGGGACACCATTTCTAAAGAAGAAACTTTGGTGAGAGAATCAAGTCTCATCGACAGCTATTGCTTAGGAGGCTGCTCCATGTCATGTGCCATATCCTGCCCGGCAGGTGAACATCCCAAATCTTAGCTGGCATGCTCCTGACATGCTTGGAACTGGGTCACTCTTACCAAATTTTAGCAAAGGCATGTTCCTTGCAGGGTCTCTGGGTGCTCTGCTTTAAGGGTAACTACGGTGTTCCTCATTGTGGATGGGTATGCAGAGGATAGTGACAGACAGGGATCTTTTCTGACTTCTTCTTCCAGACATTCTTAACAGATGGTTTCACTCCCCCATCTAACCAGCTGTGGACAGGTCCTGACTCAGCTTCCATCCCTACCTGTGCTGTGGCTCCTCACCAGGGACCTTCTCCAAAGGACTTCCTATTCTGTGGCTTTGGAAATGACTGTTAGACTATCTAACCCTTTTCTGCTCTGCTCTGCTCGCCTGGCTTCTGTCCATTGTTTCTTCATGCTTGTCCCTAGACTCTAATCCCTTAGGTGGTTGTTACTAACAGTTTAATTGTAGCTATCACTAATGAGGTGACCTTAGCTCTTATTCACAGAATGCACACTAAATGTCAAGCAGTCTGCTAAACATTTTACATACATTATCTCAACCTCAGAGTCCCCTGAGTCAGCTCTATGATCTGTCTTTGATGGATGCAGAAAGAGAAGCTTAAAAGCTCCACCTGAAGCAGTAACCCAGGGCACCAGCACAGGCTTTCAGGTCTTCCTGGCTTCTTTCCTTACCTGACCAGGGTTTCTCAGCAGGGGAGAGAGGCCATCACTTTCAAATAAATAACCTTCCTGTGAATGCCTTCCAAGGATAACTTCTAATACTCTGAAGACACCCACAAATGCTAAACTGTGTATTAATTTGCCATATTTACCTTCTTAAATGATAGCAGCATTCTTTTTTCTCACAATAGATCCTAATAAACGTTCCAGATGCTTAGTGATTAAAAAGACTGACTTCTCCTCCCCGCATATGATATCACAGAACAGCTGGAAGCCGACCTGCTCAGAAGCCGCCCTTAGTACCCCAGTCAGGTCCCAGCAAGATAGAAAGCATAAGGCCAAACTGAAGGAGCCCAGGGACACTTTATACACTCCATATTTGTACTTTTATGAGAGGGAGAGGCAGGGATTAAGGAAATCAAACCTGGTGTAGTACCAAAGCTGAGGGCTGATAGCATCTAGGACTAAGTAGGGAAGTAGCCGCGTCTCAGTGTTTCCATTGTGGTGATGAGACACAATGACCATGGCAACTCTTATGAAGGGAAACATTTAATTGAGGCTGGCTTACAGTTCAGAGGTTTCGTCCATTTTTGTCATGGCAGGGAGCATGGTAGCATGAAGGCAGACAAGGTGCTGGAGAGGAAGCTGAGAGTTCTACATCTGGATTATCAGGCAGAAGGAAGAGAGAACAACGCTGGACCTAGCAAAAGTGTCTGAAACCTCAAAACTTACCCGCAGTGATACACTTCCTCCAGCAAGGCCACAACTCCTAATAGTACTCAAACCACCACAAGCAGCCTTCTAGAACCACAGTAGCTGGCAGAGTGGACAAGTACCTACTGCTTTCACCTCATTTCCTCTTGCCCTATAATTTCCCACAAGAATTACCTCTTGGTTAGATATAACTCAGAGTACATATAAAGGAGAACCTGGACTCAGTTTTTACTTTTTAGCCTCCAGTTAGTGCCTGAGAGTTTTGGGGCCCTTAGCAGTCCCCTAAGGATACAGTTATGTGTCTCATAGGATTTTCTACGGAAGGCTGCATATCTGACCATGGTTCCATGAGATTATGATGGAGTTGAGAATTTCCTATCACCTGGTGACATCAAAGCCATATTAACACCATACAAAGCATTTCTCATTTGCTTGTGACTATAATCCTATCAGTGCATCTACTACACTGGCAGCTGAATACAATCACAGCACATAGAATTAGGTACAGCACATAACATCTGATAGCAGATGACTATGGTAATGACTTTGGTAATTGCTATTCTTTTTATTACACTATCACTATTTTATAATCTATTTCTGATTATAAAAAAAAACTTGCTATGAAGCAATATGTCATATCCCTACAGCACATCTTCTTTTCTATCATTAGGCTACATCCCAAGCCCAGTTGTCCTCTTTATGTTTATGTTTATGTGTGCACAAGTGTGTGTGTGTGTGTGTGTGTGTGTGTGTGTGTGTGTGCACTGAAGACCAGAGTATGACCTTGACTGTTGTTCCTCTGGAGCTACTTACTTTGAGACAGTATCTCTCCTTGGAATTACAGAGTAGACTAGGCTGGCCAGTCAACAAACTTCAGAGACACCCTCCACCATCCTGTTTCTGCCTCCCTTGTACACCATCATACTGGACATTTAAAACTGTGCATTTGAGGATCAAATTCAGGTCCTTGTGCTTGTAAGGCAAGCTCTTTTCTACCTAAGCTATCACCTGAACCCTCAATTTCCCTCTTGATTGCATCATTAATTTAGGTCAGGTGCTCGATATAGGGATTCCCCTAGGTTTGGGCCAACATTCTATGATGTTTGCTTATCATACCTTGTCACTTATCTCTCAGAATTTATCCTCCTGTCAAGTGACACACGGTCATGCTGAGCCTAATCTCAAAGGCTACAAGAGTCTAGGTCACCCCTTGAGGGAATCATCCTACAGGTAAGTGCTCTGGCTTCATCTCTTTACACTTACAACCCACTAACCAGAACCAATCATGTGTCATATTCACCAGCAAGGCCTTCAAAGTGGGTTCCTGCTACATGCCCAGAAGTAGGGGAAAACACACTGTTGTGGGCAGCTTTCATGGCTGTAACAAAATGAACTTACAGATTGAATATAAATAAATTATGGATCAAAGCAATTCAACGTAATCAAATTAATTCAGTGGTAAAGTTGGTATTGCTTTGCCAAAGCTGAGTTACTCTCCCAGGACAGGAATATATCCAACAGGTCCTTTAAATCTGGCCTGCGTCTGTGTCCCTGTGACATTTTCCTCTTCTTCTAACCAGCTCATTTGGTTTCACTCGGCAGGACTGCGCCATTGGTGTTACAGTTTCTCCCCCTTCCCCCCGCCCCGTTCTTTTCATCATCAGCCCGAGTCAATGCTCGTAGCACTAATTGTCCCTGACACCATCACGAAGGGAAGGCAAATGTGACCAATGAGATCAGCAATTGGTTATAAGGTAGTTACCTATATGATCTGGAAAGTGCTAATCTTAATTTTAGGATTGTTATTGAATTGAAAAACAAATAGATCTACTGGAGAAGTCAGTGAGCCTGTAGCCCACATTCTGTTTTCTTCTGTGTCTACCCTTTGCCCCAGCATAGGCATTGGATCAGATACCCTCACTCACTAGAAGGACTATCTCTTGCTCCTCTAAAGGATTCTACTGTTTTCTTCTTCGCCTCCTCTTCCTGGTGCCTTTCTGGCTTCACTCGCTCTGGGGCCCTGGCTCTGCTTTATATCAAAATTATTCCTGATATGAATTAATCTAGTCTGTTTTCTTTCCTTCCTCCAGCCTCGTCATGGTTACCCTCCACTCTCTTCCATCCAAGGTAACACTTTGAACATGTTCCTTGTCTAAGACAGATTATGTGAGGCTTCCCCCAAATAGCTCCAGACATCAATGCATGTATCACATACCTCCAGGGCCCAGCAGCCCACATCCCCAGGCCCTATACATCCTGTCCCTAATGTAGGGTCTTCTGTAAATTGTATGCAGAATTTTATATAAAGGTATTTAAGGAAATTTTGTCCCTCGAGATGTCCAGAATTTAATCAGATTCTCAAAGAGATTGGAAACCTAATTAATGTTGTTATTTACACACACACACACACACACACACACACACACACACATACACACAATCACATGATCACACACAATCACATGATCACACACACACATACACACAATCACATGATCACACACAATCACATGATCACACACACACACACACACACACACACACACACACACTTTTTCTGAGACAGGATCTCACGTAGCCCAAATTTATTATGTAGCCAAAGATACTTGCACTTCTGATCCCTTTCTCTCTACCTCCTAAATGCTGGGATCACAGACTTGTTTTATACACAACACATAAAGGGCTTCAAACATGCTAGGAAATGCTCTAATTACATATTTGCCCCTGATGCTACTACCACCTAGGCTTTCGCCTACAAACAGTCCCTACCTCATGACATGCATTTTTCTTTTCTGACAGAGGACATCTGTATCAATCACTATCCAAGTACCAATAGCCAGGCATTCCATAAGCCTCCCTAAAAAAGCATTCTCTTAATTGGGTGATTATTCTTCCACAGATCAGACACATTGACTTTCATTCCCTTCCAGGGGGAAGTCATGATTAATCTAAGCTATGCTAGTAGACAAAGGATACACAGCACATTCCCACAAGCTTAACACATATATGTCACCATTTCTGCAGGCCAAGAGTTCGGACACAGCTTAGTTGGGTCTTCTGCTCTGGGTCCCACAACCTTGTCCTCAAGAAGTTATGTGCACAATCCATTTTCCTACACATATAGATTATCGTCTTCAATTTCCTCCCCTAAGCTACTGGCATATTCAGCATGGGAGAGTCCTCCATCAAGCCACAAAGAGATTATGCAGACAGACAGAGTCGATTTCTGTGCAGCTTCCATAGGGTCACATAATGGGAACTTGGTCCTCACTGTGGCAGTTATAAGGTGGTCTGAAAATTTGAAAAAGCAGGGTGCAGTGGGAAGGGACAGTTGAGGGCAGTGTTCTTGGAAAGGATTGGTACAGATTTGTTTGACTGAGTAAAATGTTGTTGCCTAAAATAAGTTAATAGAAAAGAGTGAGGCTGACCCCTGAGTTGTTCTCTGTTTCCTAGCTCACCATGTGACCCATTCATCTCATCTGTGTCCCCATGATGATGGGATCCACTGTGGGATGATGCGTCCGTAGAGAAATTGCCAGGGTCAGTGATTTTTGTCATAAGGCATGGATGTTTAGCCTCCAAATGTGATTTTAATAAACCTCTTTCTTTAATGTGTGTACATTAGGTTTGGTATTATGGATATGAAAAAAGACTAATTTAATCTTATATAATGTGACAAAATGTAATCCCCAGAATGATATTCTGTTATCCTTATTATGAAAAGAAAATCCCATTAATCTGGATGTAACTTCACAGATTGTTGTAAATTCTACTGGCTCAAAAGTCACTCACCTTATGAACTATCAGAGTAAAAAGACAGGGATTAAAAGGAGATATCAGTAGCAGCAGGGGATTATTGGTAATCACTTTAGGGTCAGTATGATGCGTCTTTTCCCTCCTGAAAGTGACATTAGTGAGTTTGCGACCCAACACTGATCAGTCTGATGGGATATGTCAGAGATTAATGGTTCTTGCTAATAACCACATCCTCCTCTTCTTCTGTGGCATAAGATTAGGGTACATTCCCCAGCCCTTTGTGTATGGGTAAGATCACGTAACTGGTTTTCTCAAGCAGAATTTGAATAGATGAGAACTATGGCAGTCCCCATGACTGTATAACATTTTTGCTTCTCATCCTGAAGGAGATTATTCTGAGATCATGAAGAATGACAAAATTAATAAATGGAAGACTAGATTCCTGAAAGCATTCATGGAGAAAAGCATCTTCAACGGCCTTCAACTTGAATCAGACTGTGACATGAACAAGAAATAAGTCTCCATTGCATTTTGTTTTTGGAATCTGGGTTATGTTTCCTATGATTGTGCTTAGGTGTGAATTAATACAAAGAGTTCCTGCTCATTTTTCTACCGATGGGAAAAAGATGCATGGGGAGGGAAAAGTGAAGTCATTTCTGTAATTTATTTAATAATAATATGACTGCCATATTTGCACATTATGGAGAACAGCTACAGCCAACTTGCAATCACATGGACCATAAAGAAATAAGAAACGTTTCAAGCTGTTCAATTAACTGAATACTGGGGTTCTTGGTATTTAATACAATGAAGTCCCCTCAATATCTAAGGTACATATTATTTTGTAATCCATTATCTCTGGTTAGAAGCATCCTATCTGATAAAGAATCCAGTCTCAGTTCTTAATAAACTGAATCCAACGCATTCTTGCCACATCCCAAGTAACCTGATATTTAACCACTTGGTTTCTAGGATACACTTGCATCAAATATATTTATGTTCAGAAAATTTAGCCAGAGTCCAGCGTTTTATCAGATGGTGCATAACAACGCGTTTACTCTGTACACCGTAATAATGCCCGTCTGCTTTTAAAGATAACACATTAAGAGGTTATCAGACCCTAACACCTTGGTCCAGGTGAGCCTATAAGATCCTCTATTTAACTGTCTTTTGAATGCTTGGCCAGTTCTTTACATTTTATAAGAAGTTAGTTTCTCTAGTCAAGTAGATATGATATTCTGGGTGCGGTCAGGTGTGCAAGAGAAGACAGCTCTGAGCACCTCAAAAACTGGGCTTTTTTTTTCTGGATGAAACACAAATGGTAAGTAAGTAGCAGCAGTTGTAGAAAGTAAAATTATGACCTCATGTATGATCTATATTTTGGGGATTGGGTGGAAACGCTAGTTAAAAAGCCAAGTCACAGGAAGTGATGACAGGGGCTCGGAGTTCTAGTGGAAATACCGTGAAGAGTGAGGGGTCGCTGGTGGGCAGAATGGCCAACACATACCACTGCTTATAGGAGGGGAGTGCGGAAGCTTCTGCACCTGCTTCGAGTCCCAGCCAGCACTCATCCAGGGCACGGAGCAGGCTTTCTGGCCTCTAGCCTGGAAGAATAAAGATGATGTCACTAGTCTCACTCTTTTTCTTAATCACTAGATGTCTCTTGGGCTCTTAAAATGGCAGGCTAGGCACTGTGCTAGTTATTGGAAGTATTCTGAAGAAAAAGTAACTCCTTTTTATAAAATAATGTTCAACCAGATAATGGCACAAGCATTTCCTTTTTTCCCTTCCTTCCTTCCTTCCTTCCTTCCTTCCTTCCTTCCTTCCTTCCTTCCTTCCTTTCTTTCTTTCTTTCTTTCTTTCTTCCTATTGAAAGCAGTTCCACCCCAGTGTGTATGCAACATGACACCTTCCAGTATGGAGCCCTCACTGATCCATTTCAAGTGTCTCTCTTGGCCTATCCTTAACGAGCATCCTGATTTCCCTTACCTCTTCCTCTCCTACCACACCAGCATCAGGCTATCCTGGGTACTGCGCCTCATTTCTTCCCTCAGCATGCAGCAGCTAATTCCTGACTGTCCTGAGCAGAAGTATAAATAACTGCTTGATAATCCCCCAGTATTTGATCAGCCTAAATAGCATTTGCATTTTCATTAGAGTCTTAAATGGTCTAGTGGCTTCCTTTTTAAAATTTACTAAGTAATTTTAAGTTTTTAAAATTTTGCATGTGGGTAGGTGGAAATGTGATTGTGTGGAACTAGAGATAGATTTAGACTCTTACAGAAGTGCATAAATATGATTATATTATCCATAACTTTTCATGTGAATTTTTTATTCATGTGTCTCGTTTTGTTCTTTTTCTGCTCTCTTCAACTTCTTCCATACTAACAATTCTCAGCCACAAATCTTCTATAAAGTCACACAACCCTTTTTAACCTGCTATACATCTTTTCTTTATTTATTTCGCTGTAATCAAGACCACGGTGCAAAAGTGTATGCAAAGGAGTGTTTATTGGAGTTCTTTTTTAAGCTAGGAAATACAAGAAGTGAAGTGGGCATTTGTCTTAGTTTGTTTCTTTGTTGCTGTGATAAACTCAACTTAGAGAAGCAGAGGATTTGTTTCATCTTATAAAACCCAGGTCACAGCCCATGACGGATGGAACTCGGGGCAGGAAATCAAGGCAGGAACCTGGAGACAGGATCTGAAGCAGAGGCCATGAAGGAATGCTGTGTACTGACTTGTTCCTCCTGGCTTGCTCAGTTTGTTTTCTTATATAACTAACCTGCCCTGATGGGAGGTGGGAAAGCCTACACTCCCAGGCCAATCATTAACCAAGAAAATACCTGTAAGCCAATCTGATGAAGGAATCTTCTTGATTCCATCTTCCCAGGTGATTTCAGTGTGTGTAAAATGGACAAAACCAAGGAGCACAGCATCTATCAATGGGTAATGGTTCAGCCAAGTCTGACACACAGTGTGTTTCAGGTAGGTTAGACTGTGCTGATGTGAATTCAAAGAGAACATCCAACATTACAGAGCTTAGGGCAATAGCAATGGATTACCTGCTTACACTGTGTGTCCAGTTCATGCCAGAAGGGAATCCCTTTGTGGTGTGGCTTCTGTTGTCCTAACACAATTTGTTAGACTTTGCTTTCACTCATAAAATTTCCTTTACTGTTCCTGTTTCCTTTATAGGTTACCTTACAATTAACAAGGCCTCCTGTAGTGACAGTGCCCTGTCTCTCTGTGGCTGAGTGGCACCTCACTCGGGCCACTGGCCCAACAATATCTTGTCCTCTATGAAGCCTGGAAGGCTCTGAGAATTTAATTCTATTGTCTGTATCCTTCCCTCCCACCCCCTACCCCGAGCCTGTTCCAAATGCTTAATTAACAAAACTTGAGTATCAGGAAGTTGTTTACTTGGCTTCTTCAGGAACCACTCCCTCAGGAGCTTAAAGCACTGCTAATAGATTTTTTTCATTCTCTCCATCCATCAACCTCTCTTTATTCCAAACTGCATTTCATCCCTACTCCCTTGAGATACAACTCCCATTCAGAGAACCCAGGAAAGACCTTCTAGCTTCTGTAAGCATTTCTGCCCACAGCAACTATTTCCCTCCCCTACACAAAGCTCACTGGCTCTATTTTAATTAAAGAATGAGAAAGGAGAGGTATTGGCAGGTTCTGCTTGCAGGGAAAGGTCAGGCCTCTTCTTGGAGCCTGCCCAGCCGTCCATTTGTTTACTGCCTTGCTTTACTTCTTCTACCCCTCCCTACTGAGAAGCAAACACAGTACCTGGGAACTTGCAACAAGATCAGCTCAGCGTGCACCCACTGTGATCCAGCCGCTCTCCACTGAGCCACAGCCAGCACCTGGGGACTGGGGACTGCAGTAAGTGAGGCAGCAATCCTGGACCTCTCTCTGAGTCCTGCTGAACCGGCATTCCTGCCTGTCCATATGTTTCTCTGGACCACTTGTCTGCAGTCCCTGCAGGTTCCTCTGAGCCTCCATCTTCCACTGATTTCTACTGAATTCCATCTTTTACTGGTCTGTTTGTGCTTGGCAAAGCCTTGGAACTAAGAACTTCACTGACATCCTCATTTTCAGGGAATGTGAAGTAGGGCCTGCAGTCAGAGGCATCACCTGGTACAGAAAGAAAATGTACCTTTGGATACAAACCATGGTACAGAGTTGATATTTATATTTACTTTGTCAATTAGAAAATTGTCAGCACTTAGATAGCACCAGAGAAATTAGAGTCACCATCACATGCAATTCCCTAAACACCCTTCTGGCATAGATGCTCCTACACAGTAGCCATATTGTCTAAGTACCATGTTTATGCTTTCCTATCATAGAACATGCTGTATTCTTTATGAATAGACCTAGTATGCCTAGGTCCAGGCTTAGGGAAGTAGAGACTTCAGCATTCCCGTGTCAGCTTTGTAGAGATGGAAAAAGACTTCCAGATAGAGATGGGTGAAGTTCCACCTCAGGTCCATCTACCTCTAAATGTTAATCCCTCAGTCTTACCCTGGCGAGCAAACACCATAAGTGGGAGCCCCACGATAATCTCTATCTCACAAGGCTGCCCACAATATTCTGAATATGACTTACCTTGGGGAGGTCTGAGGGGAGCTGAAGGAATGTCAGAGAATTTTGATAAAGTTGAGTACACATGGTTCTGAAGCACCTCAGATCTCATTGAATCTGATGGATCTATGTGCAGACAGAAACTAGTACTTATACTCTGAAAGTTCTGGAGTCTCCGAAGCCCGATCGTGGGCTTTGCTTGACTCGCACCTCCACCACCTTCCTTGCATTGCTTTGTTTGTCATCTCCTAGACAGCAGTCATAAGTAAGTAAGATAAGGTCGTGATTTCTATTAGCTTGAATCCCTTCTTGTGCAAATATGAAATCAGGTTAAGAGGAAGGAAGCTTTCTGCCCACATAGTCACTGTCCTGTGAAGCAGGTCAGTAGCAAGGATAGATGATCCAGTGCGGTTTACTCAGACTTGGAAATGTCTTGGGCACCTGTGATCAGTGTTGATTTGGTCCGGGTGGGGAGAGCCAATTCTCCTGGGGGATGTGATCATTGATTCACAGAAAAGACCGTGGTGTGACTTCCCAGGAAAACAAGAAAAAAGTCTCTCCTCAAATAGGTCACCAACAACAGACCAAATAAATGATTCCACTAAAGTCCCTCTTAGTCAGCCAATGAGTTTATTGGAGGTACTTACAGGAGTGGGAATGAGGAGTTACTTTCAGAATTAGGGGCAATTAAAGGGCTGCCACAGCACCAAAAATTTCATTCTGACATGAGCGATAACCCAGGGATGTTATAACCCCTGGAGCTCTTTGTACTTCTTTGCAGAGTGGGCCCAGATCAGAGCGCCTTTTCCAGGTGACCCAGCTAGTAAGAGAGTCTCTTTCCCCAGCAGTCATTTCCTCCATAACCTCTCAGTCCCCCCAGAACCTAGTATCCGTCCATCCCCTGCTCCACAGCCTCCAATCCAAAGATATAGGTAAGTATACAATAGACGCTGCTGGGCACTTTCACAGTCCACATTCATAGTGTATCTAGCTCAGGAATGTTTGCGGCCAAACACGGGTGAGCCTGACCCATCCAAACAGCCCCGTGCTTCAGCTTCCTCTTGGCTCCTGTTGAAATGTCATAGCGATTCAGGCTGTGATGGGCTCATTAAGGTAGAATGAGGAGCCTGCGATGTCAGCCATAAATATTAACATCCCTTATTATGAACCCCCTTTGTGAGGCTGCTTTGTCCAAGTTTACATAGTAAACAGCACAGTTAGTGTATTTGATCAAGGGAGTGCTCTTCAGAGGAGTTAATGGCTCTGTTTCCTCTGACTCTTCCCTCAGCTTAGCGGACACAGTCCTGCACAGGGGGACCCCTGTCAACCAGAGGCTAGGCACTTTGGGATGTCAGGCCAGATGGTACACTATTGGGGTTGGGCCACCTGCCCCACAGCTAGTGGGGCAGTTCTCCTCGGAGAGCATGACCTTCACACACAGCCAATTATCAACCTTCCTCCTCCCATAGCTGCAACATCCAGTGTCCTAAGTCAGGGGTGACACGGGACACTGTTTCTTCATGCTGGCTTAATGAGGACAGGGAAAGTAAGCGCTAATGATTTCTGCTACTTGTTGTATTTATTTATTTATTTATTTATTTTTCAGGGCTGGCCTTACAGACAGTACAGTTATATGTGAGTCTGGGCTGTCATGAGAATAATCTTCACTGCAGAAATGGCTCAATACTTCCAGGCAGAGCAGCCAAGCCTTGGTGTGTAGCACAGTCAGTGGTTCCCATTAGCATACCCTGATGCTTGGCCTAGAAAGGGATTTGGGAGTTTAGTTGTAGATCAGTTATAGTGCTGCTGTTCCTTCAGTTTACAGTGGACTTACGTTCTGTGAAGCAGATTACAATTGGGGAAGACCATGAGAGGAAAGTGGGTTCAATACACCTAACCCCTACAGTTCATACCCAGGCAGCACTGCACACTGAAGGGGGTTGGTTGCTAGCCTGGTGACTCTGTGGCCAATTGGTATCTCATCCACCTGTCTGTTCTACAGAGTCTCATTTGCATAGGTGGGCTCCAAAATTTCTCCTTTGCTCAATCCACAGCATGTTCCAAATCAGGCTTCCTTCCAATGTCACCAACTGATCAATCTCCCATAAATTTCACTTATACACTCACAACTACATGAACTACTTCTGGGAGGAATAAGGACTATGTATAATATTGTCTCTACTTGGCACCTGACAATAGACCAACCTAGGAACAGAACTGGTGTGGGAGAATTGTCTGTATTCTGTCAATCATATTTTAATAAAATGCTGATTGGCCAGGCAGGCAGTATAGGCAGGAAAGCCAGACAGGAAGTAGGGGTGGAGCAAAGAGACTGGAAGTATTCTGGAAGCAGAAGCTCCCTCAGTCACTCCTGCGCAGACCACTGAAGAGGCAGCATGTAACTTGCCCAGCTGAGAAAGGTACGGAGCTATGTGCTAATGTAGATAAGGATAATGGGGTAACATAAGTTATAAGAGTTAACAAGAAGCCTGACCTAATGGGCCAATCAGTTTATAACCTTTTGGAGTCCTGTGTGTGGGAGTTGCCGGCTGTGAGGTACCGAACGGGACAAAAACCCCAACAAGCTGGCCCCCTCATGTTACACAGAACAAGTCTCCCAAGGATTGTCTCTTATTCTTCTGCCCAACTCTCACAATATAGTTCAGTGGTAGGTTGCATACCTAGCATGCATGAGGCCCCAAATTCAATCCTGAGCACCATAAAAGCAAACTAAACCAAACCATTGCAATTCCTTTCCCAATCCTCATCCTGCCAGGCCAGCCTTTCCCCTTGAGCTGGTCCCAGGTATTGGACTGCTTTCTCTTGTCAGCTCAATGAAAAGGGAGGGGCCTCCTCTGTGATCCCCTGTATGGAGTCTTGCTCTGATGAGAAAAGAGATCATCACACAGCAGCACAGGAGGCAACCTGGGGTGTAGTTGGAAGCTGCTTATTCGTTTCCTGGCTGCCCAGACCCAAAATAATCACACAGAAACTATACTAATTGCAACACTGTTTAGCCAATAACTTACACATATTTCTAGCTAGCTCTTACATCTTAAATTAGCTCATTTCTATTATTTTATACATTTTATCATTAATTTTGTGCTTTATTGGTAAGGTTCTGACCAGCACCCGGCATCTGTCTCCTGCCGCAGCTACATGGTGTCTTCCTGACTCTGCCTACTCTCTCCTCTATCTGAATAGAAGTTTCACCTTGCCCTATTTTGCACCGCAATAGGCCCAAAGCAATTATTTATTTACCAATGGTAATCACAGCCTACAGAAGGGAATCCTACTTTACTGTGGGGTAGAAAGGATGAGTAGGAAAAAAGCCAGACAGCCCTCAGGCCACATCCTTCTGGTTGCTTCAACTGGTCAAGAATCATGAGATGGCCTTAATAACATTACTTCCCTTTCAGTCAACACTTGTTTGAGTACCTACTGTGTACCATGGTTCCTGGGGAAATGGCCTTAAAAAGCACATACAGAACCCTGTCTCATTAAGCTTAGCATATGCAGGGTGAGCACTCTTAGTCAGACAATTCAAGCTTTGGGATTCTCCAATATCTGAAGGTTTTGGAACGTCACCATCATGCTGCAATTGAAAGTTTCTTATCTTAGCCTCATGTTATGGGTCACAGTCAAAATATAAACATATTAAAAATATTACACACAATTATTATCAATTGCATATATAAGACATAAGAGACATAAATTTTATGCTTGGGTTCCATTACCAAGATATAGTAGATATAGATAAATATTCTGAAACCTGAAAAAATCCAAAATCTGAAACAGTATTGGCCTCATTCATTTTAGATAAGACACTCTGTAGCAGGGCTTGCTTAAGGGTTACAAGGAATTATAACTCCAAAACAGTTTGGTGTATATCTGTCATTTTAAATTTTTGGGTTCAAGGCTCTTGTCTTCTGAGCAAGAGTAGCCCTACTTATCTTATCTATGATTCTGTGAATCTTCCCAGTACTCTTATTTTAGTCTTGAGCTGCCCATCACAATATACCCCTGACTGCAGTCTGGGTCAGAGAACCCACTGCTTGGCCCATCTTGAGTCTCGTTTTGGCTTTAGGATTTGTCTAGGTTAATGTGTCCTACATCAGAGAGCTGGGAATCTTTCTGAAGATTTTCATCCCAAAGTTGATCTGATTCCTTCATATACCAGGACTCTCAGAACTGCAGATACCCTGAGAGAGTCTGAGCAAATAAGTTCCAACTTTGAATTCTAGTGATACCATAGGTTCTGAGTTCGGGGATCAGCCCTGTTGTGTGTTGGTTTTGGTTCACACATTGGATGTCACAATTCTTCTACCTTTTCAAGCTTTGGTAGAAGAACGAATGAATTCTCTTTCATGTCTAAGTTACCTGGAATTAGGAAGTATGTCACCTACAAAAGATTTCTGAATATTACATTAGCATCCTGAAAGGTTAGGAAGGGAGATGGTACCAAGGAAAGAGTATGAGCTCATAGAAGTTTCTAGAAAACAAGGATTTAAAGACAATTCTTCTCCGTGGTGCTATCTTCATTTAAATTAAGCTGAGGCATTTTTATATGAATTATTCCTATCATCATTCTGCTGCTATCTCTTTCTATCATCTATCCATCCATCTATCTATCTATCTAATATCTATCTATCTATCATCTATCTATCTGTCATCTATCTATCATCAATATAGCACATTTCCCCTTGGAGTCTCTCCTAGCTTAACTGAGAAAGAAAATGTTTGGCATTTATTGAGATTACAAGGGCATGGACATTGAAGTATTCTGTAAAACTCTTAGTGGCATCACTCGTTGGATATCTCCAGGAATAGAAGGTGAATTTCTAGGGCATTAACAAACCCAAGAAGAATGAACTTAGACAGATAGACAAACTGTGTTACTTCATAGCTTCTTCTTCTTTTCCCTTTCACTCTTTTGTTACTTTGGGCTCTTACTACATGAGCTTCTTGCTTCTCTTCTTTCTTTTTATATTATTCTCTTCCCTTCTCACATCCAAAGGAAAGGTGAAAGGAACACACCGGTACTGCTCAGCATCATTCTGAACAAACATTTGTTCTCAACAATTTAATGTTTATTTCTTCTAGTCAGCAAGGCCCATCTCCATGGCAGAGAATCCTCATGATTTAAGATTTCTTCCTTCTAGTCAACAGGGACCATTTCCACAACAGAGGATTCTAACATTGGCTTTCAGCACTGAAGGAGCGGGTAAATCAGCTGTAGTTGCTCCACATGTCACCAAACAGACAGAATGAATCAGTTCAAGCCTTCCATTTTTGTGTCTCTGGGTCTGTGTCCCAACCCTGGGAGTTAGGGAGCCAGAGCCCTCACTTGAGCAAGACAACAGCCTTTCTTCCCATTGTGGAAAATTGAGGGATTTCCATACTGCTTCAATGTTTCACGCTCTGTGAGCCCATGCTAGATTTCCTGGTAGGGAGAGAATTAGGCCACATGGATTTGGGAGATGTCCAATTGAGAAAGTATTCATCACAAAAAGAGGACATACTCAAAACCACATGGGACTCTGTGGCACTTATGCTGGGGAGGATGAAAAACACATGTAACACTGAACATAAAGTCACTTTGCCTCTCTGAGTCTCAGTCCTTTGTCTGAATAATGGTGACAATAATACCCACTTCAAGGAATTAGAATTAAACAATGCAATCCATGCAAAAGCATTGAATTTAGTGAACACAATGAATGCCAATTGAATCTGCATGTGTTCCACTGACTACTACAGGCACATACATTCAGAAACACAGAGGAGACAGGAAGGGAGGCGAAGAGACAGAAGGGAGGGGAGTAGGTTGAAGGAGAGAGAAGAGAGAGAGAGAGAGAGAGAGAGAGAGAGAGAGAGAGAGAGAGAGGAGAGAGAGAGAGAGCACATTCTAAAAATGGCCTGGATTCAGTTCACATCTGCTTCAGCCGCCTTTTATTTATTTATTATTTTTATTTTATGTGTGTGTATGTATATTTACTGCTCCTGTGTATGCATCTATGAATTGATATACATGCACTGTGTGATAGTATATGTGGTAGTCAGAGGTCAATACTGGATGTCTTTCTTAGTCATTGTTCATGTTTATCATCATCATCAGCATCATTTATTTTGACACATGATCTTTTCCTGAACCCAGAACTCACGATTTGGTTAGACTTGTTGACTAAGAGCTCCTACAATTTGTTGTCTCCAGCTCCCCTGTGCTGGGATTATAAATGTGGACCATCATAGCTGGCTTTTCTCCAGTGTTCTGGAGGCTGAAACTCAGACCCTTATGTCAGTGTGGCAAGCACTTTACTGACTGGACCGTCTCCCCAGGTCCCAGCTCCCTTCTAGTGGCTGAGATGACGATCTGACTGCTTCCTTGCGCTTCAGAGACCAGAGAAAGCTTGAGCTGTCTGTGCTCAGGAATGTGGACCTCACAAACAAGCAGGTCTGCTGCCTTTCTTGGAGATTGCACAAGCACCTAGGATAGAATGGGCAATCTTCTAACCACTCAGTTACAGGAACTTTGCCTTGTTTTAGGGCATTTTACTTAAGGGAAGGTCGTCCTGACTCAGAGAAGCAGAAAGAACTACAAAACAGCTTAGTTCAAAATTCATTTGCTCAGTGTACTGAAAAGAAACTAGAAAGGTCGTGGTGGAAGTCATAGGTATGTAATAGCTTAAAAAGGAAGCATGCTGCCTGAAGCTAGGTGTGGACCAAATCCTTAACCTAGGCAAACATTCTGGGGCACAGCTTCCATGCCTGTAAATTGAGAGTGATCATGCATCCCTAGCCATTTAACTTATACAATGTGAAGAACAAATGAGAATCAAATGAGGTAGCATAATCTAAAACATTTTGCAGAACATCATACATTTAATTCTGACTGAGTGGTGTTAATAATGCAGAATGTTGATGTTAGAGTTAGAAATTCCCCAAGTGCCCATGACCACAGCTGAACTGCCTCTCCTGAAGATATCACACGTTGTCTATGGCATCTTGCCCACAGGACACTGTCTTTCCAAGCGGAGGGACTGAATAAGTCTTTTTTTATCCACTACCATTCTACCATGAGACCAAGCAAGGAAAAGAACTCTAACAGACTTCCCATGGAGAATACAGGAGAATGCAGGCCCAGGAGCTGGCTACAACTGTGCTCCTGGCTGGACTCAGGAGCTTCTGGTGGTACCTGTATATTTCACCCAAAGTGACAGGGACCTTGTTAGCCGTCCTTGCATTGAAGATCTTGATGGATTGAACTCCTGGGGAGAATGTGGCGGCCGTGATCTGCCATAAAGATGATGAATAACAGTTTTTTTCTTAAATGATTACCTAAAACTTTACAGCTAGCCAAAGCTGGCTTTCTCAGAGCCCCTGGAGGAGAGCTTTTATAAAGTGTCATTTAATTAATAAGGGAGTTATTGATTGCTGTCTCGCATGGAGTGCTGCACACAGGCTAGACAAGAGAAACTACAGAGAAGGACAGGACTGAGACCAAGCCTGGCTCACAACTTCCATCAAAATGAGACTCTTCAGAACACTCTATGGCCGAAGTCTCCATTCCTAGGAGACAGGAAGAAAAGTAAAGAGAATCTTCATTGATAACCTTATTGGCAAACTTCTCTCTGTCATTTGAAATTGAAAGAACGTCATGTGGTGTAATGGGAAGTTTTCCTGACAGTAGAATGAGAGACAATATTCTTCAGAGAAGTTTGAACTTCTTGGACTACAATATCCTTATTTCTAAAATGATAGAATTAAGCACTGTGGTCTTCAGGATTCCAACTTAAATACTTCATTTTGCCCTGAATTGCTTGTATTGGAATAGGGTAAGAAACAAAACACCAGTTTGTATGAACTATTGTCTCACTAGGTCCTCCAAGGGGAAGAAAGGATATACTGATATTGCTGAGAGCCAACAGGGAATGAGAGTGGGATAGAAAAAGTACTGGACAGTGAATATACCCAAAATATAGTACACACACACACACACACACACACACACACACACACACACGTAAATTTGTACTTAAAATAAGTCTAGGAGAGCTCCTTTGCAAACCACAGGACATGCATTGTGAAGTTTGGAGACTGAGACTGTCCTTTCTCAAATTCATTAGCTGTTCTTATTACTGGGTCTCCCACAAGGAAACTTATATACCTTCCCAATTCCCAGGGATATTAACTATTCCTTTTCCAAAGTATCCTATTAAATATTTGAGAATTTCATGCAATGCATTTTATTCATATCTACTCTCCATTCCTCCCTTTAACTTGGCCCAGATCTTCACCCTCTCCCTATTCACTCCAATTTCATGGCCTCTATTTTTTAATAATCCATTGAGTACAATTTGTGCTGCCCATATAGTTTTGAGTGTGGGTACATCCTCTGGAGAGTCATCACCTACCAGGGGATATATCCTTAAAGAAAACTAAGTGTCCCTCCTTAGCAGTCATAAACTGCCCACAGATCCTCAGTTAGTGATCAGAGACATGAGTCCTTCCCACTCAGGTGCTAAGAAATTAACCATGTCTTGAGCAAGGACTCTAGGTTATCTAAGAGTCTTGCCTTTTGACTCTGACTTTTTACAGAATGAGTTCAGAAACTTCATGTTTGGAGTTTTATTTAAACATCACTGGTATTTTAAAAGAACTAATGCTCATTCATTATACAGCCATGGAGAGTTATATCTGAGCTCAGTGATAAATGAGTGTGTGATTCATCCCTATAGATTGTTGGTCAAAGATATTGCAGAGGTCCCCAAACAAAGCCACTATTGTGGTTCCTCTTGTTGCCCACTATAACTGGATGATACAGCCCTAATGCTGAAGATAAAAATTAGAAGCGGAACACGGAGCCACAAAATTGGAACTGATCTGAAAATTCTTCCCTGTTGGCTAGCTTTCTTAGTTCCAGAAGGTATCAAGCAGGCTGTTAGGGGGAAAAGGTCACCAATGATATTACCTACTGGTGAACATTGCGTACTACAACACTGACCTGTTGGGCAAGGTGTGTTCACTGGTAAGAGAATGGTATGAAGGTCATGGTGTAGTCAACTAGATCTGAGGACTGATCTACAGAAGGAATTCATGCCTGGTACTCTAAAGCTGGTCTAAGGCCCATGGTTCAGGAGCTCATAAGCTCCGGGGAAACCTACTACCTTTATTTTTGCTTAATGGACATGTTGTCAAACTTCCTCCTTCTTAATATATATATATATATATATATATATATATATATATATATATATATATATATATATATATATTATGCTGTTCTCACCCTTAGTCACATAAGCTTCTCTCTGTAATGACTGGCAGTTAGAGACTCATTACTGACCAAAGGGCTAAAAGTAAATGACTACTGAGAGGTTGCCCCTAAATGAGCCATCTGTATCATGTTCACCTGTCTCTGTGTCTTAGAGAGCATCTTGGAAAAAGGGATAGAAGTAATGTAAGATCCAGAAGACGACAGGAGGCACCAATTAGATTTGGTGGGGTATAAAAACAAATAAAGGAAAAAAGAAAACACAAGGGTGTATGTTTGTTGTGACTGCCTACAGGGAGTGGAAAAGAGAGTTGAGAGCAGATAGTATCAAGATACATTAATACATATGTGAAATTCAAATAAATAAATGAATAAATAAATAAATAAATAAATGTTATCCCAATAAAAATAACAGCATTGCCTCTCTGTGTGTGTTGTTGCAGGTAAGAGTACAATGTCTGGAATGCAGTGAGCTCATTTAAACCTTAGTTAGTTGCTCTTCCTTCTCCTTCTCTGTTGCCTTGTTTTCTTCCAAAGTCTTGAAAGCAGGCTATCAATCTGCTGAGTAACTTAAAGGCAGGGCACGGAGCAGCCAGTGATAGATAGAGTCACGCCGATCATCACTCTCAGCCCATGACACTCATGACTGATGTCTGCATGCCAAATTAACTAGCAATTAAAGGATCGTCTACATCTTATATGAAATGTGGAAGACAAGAAGTGACCAATGCTTTCAAAAGGGGGGGGAACCCCTTAAGTCTTTGTGAATTGTAAGCTCAACGTTAACCAAAGGGGTATTGGGATTGTAAAAAGTCAATGTGGGGAAGGTATATGTGTAACCTCACCATTAGCTGAGGTGTTCCAATTGTTTGATAGCTGGTGAGTGGAGGAGAGTCAGTTTTCTTTAATGATGTGACCCCTGGTCAGCTGATCACATACCAGAGCAAGCCCTAACCCTAAGACTAGCTGGGTAACTGGATTCAATGAAGAGAGAAAGAAAGAAAGAAAGAAAGAAAGAAAGAAAGAAAGAAAGAAAGAAAGAAAGAAAGAAAGAAAGAAAGAAAGGGAGAAGAGGGGGAGGGAGGAAAGGAGGGAAGGAGGGAAAGAAAAGGAGAGAGAGAATCTCAAAGTGGAAAGGGATGAAAGGGTTGAGAAGGTAATAAGGGGAGCAGTGGAGAAGGTTGAATATGCCCAAATTACATTGTATGAAGTTTTTAAAGAATTGATGAAAATCTTTAAAATAAAAAAAAAATAAAAAAATTCAGTGTCATGTTTAGTGGCCAACATCTTTTTGGTCTTGGTAGATTATATTCAAATTAGGATGCCATGCTTATGCTGGATAACAAAAAATGCAAAGTGCCCTAAAGGGACAGCATTGCAAAGAGCCCAGAATGTCATGAGCATTAAGAATATTGACCATCCAATGTTTGATACTGGAGTGCCATCATCGTCTTGTCCGTTGGAGTCTTTGGAAAAAAGCACAGTCTCCACGGAGCAGAGTAGCAGGAGCCAGGCAGGCTTCTGATTCCATGCCTGACCCACTGTTGTACTTCCTTGGCCAACCTACAACGTATACCATTGCATGCACATTCTTGGGAAAAGCAAGCCTCAAGTTCTTTTTTTTTTTTTTTTTAGTAATTTTATTAATTATAAAAGTTTCCATTTCAGCCCCTCCTCCCACCACCCTCCCACTCCCCCCACTCCCTCTCCTCCTCCCTCTCCATCCCTAAGAGCAGTCAGGGTTTCCTGCCCAGTGGGAAGTTCAAGTTCCTCCCGCCTCCCTCCAGGTCCAGGAAGGTGAGTGTCCAGGCGGACTGGATCTGCAAAATCCAGTATATGCAGAGGAAACAAGTCCCAGTGCCATTGTCAATGGCTTTTCAGAAAGACTCCAGGCCAGCCACATTCAGAGAATCCGACCACATTCAGAGAATCTGGTTGGATTGCGTCCTCGTTCAGTCCCAGTCCAACTGACCTTGGTAAACTCTCATTAGATCAGTCCCCTTGTATCAGTGGGTGATAGCATCCCTCGCAGTCCTTATTTTCTTTTTCATGTTCTTCCTCCTTCTGCTCCTCATTTGGACCTTGGGGGGCTCAGTCTGGTGCTCCAATGTTGGTCTTCGTCTGTATTGCCATCCATCGTGGGATGAAGGTTCTCTCTGATCTTGCCTTCTTTGCTCACGTTCTCTTTCCTTCTGCTTCTCGTTTGGACCTAGGGAGTTAAGTCCAGTGTTCCGATGTGGGTCTCTGTCTCTATCTCCATCCATCGCCAGATGAAGGTTCTATGGTGATAAGCAAAATATTCATCAGTATGGTTATGGGCCTAGGCCGTTTCAGGCACCCTCTCTTCTGTCCAGAGAACAATCTGGGGATCTCCTTGGACCTGGGATCCCATTTATAATCAAGTCTCCTGTAAACCCTAAAATGACTCCCTTAGTTGAAATATATTCTTCCCTGATCTCATATCCATCCTTCCTCCCTCCCCCCATCCCAGTCCACCTAGCTTTCCCCATTCCTCCCCTACTCCCTTCTCTCTAACCCTCTCCCCTTCCAACAACCCTCCCACCCCCCCATGCACCCGAGGTTACCTGGGACTCTTGTCTATTCCCAATCTCCAGGCAGATAGCTACATGATTTCCATCAGGTTCACCTTCTTATTTAGCTTCTCTAGGATCACGAATAATAGGCTCAAAGACCTTTAAAAAGTGCCCCTCAATAGAAGAATGGTTAATAAAGGTGTGGAACATATACACATTAGAGTTCTACTCAGCGGTAAAAAAACAATGACATCTTGAATTTTGCATGCAAATGGATGGACATAGAAAATGCTTTACTGAGTGAGGTAAGCCAGACCCAAAAAGAGGAATATGGTATGTATTCACTCTTATGTGGAAGCCTCAAGTTCTTGCTGAAGTGCCTTGTGAAGGATGTTGGAGAGTTTTTCTACAGGACAGAGTCTGCTCACTAGTGCAAAGGACTGACAGACAGAGAGAGGGAGTTTCTTCATGATACCAGTTTAACGGTCGTTCTGACGACTGGAATCCCAGACATATCTGAAGAAAGAGCACAGTGGTTTGAAGAAAACTCGCCAGTTATAAATCCAGAACAGACTGCTAAAGTCAAGCAGAGCATTAGGAGATCTACTGAGGGCAGAGGAAAACGAGACAGTTATATGTCAAAGAGAACAGATGGCCAAAGTTAAGAGGGGTATTAGCAGTTCCGGTGAGGGCAGAGGATTCTTCACAGCAGTTTCTCATTCTAATGTGGATATGGGAAAACTCCAAAAATAATCCCATATTCTTAAATAACCAATATAAAGTAGGATTAGCACATTAGATTCTGGATTTCTGTTCCCATCCTTCTGATTCTAAGCCCTCAGGTTTCTGAACTTTAATATGGCTCTATGTAAGGCATATTAGTAGGGACCACTTTAAGGACAGTTACATTTCTCTTTGTAAATTTAAAACATATATAATTCATATAATAATACATATTATTCTAGCGATTTTGTGGTCGCTGAAACTTGACTATACTAACACAAATCTGTAACTTGAGATTTTGTTTCTAGAAATCAACTTGTTAGACGCAGTTTTTAAAATTTTATTTTATTAATTCTTTGATAGTTTCATATGCATTTTGACCCTCCCTTCACTCCCTCCAGATTCACCTTCACCTCCTCACCTCTCTGTTCTCTTGACCTCAGATCCTTCTCCTTTCTGTCTCCTCTCCCTCCCCTCCTTTTCCTCCTCCTCCTCTTCCTCTTTCAAATACATTGTCCATGAAGCTAGCCTCTCTTCAGAAAGTATATCCAGATCCCTATGACATCTGGTTTAAAAATCACTGTAACATCGGGGGGACAGGAGACCATTCCTGGGGAGCTGACATGTGAGAAGTCAGACAGAAGACACTTTATGACCCCCAAAGTGACACTCACTCAACGAAGAATTCCGTTACTTATTAATACATAGTGCTTTATCTATGACCACAGTACTGAGACAACCACAACCTAACGGCACCCAGTCCTGGCTGATTGCTCTCACCTCTGGCCTGAAAGCCTGGCATTTCTGCTGATCTTTGCTGGACCTATAGACATCTTTGCAGATCACTTGCCTGTGCACTAAGTCTCAGCAGGGTACCCATCTTACAGCAATAGGAGAGGACAAGAATAACAGGGGCAAATGCTCTCTAGACCTACAAGGTTCTGCCTGTGCTATAATGTGTAACATCCCATTGTTGAAAGACAGTCACATAGCTAGGATGGAGATCATAGGATGAGCCTGATACACGATCACACGGCATAGCAGATGTGTGTGGGAAGATATAATGGATTGATGAGCATCCCTCAACGTTCACGTCCCACGTAGAGACTAAAAAATGTGACCTTACTCGGAAACACTTTGCAGATATCATCAGGCAACAATATCAAGAATCGTTATCCTGGATTTGGTAGGGGGGGGGGATAGTTCAAAGACTGGTGTTCCTCTACAAAGAGAAGCAGACACAGGGAGAGGCATGGGGAAGGAGGTCACGGGGGGGGGCACTTGGAGATGGATGCAGAGCCTAGAATGATGCTGCTATATCATACGTGAAGGATATGGGATCGTCAGAGGATAGAAAAGATGGGGGTGTATCTCCTCAAGGAAACACAGCCTTGCCAAGTGGATGTCAGATGTCTGGGACCCAGAACTGTGAGAGAACACGTTCCTGTTCTTGATGGTCATAAACTGGTGCTGAAAGCCTGGGAAACTTGTAGAAGACAAACAAGAACCTGCTGAGAAGGAATCTGCCACCTGGAAAAGACAGGGTGTGGGAAAGAGGGCATGCTTGCCCTTGTGTCTGAGTAGACAGCCAGGGTGATTTTTTTTTTCCCAGAGATAAAATTGAGAGGCCACAAACCTGCCTTCCTCTGACCTAAGGGAAGAAATACATACAACCTTTGTGTTCCGCAGCTCCTTCTGGCTATCCTTGTGACAAAACCTATAAAAACCCAAACTCAAGGCTTGGTTTTCAAGTGGTCATGAGTTAGAAGTGCCCAGGGAGGCCGCCAGGCACAAAGGCAGGTTCCCTCCAGAGGGGCACGCATTAAATATGGGCCATCAAGAGTCTCTACATGTAAGTTCCCCAAACATATTCTCCTAACGGAAAATCACTCACTTCACATGACGGCAAGCAAGAGCCAGCAGAAATAAACCAGAGAACCAGACAAGCGAAGAAAAATAGTTACAACTGAAAGAAACAGAAATAGAAAATATTCCACGTGTCATACTTTGAATTGTGCCCCTCAAAATTACCACGTTGAAGCTTCAGAATGTGACTCTTTGTAGGAAAGGGTGTTTCAATGAGTTGTGAGATTTAAGGCTGTCTCACTGGGTGCTGATATGCAGAAGACATTTAGACAACATTGGAGCTGCCTGTGTGTGGTAGGAAGACAGCAAGAAGACCTAGAGACAACTGGAATACAGCATAGAGACAAGATGGGAAAGGAGAAAGATGCAGCGACGTGGAAGGTAGAGCAGGCAGAGTCAGCATCATAACAGATGAGATAACAAAGAATTAGATATAGTTAAGGATCCAGGTCGATAGAATAGCCCAGTACTGGAGGTGGCGGCTGGGATACGCATGACACTGATGCTGATACTTGATATAGATCTGCGTGGTGACAGAAGTCAAGAAGGAGCAGGAAATGAGGCAGAGCAAATGCAAAGACACAGAAGACCGGGAAAGCTTGTGACTCCAGGGTGTGGCGAGGGGCTGTGTGTAGCCACATTCTCACATGTGCAGGGGAGGTTCAGCACACTTCTCTGTGTCTAGCATTAAGTGGTGGGCAGAGGTAAAAGCTTTAGTCACTGTACTGCATCTCTCGGGTTGTCTGGGTTTGGTGTGCTGGCTGAGACTTCTCAGATTGCACCATCCCAACTATGGCTGACTTTCCTTTTTTAATCCTGGTTAAATATGTTCATGCCGCACTCCTTCCCACAGAGTTAAACTTAGATTAGGTGCATCTTGTTTTGGATGCTATTTAACACTATAATACATAAACACTAGTCTAATAAATCTCCACTGCTTATTAAATGCCAGTAAGTATGCTGAAACATCTGGGAGCTGACAGGAGCATCCCTGTGTGTGTAAGACCAGGATACTGTCATGGTGCATTTGACACAAATACGCATAACCTCTGATGATTCCAATTTCAGTCCAAATGTTTGCTACCTGGGGGTTAGTGCCATTTTTGGTAGTGACTCTTGCATCTAAGCTGTGACGTGTATTGGAATTTGTTTTACTTTTGGTAGCAGTGGGCTTTGAACCCAGGGCCTCCTGGTTCTTCAGTACATTCTCTTTCCACTCAGCTAATTCTTCAACCAGAATTTTTCTAAAGGAAAAGTTTTGTTGGAAACTTTTCTAAAGGAATAATCATTGCACCATCTTGGAGTAAATAAATACTACTTGGAATGGTTCTGAAACCTAAGACTCAAAAATAGAGCCTTCTTCTAAAAGACGAGTTGGAAACTGGCTCTCGTTTCTGCGGGGTTGTACCTGGGAACAGTGTTCTTCATGTTCTTCTCAAACACGAGTCCTTCTAAATTTGAATCTCTGTGAACAAAAACCTCAAAGCCACCTGGTCCCTAGATGAGAGTTTAGGAGGCATTTGGAAGAACAAGAAGCTGGGGAGGGAGGTGTGGGGGGAAAAACACAAAGAAAGAGTGAAGAAAATGAAGGGAGGAGGGATCAGGGCAGGAAAAAAGGGAGCTTGGTCCAGATCCTCAGAGATCCCATGCCTCACTTAGGCAGTCAGCATTTCTGCTCTTCTCCAGCTTCAGGGATGGGCAGAGTAGACTGTGAACTCAGAAAGCTTTGTTGGTTGATACAGCAGGCTCATTAGCTTCTGTAAGAGCAGATGGGGGGTACAGTCAGTATAAGGACAAGTGGAGCCTTCGGACTATCTTAGTCTGGGATCCACAAAGGGTTAGTGTTTCCCTGAGGTCATCTCTATTGTACAGACCTGAGGGCAGGGTGCTGGCATTAACAGAGTGAGGCAGGAATGCGGGAATCCCTCCCCTCAGGGGAGGAGCTTTTTAAGGTGGATCTTCCTTCCCTCTCTATGATTTCTCAATTTCCTGTAAATCAGCTAGCTTATCACATTACCCAGTCCCAGAATTTAACTCCATTTTATGGCCAAAGATCACATAATTGCCTTTAAAATATGATGCTAATATGGATGGCATTTTCCAGAAATACAACTTCCTTGTAAATCAAGGAAAGATTATGTTCCCCAGAGCATGTCAGAAGTTGCTTGCTGTTGTACAACAGCAAGTCACTGATGGCCATGAGACTTGAATCATTAGTAAAAACACCTGAAGGTGGCTTGTCTGTCCTGCAGGTAGCTTGCCAGGCCAGTATAAACATATGATCACCAGTATATTAAAAAAAAAAAAAAAACCTCCTCAAACTTGGGAGCCAATGGGGAACATCTCATTCAAACAACAACAGACACTTTCTTCTCAACACCAGCAGCAACACAATGGCATCTGAAAAGACTTTCTCCAGATCAATATTCAGTCCCAAAGACGTACCTTCTGGCAGTGGTGGAGGGTGTCGTTGATGATATCGTCTTATGACAACTGCCTGGCTGGGTAAAAGTGGAGGCTTAGAAATAAGACTACCCTACCCCACTCCCTAGTTTCAGACTCAGGGATTCTATCTATTCAGTAATAGCTCTACTGGAAATCGTGGAGTGGAGGTATCCAGTCAGCCATTCTTCCCACTCCATCCTACTGTTAAGAAATGAGTGCGCAGAAACCCGAAGAGGAAGTGACTTATTCAGGTTAGCTTAGAGAATAGCCCCAGAGCCATGATGCAGAATTGGCTCCCAGGCTCTATTGACAGCACTGCGTTCTTTCCCTAGCTAGGGGCTTAGCGTGTGCAAATGTGTACAACATGGACTGAGCGAATGTTTCCTGGGCATCTCCACTTTCTGCCACTCCTTCTTCCTGACAGATGACAGTGGTGTCCTGGATGTGGCATCTGTCCCTCTCCCAATGAATCACGGACTCATAGAGAGAAGCTTGAGTCGGTACCCCCCCTGGGGTAGGGGAGTCTAGAAGTGAGGGTACCCCTACAAGTGGGGAGACTACTAGAAGTAGCAAACCCATGCAAGGTCTTCCCACCCCCCCACCCGTTGCCTTTCCTTGGCAGATACTTGTTCCATATTTACATTCTATTTATGTTGCCTCTTGTTTATCTTGTTACCTAAGTACTTGGCACAAAAGTAATTATTTTTGTTGCAAAAGCCACAGCCGGCATAATTTAAAAAAAAAATGGGGGCGAGAGAGAAAAAGACTTTGACTCTAATGTGGAATAGTATAAATAACCACCTCAATGGAGACATGGGAAATTATGCTCACTCTGCCACCATAGCCACTGCCAGGAGAAGATTCGGAGGGTAACATCTTGTCATTGTGTGCAGGAAAAAGATCATTTCTTAGCAAAGTGGTTTTCACAGATGCTCACAATGCAGGCTCCTCTCTCCCCACACACGCCCCTCCCTCCCCCAAATTATCAGTACAATATCAATTCACATCGCGCAGCATGCAAAGCAGACAGAAGGCAGCTCCCTGCCGAGCCTCCATCCAGATAATTCTCTCTCTTTCATGCCAAAGCAAACAGTGGGAGGAAGCAGGGACATTTTCCTCTTGGGAGCAAAATAGACCATCCTCCCCACCCCCACCTCCACCCTCCAAAAAACAACCAAAAACTCATGGTGAATTAGGAAGCTGAACTCTGGGTCCTGTGTATGTGGGTGCACAGGGGTTTCTCCTCCTGGTACTTACTTAGAAAGTCATTTTCAATTACACGGATTTCATTCGACTTAAGAGAAAAACAGCAATCGCGTTGGTTTTGGAGAATAGGGGAGAGGAAATGGAGTGTGATCAGCTGGGAGCTAAGGAGGAAGACGACATTTTTCTCCTGTCCCCAGAGCTAGATTAGCAAGGGAAACCGTGCCCCTAGATATTGTGTGTGTGTGTGTGTGTGTGTGTGTGTGTGTGTGTTGAGTGTGTGCTGTTGCAATAAATCCATGTTCCTACAACTTCCATTCTTTGTAACATGTGCAGAACATAGGAATTTTCTTTTCTTTATGAACTCTTTCTTTCTTTCTCATTCTTCTGACTTATTCTCTCTCTCTCTCTCTCTCTCTCTCTCTCTCTCTCTCTCTCTCTCTCTCTCTCTCATATCCTGAATGTCCCAGTCCTCTTGCTGCTGTCATGGCCACAGGTAATTTGAAATTCTTTCCTCATAAGGCAAACTGATTGGGTTCTTGGCTTCCAGAGAGAACCATGGTTTTAAGCTGCAGCAGGAGAGCTTAGTGGATTTGGAATGCTGTGATTGGGGAAGACGGTTGGGAGATGGCCCTTGGTGACTTGAGGCCTAGCCCACTGTGCCCTCCCTTTTCTCATTAGGAGCAGGAAGCCTTGAGCAGGGACTCCTTTGGGTACCATTTGTCATTGTGATTGGGGCACTGGGACAAACGGCAAGGGGTACACACTGGATAAGAGGACCACTCTGTCTTAAAGAGAGTTGAACTGAGAAGGATAAAGAAAAACTCAACTTAAGATATGAATGGAAGAACCCTTTTTAATTTAGCTTCCGTTTCCTTATCCCAGAGGGGGTGGGAGTAGGAGAGGGACAGCACGAACCACTTGGTTTCTTTTTCTCATCTTTGTTACTTGAAGTCCTTAGAGGTTCAAGGAAGAGTGAACCGTCGGCTACAATAATTACCCTGCCCTGAAAATACACTTCTCTGAATGCCTGTGCTGTTACAGTGCCCTGTGTCCGTAGAAGAGGCACGTTGAGATGGGGGGCAGGAAAGAAAGGACACTTTAATACTTTGTACTTCCTAACCACAACTGGCTTCAAGTATCCAGGAACACAGGACTGAATGGCTGGACTTGGCCGTCTGCCAGAACTGTCTCTTAGCTCGACAGGCCCACTGTCCCTTTCTGTGTATGTCCTCTTCCGCCACCCTCGGATCTCTCACATTCCTTAGTGTCCCTGGTGGCTCCACCTGGAGAGCCCGGGTCCATTTAACCCTACTGATTTCCCAACGTGACCAAGTGAGCAAGGAACCAAAGCAAAAAGCCTTCTGGCTTTGATTCAGGGATCTGGGACTGTCCATCCATCCATCCATCCATCCATCCATGGGATAGGCCATCCTGAAAAAGTTGTGGACTTGCAAAGATAGAGTGTCCCCTTATCTGTGATGAGACAGTGAGCTGAAGACTCCTGCTCAAACGTATAGCAAGGTTCACATCTACCCACCAAGTAGTGCCGGTTCCGGTCAGCACAGAATGTCACAGCCTATGGTTTCAAGGTAGAGAGCACCAGCAAGGGTGGGTGGAGAGGGCTGCTCTCTGGGGGCCAAGCGAGCCTGGGTTGGCTGAACAGAGGAGGGTGACGATGAGGTCTCATGAAAAGAGCTATGGAAAAAGGGGGAAGTGGAAAAGGAAGACAAAACAGGAAGAAAAAACACAGGGAAAGCAAGAGAAAACAAATCGAGAGTGAGAGACCCAGGAGAACGCGAAGAGCGGGGTTTGATGTATAACTCGTGGAGAATCCATGAAAAGAAAATGAACAAGGCCCCAGGGGACCTGGAGAGATAATAGGGCTCACAAGCCATCAAGTATGTCTTTCTTCAGCCCGTTGCTGAGGGAAATGATTAAAGATATCTTGGGATAAGAAAGAAATCTACAAAATCTTTCACTGTCTTGCTCGTCTCTCTCATAAGAAACTCCCCCGTTGAGACTTCACTACCTGGCAGCCATGACGGCAAAAGGGAGGAGACTTTTTCAGGCATCTATGTGCACTGCGCTGTGCACGCACGAAAGCCGGGCTGATTGGATGAATGGAGTGGGCGGGAATGTTTTGGGTGCTATCAATTCCACCTGGCCCCGTGTGGAGGGTAGGTAATTGCTATTCTGCTTGTGGTGTCCTTTGCGGGGAATTTTGAGATCTCAATAAGCATCCCTAACCTTCTCCCACTGTAGTGTACCCACCTGCCAGCTGGTTCTCTTTCCTGTAGATGAAAACATCAGAGAAGCCGGTGGCCACTCTGGCCAGTCTTTACATTTTCGGAGGCAGAAGAATAGACCTGTTCAGAAAGGAGCACTGAAAACAACAGGAGAAAAAAAAAAAAACCATCGTGAAAATTAATGCCTAGTGAGTATGGATGAGGAAAGAAAAACTCCAGCTTCACGCGCCAGAATGCGTTTTTCAGACTGGCTAAATGAAGCCGGCGGTATTAAAGGTGTAAATCAGCCACATGGATGTCTAGGTTCTATGTGGGCAGCTCTGCTTATGAGACAGAAACTGACGGAGTGCTGGATTTCTGAAGCGGGGCCATAAATGTCCCATCCGGAGGGTGGCTCCCTGAGACGCTTCCTGGTTTGTGATTTTGCTGAGGGACCTGAGAGAGGTCAGTGTGGTGTGATTTTTGCAAAGCATCTGTTGCAATGATACCAATTCCCCACGGAAAGTGAGGCCTGGTTGGGATTGGAGAGGAGAAAGGGCTGGTCTGGACTCAGGGTGGGATCCAGGATGACATTCGTGTTATTCCTCCCATGCTTCTGTCGTCTGTCACCCATTACAACCCTCTTGTCCTTGAATCGATGCTTGATGCCAGTACATTCTGGGCATGCATGATCTTGGCTGTGTCTGTGGATTCTATATCTGGCATGTTGGTCAAAAAAACTCCTCTACCTCTGCTGTGTCAAGGCTATCAGATGCAGACATAAGAGGTCAACATTCCTACATTCTTCTCATCAATATTTGTGAGACTCTGGATGGTACCATTTCTCTCTCCAGTCCTAGGTCCTTCTGGCTCTAGATGCATGTCACCTTTCCTTTTCTGTACTTGGGATTCTTGGGAGTCAAATCCCTACCACTTCAGGCAGATTCTGTCCAGCCTAATAGAATATCTAAATCATTTACATTTACACACTGTAGTCTTGGGCAAATTAGGCCTCAAGGTAAATGCAATTTATACGCAATAAATTGTCCTCCTGTTACTCTGGATTTCTCTCATCAAGACAATTCCCTGAGAAAGAGGCTGGCCTGCACAGTCCAGGGGCTCTGGATTTGAACGTTCCTCCTTTCTTGATTTCAGCAAGGTGTCTGATAGGGTCTTATATGAGTTTAGATGGAGACGCATCCAGGAAATAGTGTATGTGGAAATGCAGAGCTCAGATGCACTTAGTATCTGCTCTTCGGCTTAGTGGTCCTCCACCCACATTTCCCCCAAGTAAGCTGTTGAAGGAAACCATTCAGAGAACTCCACACACTGGGGTAGGAAGGATTTGGGGCTGAACCACGCTGGGACCTTGCCCATTTGGGGGCTGCCCCCTCCCAGAATGTGATATGACATGAGAAGAGGGAGATCCCACCCAGGTCCGAAGCACTGAGCAGGGGGCATTAATGCCACCCTGGAACAGCCTAAAGAATCGGAAGCTGTGGTTAGCATTGATCAGTGGCGGGTACCTAAAAGTGGACTGTTAGCTGTCTGTCCGATACACGCAAATCCTCTGACCTGGCTTCTAGGGTACATGGAGATGGGGTTTTAGGTGTAATCAGAAAGAAATAGTGACCTTCAGGTCTGCGGACCATGGGTGTATATTCCTTCATCCCTTCACCATCACTCCCTTAGACTCCTCGCACAGACCAGGATAAGGCAGTAAGCAAAAGAACAGAAACAAATCCCGTCTTCTAGGAGAAGGGAGGAGGGGAAAACAAAGGAGTGAAATACACAGTCTCAGGAACCAGGAACGGTGCAGCACAGCACAGCACAGCGGGGTGGCAGGAACGGTGATTTGCTACTAGGAAAGGAGACGGGAGAAGTAGAAGTGTCTCTGATCCAAGCAAGAACTGTTTGGAAATGGTTTGGCAGGCTGGCGAGAGCCGACCTGAGCAATCGGCCACCTCCTAGGTAGAGCTGGTAGAAGAAACAGGGGCTAGAGGGTTTGGCCTCTGTCCTGATGAACCTCAGACAGAATGACTGGCCTCCACATGCTGGGGAGCACACAAACAGAGATGTCTGACCAATGGCTTCCTTCTGACCTATGCTACCTCTCCACGGGGTGTACTATAGGAAGACTGTCTGACCCAGAAGGCATACGAGCTCTAGGTTTGCCTGGGTCCCAGCACCCTTATTTCACAGTCACCTAGCCATTTCTGTGATCCTGTAGGGCTCCTGTAGATGCCAGAGGGAGGCATGCTGTTGAGAGGCCAGGGGCCACCCCAGGTGCTCCTGGAGTACAAAGTTGAGCAGAAGGACACTTAGCTAGCCCCAGTGATATGATGATAAAAGTCAGGGTTGGACTCCCACAAGAGAAACTGGTTCTATCCAGAGAAAGAGGGGCTCTAATGATACACAGAGAAGGTGACATCTGGGGAAGGCTGCCTCTAGGATAAACACGCGTGTTAGCAGGAGCACCGTGAGCTCAGGTGTGGAAGCCAAGACCTAGTTCTCTCTCTCTCATTCTCTTTCTCACTGCTCCCTTTCCCGCCCCCATAGGTTCTCATGTAGCCCATACTGGATTCACACTCACTGTGAATGTCTCTGTGGCTATTCTTGAATTGCCTGGGTCCACGTTCTGTTTAATCAAGACTGAGGTTGACCGATGCGTAGAGCTGTGTGTCAGGTGGGTGAATTTGATTTTCAGAGCAGTGAAGGAGGGAAGAGCAGAAGCTGGGCAGTCTCCTTCCATTCCAGACACCAGCTTCTAGAAGCTCAAGTGTGGTCTCTTCCAGCTGCCACATGGACATGACAGGGTGGCTTTTGTCTATATTCTACCTGGCCCTGGGATGTGACTGAATGGGGCCCTTCAGCAGGCTCAGGGTAGCGATGGTCCTGCCATGGGCTTCTGGTTGAGTTTATCTGCCCTCCATCTAGTGGTCTGAGCTCTTTGTGGGGAAGCCCCTAGAGTTTATGAGACATGCACCCACAATTTAATTACTTACAACAGGAATGAATACTCTATAAACACTGGAATTTATAGGCCTTCTGTGGCTATAGGTCACCTTTGATTTGATAACTGGTCCCATTGCTGTAGAAGAGTGGCTTCATTTTATTGGTTCCTCACAGCATTTATTCTCCTCCCTACCTATAGCAAGACAGGTTTTACGTCTGAGTACCTTCTGCTATTGTCGCACATTCTTACCTTTTGAATGTGTGTTTGCGCATGCGTGACCATGAGTGCATTTAGTGAGCTAGGCTGAACATAGGAAGTTAAGTCTTGGATTTATTTACTAAAACATTTTCTGATTTCTCATATCCAATGCCTTGAGATGGTCCTGTCTTCCTCTGGATCGTCCTTGCTGTCTGCAGTTGGCGGAGGCAACCCCAGGGAGCATGCCCATTAAACGGGACGAGCCTAAAGTCCTTTCCAATTTTGCCTTATTCTGGTGTGCCTTTCTCAGCTCTTCGCCTGTAAGTGACATCTGACCTGGCTGTTTTATTTTGAGCTATTTGATTTGACTCCCAGCGGAAGTTCCGGAGACAAGCGCCTTTCCTCTTTCTGTGCACTGTCTCCTTTCGCCTGTTGTCAGCCTGGGAGCTACAAGGGCTGTCTCCATCCATCCATCAGGCCCGCTATCTGTCTGTATATCTATAGCAACAAACCCATTGCAGCAGCCTCCTCCTTTTGTTCTCTTTGTTTTACAGCTCTCCTTGTCGTAGAATTCTCTTTCCCCTCCATTTAACAGAGAGGCTTTCACATTAAAGGAACACTTTAACAGTGCAAACAAGAAATAGAAATCCAGTTCGCTTCCCTCGGAGCGGCTCAGTAACTCCCACAGCTGCTTCAGTGAGACCTGAAGTGGTCATATTCCTCACCTCCCCTCAGCGGGGTGGGGGGGGGGGTGGGGGACCAGGTCGGTGATACCCCCAAGCCTCAGGCACTTGTCCTCTCAGCAGTCTGAGTGTCTGGCACCAGCATACTGCTCCCCAGGCTTTCCTCTCTGATTCCGTGATCTAGGGTCTCAGTGTCAGACACTGCCCATTAGAATCCCTTTCTTCCTGACCATGCTTCTGAAGATACATTCCACTTAGTCCGTCATCCATGGTGGAGAATGGTGACTTCTTCTTCTCTGGAATATGCTGTGGTGGTTGGTATGAGTGGTCAGATTAGCTGTGTTATTGGTCTAGGATGGACAAATCACATCTACATTTGTGTGGGTATTTTTTTTTTTTTCGGAGCAGTCTATCACATGGGAGAGAAACGAGTGGATAAAGGTATTTCGTTCTGAGTCAGGCCAGGGCCCTTCCATGAGAAGCTGTCCCTGTGAGAGGGGCATATTGTAATTGTCCTTCTTCCTAGATAGAAAATGGCCAGCCATTATTGGATTACCCAGGCTCCTATCCTATAAGAGAATCCAACAAGTCCTCCTCAAACATTGTGTGCTTATGCACACGCGTGCATGCACACACACACACAGACTCCCTGCTTAGTTCTGTCTTTTAGTGAACCTTGATTAATCACAATTTTTTTCCTTCTATCATTTCAACGCTATCCAAATCTACTGTATTTCCCTTTTCTCTCTGGTGTAAAGGAAGATTCTAGACACATATAATTCCTGGATCTTCCTTAGCCGGTGGATTTAGGTTATCTGCCTCATTTTCCACAAACAGATTTTTCTTCCTATGTTTCTGCTATTGTTATTTTATAGACAGTTAAAGGTACACACACATAGCCTACACTCCTGGGAGATTCACAGGCACAGAGGAATTTCCAAGGTGGATTTCATTACATAGAGCGAGTGGGTAACACGGTGTTCCAGAGGGAGAATGTGCATTTGTGGGTGGTGGAGGGTGAGCCTGGGGAAGTGAAGACTATAGAGCCAAGTGAGATAGAGAGAAAGGAAGTGTGGGGAGGTAGACACTAGCCCCAATGCTTCGCAGCACAATCGTCTTCTCCTGATGGACACTGGATGCTGGGAGCTGAACTCAGGCGCTCATGCTTGTGAGTTTTGCCTGTTGAGCCATCTTGTCAGCGCCTGCATTCAGATATCGATCATCTTCAATGTCAGAAGTCCGTGGGCTTCAAATGTATGGGTATGGGGTACATGGAGAGTTAGTCAGCTTGCTGAGTGCTTCTCCTCTGGTGCCAAGAAGAATCAGAAGGTCATTTATCTCGGTGATGTGAAATGTTCAGTGATCATCATGCTGGCACCAGTAAGGAACAACAATCTGTCCTACCAGACCCTCACAGTCAGGGTGGTTATCCTTTAGGTCATTTCCCAGAGCTACCATCCCCTGCCAAATTTAGGGTGTTTGACAACATGGAAATGGTGCCAGCATCGTAGAAGAAGCGGCACAAGCATAGGTTGGTCAAAGCCTCAAATGTATCTGTGCCATCAGAGGTGGCAAGCGGTGACATTAGGATGATGCTTTAGCCCTCAAGGACTTTCAAGCATGCAAAATAATGCTACTGAAGTAGGCAGAGATCCCAGGCCCATGCCAGCACTGAGGATAGAAATACAAGAATTATGTAAGGAAGATATGGTTTGTTCAAGGCCTCACACTCGAAGGCAAAGGAGAAGAATCCTGTCCATGTGCACGATGTCCCTTCCTATCCTACCCTCTATCTCAGTGGGGAAAGACGCAATATAATTTCCTACTATCTCTTGCGATTTCCAGGAGGAATGAGGCTTGGCCACTCAGCCATCCAGCAAATGGGAACCCTTAGGGCTTTGCTTCCCTTGTCTTCTGATCCCTGTGTAGCAGGCCTGTTGTCTCCTGAACTCTGGAAGCTAGCAGAGGCACTAAGCCCAGAGCAGCAGACGGGAAGTGGATGGAGAGACTGCCTCTGCAAACAATATCAAAATTTGGCTGGCTTCCCTCCAATGCTCTGTCTAATAATGAGTTGGAGTTTTTCTTTTTGATGAATTTATCAAATTCTGGCATTTTGTTTTATTTAGTCTTTTAGAAATCACACAATTTTAAAGATGGAAGGGCCCTTAAAGGTCATCGTACAAAGCTTTCTCATTTGACAAGTTGAGAAACTGAGACTCCGAGGAGGCCAGTGGTAGGATGATATAGGGGATCTGTGCCAATTCTCCTACAGGGCAGGACCAACACTGTGAGCCAGGGGTTCCTGGGGCTAAGTATTGCTTCCCTGAACATGGCTGCCTCTAATTACGCAAAAAGTGGCTGTTGTATGAACAGGCACTCCTGACTGCCTTTACAGCAGTCTTGAGAGCTAGAAAAAGCTCCAGAGTAGAGCCAAGGGTTTTTGTTTGTAGGGGTGGGGATTTCCAGAAGTTCTTTTATTAGAAATGGTTGTGAATTTTCACATAGCAGGACCTGGGGGTCTGGAAGCAAGGCACTGGGGCCCTAAGGCAGAAACCGTGTTTCCTGTTTTCTTTCTTTTCTTCCCCTTGGTCTAAAACATGATAGCACCTGACAGGAGGATAAATGAATATATATTTGTATATATATTTAATAATATATAATATATAAATTATATATTAATGTCTAAAGATTATATACATAATCTTTCCCCATTTAATTCCGGTAGGTTCATGCGGATAGCCATTATAAAGATGGAGAACAAAGCTTTCACACGCAGCACCAAATGCCTGCAAAGACACCATCCTATCTTTCATGTGACAGAGATAAAATACGGTCTCTGCCCAAGGCATCCTTCAGACGGCAGAAGGTTGAAGGGAGTTCTTCAGCTTCTTGTCTCATTTCTGTAATAATCCCTGAATGTCTCTGCCTTCTTTTCTTTCTCAAAACATCTAGAAGATGAGCCTTTAGCGGTTTCACTTCTGGGGTGCAGGGGGTTTGCTTCCCAGCCATTATCAAAGTCTCCATAAGCCCGGCACTGACGTTCTGATTGGAACACCGTGAATGACAGTTGCTCTCTCAAGAACCCGCCCTACAGCCAGCTCATTTTCTCCAGTGTGTTTCTGGTGCCGGGTGCCCTTGACACGCAAGATGCTGAGTCAGCTGCTTGAGATCATCTCTGCCAAAGTCATCTTGCACAATACCTGTCATTATCCCTTCATTGTCTTAGCAGTTACAAAATGCCTGAATACGCGAACCCTTGGAAACTGTTAGCCTCATGGTAATGGATGTGGAAACAGAATGTCTTGCCAAAAGTCACGGAAGGTAAAGAGGTTGAGATGCCGATGTCTTCCTAGGTGGGCTCTTCAGTGCCTCTCCTGCACCGTGGGAGCCTTGAGGGTAGCTCCTGCTTAGCGTTGTCTTGGTGCTAGTTGCTTGGTTGGATTGGCCTGTATTAACCTTATATCATTAGAGCAAAATATCTGAAGAGACAAACTTAAAGGGGAAAAAAAGTAGCTGGGTGGTAGCTCACATCTGTAATCCCAGGGCTAACTAGGGAGGTTGAGGCAACAGGGATGCCAAGTGTCATGTGCCGAAGAAGGCCAGCCTGAACTGCACAGCAATTTGCAAGCAAGCCTGGGCTACCAAGTGAGAGAATGTCACCAAAAATCAAAAGGAGGGAATAGAAAAAGAAATTTGACAAGAAAAGCAAAAATAAAAAGGAAGGAGAACATAAAAGGCTCACATTTTTGGAGGTTCCAGTCTGAGCCTGAGGGACCTATTGTTTTGGAACTCCATCAGGAGTACTGGGCAAGTGACTGTAGCTCACTTCATGGCTGTGAAGCAAAAGAATAAGCAGAGGAGACGGAGGACTAGTGATTTTTTTGAGGTCATGCCCTTAATACCCTTTGACTATAACCCACCTCCTACAGTGCCCACTGCATCTGGGTAGGGCCACGCTTGGGACCAAGCCTTTCACCTATGGACCGTAGAGCATCACACCTCAGCACAGATGACCAAAGGATGCACGGCTCTGAGAGAGGGGGAGAGAACGTAGGTGTCTGTCAAAGGGTGAGAGAAGAAGAAAGCAACACCTTGGGGGAGCTCTAAACAACTGGGAGGGGGCAGGGGATCAGGAGGTGATGGAACAGAAAACCTCTCCCCATTGAATGACTCTTCTCCAGAGCAGGAGTACAGCATCCTCCTTCCTGTGTCCTCCCATGAGCCAGCATGTAGTGTGGCTAGCTTCTCCTCAATAGTCTGTCAAGCTTGAGAAAGAAGCCATTTCTCCTTTGGATACTCGGAAATAGTATTTCAGAGACACCATGTGATAGGCAGAGCTAATCCGTTATATAGTGGGCACAATGACTAACCTCTCTCATTGTGAAACATCTTCCTTTTATTTGTTTATTTATTTTTGACTGATCCTAATGACATGACAATGACAATGATAGCCGATACCCAACCACATCATTCTTTCCTTTATGAAATTGTACATTGCTAGCCACAGAAACAGAAATTAGATCCCTACCAATAAGGTAGGGATTAAAAAAGTCAAATGGCCACAATACTAGTGTTAAAAACTGAAAGGCTGACTGCTTGGAGATTAGAAACCTGAGATTATTCCAAGCCTTATAGAAACTTGTTTATAAACATTGTGAGCCTCAGTTTCCCTTTCTGCTCTTGGAAATGCATATTCACCCACTCCTCAGGTCAACTGAGTAATAAATTGAATAAACTGTGGAAAGAAATACTCTTAGCATTGAGATATAACCTTATCTGCCTTCATGTTGCCTACTCCTACACCCATACACCATAAAATGACTGTTTCCTTTTTTTATCTGTTATATGTTATTATTTATCTTGCATAAAACACAGGACTCATTTGTAGAATGAGTAAGGAGAATTTGTGAATGCATTTTTCTAATTGTAAACTATCTTGAAACTCATCCCAGATCAGAATTTGCTCTCTAAGCAATACTTATTATGATGATAGCAAATGAGGCAGTAGATAAATATCTGTTCCTACTGCTTATTCTTCAAAAGGAGTATTTGCTCATCTTGCAAATTCCTGCTAGCATTACCAGGTCTATCCACTGAGTGCTGACCTGTGGCATTGATGCCCCTTGAAAAATGACCTGTCTCAGCAGATCCTTGTCTCTTGCAAATTCCGGGATGGAGTCTCCTATACTTGGGGCTCTGGGGAATGGTTGAAGTCTAGTGCAGTCTCCCTCCCACTCCCCCACCCCCCGCTATTCTCGACTCAATCCATCCATCAGTGGGTAAATGCTTATTGAACACTCATTCCTGCTGAAGTATCTCCAACTCCCACATCTAGGGAAAGTCTTAGAGAACATGGGAAAGCAGAAAACTAATGTATATTCCAACCTCTGAAGGAGTAATCTGGTTCGGTTTGAAACTAACTGATTGTAAAGGACACCGATGTGCCGACTTACCGCCATTTTGTCCAACCCCATGAAAGCTCGTCACTAGCAGAGTTCTTTGTATCAAGTCAAAATTTCTTGCTTTTCATTGAAAACGTGTCCTTGCACTATTTTCAAACTACTCTGAAGGTGTGTACTACTTCCTAATTAAATGGAAAGTTATGTGAAGACAAAACTGTGTGGTCCAGCTCCCTGCTAAGTATCATGCATTGCCCATCAATACATATGCATACAGTTTTTTCTTTGTTTCAGACCCAGAGAAAAGAAAAACAGTCTTTCAAACATAGAGATGGCTTTGCAGCATTGTGTGACTCACTTTATTCTGATTTAAAAGCTGTCCTTTACAAAATGAGGAGGCTAAGACTAGATAAGCCCCAGGTTTCTCTGAATTCTGAAGTTTTAAGTTTCTGCTGGGTCTGTTGCTGACATACTATTTACCACTTCAAAACCAATGGCATGTTTCATTTTGCATCAACCTTTGCACTAATTCCTATCCAACTCACATTTAACAACAGTCTTCCTGCCACCAGAAGCGGTGACCCAGTGGGTATGTGCTGACCCGTGCCACTGTGACAACCCCCAAGCCTTCCTCTCCAGAGCAACACATCAGCTGTTTTTTTCCTGAATCCAAAATACATTACTCTGGCCAATTCTGCTTTTCCTTCTTCCCCCTTCTTCATTGCTCAATAAATCCTCCAGTCCAATTCCACCACTAAAGAAGAGAATTGATTTCAAACACTAACGTCTGTGGAAGTGACTCAGCAGGAGCTCACTTTCACTGGGATTTGTCTATTGAAAGCAGACCTTTAGAAACCATTTGTAATGGAGAGTCAACAAAGAATTCACAATACACAAATCATCCCTAATATTCTGCACATCCAGCGACTGTCAGCCCAAAGTTCAAAACCTGGGAAGAGACACAACAGGCACCTAACAGAACAACACGCCTAAGTAGGTGATGAGTATATTGAGAAGGTATTTTACCAGTTGACATTCAGAAAAATGCAATGGAATCATAAAGTTTGCAAGTGGGTGGGACTAGAAAATATTCTACAGAGTGAGGTAATGCAGACCTAGGAAGACAAAATCTGCATGTTCTCTCTAATTTGTGGACCCTAGCTTGGAATCGTTAGATATCAGCATATAACCTGAACTAACCACAGAAAAATGGAAAATTAAACTGGGACCATGACCAGGGGAGCTTTGGAGAGGCAAATAATAAAATACAGAGAATAGGAAGTGGGAAATAAGAAAATGGGGGGGATGACAAATAGGGCCTTTGGAATGCAGAACCTGAAGGAAAGATCCTGTTGCTGAAGATACCACACACTTGAGACACAGGACTTTGAAGAGGAACTGAGCTGAAATTGACATGGAAGCATCCATCCTGAGGACTGGATCCCATAGTATCAGCAGATGCCATGCAAGCTGACAAAGTAGAAAGCATTTAATAATCTTACTCATCTATAAGACCTATGAGCCACAGTTGTTGTGACCAGCACAGCAAGACATCCCTAAGGGTTCAATAATGGCACTCGTGTCTTGAGAATAACCAAAAGCCATCGAGTTTGAACATAGGCTCAGTTCAGAAGGGAATCCATGCCTTGCACTAGAGTTTCAACCAATCACCCACAGTTTATGAGCTCATGGATCTCAGAGGAGAATCTGCAACCACCACTTTTCCAAACCAGTAGAATTCCTAACTGCATTTAAAATATTTGTCTTTATACCAACAGATAAGGGTAGCATTTGTCCCTCATCCAAAAAAAAAGAAAGACCTCTGTCTGAAGTAGACTAAAACCATTACATAAATCCACAACGTTTCAAAAACAAAGCAAAACAAAAACAAACGAACAACTCTGCGGAGTGCCCAGCTCAGTTGATACATCTATGACACTACCCTCATCCCTAAAGTTCAGGGAGTACTGGAAAATTGCAAAAGCCAGAGGACAATGATGTCTACTGTGAGGTTGAATTTTCTATATTTGACAGGGGATCTGCACCCATGGTCATCTAAACAGGACCTGAATAATAACACCGATTGGCATGCCAATGTAGATGAAGGAACTCTCCCAAGGCCCCATTCTTATGTAAAGAACTAGAGGCAATTGATGACTGCTGAGAGAGGGACATCAGTCCTCCCCATGGACACACTCCCTGATAGATTCTCCAGTCCCTAGCAGTTGGCCCTAACACATATACACACAAGCAATGCTAAAGGAACCCAGCAGGATTATTTATCTTTCTCTATCTTTGTGTGTGTGTGTGTGTGTGTGTGTGTGTGTGTGTGTGTGCGCGCGCGCACACACATGTAAAGGTAATAATTAAAAGAATGTTTATGAATTTGTAAGGGGGTGGGGAAACACATGAGAAGCTGGAGGGGTGGAAGTGATATAAATAAAGTACTTACTTACAAAATTTACAAAACTAAACTTAAGAAAAAAGCACAAAGCAAATTCACAAGGAGGCAGCTCTTCAGAGTAGTGACTTCCACAGTAGTGATGTAGTAATGACTTTAACTAAATTGTTGGAGATTGCCATATTAATTAAACATTGACAAAAGTGAGGAATAAATGAAATCCATACAGATGGTGGAAAATGGTAAATAATACAAACACTTTGGAAACAGCTTTCAGTTTTTGTAAAGTTACACATAGCTAACCTATAACCCATTTACTTTACTCTACTTTCATATACTTATGTAAGAGACGAGAAGCAAGTTGATCAAAAGAAATACTTGGGATGACTATAGTTCAGACAGTAAACTGCTTCTCTTGCAAACCCAATGACCTGAGTCTATTCTCAGAATTACTGTAAAAACAGTACAGAATCACTGTAAAAAAAAAAAAAAAAGTCTGATCATGACGGCACATGCTTGGCAGTTTCGAGGGACTTGCTAGCCAGCCAGTCTGGACTACTTGGTACGTTCCAGGCTGGTAAGGGCCACTATCATCTGAAAGCCTACAGATCACACATACAGATGGACACACATGGAGAGATGTAGACACAAAAGTTTATTCAAATTATATTCAAATGAGAAACAACATGAAGAGTTGTCAGGACAAAGGGGCAAATGTGGATCATGCACACATTGCAAAGGAGTCAGCTACACAAACACAAAAACAACAGAGGGGACACGCAGAAAGAACACACAGAATTATGTCATCAAGACCTATGATGTGTACAGTGTGATGAAACCTTTATGAAATTCTGAAATGGTGGATCTGTAGTGATATTTCATCTGTATTTTAATAAATAAAGTTTGCCTGAAGATCAGAGGGTAGAACAGTAACACTGGTCAGCCTTACAGACCAGGCAGTGGTGACACACACCTTTAATCCCAGTAGTCACACTAATTTGCCATAGATCCTGGGTGATAGTGGTACATACCTTTAATCCTAGCACTAGAGAGGAATATAAAATGGAAGGAGACAGCTCTCAGCTCAGTCTCATTCTGGGGATTCCTGGAGGCAGGATTGCCATGTTGACCTGAGGTAAAGGTATGAGTCAGTGGCTGGCTGCTTTGATTGTCTGCCTCTGGATCTTTATTATATGTGCTACACAAACCTGACCCATGGTTGATGGGAATCAGACCAGGGGCCATTCCACCTGCAAAGGAAACAAACATTTGATATGATGAAATGTGTTCTGTCTTGGTTGGGGCTATGCTTACTAGGGAGTATATAGTCATCAAAAAATTAATCAAACTATGTTTCTAACATAGACATTGGATTTATGTAAATGGCATCTCAAAAATTTGAATTATAAAAAAGCAATCATAAATACATGAGAATACTAGTGCATGCTCACCACAATGAGCAAAGTTAAATGTATTGGCAATATTAAGGATTAATAAAGGTGTTCAAAAACCCAAGACTTTACCAAAATTGGTGAAATTAAATCACAGAGAAATGCATTTGAGAATGCCAACCATTTGTCAGTATACCATGAAACTGACCATATACCTACGCTATGGCTCAGCAGTCCTAATTCTTGGTATACATAGGCCTATAAGAGACATATGCATGTATACCAGAAAACACACAAAATATACTTACAGTGACATTACTCATTGTGGTAATCATCAATGATCTGAAGTCCATCACTAGTAGAGTGGGTAGAGGATTGGTATAATTTTGTAATGGAATACTATATCATGACGAGAAGAAATGATGAACTTTTTAAACATAGCATGGGAATATTGAAATCCAAACAAGGGATATGATAGTGAGGCTCTCTGGAATGGAAGTGGGATGGTCTTGGGGAGGGAGTAGAAGGAGCTTATGCAATGCTGGAATGTTCTGTTCTTTGTGTAATTTTTTTGGTAATTCATCAAGGTGCTCATTCATCATGCATTCTTACTTGTAATTATCACTGATGTTATATGTCACATTACATTTATTTTCAATAAAGGAAATTCCAAATGCATGTGCAAGAGGGCCTTGTAGGAAGAGACAGAGTGAATCTCAAGGAATGCAGCGATGATGGAGGATTTGGGAGATGAAGGGAGGCACATAGGAAGAGAAGTCCTATCTTTCTTCTTCAAGATTCACTGAATCCCAATTAGTAGGCAAATGTCAAAATAACCTGTGCCCCTGTCCAAACCTGTCTTATAGCCTTTCTGCTTGAGCCACAAAGAAAGTCCCTGCATCGACTCCTCGGCACAACTTTAGGGGTCTTCTGCTATTGTAACAGGATCCCTAGATTCCACATGCTCTCGTTTACATGGAGGTGTTGACCTGAAATCCACTAGTCTCGTGTGGCTATTTTTGCTTGATGAATTACCACAAGGCCTTTTTTTTTTTTTTTTTACTTTCAACCGAGATTTGCATGATTAGACCTTGCAATCACTCTGTTTTCTTCTGGCTGAAGCTTAGAGTTTGGCAGATAGCTGTGATTTGTTCTTTACCCACTCAGAGCCTTGCCTCCAAAGCTCAGACAGAAGGTCACTCTATCACATACTAAAAGAAGCTTTCTGTTTGGGTTCTCCCCTCAAAATTGTGATCCCTTTGTGTACTTTAACAGATCAGCCCCTTCCAGGGTCAGCCTGGAGTCCTCTGGTTACCAGCTTTACAGTGAGGGCAGCTCCATAGTTCTTAGTATTAACATTTCATTTTAGAGGCCCTGGAGAGCTACTGCTCTTGCTCAATACTGCATCTCCTTTCTTAATTTTAATTTCTATTCATTCTTTTCTCATACAATACACCCCGACTGCAATTCCCCTCCCTTTGCTCTTCCCAGTCACCTCCCACTTTTCCTCTTCCCCAGACACACCCCTTGCCCCAGAAAAGAGCAGGCTTCCCATGAACATAAACAAACACAGCACAACAAGATACAGTAACACCAAACACAAACCCTCATATCCAGACTAGATGAGGCAACCCAGTAGGAGGAGAAGGGTCCTAAGAGCAGGCAGAAGAGTCAGAGATAGCCCACTCCTACTGTCAGGAATATCAAGCCAATAATCATAACATACATGCAGAGAACCTAGTGCAGAACCATGCAGGTTCTCTGGTTGTGGTTACAGCCTCTGTGAATTGCCGTGAGTACTGTTCAACCATTCTGGCTCCCACAATTCCTCCTTACCCACTTTCCTGGGTTCCCAGAGCTCTGAGGTGAGAGACCCGATAGAGACCTCCAAGTTAGACTCTCTTTGCCTAATGTTTTTCCGAGGGTCTCTGATCCATTCTCATCAGCTGCTTGAGGCAGCCTCCCTGATGCCAACTGGACTAGGCACTAGTCTGTGGGTATAGCAGAACATCATTAGAAATCACTTTATTTATTTTTTTCTCCCAGTTGTATTTGGTTCTACCTTAGGTTTCCAGTTCCTGGTCATTCAGGCAGTGTCATGCATGGGCTCCCTCTCATGGTATGGGCCTCAATTAGACCAGTTATTGATTGGCCACTCCCATAAGTCCTGTTCCAACACTGATGTGCTGGGGGCAATATTCCATCTCTTAAACCTGCTTAAGTATTCAACAGTCATTGAATTAATGAATGGGAGGATGGATGAAACAAGGCGGCTTTAAGAAGCAATGGGCTTGAGGAGGGCCTTTCTGAAGACTGGGAAGGCTCTTATCTACCGTAAGGTGGCCCCTGTCACATGTCACTGTCTTGTTGATTTCAAGTCCCCAAGATGCTGTGATGGTTTGAGTGGAAAGCCCCCCCCCCCCCAGGCCCATGTACTTAGTGGTCCCCAGCTGGTGGTGTTGTTTATGGAAGTCATGGAGCCTTCAGGAGGCAGGACTTTGCTAGGAGATGTATGTCACTGGGCTTAGACTTTGAGATTTTGTAACCTGGTTCCATTTCCTAGCCCCTCTCTCAGCTTTCCATATGCGAATGAAATGTGATCAGCTAGACTCCTTGTCCTGACACCATGTTTTCCTTGTCTGCTGCCATATCTTTCCCACCCTGATGGACTCCCTTTCTCTGGAACTATAAACTCAACTGAACCAAACCCTTCCACACCTAAGTTGCTTTGGATTGTGGTATTTTATCACAGCAGAAGAGAAAACAGAGGAGTTACTGGGACAGAGAGGTTGGCTTTCCAGAACTAGAAAAATTAGGTTTACACCAGCCTTGTCCTGATTATCTCCATGCTGTGAAAAGTGTGATGCCCTGAACTCAGGAGTCACAGGCAATAGCAGAAGGCTGTGGGCCATGCCACGTTCTGTGTTTGGCTTCAGTATCATCCATACAAGTGCATGAATGCTGTTTCAAGAAACCATATTTCCTCAGCTCCAGCCCCTCCTTCACCACAATCAAATTAATACTTGCCAGGTGCTCTTGAGTTTATAAATCTCTGCAAGATGATGTAACAGACTGGTTGATGGGGAATAGGCTATATTTTTAGATCCCCCCTTTCCTTTTCTCCAAGAACAGCCCTAGTACTACAGTAATGCACCATTTGATATTTTAACATTTCAGATATTTTACAGTAAATTACTTCAGTTTATGGCACTTTGCTTCCTTATATAATTGTTATAAATAACCTTCAAATGACATAAAAGCTATAAACATTGTAAAACTGAAGAGTAAATTATAGACATTTCAGCGCGTGCACATAGGAACTCAGCCACATTAAGGGAAGTGAGGAAGGTAAGTTTGTTTGTTCTATCCCTCCACAACCATCCATTTCATAGTTCCACAATAAATAATCTGCAGTAAATAAATGCCAAGGAACAGAGGAAACTTCATGTATTTTCCTGAAAGCCTGGAATTGACCTCCTTATGGGGGCTGGCTCGCCAGCCTGAAAGCTGGAAACTCCTACTCGGGGAGTTAAAGCTTTAGGCTGCTTAATGGTGTCAATAGAGCAAAGGAGAGAAGAAGGGCTACCAAAAGAGGGATCTCCACCTGAAGGAGGGAGTTCACAAATAGTCTAAACTGCACTCCCCAGGGTGACTTGGAGGTATTCACAAGGTCTCCCAGAACTTCAGACATGCCCATACATCATCATCAAGATAATAGCTACTGTTTATTGAGTACCTACCTCTCTATGTCATGCCAGGCACTTTATGAACATTTTCTCATTGAATTCTTTACCACAAGTAAGATTAGTTGGCAAGAGAAGGAATGGAGAGATAGAACTTTAATGGAGAGAAGGACCTTTCTGTCTGCCCTCACTGTTATAAATGTTGCAAAATGGGCTTACACCTGTGTGTCTGTATGTATTCAAAGTGTTAGCCCTTTGTAGGGTTCTCTAGAGTAATGAAACTTAGATAATGATATATATGGTGATTTATTGGAATTGCTTATAGGTTGGTTGCAGTCCAGCTAATCCAACAATGGCTGCCTATGAACAGAAGGTCCGAGAATCTAACAGTTGTACAATTCAAGATGCTGGATGTCTCAGCTAGTCCTCAGTATATGCTGGAACCCCAAAAGTAGACATTAATGTCAGCCAAAGAACAGACTTACTAACAAGGTAAGAGCAGGCAGGAAAGAGCAAAAGCTTTCTTCTTTCATATCCGTATATAGATTTCCAACAGAAGACATGGCCCAGATTAGAGGTCAATCTGGCCACTTCAAAAGATCTGGGTTGAAGATGTTCCTTCCCAGTGAAAAGATACAATTAGAAGTGAATCTCCTCACTTCGAATTAAGCAAAAATTCCTCATCAACGTACCTCTCCATTTTGAGGGGGTTTAGTTCATTCTGGATGTAGTCAAGTTGATAACCAAAATCCGTCTAAACCTTTAAGAGTACACATTGAAATTATGATTAGATTTTGGATACGCTTAGTTTGGCTTGATTTTCTTGTTTGGAGACTCAGAAAATGGGAGAAGTTCATGCTTCTCTCAAACTCTGGGATCTCAGCTTTTGTCTCCATATTGCATGTAAGAGCTTTAGAGGTAGAGTTCAAGGGGTGGTGGTTAAGTGATTTATTGAAGATGGAGAAAACTGAGGAGAAAAAGATGACCCCACTATCTAGTACAGTAGAAGATGGGGATCTTTCTCTCTGCTATATGCACTTTAGGAACAGCCAGCAGGTACATCTCCTATGCAAATTCACCCCAAACTCACCCCTTGTGCTCAGAAGGTCTTGGGTATAGATGGAAGTTTCTGTACTGCCAGGTCCCATAGTCATTCAGTCCCAAAGAAACAGACAGAGACTTGTGTTAATTATAAACTGTTGGCCTATTACTCAGGCTTATTATTAACTAGCTCTTACAATTTCAATTAGCCCATAATTCTTGTCTATGTTTAGTCATGTGGCTTGGTAATTTTCTCAACAAGGCATTATCATCTCTGCCTTTCCTCTTTCCAGAATTCTCCTATTCTGGTTGTTCCACCTATATGTCCTGTCTGGCTACTGGCCTATCAGCATTTTATTAAAGCAATATGAGTGACAAATCTTTACAGGGTACAAGAACATTATCCCACAGTATTTGGGTGTCTGGATGACTCTACTGAGTGACCATCTTATCTCTGTGCAGAAATTACCTCAATTTTTAGTTAGTGTCCCCTCTTCCATAAGAAGGAAGACATCCAGTCATGTCTACCTCCATAAATATATTCTTAATAAAAGTCAAGATTCAGACACACAAAACTTTATACTGGGACATGGCTTCTAATTTTCCTCTGAGACAACTCTTTTTTGGTACCAGTGAAGACACTGAAACAAAGAGACCCATTTGCATGTCCAGAGTGATGGCACTTAACTTTGACCTTTAGCACTCAGGAGGCAGAGTCAAGCAGATCTCTTTTGAGATTGAGGCCAAACTTATCTACATAATGAATCCCAAGCCAGTTAGTACTACATAGTAAGACTCTGTATCAACAAATTTAAAAGCATATTCTAGAGGATTCTTACAATAGCTTCCTTCAAATGTATTTCTCATATGCAACTATTTTTTGTGATGCACTTCCCTGAATAAAGAAATAATTCTAAGTTAATCAAGTACTCACTACCTTTTATGGGTTTTTATGGTTTTTCAGGGTTCCTCTTTGTTGGAAGAAGCACCGAGAAATACTTCAAAATTCTTACACTCCAGCATGTCCATGGAAGTCATAACAGCTGGCTTGTAGGTGGCACCACTAGGAACAATCCTGCAATGAACAACCTCTGAGGTCTCCCTCCTTGCGGAAAGGTCCTGCTTGGGTTTGAACGTGAAGCTCATTCCACAGGGCCCTATGTCTGAGTTCTCATTCTCCTGCTGACAGTGCCCTTTGTGGAGGTTGTGGAGCCTTTAAAGGTGAGGCAAAAGCCACTCACTTGCATAACAAAAGCATATAGGCCCAGGGACTGTATCATATTACATCATGAGCAAAACCAAACTTACTCCTTCTTAAATTGCTTCTTCTCAGCTATTTGATTCCAGCAACAAGAATAATAACTGATAAAGAAGCCACTGGGCAGGACGACTGTGTGTTATGTTGTTATTTGCTCACTTGATCTTCTTCTGACATGAACTATCAAGTTAGGACCCCAGATGGAGTTGTAAAGAAGAGAGGGTTATTGCCACTCAAAGGTGTGGTGCAAAGTCCTCAGGTCACATCAGGTGAAGGCCTCGTTGGCAGAGAACCTAGGCAGTGTACGGTGTGTTATAACAATAAGCAAAGAACCATGCATGTGGAATTTTGATGTCTCCCCTCCTTCTAAGAAAGCTATTAGTATTCAACCGCAAGATCCCAACCTTAGTGACCTCATGTAACCTAACCTCCTCCCAAAGACCTCATTTTCTTAATACCTCACAATAGGTTTCGATTTCAACTGGAGTCTCTCCAGGGAAAACCAAGATCTTACCACTATTGAATTACTAGCTGTCAACATCTGTGGTCTAAAAGTAAGCGTGGTTATACAGCAGGCTTAATGCAGACACCCCCCAGCAAGTGCCGAAATTCCTGTTCTTCTAGTAGTTGCTAACATTGCCCTCTATGGCACCACAGAAGCCTTCATATCTATTTCCAGTCCTAGTTACCAGGGATGTTGCTACCAGGACTACAAAGTCCAGTGGTTCACACACCCATCTTAAACTCAGGAGAAAACCAGATGTGGAATCTGCAAACAGGATCTCATGGCTTCCTATGAAAGACCTGTGCCTGGTTATACTTAGGGTGGACTGTGGAGAGAAACAATGTGCTTTTGTGACCTGATGGAGGCTTTGGCCAAAGACCCCCAGACCTTAGCCTCCCTACTGACTCTTTGGCTAGGCCTCTTGTCTCAGATCTGCTCTCCAGTCCTCTCCTGGCCCCACTAATAGCTATTCTCTTTACTGTCTGAATCAGCAGGACCCACCGCGTATGTAGCAGGGCCTTCGGATACTAATGGCTTTGAATTCGGTTCCTGGAGCTGGCCCCAGTGGGGATCATATTCTTGCTGTGCTGGGCCTGGGTGTCTCTCGGGCAGATTAGCTTTTGATGGGGTCAGGTCCTGCACCATTTCCATTAAGTACCATAATGCAGACATCATTATTGGCAGGTGCCCTGACCTCTCCATGACTAATGAGTAGTCATCGATATGTTAGGCACACAAACATTTTTCCTTTCTGGACATCCTTACTGCATCTCCTCCCCACCCTGATCCTCATATTCCGTCTCCTAATGGTTGGAGCCAGGACACAGGGGAGCTTGAAAAGAGGGTAAATCCAGAGAGTCAGCCAGACAAGAATTCCTTCTCAAGGGACATAGAGCAAGGAACTCATCTTGCTGAGTCTCTTTTGCTCATTATTCAAATGAGCATAATAATGTCTGCTCCACCTACGTCACAGGGATATTGTGAGGGTCAGATGAGAGTAAAGGAAAATCCTTTGAACAGTTAAAACTTCATAGAATAGGAAAGTGTTGCTTTTAAGCCATGTGTAAAGAAACCCAGGCTTCTTAAAAGAAGTCCTCCGGGCAAGGGAAATGGGGTGAAAAGACAAGTCATCGTTTCTATACTTGGGGGAACAAGGTGGCACTTCTAAATGATGGTGGTCTCAAGTGCCTTGAGCTCTGATCACGGCTTCTTACCCACTGCTGCAGCTCCCGGGGGACAGGATGGTCGCACGGAAGAACAGCCTGGGTTTTCTTTCCCCAATTGGGCATTTGATGGGTTCCATCCACGTCTCCCTCTGATAATTGAGAATTCTGTGCAAGGATCTGGACAAGGTGACTAACTGGTCAGTTGCACGGTAAGAGCTTGAAGGGGCAGCAGAGGTATCTCCAAATGCGGAGGCAGATGGGATTTCCCATGTAACTGATCACTGGAAAGAGTCCTGGAATCAGAGGACTGCAGGCATAGTGCAGAAATGGGGAAAGCAGGAGAGGTCGCAGCATTTCCTAATATAGGGAGAGATGCTTAGTAGATTGTTGTTGGCTGGGAAGACCTCCTCTGGTAACTGAGGATCTGTGAGCATGCTTGACTAAGATTATTGCAAAGATGGCAGGGAAGATCTTTTCTGATGGTCAGTTTTCCTCTACGGAGGATCATGGAGATCAAAGGAGAAAAAAATGGGTGGGGGGAGAAGATTATTAGCTGGAATGTCCCCCCTTCTCCTTCGTTGCCTTCCTTCCTTCCCCTCCTCTTCTTCCTAGCCTCCTTTCACTTTTCTGTCTCCTTCCCCTTCCTCTTCTCTCTTTTTCTGTGTAATATTATCTAAGTTCTCTAAATCTAGCATAGTTTGATTTCCCCTTTCCATCACCTTCAGTATCAAGTACCAGCTCAGGGCCCATCTCATTTACCAATCTTTGCCTCAACCTCATCTCAGATCTCCAGCTCCAGAACATTCTATCACTGATACTTGCTCAGTAGTTAGGAGCCCACACACTGCAGCCCATATATCCTACTGAATGTAGGCACAGCACTGTAGCATGGATAGCCGTGTTGGCTCTTAACAAGGGTTCAATATGATAATACGTTACCCTCTCCCACCCCAAAAGACCTCAGCAAAAAGCTAATGCAGGAACTGCCCCTAGGGACACATATTTGCAACTTGCTGCCTATGGACTCAGACCCATTAAAATGCAATCTCCACATTAATTTTTTTTTAAACAGGACTCTTAAAGCCGCATGACATTAAAACTGTCTCGCCAATAAGCCACATTAACCAGCTCATCAATTTTTTTTTCTCCACTAGTCCATCCTCCCCATAGGCAGTTACACTGGTAGTTAAATGAACATAATCAATGTGTGTTTATTCATTGGCTCACATTCCAATTTGCGGCTTAGCCACCCTGCCCGATGTAGCAGCTGTATCCATCTGTGACCTATCATAGGAGCATTTCTTCATTCCTTCAGTACCTCAGCCAGGCAGTGGACCAGGGGCCTAGAAAACACTCAGAAGGAAGGCTCTTGATGACTTTAACAAAAGAATCACAAGGAAGAAGGCAAGAAAACTTGCTAAGACATGGCTCAAGAAATATGTGTGATTAATCCCACGGTCATGAGTAACCAATACTGAGCGGTTAAACAAAGCATGGATTCCTTGCCTCAAACCAACTGAAATGACTGGAATGTCTAAGATCCGAGCTGGGGTGAGTTGGGTGTGGGGAATCAGGTGAAACTCAGAGGTTTGGAGGTAGATGTTGGCAAAGCTGCCAGAGTGTAGCATGGCACAACCAACAGTGACCGCATGTGTCCGATGAATGGCATCCTGGTACCACTTCTCCCGACAACTTGGCTATTTTCCAGGCTGGAGCCAGATTAGACCTCCTCGGGTGAAACGAAAACCAGTCATTCCCTCTTGTATGCTGTCAACATGAGAAAATTAATTCCAAAGCTTGTTTCTTGTACTCATGGGTCTTGGAGAAACATGTTGCAAAAGCAAGCTTCTCACCGTCTGGGATTCTGCAGCCTTTCTCCCATTGACTCAACATTCTCTAGTCTTGGTCCAGAGCAGAGATTCTGTGAATCTGAATTTATGGAGTCAAAAAGTCAAAAGGAGACAGCAAAACCAAAAATGATTGTGTGGTACCACATTGGAGTACAAAAAATGCAGTCTTTGGCAACAAGTCTTTCTGGGTATCAGAAAGTTAGGTAACCCTCCTTACTTGGTATCCCAGCCAGTTACTGCACACTTCTTGTTCTTGAAACTGTGTTAAGAACAGGAGAGTTAGAACTAAGCATATTTTATTAGAATCATGCCTACTAAACTTTGGGTTCTGTCACTCCCAGTACTGAGTGGTAGACATGACCATAATAGATTTGGGCAGCGTAGAGACTCAGTATACAGACAGATCAGTGTATGCATTCAGACTCAGGTCTTCAGTTCAGCATTCATGGGGACAAATGGTGCCATCATCCACAAATGGGGATGGCAGTATGCCAGCTAACTGTGTCACTTCTATGAGGACCCATCATAACCTATTGTTAGATATGTGTAAGTTGGGACCAGATGAGAGGTGGCAAGAAATGGGCAGTCACAACTTGGGTTTCAAGAATTGGAAAAAGAATGGCTCTGTATACTGAGGGTAAAAGAGACTCCTTTGAACTTTTGAAAACTGAAGAGACATGCAGTGGCAAATCTTAGCAAAAAAAAAAAAAATCTTAATGAACATTGTTGGTATTTTCAAAGGTCTTGGGAGCATCCATAGAACACACAGGTTCTTGGGTAGGGCCCCTCCATGACACCAGACACCTTTAGTTTCCCTACTTCCCAGTGCACATGTGCACTCTATCGCCTTGCATGCTTCACTATGCTCAGAGGACTCCTGGGCCCACATGGGTTCTCATCTTCTATTAAGGTTCGGAAGGCTCTCTCTGAGTATCTCCAGAGGGAAAAACCCCCAGAGTGGACACTGGTCATCCTTCCTCATTTGCTGCCTCCTGGGTCTCAATCTCACCTAACTGAGCTAGGCTGTCTGATACAAGGCTTTACTGAAACCAAGGAGGCCTGAACAAAGAGCACTTGTCACGTGGTATCCCAGGACTCTCTTGTCTTGCCACTGCTGTCGTGGTGATAGAACTGGAAGGACACCCAGGCCTCTCAGCTGACTAGACTCTGAAAAACCCAATTTGGGAACAGGAGTCCGTTAGTGACAAAGGTAGACCTGAGGACAGAGGACTCCGGAGATTGTATGACCCTCAAACAGAGACGGCTGGCTCTGGCTCTAGTGGGACAGTATCAGATGCCAGCAGGATGCAGGCGCTCCCCGTTCATAGTGGCTAAGGGCATATCGAGTGAAAGGCATTGTATTTAAAATTAGTGTGTAACAGGAAATAAAAGAGATCAATGCACATGGGAAGAAACACCCACGACAAGGTGTCGCCTTTGCAGTGAAGCCAATGACATCCAACCTCATTCTTTTCTCAAGAGAAACAGAATTTTTATCACTTGAAATACTGACTTGTTAATAGTGGCAAACAAAATTTACTCTCTAGGTATATCTTACCCCAAAATCTCAACTAGAAATAACATATTTAGAAAACAAAATGTTGCATTTAACTAATTAAGACAAGTCAAAATGATGCAGAAGTAGCTGTGCCCTTTACCCAATCGCAATAATGCCGGTCTTTGCCTCCATGTGTGAACAATAGGCAGCCTCTATTATCTCCTACCAACTTCAGAGCTGTCCAAAACATGTTCCAGGAAAACTCAGTTCTAAAATGAATCTTAAAAGACTTTATACCTGTTTATTTGTTCATTCATTCTTACTGACCCTGGTTTAATTCGAAATCAGCCTCATGACTTGCATGTGCTTCTATAAAACTTATTATCTTGAAAGTTTGGATGGATTTGTGACGTCTTAGAGAGATGAGCAGGGCCAGGTGGTCATTCGTAGATAGCCTGAGCTCCCTGGAGGAGGGAGGTTTCTCTCTGTGGGCACTTAAACAACAATATTTATATGTATGTGCACATACTCACATAACATATATATGTATATGCACACACATATATAGATGTATATATGTATGTATATGTACACATATATACACACATACATACACACACACACACACACACACACAGAGAGAGAGAGGGAAGGGGAATCAAACAGACAAAGCCAGCGGCCACAAAGAGTTGCGAACTTTGAGCTGGTTGGCAAATTGTCAAAAAGGAAAAAAGAGCAAGAAAGGAAGAAGAAAGCATGAGAAGGGTGCAGGGGCAAAGGGAGGAATAAAAATACACCCCCCTCATTTTGGTTTTTCGAGACAGGGCTTCTCTGTAGCTTTGGAGTCTGTCCTGGCCAAAAAAAAGAAAAATAAACCTTTTAAGATGCATCCCAGAACTGCAGCAAAGTTTGGTGGTCTAAGCTTGCATTTCAGCTCCTAAATGGAATGGAAATGAGAAATGTGACAGCCATATGGGTTGGGGTGGGGTACGACTGAGAGCCTGTTTTCCCAGGAAATGAGAAGGAAGCCTGAGTTTTCAGCTCATCAAGACACTGTGTAGAAGGCGGTGGATGCTAAGTCTGAATGCCCCTTCCCATTAACCACCTTCAGAAGCCACCCTGCTGAGAGTTTCAGTTCTCCCAGGCCTAATGAGGCCTTGTCAGAGGAATCCAGAGAACTACTGGGGAGCCCAGGTGCCCGTATTCCCTGAGCAGTGCATCACTGGGTTGCTATATGTCAAGGTGTGCAGAAACAATTCACTGCCAAGACAATTTACTAATCCTTTAGATTATGCATTGGGTGTGTGGCCCAAACAGGTTCTGCTGCTCAGAATGGCACTCAGGCAGAGTAATTCGTTTGTGCATATTCCAATCACGGAGAAGATTCATAAGCTACTGTTGAGGAGGAATGGATCACTCGCTCTTTCCTTTAATGCGGAGAGGTTAGCTCCTGGGATTTTAGGATAAATATTTGATCTTTAAAGATCATTTCTGTTGCTTGTAGCCGTCAGCCCAGCCAGGATTTTAGTGTTTGTTTATGGTTTACACCATATGATTCAATAAACTCTGCCAGAGATGCATGTGCAGAATTAAACTTGAAAGCCAGCCCCAACTTCACTGCAGGGTCAGCTCTTGAAATCACAGTTTATACAGCTAATTCCATTTATTGTCGGTGGGATTTCAGTGCCCCATACTCAACTACTTAGAATCTGGGGTACAACCTGGGAGTCTCTCTGCATCCTTCTTGAGGTCAGCCTTTCCCCCTTGGTATGAATGTTTCTCACACACATACACCTCCCCACCACCTCGTTTTGAGTTCTACACTTCAATGACACAAGAGGTATCATCTCTCCACCCCACTGAATAGACATCATCGCAGGCAGGATACTTGCTATGTGGGTTTCACTACCACTTTCGTGCAAATGGGAAAAACTGAGGCTGTGTATTATTCCCGTTTCATAGTATTTTAAGATGGAGTCTAAGAAAATGAATGACTTACACTCTCACAATAGTTTCTATGTCCCAGATACTTTTCAAAGCACCCTGTGTCACCAAGTGACTACTCGGTGACCATATAATATAAGGATAGGTTGGGCATTCCTAACCTGAATATCCAAAATACTCCAAAATTTGAAATGTCATGCATTGTGGAAATTCCTCTACTAACATCCTATAACAATCTAAGTTACCAGATGTATATAAAACAAGGAGAATTTGATGTTTAAAGGTGAGTTTTATCCCTAAGGTATTTCAGTGTGTATGTGTATGTATTCCCAAATCCAGAGGCTCAGAAATCTAGAATGTTTCTGATAATAAATACATTGGATTAGAGCTTCTTACCTTGAACTATATCCTTTTTCCCAGATTTTTTGTTTGTTTGTTTGTTTTGAGACAGGATTTTTACGTAGTTTTGGTGCCTGCCTTAGAACTAGCTCTTGCAGATCAGGCTGGCCTCGAACTCACAGAGATCTACCTGCCTCTTCCTCCCAAGTGCTGGGATTAAAGGCATGTGCCACCAATGCACAGCCCAGATTTTTTTTTAAAAAAAACAAAACAGAAACACCACCACTAACAACATAAAAGCCTAATGCAACAACAACAAAAAAGCCAAATCCCATTTAAAGACAGAATTAGACACCTTCCTTGAGTTTTTTTTTGATCTCAATAAGATTATGAAATAAAAGTGATTACTTTTCCCCACACGACAATGAAAAAGAAAGAAACCAAGCATAAGGTGCCCAAGGTGTCAGAGTAAGCTGTGCAGCAGCTGGAGTCTGTGTGTCCATCAGTGTCCTGCCATCTCTCAGGCTCAGCCGCGGCACTGGAATGGGTGTTGTATATAAGTGGCTTACTGTATCATGCAAACTGCTGTCCCCTTAGCAGAAAGGAGCTTATAATCAGGACCCAGGGCTGTCTCAGAAATGGGCTTCAGAAATCCATCCACCGAAAAGGAAGGTAGACTTCCACTACTGAAAATCAGTGTTTCTTCAGACACGCTGTCACGGCCCTGTATTATGGCACTTGAGAGGCTGGGGTAGCATGCTTGCCACAAGCTTGAGGTCAGCCTGGGTTACATGGTGAGATTACATAGTCTGGGCCAGCCTGAGCTACAGAGTGAGATGTCTCAAAGAGCTACCAAAACAAAGTAAAAATGGAAGAGAGAGAAAAAGGAAGGAAAGGAGGAGAAAAAAAATTGAAGGGAAGGAAAGGTTCTGAGTTGTTGGCCTCTACTTTCAGATGGAAGTCAATGCATCTGTCTCTTTCTTCAGAACCGACAAGACCACCACTGGCCTGGAAACATGTGAGGCATGGTCCCCACCCCACAAAAATCCCCTTCATGGGTCATTTCCCTCAGTGCTCTCTCAGCCTGGTATGGAAGCCAAGCCTCTAAAAGCCGGGGGAAACTGGGACTAGAATAGGAAGGCAGGCGGGATTCCAGACACTGCAGTTCTGTAAGAGAACTCTGTCAACTCTGCTCCCTATGTGTGTCTCCAGGTAGGGAGGTAGGGAGAATCAGACACAAGGCAACCAACTCTTCCTCACTTACCAAACCTGTGCTGGGCGAGGAACAGGCAAGGGACAGGGCCGCTCATGTCATAGAACAGCCGTCACGCAATCTCAAGGTTAAGCGGGCTCTTTCTCCCTCTTTCAAGTCAATATCACTTTCAATCTCCCATTTCCCTCCCTTTGTTTTCTCCATCTGATTTTCCTTTCCTTTCCTCTCTCTCTTGCCTCCTTCCCTTTTGACCCCTTCCTCCTTCTGTCCGTCATTCTCTTCCTGCTACCCTTCTTTAACGCATCTCCTTCTGAATGAGCAGTTTTCCTACCATTCTGTGTGCTCTACCAAATTTATGAAATTCAGCTGAAGATTGTTTTTTTATATCTGTGATATTTCCACATGACTAATTGCATTTAGCGAAGAGCTGACACTAGACAATTTCTTGGGCTCATTCAGTGTTAGATTTATTAAAGCTCCAGAGCATCCATCATCTCAAAATTTGGCAGGTTATGTTTATAAATAAATTAAATTAACAAGTGTGTGTGCTGTGCTGAGTGTTCATGTGTGGGAGAGAATGCAAATACAGATGTGTATATGTCTATGTATAACTGTGGCTGCCTTCCACGGTGCTGCCTCCTGCTTCCCCTGCCTCTATGTATAATCTTAACCCACAGTGACTTTTCTACAAGAGATGCACTCAATTTGTAATTGGGGAGAGATCTTATTTAATTAGAGCACCTAGCCTTTCCATGCAATCATGACTGCATGCCACTGCAAAGAATGGAGTTACACAGAAGGAGCTGATATGAGGTTCAAGTTTTACAAGGGCCAGGAGATCTGAATTCTCCTTGTGCTCTGATGTCAACTTCCTCTTCAGTCACTTCCTCGGTTTGATTAGGGGGTTTGTAAACTGTAAAGAGAAAAACCTGGGAAAATCCATGAGCTGGAAGCTCAAAAGAGTAAAGAAGGTGTCTAGCAGAGGTGGATTATCTTCCACACAACAGGCATGGGCCTGGGGTCAGCAGGAGGGAGGCAGAAACATTAGGCTTCTATGAATCTAAGAAACTGTCTTCTTTAGTGAACCAGGAAACTCAGGGGGGCTGATTATCTCTATTAATAGTAGTAATAATTATTAGCAGACTACTGCCATGAACAACATTTCACCAGCAGAAAACATGTGGCAAATTGAGATCCTATGCCAAGCAGAGCAAAGAAGAACTCCACTAAACAAGATTGAGAACCCAATTTGATATTAATGCCATCATTGAATATTATGGAATCCTAGGACTTAAGAGGTCCCCTTAATAGCATCCCCTCCATTCCCCTGATTCATCTAAACTGGAGATGTCAAATATATTTTAATACTACCTGCCATTCTGGTTGATTGATAATGGCTGCCTAGAGTTTTGCTTTGAGAAGCATTCTGAGCTTCTTATGAGCTTGGAGGAAGGGAGGGCCATGATCAATTAGGTGTGTCTGCTATGACACCCATGGGAAGACTAAGTACTCACACTGAGTATTTACCAGTTCATGATGTGACTATTCGGGTAAACAAAAACTTTTTCCCCCTGACTTTAAAGTTACTCTTGAAAAAAAAAAAATCTTGTTTCCCTCAAGAATTCCCTTTTAATGCCTTTGATTTGAGAAACTGCCTCTTTCTCAAAGGCACAATCTGATTTTGTTTTTGTTTGCTTCTCAATGAGGTAGAGTCCCAGAGGACACATAGACTCTCTAATAACAAGGGTTTTTCAGTTTGCTTATGGGCCTGGAACCCTAACATCAGTGTCAGGAATTCTAGTGTGTTCTAAACACTGGCTGTACCGTCTTAGGGCTGAAATGCACATATCTCTATTTTGAGCAATGAACTGATCTTTAGGGCAAAAAGTGTGAGCTGTTAAGCTTAATAATAAAGGCTTTGGAATAGAGAGAAGCAGCAGTGTGTCTCTGTGTTCACCTCCTACCTCCATATATTATAACTGGGGAAGAAAAACACAGAATCCAGAAATGAGGCTTTCACTTTAAACTCTGTTATCAACACATAAGAATTTGACTTGGTTTCGATTTTTAATACATAAAATACAAAAGAAAAAAAAACCTGTTTTCTCTTATGCACTAGCAATGGTGTTGGTAAAACTACTGTGCCACGCATGATACCAGTACTAGCAGATCCCAGCAGTACACTTAATGAAGGGATGTGATATACCAAGTCCTGGGCTGTTTTACGTATCAGTTCAGTTGATCTCAATAGAAATGTTATTAAATTCAGTGCATACTACAGTAATATACGGCAAATATAGACTAGAAAACTGGGTGGTATAATCAGTATCTGTGCTCTTGACAGTGTCCTATACCCCATGAGCACACCAGCAGAGATACAAATGCTATCAGTTAATGGGTTCTGCTAAGTGGGCTCCAACAGAGTTGGTAGGAAGAATCCTGTTGGTGTCCTTTGCTCTTTTCTGTGGTGTCAATGTTCCTGTAAAGTCTAGCTACCGTTGTGAACGTGGAGTTGGCATGGAAAGGGTGAATTCAACTCTGAACCTACAGGAATCATCTGCTTACCACTAGGCCTCCCTCCAACACCCGTGTCTCTTTCAAAAGTCCCAGTGGGTAGGTACAGGAGGCAGAGGAAGAGGCTATGCAGCATGAAAAGGTATGCCAGTCATGAAGCTGGAGACTGCAGAGAACAGGTTCAACATGCTTTCTGCCAGGAACGCGATGCTCATCACACTCCATAGGTAAAATTATCAATGCATAATTGAGAAACTAGTTATTAACTTGACTTGCCCCAATGATTTGTGTGATAAAGCTGACCTGAAGACGATGGGTACTACTATTTTGGATCCCTTCTTTCGGACCAAGTTGGCTATATTTCTAGCCTCTTTTCACATTCTATTTATTTTGAGAATTCTTTCATCTTTGTAGATTCTCCGCAGGACTTTAAGTTGCATTGCCCTAAAGTGGACTCTTTAAAGAATCTTATTTGGCAAAATGTGGTGAGAAAAGAGGAATCTCCACTAGCTCCTGGCTCGAGGCTATTGATTCTACACATTGATCTGGGCTCCGGCATATGGCTTGCCAGCTCCATTGTTACATCTCTATAAGAGAGTTTGAATTTCTTGACTTTCCTTTTAAATCCACATTGTCAGGACTCCCCGCCTCCAAAGCAAGCCTACATGCCTCAGTGCACTCAGCTACTGTGGTCCAGACTTCCAATACCCTGCTCAATGAAATAAGTTAGAGACCGATTCAGCCTGACTTCACTCGGGGGTTGGTGATTTCTGAGATGGAGTCAAGCCCTTAATGTATCCTGCTCCTGCTTTCTCAGGCTATTAATTCTCCTTCCTTTCTTCCAGTTCCGTACCCTCAAAGTAGCTGCTTCCAAAGCAACTGGAGCAGGGCTGAAGAGAGAAAGTTAGTTTAAATGAGGTAATAGGATGGGTCCTCACTGGGGTGTGGTAGGCAGAATGATGGGTCTCCAATAAAGGTCACGTGTACTTTTCTGAACTAGTAAAAATGTTGTGTGATCTTGCGTGGCATTAGAGGCTTGGCAGGTGATTTTTCAGCTAGGGATTTTGAGATGGAGAGATTATTATATGGCATGTGTAATCACAGGTATCTTTAAGAGATGGACAGCAAGATGCTGCTGGAGCTCCTTCCACTCCTTCAGTCAATAGCCATTGAGATACCAGCCCCTGGGGCGTGGTCTCTTTCTCTTTAAAAAGCAGTGGCAGCCCTCCTCTCTTTCTCTTGCTTCAGACTACAGTTCCTGAGACTAGACTCCTTTCCTGGTCATGTGGGATGGTGTTCTGTAAGTTTTTTTTTTCCTCAAATAAATAACCTTTTTAATAATAAGTCTAAACTGGTGTGGGATTGTTTTGTGCATTAGCAAGACAGAAGGTAGTAGCGTATGACACAACGTGAGACAGACATGAGTTGCCATTGGTATTGTTAAAATGAGGAAAGGACCTGAAAGAAGGAGAGAGACTCTTGTCTCTGGAAAGACAGATTGTCCTCTAGAAGATCCAAATGCATTGTCCTATAGAGACCCCAGGAAGAAACACAGTGCTGATGACAAGTCAGGAACATGAATTAGACTTCTGATATACAGAAACGTGGATGCATTTCTATTCTAAGCAACTAAGTTTGTGACAAATTGTCGCAGGAGCAGTAGGAAACCAATACAAGGGGCAATGACTTTGGCTTTTGCCCATGATCGAGAGCAGTCTTAGACTGCACTCTCATCCTCTTATCTGCTCAGAGTAGAAAAGAAGATGAGAAACAGAGAGCCAGATTTGTGGCTACTGGGAGATGATTTGAGACCCCCCTTCTATGCCTCCCTGGAGAGATTTTCATCAGGTGCTATCCCGACTTGAATTTTACATACTTGTCTTCTGAGTGCTCGTGGTACCCTAGGCGAATGTATTATTCTGAGATTTTGGAAACTAGAAAGTATGGCAAAGCTGTTGAAAGTAGGTCACTAAGGATGAGTACTGGAAAGTTCTGGCTTCATTCTCTACTTGCTATGGGCAGCCTCTGCCGTGTTCCCTACTACTGGTGTGGACTGCAATCCTCTGAAGACAGGAAGGAAATCTGACCTCAAGTTGTTTCTGTCAGGTATGGTGTTCACAGTGGGACAGAACTAAGTAAACGGGATGCTTGAGTTGGATGACCGTGACCTCTGCTCATGGCCTGCTCTCAGTGCTGAATTGGGCATAGTTTATGGTTATTTACTTATTGTATGTTTTTCATAACATGCCATGCATTTACAAACACACCACACAAACAACCACCTAGGCTGACCTATGTGATGCCTCTTCCCATTCCTCTATGAGAAATAATCATCCTCCTCAGTAATTTTTCTTTTATTTTTCTTCTGATTTCCCTTTTATTGAAAATAGGTTATTTCTCATGGTAGATCCTGATTGCAATTCTTTCTCCCTTTTTTCCTCTTTATTACTTCCCCTCCTTCTCTGCTCTCCAGATCTATTCTCCTTCTGCCTCTATTTAGAAAAGAACAGGCTTCTAAGAAATAAGTACAAAACATAACAAAATAAAATATAAGATAAAACCCATCACATTTATGTTGTACAAGAAATACCAACAGAAAATAGAACCCAAGGGAAGACACAAGAATCAGAGTTCCACTCCTTCACGCACTGAGGATTCCCATAAGAATACTAAACTGATAACTACAATATATACTCAGAGGACCTGGTACAACTCTGTGCAGATTCTATGCTTGCTGTTTCAGTCTCTGTGAGCCAGTGAGTTCATATGTGCATTGCTCAATGGATTTACAGGGCTGTGTTCTCCCGGTGTTCTCCATCTCCTCTGGTTCTTATACTCCTTCTACCTCCTCTTTTGTTGAGTTTCCTGAGCTTGGATGGAGATTAATGAATACACCCCATATAGAACTTCCTTTCCAAGCTCTTCTCTCTCTCCCTCTGTCTCTCTGTCTCTCTGTCTCTCTGTCTCTCTGTCTCTCTCTCCCTTTCTCTCATCTAAATGTGGGTCTCTGTATTTGTTTGCATTTGATACAAGGTTAAACTCTCATGTGTGTAGCAGAGTATCATTAGAAGACACTACGTTTTTTTTTTTTAAGACTAGTAGTATTTGGTTATACCTTAAGTCTCTGGGGCATCTACTCTCTGGTTCATTTCACACAAGCAGTGTTGAGTATGGGCTCCATCTCATGGAGTGGGCCATATCAGAGTAGATATTGGTTGGTTACACTCGCAAGTCACCATTGTCCTGGCACATTCTGCAGGCAGGACAGTCTTATAGATCACAATATTTGTGATTATATTGGTGTTTGTCTTTCTTTTTTAGTAGCCTTCTGAGTACCTCCCTGTACCAAAGACATTAGAAGCTAAAGGTCTCTGTAGGCATCAGCTCAACTTCTACGAGTTCATTAAGTTGTGTGGCTGTTTCCTTCAGCAATGAAACCTTGCTGTAAGCTTAAACAGAGCAACATACAGTCCTGGCAACAACCTGTGTTGTTTGGAGATTTTCATGGAACTCTTTTGGCCAACAACTCAATTAGAGGTAATCCAGTCTTTGTATTAAAAGGCTTATTTAGTGGCCAAATTTTCAAAGAAGAGGCAATTGCACTACTCTTCCAAGTTTTTCCATAAAACAGAAACAGAAGGAGCTATGTCCAATTCATTTTATGAGGCTACAGTTACTCTGATACTCAAGCTACATAAACACCCAACAAAAAAAAAGAATTGCAAACAAATTTTCCTTATGAACGTCGATGCAAAAATACTCCATAAAATACTGTAAACATTCATTGAAAAAATTATCCACCATGATCAAGTAGCCATTGTCCCACAGATGCAGGAATAGTTCAATATAAAAAAAATCAGTAAATATAATCTGAAAGAGAAAAACTACACTGCAAAAGAGTTCCACAGTAGCCCAAAATGGAGTATGACGAAGGTTAATTTAATTGGGGATAAAATCACAGTAAGGGTAGTGATCCACAGTTCTCTACATACACTGGGAACTGGAACTGAATCCAGCAGAAAAGGGAGACTATTGAACATACTTTTCATCTGCATTTATAGTATATGAGACCATGACCAAAGTGGGCCAGTTTCTTAAAAACTATTGGCTGAAGGGCTTCCCACCACATTACAGGATCATCTCATTAGATGCAGAAAAGGCCTATGACAAAATCCAAAACCCCTTCCCTATAAAAGTCCTGTAGAGATTATGGATTCAAGGGACATACCTCTACATAATAAAGGGAGTTTATAGCAAGCATATAGTGTTGGCATTCAGGATACCTTTTCTTCCCTTTGGAGACCTGGCAGAGTGTGTTACTCCTACACACATGCCCAGTACAAAGGTAGTACCTGTGCAAGCTGTGTGGTCTCTGAGCACATGTGCTTCACACTGGCCCCCCTTTAAAAAACAGAACTCAACTCGCTTTCTTTCTATTCTTCCTCCTCCTCTTCTCTCTCTCTTACCCTCTCCCTAGCTCCCATGGCCCCCTCTTAGCATGAGGCTCTTTTTTCTCTCTCGGTGCCCCCCTTTCTTTCTCCCTTCTCTTCCTCCCTTCCCCCAGTAAAAACACTAGAAGGCCTCTCTCTCTCTCTCTCTCTCTCTCTCTCTCTCTCTCTCTCTCTCTCTCATCATTTTTATAACACATAGTCAACTTAAATGAAGAGAAACTCAAAGCAATTCTACCAAAATCAGGAAAAAGGCAAAGTTGTCTACTTCTCCATACCTACTCAATAAAATACTTAAAGTCTTAGTTATATCAGTAAGGAAAACAGTCCTAAACAATAAAAGAACTGTTGGAAGTATCACCATTCCTGATTTCAAGGTTCGAAGGTGTCCTACAGAAATATGGTAAGAAAAACCACGTGGTATTGGCATAAAAACAAACACATTGATCAATATAGAATTAAATTGAAGACTCAGACAATTAAATTTACACACCTATGGACATCTGATTTTTAGTAAAGATATCAGAACAACATCTTCAAAAATGGTGCTGGTCAAACCAGATGACTGCAGGCAGAATCCAAATAGATCCATACTTACAACAATGCACAAAACACAACTTCAAATGGCTCAAAGACCTCAACATAAAACCAGAAACACTGAATCTGACTAGAGGAGAAAGTGGGAAAAAGCTTTGAAGACATTGGCATAGCAGAAGAATTTCTGAACAGAACACTGATAGCACAGGCACTACGATCAACAATAAATAAATGGAATCTCACAGAACTCAAAAGCTTTTCTGTAAGGCAAAGGGCACTATCACTTGGCAAAGCAGCAGCCTACAGAAAGGGAAAGTTGTTTTTACCAACTGTACCTGAAATAAGGAAATAATACCCAAAATAGGTAAAGAACTCAAAATATTAGGTATCAAAACCACATAATAATCCAATTAAAGTTGGGTACAGATCTAACCAGAGAATTCTCAACAAAGGAAAGTCAAATGGTGGCAAAAGACTTAAGGATGTGTTTAACATTTAATGACTGAAGAGTCATTGGGAAAATGGAAACTGAAACTACATTGAAATTTCATCTCAGACCTGTCAGGATAGTGATGATCAATAAACAGTTCTTGCTGGTAAGGTTGTGGAATAAGTGAACACTCATACATTGCTGGTGGGAGTACAAAATCATATAGCCACTGGGGAAAACAGTGTGGTAGTTGCTTAGGAAGATGGGAATTGATCTAACTCAAGACCCTGCTCTACCACTCTTGGGCGTGTATCCAAAGGACAGTTCATCCTACCACAAGACTACTTGCTCAACCATGTTCATTGCTGCTTTATTCATAAAAGCCAGGTGTTTTAAACAACCTAGATGCCCCTCAACAGAATAATGCGTAAATAAAATGTGGTACATTTATACAATGGAGTATAACTCAACTGTTAGAGAAAATGACAGCAAGAAATTTGTAGGCAAACTTTTGGAACTAGAAAAAAAATCAAACTGAATGAGGGAACCCATATCTGGAAACTTAAATATGGTATATATTCACTTATATGTGAATGTTAGTCATTAAGTAAATGATAAACAAGCTATGATAGGTAGACCCAGTGAAATTAGGTATAGAGGAAGGGAGCAGGGAGACACATGATATGCCTGGGAAAAAAGGATCTCTCCAGTAGATTTTATGGGTGGACTGGAGAGGTGGAAATAGGAGGACAGTGTGTGTGGGCGAGTGGGATTGACAATGAGAATGTGGGGAGAGATAGTTAGAATTGATGTGTGTTTGAGGGGTGATACAGAAACCTAGTCTAGAAACTTCCTAAAATATATAAAGGCAATCCTAATGAAGTCTCTAATTAATGAGTGAGATAAAGTCCCAACTGACCATCTCTTGTCACCAAAGGAAGTTTCCAGTACCAGGACTGGGTTACCCCCAACTGAATCACTTTTCAAGTTTGGTTTTTGTTTTCTTTTTATGCTATCCACAAATAACAATGATTTATAAGGGCACCATGCTGTATGTAATTCCCAGGATTTATTTTTCTGCTAATATTGGATTGTTGAGACACATCTGTATTACTTGTACGATTATGTGTTGTTGGTATAGACCATGCCATTGAGTGAATTGAATAAATGTTGTGTGATTTATTTATTCATTTTCCTCTGGATGACATTTGATTTTATGGCTAGCACTATTAAGATTATTGTAGCTCATGTCTCCCACATTATCGACATAGCCAAAAGTTCCTTTCAACAATAGATCTAGGAGGTTAATCTCCCACAAATTCTGTTGATTGTACTTTGGTTCTGGGCTAAATCTAATACGGGGGCCCATTCTTCTCAAGTGTTTTCTCTCTATTGTTTCCACCCAGAGGAAAGTCAACTCTCCAGTCCTGAATAAGAAGGCCATTAGAAGATCTCATAATATCTCCCTCACACTCAAGGCTTCATAGTCTGGGCACCAGTGAATAAGCATTTTACTTTCCAGGATGTCAGCCTTCTTTTATCTCCCCACAAGAATAGAATCTGTGGGTATTAAGGACATGGTACTGCAGAAGCATTAGCAGTAGGTACTCGCTGCTGCTCAATGCAAGGGAGGTGAATCTGGATAGAACACTAACCACCCACCCAGCTGGAGGGAGAGGTGTTATGGGCACAGATGTCCCTGACCTGCCACCAACCCAACCTCTACATTTAATTTTCTTCCATGCTAAAGGTAAAATCTAGGCTCTTCAATCCCAGTAAGCAGATGTTCTGTGTCTGAACTATATCCTTAGGTCTTCCCAACACTCAAAATCATTACCTTGCAAGCTGACAATGGGTTCCTCCTTTAGAGTAGGAGCGAGTGAAATGTGTAAAAATGCAGATGTTGCATGAATATGGATATTGTGATTCTTGGAGAAAAACAATAAAAAGAATCTGTGGTAACTATTGTTGTATAAAACTACCCTTTTCAGGACCACTGTCTTATGATCCGAGTTCTCCCAGCCCTTTGACTCTCAACTGTATCTGCCTATTTCACCTCCATTCCTCTATCATTCTCATGGCTGGTATCTCCCCCGAGGAAACAGATGTAGCATGTGGTTTTGTATGATGGTTCTCCAGAAGACACCCTGGGAATGCTGGCTATACCATACTCTTCACACACTCAGAAAACAGCATCCACCATAACAGCTCCAGGAATCTGCACAACCTGGAGATCAGATTGCCTAAAAGGATATGAGATCCATGTGCTCACAGATACACACTAGAGAAACCAGAATTGCTAAACACACTTTTTTCTTCAAAGGAAGAAATTGACGCCTGCTCACCTGGAAGGCTGGAGTGGATGTTTGATATCAGGTGGTCTTCTGATAGTCTTTGGAGCTAGGCCTCACCCAATTCCCTCCAACTACTGGGCATTGCTTTTCAGTCAATAGAACCCATTCTCATGAAAGAGGTTCCATATATTTTGCAAAACAGTTTGCTATACTTATTACAAACCCTTTCTCCCTGGCCTCTATCTCTAGTACTGCTTCTCACTGATTGATAGGATCCATCCTTTTGCTCATTGCAAACCCTTCTGCCCTCGGCCCTTGTCCTGAGCAACTGTCACAGTCAGTAGAACCCATTCTGTGGGAAAGGTTACAGGTGCTTCGCTAAAGAGATGTACTTTACAAAATGTTTAGATGCAGCATGTCTAAAGCTTTGTTGTGATAATTTTCCATGGGAAATTTCCCCCCATGTTTTACTGTGTTTAAATATGTGCTAAAATAAAATCCTTGGTATCAGACCCCAGAAGTTTGAACAAGCGCTGGATCACTAAGTTGAACTGAAACAAGTTCATGGTTACATGACTGGCTGTGATGCTTGCAGGGACCTTCCCAACCTTGCCAGACTTGGAGATTCCTTGTCAAGAAGGGAAGAGACCAGGCTCCCATGTGCCTTTTCCAACAGGGAAGAAGCCTTCAGAGTCACTGGCTGTTGGAGCAGTTGGAAAAATTAAGAAGGCTGCCAAAAGCTCAGGAGCTAATATTCTCAGGAAGCTAAGCAGGTCAGAGCTGTCAAGAGAATGCTGAACTTACTCATGCAGAGAAAACTTGTGGCTTTTGACCCAAGACCTATGAAACAACCACTCTGTGATGAGAACTGAGAATTCTGCCAGCATCGTCCCTGTTTCCTTCCTATTGGCATCTTTTGAAGACAGCACTTTTTCGGTCAAGAATCGCATTTGAGGAATGCTAGCCGTAAGAAGAACTTGAGAAGTGTGGGTTCCTGATCATAACTTTCCCTTTATATTTCAGGAGAGGATTCTGAGCCCCAGAATATGATGATGTGACAAAGGTCACATAACTGGAGAGAGAACGCAGCCCATGCAGTTCTGTACTTTCTGCAACCCATGAGATTCTCAGCAAGTCCCTCTTCCTATAGCAGAAATAAAACCATGAATTTGGTACTGTTTCTTTCTTAGGTACCACAGAGAGACTACGAAAATTATTTATGTAGTCAGGTAACCATTCTCTCTCTCTCTCTCTCTCTCTCTCTGCCTTTGACAAAGACATAAATTCTGTATGGGAAATAAACATTCGCTTCTTTCACCCCATTGGGTAGTATATTTTTTAGGAGATAGCAGAGCAGTGAAGGACAAGGGTATTCTGCCATCAAGTGTCCTTAGGCAAATCATTCTCTCTCTTTGCTGAGGGTCTCTCTCTCTATGTTTGTCACTCCTTGACTCTGGAGGTGAAAATCCTTTAAGAAGCTTATAGCCTAAAGGAAAGGAATTGTGAATCAGGATTCACTGAGCGGCAGAATAATGGCAGTCGCTGCAAGAGCCATTACAGCCTCCAGCCAGTGTGATGTCCACAGCTCTGTGAGGCAGAAACTACCCACCTTGTGTTGCATTTAATCAGGTCAACCATGCCAGGAGAAGACCGGGGGCCAGCGGTAAACTGCCACTACAGAAGACTAGACTGAAGTTGGGCCAACCATCATCGATTGGCTCATAATAGGCTGGAAAGGAAACCTCAATCCCTACTGACCCAAAGCTCTTCCCAGTGGACTTGAAATAGTTCAACAGCCTGGCCACAGATTTTGGAAGTCTTTCCTGCCTTATGTGGGTGTCCCTGACCATTTTACAGACTAAAACCCGCGTCTGCGCAGCTGGGAGAGAGTATGTAATGAGTGAGCTGACAGCTATGACTGCAGCATTTTCAGCTCCTCCACGCCATCAACAAAGCCTATTTGCTAACTGCATGATTCAAAATTGTCCTCATGGTTTTCTTTGTCCCGTAACATGTGATAAAGTGAGATCATAGAGACCACAGAGCCTAGGCACATAAGGTTAGGGGAAGGGGACATGTGGCTTCTCTCTTCCTGAGCTCAAAAGTCAGGGCCAGCCTGGGGGACAGACTAAAATGCCCGTAAGTAAGTAAACTAGGAAAGGCCAGCGATGACCCCAAGCAGGCAAGGGAAGAGAGCCCAGCCCAGCTCTAATTACCTTCCTCCGCTTCCTGTTGCCATTCGGGATTTTGGTATTCTACATTTTCTGTTCAATGTGTTGCCAAGCCCTTCATTCTCTCAGTCCTCATGCTGACATTTTCATTTTCTGCCTGAGAATTCCAACAAACCCATTTCGTCGCTTTGGACCTTTATTTTCTTACCCAAAGATTGGAAATAACGACAACTATCTACCTCATGGGGTGGTTCTGAAACTTTAATGAGATATGGATGGTGAAACTGATTTATAAACTGCTAAACACCATACCAAAAAAAAAAAAAATAAGTCTGGTACCACTTTGCACCTGGAATCTCATTTAAGACCACATGATCCAGAATATGTAAGATGCTGTTGAACTAACAACATCGCTGGGAGGAAAACGAGGAGAGCTCACAGCCAGGAGCTATTATGCCTAAATCCTTAATGCCTTAGAGCTGCAGGCTGCTGTGCCTGCATGGGTACACCTGAGACCCTCTTCTTTGGTCCTCTGCCTTTGGTCCAGCAGGGCAAGTGTGGCTTCATAATAATCAAAAAAGTGTTTTAGGCTCAGTGGGAGAAGGAAATGGTCTCTAATAGTCATAATTCAAAGAGCTACCTGAAAAGGAGCAGGATGCTAATAACAGGCATGTGCGGTGACTCACGTTTGTTTAATAAAAATTAAAGATCACTCATCTCGAGGACAATGATTATGCCCGGAAGAACACACAGCATTGGCCTGTGATGAAGGGGCTGATTTCATCCCCTCTTTATTATTCTCTATTATATTCTTTTCTTCAGCCCAAAGGAGTGGGCTCACTCAAGCACTTCCGTGGAGTCCACCTTTTCGGGGAAGAGAATCAGAAATGGATTCCACCGAAAAGACGTCAAGTCTGATTCCTAATCTCACAAGCCCAGAGACCTCGAGCCTCCCTGCTATCCCATCACTAGTTAATATGAAAAGGCCTTTAAAACATGAGTTTGGTCTAGTCTACAGAATGCCTTAGAAAAACAAGGGGGTGGACCTGACTCTAGAACTTCCAATTTGATGGAGAAAGGAGCAGGGATCCAGTTCAGACATAATTAGGACCTGTCGTTTTCTAACCAATTACTACCTTGATTCTGTCAGCTTTTGTCTGGGAAAGCAGCGGAGCACTGTTTGTGGTGCGAATGGCTAATTTCATACACAGTTTAACTAGGTGGTTCGATCAAACTGTTCTTTCCTATGAAATTTGATGGTGGGAAATGATTACCATATAAAAAAGATTTCACTCTGTTTGATTGAGTGATTTCTATAAAGTGTCTATAGCATAATTCCATGCCTGTGAACGTTAATTTTGCAGCAGCCAGCTGTAATTGGGTTCTAAGGCAGGAAGAGCGAGCCAAGCCTCCTCTCCCACAGTTTTAGCCTCTCTGGTGTGATACTGAATGGTGGAGCAGACATAAGGGGAAGCGAGAGGATGGAATAGGAAGAGAGAAAAAATGGGATTGTATTTGAATGTGCAGGCAAAAGTTTAACGCTTTGCTTTGAAAACCCCTGCAATAGGAAACAAGGAATTGCAATGCTCATTCACTTCAGTAAGTAAAGGGGAGCAAGACACCAGGCTGAGCTGGTTCCCTGGCTTTGTTCACAAAGGGGGTGGGAATGGGAGCTTTGAAGATGACAAAATGTGCTACTGTATCTTCTCCTCCCCCCATCATTTCCTTAGAGGCCCTGGTCCTTGGTGGTGGGAGAGATACCCTCACAAAAATGGAACTAAGACAGTTCTATTATGTGACATTAAAGGACAAGGTGGGCTGGTGGCTGAACGAGATGTACCCCATAATTTATTTGGTTCACAGTTGATGGTGAAGTTCGGGGAAACTTCGAAGCGTAGCCTTGTTGAAGGAAGTATGTCATTGGAGGTGAGCTTTGAAAGATTAAAAAGTTGCACCATTCCCAGTTTCTTCTCTCTTGAAGTTCAAGATGTGAGCTCTTAGCGGCTGCTTCGGCCAACACTCCTTTGCTTCCACATCATGGACTCTAACCCTCTAGAACCATCAACTCAAATCAACGGTTTATTCTATACACTTCTTTGGGCATACGGTTTTATTCTAGCAGTGGAAAAGTCACGAAGACCAGTGGGTCATTCTTGGTAGGCACTTGCCATAAACCTCCTCATTATTTGCCATCATGCCCCAATTCTCTCCCCACCCTTCAAATGTTGATGTAACTCTTCAGGGGTCATTGAATAGAAATTGTGATTTTCATAAATAATTTTGCCCAAGAGACTATAATGGTATTTACCTTTTATTTACATATATACTACAAAGGGGACTTAAGCTCAAAGATTCAAATAGTTCACCCATGGCTTTTTCAGTGAGCTCTGGCATTCTTTCTTTTCCCCTGCCTGATAATTCAGTGTGCCTCTTTGTTCTTGTGGAGTAATGAACCTGGTGCCTCAGGGTGAGCCTTTCAGGGGAAGACAGGTAGGATTTAAGCACTCAGCTATTCCCCCACCACTATTAGTAATTCGAACACAACAGGCACACTCCCTTGTGGCTAAAATAAATTTTGGTTTTAAGAGCTAGTTTTCTACTTGGGAAGGTCCTTAAACAAAGAAAACCTGCAAAGTATTTTCTGAAACAAAGAAAACCTGTAAACTCTAGGTTCCTGAGAAAGGAAAATCAGAGTCAAGCTCAAGTTGGGGTGGGGGGTGGGATCAAGAACCTTGAACCTGGGAGGAGGCAGTAGGCGGGTAGGAACAAATGTCAAACTGTGATGACTGTCAGCCCTGCAGATCCACTGGAATCAGTGAACTCTGCATAGGAGCTTGGTTGCTCTGACTGTCATCTGGAGCCAGTAGTGAAGATGAGCAGTGTGTGTGTGTGTGGGGGGGGGGGGGAACTTTCAGGAACTTTTCTTCTAGGCTCCCACACAACTTCCTTTCTTGCCACCAAGGAATCCAGAGAGAGACCATACTGTGGCAAACATTATCATTCATGTCTTTCTCCTTAACAGTCCAAAGAAGAAAACCAACTGCTTCTGCTTGTCTGCCTCCCTGGAATTCACAGACCTCCCTCTGGAAACAAGGGGGCTTTTGAGTTCTTCCAGGCCTCTCTCCGCCCCATCCCATCTATCTCTGTCATCTGTTGTCATTGTAGGACATGAATCATGTAAACAAACATTTTTTTTTTAATCTACAGTAGTCCTAATTGAATTGTTTTGCCGCATTGTTATGGAGAAACAAGGGCAATTTCCTGTCAGTTATTGAGCTATTTAGCGATTATTTCTTATCATTAGTCTGCAAATTCAAACAGCACCGAATTCTGTTTGCCAAATTAAAGCAGCACAGCATCACAGGGCCCCTTTGCAGAAGTCAGGCCCTCTGGTCAGGTATTTTCTACCTCTACTTCAGTCTTCTCCTCACTCCACCCAGCCCTGCCAGCCTGAGACAGTCTGGGCAGGAAAAGCCAAACACCCAGGGAGAGCCTACCTCAGAGGTGTTTGTCTCCTTGTGGCACTTACATTAGTTAATAGAAAGAGCTGCTGCCCATGGGAGCAACAGCCTCACTGGGTCACTTGACAGGCCAGCTTCCACTAAATAGCAAGGACAGATGAGGATGGCAACATTCTACATGACCAACTTCACAGACAGCTTTTTTCTTTTTTTTTTTTTTTTTTTGCCTTACACACCTGCTTCTCTGGAGACATTTCTCCAGTTTTCAATTCTTTCTTCTCGGGAATTCCATGGACATGTTTGCTCCACCTAGAGACCCAGGTACAGGCTTCCGAGAAGCGTCAGAGGTGTGTGAGAACAGCGTGTTGGTTGTCATTTGAAATGTAAGAGTCTTATGGAAATCTCACTTTTACCCACACTTGCATTTCAATGAAACTGGGCCAAGTGTACCCAGAGTGGTTTGGAGTGATAGAACACCTAGCCCCAGTGACATCTACAGCATTCTCAACATTCTCATTCTGTCTTGTCACCTTGGAGATGGAGCTATGTTGAGTTCATGGCTTGATAAACTGCCTACTCATTTTGGTGCCAGCTTCTCATCCCTTACCCTCTGTTTTCTTGAATGACTGTGGAGCTCCCTTATTGATTTGAAAGACTCCGTCTTCTCTCCTTCCCACCCCTGAGCTTCAGTACTCCAGGATGGTATTTAGAACATGTAGAGCCTGAGTCTAGTGGGATTAGTGGGAACAAGGGTGAGTGTTAAGTAGGGCAGAATAGTTCTGTGGTTTCTGTTGTCTTTTCTCCTATTGTTTTATATATGTATAAATATATAAAAATATATATTTGAATATATATATATGTGTGTGTGTGTCTGTGTGGAGAGAGAAAAAGAGAAAGAGAGAAAGAGAGAGAGAAAAAGAGAAAGAGAGAAAGAGAGAGAGAAAAAGAGAGCGTGAGCGAGAGAGAGAGAGAGAGAGAATTGAGATTGAACCTCAGGCCTCATTTATGCCTATCAAAGGATCTGTCACTAAACTATAGTCCAATATGGGAAAATCAGTTGTCTTTTTTGTATTATTATTTTTTCCTGTTGTTTGTTTTCCAATCTTGTGTAACAAATCACCCAAATTTTGGCACATTAGAGAAATAGGAAGCAAATTCCTATTAGCTTATGATTTCTGTCGGTCGATCCAACTGTCTTGGTGGTTGCACTTAGATCACCAGCCTTTTCAAGTTGAGTTCAAGCTGTTAGTGGTCTAAGACTCGTTTAAAGTTGATGGGATTTCAAGGCTGACTTGATCTGGGAACCTACTTCTATGTTCACTCATGGGATGAGAATATACGAAGGTCTTGGCACCTTGTCCTAGGGGAGCTTCTCCATAGAAGTGCCTCATCAAGTGGTAGCTGACCTTCTGTAAGGGAAACCATTCAAAAGAAAGCAAAAAAGGGTCCTCCAGAACATAGCTGCAATTATGTTGTCATCTACTAAGAAACAAAATCTATCACTTTTTCCATATTCTCTTTTGCTATATGACAGTCATCAAGCCTTGCCTGCTACTTAAGATGATAAAGTGAGGGCATGAATTGTAAGGATCCCTGAGGTCACAATAGAATTGCCCACCATACTGATCTTCAAGAATTCTAGATTCTACCCTTCATACTTTGCTTTCCTTAATATATTGTAGAGTAATTCATGGAACATTTACCACATACCATGCTTGGGGTAAGTACCATGAGAAATTCAATCCTTGATAATGATTATTTTCCTTCCCTAACAGTCCCAAGTACACTAAGGAAGTAAGCATGTCCACAAACACTGTGAGAGGAGTTCAAATGCCTCACAGTGCATCAGGCAGTGGGATTGAAGGATACGTTTGTTCTTTGGTGGATATGAATCAGGACATTCTCTCTATTCTTTGCTTTTCCATAAGTAGGAAGGCAGAGAGAAGGTGAAAAGCAGAAAGGAAGGAAAAAAGCATCAGGAGAAAGGAGGGATGAAGAGAGTGACCAAGGTATAGGGAAAGAGGAATAAAAGGAGGGAAAGAAATTCTTAATTTTCTGAACTTGTACTTTTCAAAAAATATTTGGTAATCCTCATCAATACAAATGTGTATAATTTAGATTGATATCCACAGTTTTTCTATTTCTGTTTTACACTCCCTACTCTCCTCTCTATACCCTTAGATGGTGAAGTAATAATTGACGGACCCAGGATTGTAGCCTAACATTGCCAGTCTCTAAACTTTATATTGTTTCTACTGTCTACCTGAATCTTCAAACCTTTTAAGTTTGACAGATGGTTAGACACAGGAAGTGAGGGCAAAGAGGCAAACCATTGAGCTCCCTAACGTCTTCAACCAGAATCAGGAAATGATCCACCTTTTATGATCTAGGAAGAAGAGAATGGAAAGGAAGAACTCAATTTTGGATTTGCCAACATGATGTTCTACCTGCAGTTTCAACAGACTGGTCTGACTTGAAAGAGTGAACTTGTAGATAACAGAGGGCATCAAGCATTTACTTAAAGAAGTGGTTATTGAAGCTATAGGAGGAACTGACATCATCCAGAACTGACCAATAGGAATGAATAGCTTACAGCTCACAAACTGTATCCATGGTCCACATTGTGAGAGCATACAAAGTCAAACTGCAGAGGCCTAGCAGCTTCACACAGACAATCTTGAAAGTCAGAGAGAACACAACCATGGTGAACTCAGGACTTGATGGTGAGGGACTCTTTCCATCAGATCTCAGCATGCCGGGGAGTTTTCTTCTTCCTGAAAGGCTTAGAGATAAATATGAAGCTTGAAGTCCATTGCAATGAGAAACCTCAAAGATGCTCTCCAGCAGATGTTCCTCCTGGTATTTGCCTTCAAGTACTTCTCTTGAGTATAGACCTTTTAGAGTGTCTTGGTTATGGCAGAGACAAAGTAGAGGCAAGTGGAGGCTGTTCATAGGATCTTCTGATCTGGAAGCCCCCTATAGCTCACTTGCTTGCCTCTGAAAGAAGGTGACTGCCTTTTTGTGAACTTCTCCAGAGAGACCCAAGTGGTAAGGAGCTGATTTCTCCCTTCAGCTGACAAACCTGAATTTGATCTAGGAAAACTTTTCTGTCCCAAATGAGTGCTTGTGGATAGCTATGTAAAATCTTTTATGTATTAAAATATAATTGCACTATTCCCCCCACATGTCTTTCTACCCTCCAACCCTGCCAATGCACCCCCTTTGCTAAATCCATGGCCACCATTTCTTTAATTGTTGGTGTGTGTGTTTCTTACATTCAGTTCTTATAATGCCATTTGTATGTATATGACACTTGGAGAAATAGTTTTCCATAGGGAAAAGCCCCACATTGGTTATTCAATGATATTTTTATAGGGTGTAAGTCAGAGGTTCCTACCTTTGTCTTGCTTACATTCCTGATCTTCAGAAACTAAAATGATACTTACTGTTTTAAGGTACCACCTGAAATGTAAGGTTTGTCACTTACTCAACTTCTAGTTCACCACTTCAAATACTCCAGGGTGGAGGAAGTAGAACTCTTCTCACATGGGTAGAGGCCAGAGCAGGACACTTGGGAAAGCTTGTGTAGAGCAGGAGGAACAACTTTACATATCCACCTTACACATATTTGTAGAACAGCAGACCTTCTTTTTTATTTAAACAGAAAAGGGGAGGTGATGTAGGATTTCTCTCTTTGTGCTGTGATTTCCATTAACGAATAAACAAACTGCTTTGGACCTGTTAAAAAAAAATCTGTGATTTTGAAATGCCAGCTTTCTGAGCCATGCTGCAAGCGCTACCTCTGGGTCTTTCAGGAGGCCAAGCATTTAAATGGGTTTTGTAAGCAGTGCATTACAAACTGCTTAATAGCTCAACATAGACCCACTGTATACTTGGAACTGGGTCAGTGGTGTGTGTGGCTCACAGGCATTGAACGGACTTCCTCTGCCATGTTGGACTGCTTGGAACAAGCAGGCAGGCCATATATACCCTAGTAGTGGCACAGCTTAAGTTTTTAACAAGTGTTTAGCATTTTAAGAAGTGTTCCTGGACAGTGAAGAATTACAGGTACACAATAGGACAGATTCAGACATAAAAGACCTCTAAATGGGTCACAGTGTTGGATAAATGTATGTAGGCTTGGGGGAGAGAAGAGAAAGAGTATAAAGTGTTAAATAAATGGTCTACAAAAATAAAATAAAACAAAATCTTTAACAAGACAGAGTATAGACAGTCATAGATTAAAAGAAGTAAAGAAAAATAAGCCACAAAAGATGGAAACTTCACAGAGAGTCTGGATTATGTATATTATTGTGTTTTCTTTGAATTTTTTGACTGTAAAGGAGCTAAGTACAGAGAGACATTTTATTGTTTGGGCTGCTAAGCTAAGCTGACAAATATATCTTAAAGGTATCTTGATTTCAAAATATGGACCTAAGGATATGTTGCTTTGGAAAAGAAATTCTTCTTTTGTTTCCACAGAGGATGCAAACCTGTGGATTGCTTCCAGACTAATATGGTTTGATGGAACAAGATGCTCTGAAATGTCACCTTGAACACCTCTCAAATATTACTTCACCCAATAAACATCAGAAAGCAGTTTGGATAGAACAATGCACATATTTACAAATACTGTCTATAATTGTTTATATTGATAGGGGGATATGCTATAGAGATTTGCATTGGCATGGATCTTGGTTTATTGGTACAAATTTAAGGTCAATCTTGATATATGTATATTTCTGCTCTTGATTAAGGTATTGAGATTGTTTAGTTCATTTGTAAATAAAATATATAATTAAGAAATACAGGTTAAAAGATAGTCATCTTTAGTAGTCAAGCTTGGAGTCATGTTAGTTAGATTTTTCTAGATGTACAGATATGTATTTCATATGCATAGGCATTTTTCAATCCTTTCAAAGACTACAGAATATGGCATTTAAAATGTTTTAAGAACTTAGGACTTTTCATGACAACGAGACACAGCTGTTCCTGGCAGTACCAATTACTTCAAGAGGAAGATGGGCATTGAAGAGGCTCTTCATAGAGTTGGTTAGCCATTTGGGCAAGAAACTTCTCTTTTCTGGACTGCTTGATGAACTGGACATGCAGGACCCACAGAGAAATGACTGCTAAATTGCCTAATGGTGAGATGATCCTTCAGGGTTCCTGCTTCATGAAAGAGTCTGCCAGACATTCAACAGGACATAGAAGGATATGACTGACAAACTGCCAATATATATGTCTTTGAAATTTTCTACTTCATGAAAAAATCTGCTGGATACTATGATTCTGTAGGCTGAAGATGGATACCCCAAAGGTAAAGAAGAACTTTGGGTGACTATCCAGGCAACAATATGTCTCTGTCATTTTTAGAGTTCTGGAAATTGCTTACAAATGCACTTCCTGTTTACTTAGGTAATATTAAATCCTTCTGGAGTCTTTGATAGAGTTGAAGAATTTATAGTTATAATCAAATAGTTTTTCTGAGTTATGATAAAAGATAAAGTAGACATAAATTTTTACCTGTATGATTCTTGTTTGATACCTGTTTTGTTATATGTAATTTTACTATGTTAAAGTTAAAACCTTCCTTTTTATTTAAAGAGAAAAGGGTGATGTGGGATTCCCGTCTGTATGCTGTGAATACCATTGGTTAGTAAAGAAACTGTCTTGGACCTGCACGGGGAATAGAGGTAGGCAGGGAAAACTAGGCTGAATGGTGGGAGAAAGAATGAGGAGTGAGAGAGAAGCCATGTAGCCCTGCCAGAGACAGATTCTGGATAGAACATTAACTGATAAGACACAGCTATGTGGTGATACACAGATAAATAGAAATGGGTTAAATTAATATGTAAGAGTTAACCAATAAGAAGCTAGAGCTAATGAACCAAGCAGTGATTTAAATAATATGGTTTCTGTGTGATTATTTCAGTTCTGAGCAGCTGGGACAAACAAGCAGCTCCCTCCAACACATAAGGCATGAAAATATATTCTAATACCACAGACACTGATAAGTTTAGTCTGTAGCCACTAAAACACAGAAAGACCATTGTTTATAATTGTTTATAATCTAACAGCCACAATATATTGAAGACCTGAATGACAATGAAGTCATCTTGGAGACAGAGAGAGAGAGAGAGAGAGAGAGAGAGAGACCGAGACCGAGACAGAAAAATCAAAACCTTACTAGAAGCTATATTCCAGGGAGTCTAAAGTTAAAGCATTTAAAATAAATCTGGATATCACCAACTTTGTAGTATACACTCATTACAGTGTATATTATATCAGCAAAAGTCCTGGAAGTAAATCTGAAGATTGCCATTACAATGATGCCCGTCAATTAAGTCTGTTATAACTGTCTAAGTCTTCTTAAAGTTTCCTAAACACTCTTGAGCAATTTACACATCATTCCCAACCTTGTGAGGTAGGCACTGTTACTCTTAGTTAGGACACTGAGGCACAAAAGTTTTAAATAACTTGTGCAAGCACTCGGACAGCTTGAAGCTGGGATTTAAGCACTGACAATGTGGTTTTAGAAGCAATGTTGCTGATAATAGACTGCTATTTTTGAGAAGCTTCTGCAGGGAGTGGCACAGGGAAAATAGATAGTTCTACTTTTGCATAAATCATGAATCCAAAAAAATCAAAGGATCCTTATCTTTTCAGGAAGCATAAAAGATCAGTGGATAGGTTGGGTACCTGGGCACTTTTAGTGTCCCCTCACTATCTACTTCCAGGTTTATCTTCATAGTTCCATGCTTTGGAAAACTAATTTATAACCAGATCAACTTTGATTCTTATCTCAGCTTCTGGTTAGAATTGGTGAAGAGAAGGATAAGGTATGTGAGAAATTATTACCAATTGCAAGCATATGAATTTCAAAAGGAGTCTGGAAAGAAGACCTATAGCTACAGCCTTGTTTAATTGTGAGTTGGTTGATGGTCAGAGCTCTTGCCACTGTTCCTGTGGATGGAGGCACCCTCTCAAGGTTCTGGAAAGCACTCACCACTCTTGCCCTAACACAGTCCCAGCTGTGTAGCTAGTCATAATTTGACTGTCCATATCATACGTAACTATACTTTGCCTACATCTGCACATGCCTTATCACTAAATGCTCTTCCATTTGAAGATATCAATTTTATATTGAAGGTATCAATATCAGCTTTAAGACTGGGCAGAATCAGAGCTTAAGAACCACATCAAGAGCTTTTATGCCTAGATCTTCAGGTTGGAAAAGTTTTGAGACCCATACTATCTGTGTGTGTCTTCCTTTACTTTGTCCTGAGGTCTCCCAACAAGGGTGTCATGGAGACATGTACACAGGGGCTCACACGAAACAAAAGCTGTTTCACCTTAGGTGAATGAGAAAACAGATGGTGACCGGTTACCCAGATAGATGATCATAACAGCTGCTACTCAGAGACAGCTTCCACAGAAGCACAGGGGTGCATTAATATAGGAGGCAAGGGTTTGTGGGGCTGCTGTTCTGGCTCATTTGCTAGAGAAGACTATAAACCAGATAATACTGCCATTATAACCAGTTTCTCATGATTGTGCTCTCAATCGATGTGGCTCAGGGGAAACTAACGTTGTCTATATTTATGTTAGCATGTGAAAGTAATTGTTAATTTATGTAATGCTCAGAACTAAAATAGTTCCTTAAGGTATACTGATAAAGGACATGGGTTACTCATAACTCGGGTTTAAGCCGAACTATGAGGAATAAAACAAAAACAGCTCCAGATGAGAGCAAATTTAGCAGTTGATATTGTGGTAGTTAAGGAATTCAGGTACTTTTCATTTATAATGAATCTCCGTGTGAGACCCCTGCAAAGCATATTCATCAGCCCACAACTAGAGCACGGAGGAGATTAGATCTGCCAATAGTACACCAGCAAACCTTCTACTACAATCTCTCCATCTCACTCTGGAATGCCTTCTTATACTACCAAGGAACAGCAAACTGTAGTCAGATGCCAAATCCGACCTGATGCCTAGTTCTACAAATAGTTTTTTTTAATTATTTTTTTCTTTTTGATATCAAGTCCCACTGTGTAGCTGTGGTTGGGCTAGAATCTGCCTCCCACAGGTTTTTCTCTGGTATATGTGTGTTTTAGCACATACACTCCCTACTAAAAATATTGGATGAAACATTATGATCGACTTTCATTTTTTCCTTGCTTTGCATTCTATAGACATAATTTTTGAACAACTCAGTGACAATAGGGTGAGAAAGGAGGAGTCTAAGTTGGCACTTGGAAGACCTGTGACCCTCTAGAAAAAAATTGTTTTACATTTAGATTGTAATCTCTTTATGCTTTAAACAACAACTACAAAGGACTACCCTTCCATCTTTTAAAACACTTCTGTAAATTGAAAGTAAAATAGCAATTGCCTATCTTTAATAAAATCACTGATAATAATAAGACAATCCTTTCAATCCTATCCTTTTCTAGTTTAATCTTATTAAACTCATAGTTTAAGCCTAGTGATATGCTAATTAAAGCATTAAAATTTTTCTTGACCCTAATGGTCAAATACAATAATCAAAAGCACATGGATAAAAATGACTGTAAAAAGTCACAGAAAGAATCTTGCATTAAGGTCATAGTTCAATAAAAAATTACAGTATAAACATTAATGTTATATGCTTTTTAGAGATAAAGGTATGAACACATAAAGCTGTGCCCAAGAAAGAAAAGTATGTAATTCCAGGATGTCTCTGATTGGGAAATAAGGGGGACTATACGTTATGTATCTTTTATCTGAAATGTTTGAGACCAAGAATATTTTAGATTTCAGATTTGGAGGGATATTTGGGATAATTGCATATGCTGCCCAAAAGCTTCTTAATTTCTTAAATATGATTTGTTCATTGGTGGAATCACTTCCTGAGAAACTAGGATCCTAGTGTGTGTCTAGGACTATGTCGTGAAGTATACATCCAAGTTTATGCTCTGCAATTTCAGAGTTTCATGCCTTATAATGATTTATTTGATCTGTTTGAAGTTTGAAGGCAGAGTAAGTAATATAAATCTAACTTCATTCTTGTACATGTAGCTATCTGGTTTTTCTAGTACCATTTGCTGAAAATGTTGTTTTTTTCCGTCCAGAGTATATATTTGATATCTTTGTCAAAGATCAAAGAGCTGTAGTTGTATGAACTTGTTTCTGGGTCTTCAATTCTATCCCATTGATAGTGCCATGCTGTTTGTATTATCATACCTCCATAGTATAACTTGAAGAATTGTGTGGTATTGACTCAAGTACCATTACTTTTGCTTAGAATTGCACCAGAGAAAAGACAAAAATCTTAGTGTTTATTTTTAAAAAAATGGATATCTAAATTCAAAAGAATGAAACTAGATCTCAGTCTCACACACTACATAAACAATCAACTCCAAAGAGACCAAGGATCTCAGTATAAGATCTGAAACTTTGAAATTACGATTATTATAAATTTATGCCTGCCTGAGAAACAGGTAGGCTCACTGCAGATCATCAGTTATCCACAGTTTCCTCCAGAATTCAATCCCTCAGTCTCATCCCCAGATATGCAGCGGACTGTCTGAGGCAACCTCTCTATTCTGCACCCATTTACAAAGGATTACACAGATCTTCCCCTCCAATCTCCACTTACCCTTGCTTTATCCTAGCCCTAACTCCAGCGGCACTCGTTAGGAGCCCACAGGCCACTCTGACCAGGGAACAAGTAGACTGATGACCTCCTCATCCACACTTGCAGGTCAGATACCCTAGTCTCATGCCCAGCTCTATATCAAAACTTTTGCTGTGCTCTCTCTTTACTCTGTGCCCAACACCCATTTTTCCCCCTTTCTGTGAAACACCCCACCACAGCCAACCTATCCTCATAGATAGTGCTGTATTATTTGTGTTTTAATAATAAAGCTTGCCTGAATATCAGCGCAAAGCAGCCACACTAGTCAGCCATACATGCCAGGCAGTGGTAGCATGCACCTTTAATCCAAGCAGCCACACTAGTTCGCCATAGAGGTTGGGCAATGGTGGTGCACACCTTTAATCCCGGAGCTAGATAGGAATACAAAATGAGAGGAGACAGGTCTCAATCTGAGGATTCATGAGGTCAGGATTGTCCACTTTTCGTCTGAGGTAGAGGTAAGAGCCAGGGGCTGGTTGTTTTGCTTTTCTGATCTTCATGTTGAACCCCAATATCTGTCTCTGAGATTTTATTATTAATGCTACCTTTGTCACCCAATATTTTGGGTATGAATTTACAAAACGTCATTTGCCTGTGGCTTTACAGCCACTGGCATAGGTCAGAGCTACATGCAGCTGGAGTGGCTGCCCTACCAGCAAGGTTGGTTCTCCCTGAACCACCTTCTTCAGCTGCTGCCAAACTAGGTAACTTCCTTGAAATCCAGTCAGGCTTTTACTGTTTTCTGCAGCAGAAATAAGCCTCACATCTTCATCAACACTGGCAACAGATCTGATAAGACAATTGGGAATTCTTAAAGGGAGGAATTAGTTAAAAGAAAGAGTGTTTTCCCACATCAAAAAATTGAAAACATAATTACATTGAAGGGATTTGTGTCTCTGTATAATACTGGACAGTTTGAAAATAGAACGATTAAATGAGAGGATACCTAATATAGATAGGATTTATGTAATGTCAATTGTAAAGATATCAGCATTATCATTTTTGTTGTATCACTAATAAAGGTGGTTAATCTGAGTACTAAAAATCAAACCTTAGAAAAATTTAATGAAATAGATTACAGAGATATTCAAATTCAGACAGAGGAATTTAATGAAGAACCAATTTCAGCATTGCATTATAAGAATAGAGAAGAACAGCATAAAGTTTTTATACAACCAACTTTAATATATCCAATAACTATACAGGAATTTTCTAATTATAGCGTAAGAGTTGAAGGGACTCCTGTGCCAATGTTAGGTTTAAGGGGATTCAAGGGAACAATAGTCACATATGGCATTCATTCTCCTCTGTGAAGCAAATGTTAAACTCATGGTCAGTTTGTAACGGAATTATCCTTAAAGACTGGATAGAGTTGGTTAAAGCTATTTACAGCCTTTTCTACAATTACAATGGCGGAGCTGGTTCAGGGAACCAGGCTAAGATTATTGAACAGTGGAGTAAAGCTAGAGCTGTGGAACTCTCCCAAGGTCAAATTATTGGAGAAGGAAATTATGCTACTGTTGAAAGGTAACCTCTATATGATGGTCACATCCTGGCTTTATGTCATGCAGCAGTTTTGAATGCTTGGGACAGAATTTAATTGAAGGAGTAGGAAAGAAGATTGAATCATTTACTAACATCATGCAGGGACCGAAAGAAAGCTTCATGGATTTCTGACAGACTGACATCAGCAGTAAACAGAATGATACCAAATTCAGAAGCCAGACAAACAATAATAGAATCTTAACTAGCTTTTGAAAGTGTCAGTTCTTTATGCAAAAGGATAATTAGGCCATTAAAGGCAAGGTCGGCACCTTTGGAGGAATGGATTTGAGATACAATTAATATTGACTCTCATGGCCATGATGTTACATGGATAGGAGAGTTGATTTTCAGTGGTTTGAGAAAAATGGAAATGTCAAGTATTATAATTGTGGCAAACAAGGTCACCTTAAAATGGACTGTAGACAGGGCATTCCTAGAAACAATTTTTTTAAAAAGAATAATCCATTCAGAACGCCCCTCCCTTGTGGATTATTCAGAAGATGTAGTAAAGGCAGACATTGGCCTAATGAATGTATGTCGATGAGGAATATTCAACGTAATCCTTTGCCTTTGGTAAATTCTGTGGGTGACTTCTCTCATGCTCCTGTGCCAAATCTAATTTAGTCATTTCCTGTCATCATAAAGGAAATTCATTCCCGAGCAATTAAGAACCTAATACATATTGTAACAAGGCATACTGCTCTGGATAATAAAACAGCTATAGAAGAGATAACAAAAAATTCAGCAGAAACTGTAAAGTGGATATTTTGGAAATTTGGATAAATGAACAAAGACCAAAAAATATTCAAAAATAAGAATAAATGGCATTATCATTGAAGGTCTCGTAAACACAGGTGTGAATATAACAACAATTTCATTAGAATCTTGGCATCTAAATTGGCCTCTTCAGAATGTAAATATTCAGTTTTTAGGGTTTAGACCTTTATCTCAGATAAAGCAGATGATGAGATGGGTTGAGTGTATAGAGTCAGAAGGACAGAGAGGAATATTAAAACTATATGTGGCTAACATGGCAATGAATTTGTGGGGACATGATTTGTTGCAACAATAGAGTACTCAGATTAACATTTCCCAAATCTTAGAAACAAACCATAAATTAACATATGTTTCTGGGGAAAATATTAAGATGATATAAAGAACAATCACTGACCATTCAGACTGAACAAGAATCGCATAACAGCTACTGATATTTCAAAAGCACCAACAGCCCTACCTTTAAAAGGGTTGACAGACAAACCTGTAAGAGTTAAGTAATGACCTTTAACAACAGAGAAACTGAAGGTTTTAGAACAGCTGGTACAGGAGCAGCTAGATGCTCAGCATATTGAAGAATCCACCAACCCTTGGAATTTTCCTGTATTTGTCGTTAAAAGAAAAATCTGAAAAATGGAGAATGGTAATAGATCTAAGAGCTTTTAATAAGCTTTTAATGGATGATGTTTTGCTATATGATTCAAATGTAGATTCTTTAGAAAGAATGTTTGAAGAAGTAAAGAAAATTTTGCCCAGTTGGAGATTATAAATTGCTCCTGAAAAAATACATAGAAGATATTCTATTAATTATTTAGTTCATAAAATAAGTTTAAAAAAAGTTAGACCCCCAAAAGGTACAAATTAGGAGATACTGATTACAGACTCTTAATGACACCAAAGATTGTTAGGAGACATTCTCCATCTATGGTACACTATTTAGGATAGGTCCTGATTACCTGATTAATTTTAAAAAAAACCTTAGATGGTGACAAAGACTTAAATAGTCCCAGGGAAATAATAACTTAATCTGAGAGAGAAATGGCTTTGAGTGAAGAAAAATTGCAAGGCACATGTGGATCATGTAGATCTAAATCTTAACTGCATTCTGGTCATCTTATTCTCAAAACATTTCTCTACAGGAATTTTAATGTAGAGGGACAATATCTCAGAATGCATCGTTTTACCGCATAAACTGAGTAAAAAATTAAAAATATGTGGAAAAGTTCTCTGAATAAATTCTAAAAGGAAAATTGAAATTTTGTCAATTAGCAGGAATAGACCCAAAAGAAATTATCTTTTGTATAGTATTTTTTAGTAATGATGAAATTGTCAAATTAGCAGGAAAAGATGAATTCTAGCAAAGATCTTATAGGAATGTTTTGGAAAGAATAACAACAACTGTTCCAAAAGAAAGAGTTTTAACTTATAAAGAGAACCAATTGGATCTTTCCTTACATTGTACAGTGCACACCAATAACTGAAGGCCTTTTTTTCTATACTGATAAAATTAAATCAGGAAAGGCATCCTGAAACCTCAGTGGAACTCTGAAACACAGCTTGCTTCAATACTGAGGAGACTTAAAAGCTACTAACCCTACCCACCCCCAAACTGCCTATCTTCCTGCAATCTAAGGAATTCTGAAACACAACTTGCTCCAATATGGAGGTTACTTAAGAGCTTGCTGTAATACTGAGGGGACAAAGAGCTTGCTACAACACTGAGGAGACCAAGAGAAAGGACCAAGGGAGTAAACCAGGAAAGAAAGCCAAGAGAGCAGGCTTAGAGAGACCAAAGGCTTTCTGAGACAGTACATAGCAGACCAAGAAAAATTCCAAAACACCCAGACAGCCACTGCAAGGATTGGACCAAGGGCAAAGACACTGCCAGCCTCATTTGAAGGAAAAGATGGGTAGGTACCAATGCAAAAACTCATCCAACAACCTGAAAAGCAACACCATAACACCAGAATCCAGTGGCCATATAACAGGAAGACTTGATCATCCTAACCCAGAAGTAACAGAAGAAAACGACTTTAAACATGGCTATATGAAAATGATGGAGACCTTAGAAAGGAAATGAAAAACTCCCTTAAACAAATGGAGGAAAAGACAAACAAAAAAATTGGAAGAAATAAGTCCCTTAATGAAGCCCAAGAAAACCAAGACAAAACAATCAAACAGGGGAAGCAAACAGTTCAAGACTTAAAGACTGAAATAGAGGTGTTAAAGAAAACACAAACCGAGGGAATTCTGGATATGGAAAATCTGAGTAAACAAATAGGAACTACAGAGACAAGTATAACCAACATACAAGAGATAGAAGAAAGAATTTCAGGTGTTGAAGATACTATAGAGGAAATAGACTCATTGGTCAAAGAAAACATTAAATCCAACAAATTCTTAACACAAAACATTCAGGAAATCTGCAACCAAAGAATAGGGGAAGAAGAAGTACTGCAGCTCAAAGGCACAGAAAATATATTCAACAAAACCATAGAAGAAAACTTTTCCAGCATAAAGAAGAATAACCCTATGAAAGTACAAGAAACTTACAGGACACCAAATAGAATGGATAAAGAAAAGTCCCCTCACCAAATAATAATCAAAATGCAAACATACAGAATAAGGAAAGAATATTAAGAGCTGAAAAGGAAAATGGTCAAGTAACATGCAAAGGTGGACCTACCAGAATTACACCCAACTTCTCAGTGGAAACCATGCAAGTCAGAAGGTCCAGGGCAGATGTGTTGCAGACATAAGAAACCATGGAAGCAAGCCCAGACTACTATACTCAGCAAAACTTTCAATCACCATCCATGAAGCAAACAAGATATTCTGTGACAAAAACAGATTTAAACAATATGTATCCATTGGAGGCTGGAGAGATGGTTCAGAGGTTAAGAACACTGGCTGCCTTCACAGCAACCACATGGTGTCTCACAATTATCTGTAATGAGATATGTTGCCCTCTTCTGGCACACAAGTAGAGCAATGTATGCATAATAAATTTTTTTAAAAAACATTTCCCCAAACCCAGCCCTACAGAAAGTACTAGAAGGAAAACCCCAACCCAAGGAAGCAAACTGCACCCACAAAAACACAGACAACAGATACCCTGCATCAGCAAAACCCAAAGAATGGAAGCACACAAACACTACTACTGAAAAGTAACAGGAATTAACAAACACTGGTCATTAATATCTTTTAACATCAATGGACTGCATTCACATATGAAAAGGTGCAGGCTAAGAGAACAGATATGAAAAAAGGATCCAGCTTCCTGTTGTATACAATAAACACACTACAACCTCAAAGACAGTCACTACTTCAAAATAAAGGGTTGGGAAAAGGTTTTCCAATCAAATGGACATGTATGTCCATAAACAAGCATGTATGGCTATCCTAATATTTAACAAAATTGATTTCAAACTAAAATCAATCAGAAGAGATGAAAAAGGACACTTTATACTCATAACAGGAACAATCCAACAAAGTGTAGTCTCAATCCTGGACATATATGTCCCTAATACAAGAGTATTCATGTATGTAAAAGAAACATTACTAAAACTTAAATCACACATCAAACCCCACACATTAATAGTAGGAGACTTCAACACTTCACTCTCACCAATGGAAAGGTCAACCAGACAGAAATTTAACAGAGAAATAAAAGAATAGATGTCATGATTCAATGGATTTAACATATGTCTGTAGAGCATTCCACCCAAACACAAAAGAATATGCCTTCTTCTCAGCACCTCATGAAACTTTCTCTAAAATTGATCACATACTTGGTAACAAAGGAAACGTCAACAGATACAAAAAAAAATTGGAGTAAGCCCCTGTGTCTTATTGGATCACCATGGATTAAAGTTAGAATTTAACAACAATACTACTCTCAGAAAGACTAAAACTCATGGAAACTGAACAGTGAACTACTGAATCATCCCTGGGTCAAGGAAGAAATAAAGAAATTAAAGACTTCCTAGAATTCAATGAAAATGAAGGTACAACATATCCAAACCTAAGGGACACAATGAAAACAGTGCTAAGAGGAAAGTTCATAGCATTAAGTGCCCAAATAAAGAAAATGGAGAAAGCTTACATTAGTGACTTAATAGCACACTTGAAAGCTCTAGAAAAACCATCAGCTCACCCAGGAGGAGAAGAAGACAGGAAATAAACAAATTGAGGGCTGAAATCAACAAAGTAGAAGTAAAGAAAACAATACAAAGAATAAATGAACACTGAAGAAATTCAGAGAATCATTAGGTCATATTACAAAAATCTGTACTCTACAAAATTGGAAAACGTAAAAGAAATAGACAATTTTCTAGATAGATACCATATATCAAAATTAAATCAAGACCAGGTGAGCAATTTAAATAAACCTATAAACTACAAGAAAATAGAAGCTGTCATCAAAAACCTCCCAACCAAAAAAAGCCCAGGGCCAGATGGTTTTAGTGAAGAATTCTACCAGCACTTTCTTTTTTTTTTAACTGTTCAAAATTTCATTTTTATTTATTTTTTTAAGTAAATTTTATTAAATTATAAAAGTTTCCATTTCCGCCCCTCTTCCCAACACCCTCCCACTCCCCCCACTCCCTCTCCTCCTCCCTCTTCATCCCTTAGGGCAGTCAGGGTTTCCTGCCCTGTGGGAAGTTCAAGTTCCTCCCCCCTCCCTCCAGGTCCAGGAAGGTGAGTATCCAAACAGACTGGATCCCCAAAATCCAGTATATGCAGAGGAAACCGGTCCCAGTATCATAGTCAATGGCTTTTCAGAAAGACTTCGGGCCAGCCACATTCAGAGAATCCGGCCAAATTCCGAGAATCTGGTTAGATCGTGTCCTCGTTCAGACACTGTCCAACTGGCCTTGGTAAACTCTCATTAGATCCGTTCCCTTGTATCAGTGGGAGATAGCATCCCTCGCAGTCCTGATTTCGTTTTTCATGTTCTTCCTCCTTCTGTTCCTCATTTGGACCTCGGGGGGCTCAGTCCGGTGCTCCAATGTGGGTCTCCGACTGTATCGCCGTCCTTCGCCAGATGAAGGATCTATGGTGATAAGCAAAATATACATCAGTATGGTTATGAGCCACGGCCGAATCAGGCACCCTCTCCTCTGTCCAGAGAACAATCTGGGGGATCTCTCCTTGGACCTGGGATCCCATATATAATCAAGTCTCCTGTAAACCCTAAAATGACTCCCTTAGTTGAAATATATTCTTCCCTGATCCCATATTCATCCTTCCTCCCCCCCCCCATCCCAGGCCACCGAGCTTTCCCCATTCCTCCCCTACTCCCTTCTCTGTAACCCTCTCCCCTTCCATCAACCCTCCCACCCCCCCCCCCATGCACCCGAGGTTACCTGGGACTCTTGTCTATTTCCTACCTCCTGGTGGATAGCTAAATAATCTTCATCAGGTTCATCTTCTTATTTAGCTTCTCTAGGATCACGCATAATAGGCTCAAAGACCTTTAATTATGGTTAGAATCCACTTATGAGTGAATACATACCGTGTTCCTCTTTTTGGGTCTGGCTTACCTCACTCAGTAAAGCGTTTTCTATTTCCATCCATTTGCATGCAAAATTCAAGATGTCATTGTTTTTTACCGCTGAGTAAAACTCTAATGTGTATATGTTCCACACCTTTTTTAACCATTCTTCTATTGAGGGGCACCTAGGCTGTTTCCAGGTTCTGGCTATTACAAATAGTGCTGCTATGAACATAGTAGAACAAATGCTTTTGTAGTATGTTAGGGAATCTTTAGGGTATATTCCCAAGAGTGGAATTGCTGGGTCCTGAGGGAGGTTGACTCCCAGTTTCCTGAGAAACCGCCACACTGATTTCCACAGTGGCTGCACAAGCTTGCATTCCCACCAACAATGGATGAGTGTTCCCCTCACCCCACATCCTCTCCAGCATAGGCTATCATTGGTGTTTTTGAGTTTAGCTATTCTGACAGGTGTAAGATGGTATCTCAAAGTGGTTTTGATTTGCATTTCCCTGATCGCTAAGGAGGTTGAGCATGACCTTAAGTGTCTTCTGGCCATTCAAAGTTCATCTGTTGTGAATTCTCTGTTAAGTTCAGTACCCCATTTTTTAATTGGGTTAATTAGAGTTTTAGTGCCTAGTTTCTTGAGTTCTTTGTATATTTTGGAGATCAGACCTTTGTCTGATGAGGGGTTGGTGAAGATCTTCTCCCAGTCAGAAGGCAGCCTTTTTGTCTTACTGACAGTGTCCTTTGCTTTACAGAAGCTTCTCAGTTTCAGTAGATCCCATTTATTCATTGTTTCTCTTATTGTCTGTGCAGCTGGGGTCCTGCTTAGGAAGAGGCCTCCTGTGCCTATATCTTGTGGACTACTTCCCACTTTCTCTTCTATCAGGTTCAAAGTGGACGGATTAATGTTGATGTCTTTAATCCATTTGGACCTGAGTTTTGTGCATGGTGATAGGTATGGATCTACTTTCATCCTTCTACAGGTTGACATCCAGTTATGCCAGCACCATTTGTTAAAGATGCTTTCCTTCTTCCATTGTATACCTTTAGCTCCCTTGTCAAAAATTAGGTGCTCATAGGTTTGTGGGTTAATATCCGGGTCTTCTATTCTATTCCAAAGGTCGATTTCTCTGTTCTTATGCCAATACCAAGCTGTTTTCAATACTGTAGCTCTGTAATAGAGTTTGAAGTCAGGGATGGTAATGCCTCCTGAAGTTCCTTTATTGTATAAGATTGTTTTGGCTATCCTGGGTTTTTTGTTTTGCCATATAAACTTGATTATTATTTTCTCAAGGTCTGTGAAGAAGTTTGATGGGATTTTGATGGGGATTGCATTGAATCTATAGATTGCTTTTGGTAGAATTGCCATTTTTACTATGTTGATCCTCCCAATCCAAGAACAAGGGAGATCTTTCCATTTTCTGGTATCCTCCTCAATTTCTTTCTTCAAAGACTTAAAGTTCTTGTCAAATAGGTCTTTCACTTCCTTGGTTAGAGTAACCCCAAGATATTTTATGCTATTTGTGGCTATCGTGAAAGGTGATGTTTCTCTGATTTCCGTCTCTGCTTCTTTATCCTTTGTGTATAGGAGGGCCACTGATTTTTTGGAGTTGATCTTGTATCCTGCCACGTTACTAAAGGTGTTTATCAGCTGTAGGAGTTCTTTGGTAGATTTTTTTGGGGTCACTTATGTACACTATCATATCGTCAGCAAATAACGAAAGTTTAACTTCATCCTTTCCAATTCGAATCCCCTTGATCTCCTTATGTTGTCTTATTGCTATTGCTAGAACTTCAAGCACTATATTGAAGAGGTATGGAGAGAGTGGACAGCCTTGTCGTGTTCCTGATTTTAGTGGAAAGGCTTTGAGTTTCTCTCCATTCAATTTGATGTTAGCTGTCGGCTTGCTGTATATTGCTTTTATTATATTTAGGTATGATCCTTGTATCCCCAGTCTCTCCAACACCTTTATCATAAATGGGTGTTGAATTTTGTCAAATGCTTTTTCAGCATCCAATGAAATGATCATATGGTTTTTTTCTTTCAGTTTATTTATATGATGGATTACATTGATAGATTTGCGTATGTTGAACCAGCCCTGCATCTCTGGGATGAAGCCTACTTGATCATAATGAATAATTTTTCTAATGTGTTCCTGGATTCGGTTTGCCAGGATTTTGTTGAGAATTTTCGCGTCGATGTTCATGAGTGAGATTGGCCTGTAATTCTCTTTCTTGGTTGTGTCTTCATGTGGTTTTGGTATTAAGGTAACTGTAGCTTCATAAAAGGAGTTTGGCAATGACTCTTCTGTTTCTATATTATGGAATACATTAAGGAGTATAGGAATTAGCTCTTCCTGGATGTTCTGGTAGAATTCTGCATTGAAACCATCTGGTCCTGGGCTTTTTTTGACAGGGAGATTTCTGATAACAGCTTCTAATTCTTCGCGACTAACAGGTCTATTTAGATTGTTCACCTGTTCTTGGTTCAACTTTGGTATATTGTACTTATCTAAAAAAATGTCCATTTCTTTTACATTTTCCAACTTTGTGGAATATAAACTTTCGTAGTAAGATCTAATGATTCTCTGAATTTCCTCTGTGTCTGTGGTTATATCCCCCTTTTCATTTCTGATCCTATTAATTTGCAAGTTCTCTCTCTGCTGTTTGATTAGTTTGGATAGGGGTTTGTCAATCTTGTTGATTTTCTCCAAGAACCAGCTTTTTGATTCATTGATTCTTTGGATTGTTTTCTTTGTTTCTATTTTGTTGATTTCAGCCCTCAGTTTGATTATTTCCAGTCTTCTACTCCTCCTGGGTGAATCAGCTTCTTTTTTTTCTAGAGCTTTCAAGTGTGCTGTTAGGTCTCCAATGTGTGCTTTCTCCGTTTTCTTTAGTTGGGCACCTATTGCTATGAACTTACCTCTTAGCACTGCTTTCATAGTGTCCCATAGGTTTGAGTATGTTGTATCTTTGTTTTCATTAAATTCAAGGAAGACTTTAATTTGTTTCTTAATTTCGTCCCTAACCCAGGGGTGATTTAGTAGTTGACTGTTCAACTTCCATGAGTTTGTTGACTTCCTGGGGGTAGCGTTGTTGTGTGGTTTGATGACTGTCTTGAGTTCTAGAAGAGTTTCTTTTACATATGTGGGTGCCTTTACATTAGGGGCATAGATATTCAGGATTGAGACTTCTTCCTGATGAGTTGTTCCTGTTATGAGTATGAAATGTCCATCTCCATCTCTTCTGATTGATTTTAGTTTGAAGTCGATTTTGTTAGATATTAGAATGGCCACACCCGCTTGTTTCTTAGGTCCATTTGCTTGGAAAACCTTTTCCCAACCCTTTACTCTGAGTAGGTGTCTGTCTTTGTGGTTGAGGTGTGTTTCTTGTAAACAGAAGAATGTTGGATCCTGTTTTCGTATCCAATCTCTAAGTCTGTGCCTCTTTATAGGTGAATTGAGTCCATTGATATTAAGAGATATTAATGACCATTGGTTGTTGACTCCAGTCATTTTTTGGGGGGGGTAATAGAGTGTATTTGTTTTCCTTCTTTGAATTGTGCTAGTGAAGGGTCGCTAGATGTCTGAATTATTGTAGTCAGTGTTGGCAATGTTGGATTCCTTGGGATGTAATTTTCCTTCTAGTATTCTCTGTAAGGCTGGATTAGTAGTTACGTATTGTTTAAATTTGTTTTTATCCTGAAATATTTTGTTTTCTCCATTGATAGTGAACGAAAGCTTAGCTGGGTAAAGTAGTCTGGGCTTGCATCCATGGTCCCTTAATTTCTGCAGTACCTCTATCCAGGACCTTCTGGCTTTCATGGTTTCTATAGAGAAGTCTGGTGTAAGTCTGATAGGTTTACCTTTATAAGTTACTTGACCTTTTTCCTTTGCAGCTCTCAATATCCTTTCTTTAGTCTGAATGCTTTGTGTTTTGATTATTATATGGCGAGGGGATGTTTTTTTCTGATCCAATCTATTCGGTGTTCTGTATGCTTCTTGCACCTTCATAGGAATATCCCTCTTTAGGATGGGAAAGTTTTCTTCTATAATTTTGTTGAATATATCTTCTGGACCTTTGATCTGCAATTCTTCTCCTTCTTCTACTCCTATTATTCTTAGATTTGGTTTTTTTATTATATCCCATATTTCCTGAATGTTTTGTGATGAGAATTTGTTGGATTTGCTGTTTTCTTTGGTCAGGGCGTTTATTTTCTCTATGGTGTCTTCATAATCTGAGATTCGTTCTTCTATCTCTTGTATTCTATTGGTTAAGCTTGATTCTGTAGTCTCCGTTCGTTTACCTAGGTTTTCCATATCCAGCCGGCCCTCGGATTGTGTTTTCCTCACTGCCTCCATTTCAGTTTTCAATTCTTGAACTGATTCCCTTACCTGTTTGATTGCTTTTTCTTGGTTTCCCAGGGTATCATTTACGAATTTACTCATTTCTTCAACCTTTTTGTTATATTTGTCTTCCATTTCTTTACTCATTTCTTCCATCTTTTTGTTATATTTGTCTTCTATTTCTTTAAGTGAGTTATTCATACCCTTTTTAAGAGACTCTATTGCTTTCATAATGACACTGTTTTCCACTTCTTCCGGAATAGGGCGTTCAATTCCTTCTGTCGTAAGATCGCTGGGATCTGGTGTTTTCATGTTGTTTTTCAGATTGTTGGAGGAATTTTTGTCTTGGCGCCTGCCCATCTCTTCCTTCAGATGCCCTCCAATGGCTCTTCCCTCCGCTGGGTCTTCTTCTACTGGATTAGTGTCCCTAACTAACCAGGAATCACTTTGCCTGCAGTCTTAGCTCACTGCAGGCAGGCTATTAGAACAAAGGGCCTTCCTTCCCTTTGCACTCACCGCCTGCCCCAGGCCGCGGTGCCCACCCCGGCTGAGATGGAGGAATTTAAGCCCCGAAAAAGGGAGAGAGGAGGACGGGAGGGGTTCCAGGCCGAAAGCTGGGATGGCGTAGCAGGAGAGAGGGATTAGCTGGGGGAAGCTGCCCCTGTGGAGCAGCCAGGGAGATAAGGATGGCGGGAATACCGTGTGTACCTAACCCGAGTTGTATGGTGGTCAGCACACTCACCCCTCCACAGGATCAGAGCCCCTCGCTGTTTAGAAGACTCGCTGCCTGCGGTCTTAGCTTGCTGCAGGCCGGCTATCCGAACAAAGGGCGTACCAGCACTTTCAAGAAGAGCTAATACCTATATTCCTCAAGTGTTTCACATAATAGAAACAGAAGGAACATTGCCAAATTCCTTGTATGAGGCTACAGTTACCCTGGTACGCAAACCATTCAAAGATCCAACCAAGAAAGAGAATTACAGATCAATCTTACTCATGAACATGGATGTAAAAATGCTCAATAAAATACTTACAAACCGAATCCAAGAACACATCATAAAAATCATCTACGATGATCAAGTCGGCTTTTTCCCAGACATGCAGGGCTGGTTTAACAAACAAAAATCTATCAATGCAATCCATCATATAAATAAACTGAAAGAGAAAAAAGACATGATCATATTCTCACTTCTCCCAGTCTTCAACTGGACTTTGGGAGCTCAGCCCAGTGCTCTGCTCCTGGTCTCTGTCCCTGTCTCCATCAGTTGCTGGTTGAAGGTTCTATGGTAACATTTAAGATAGTCATCAATCTGACCACAGGACAAGTCCAGTTTGGGTACCTTCTCCACTATTGCTTAGGGTCTTAGCTGGGGTCATTCTTGTGGATTCCTGGGAATTTCTCTAGTGCCATGTTTCTTGTTAGCCCCATAATGGCTCCCTCAATCAAAATATCTCTTTCCTTACTTTCCGTTTCTGTCCTTACCCCATCTTGACTATCATGTTCCCTCAAGTTCTCTTCCCCTCCACCCTCCTCCCCTCCTTCTCTTCTGCCTTCCCTTCTCTTCCATACCCATGCTCCCAATTTTCATCAGGAGATCTTGTCTGTTCCCCTTCGCAGGGGGATTTATATATGTTTTTCTTAGGGTTCACCTTGTTACTTAGCTTCTCAAGGGTTGTAGGCTATAAGATTGTTATCCTTTGCTTTATAGCTAGTATCCACTTATGAGTGAGTGCATACCATGTTCTTCTTTCTGGGTCTGGGTTACCTCACTCAGAATATTTTTTTTCTAGTTCCACCCAACTGCATGCAAATTTTAAGATGTCATTTTTTAAACCACTGAGTAGTATTCTATTATATAAATAGAAAGTATAGTGGTATATTATTTTAATAAATAAATCTTGCCTGAAGATCAGTGCAAAACAGCCACACTAGTCAGTCATACATGCCAGGCAGTGTTGGTACACACCTTTAATCCCAGCAACCACAATAGCTAGCCATAGAGGATGGGTAGTGGTGGTGCATGCCTTTATTCCCAGCACTAGAGAGAAATATAAAATGGGAGGAGTCAGGTCTCACTCTTAATCTGAGGATTGGTGGATGCAGGATCACCCATTTTCAGTCTGAGATAGAGGTAAGAGCCAGTGGCTGACTGCTTTGCTTTTCTGATCTTCAGGTTGAACCCTGATATCTGTCTCTGGGCTTTTATTATTGATGCCACACTCATTCCTAAGTGTCAACTCCCAAAACTCAGAAACACATTTTACTTGGTGCCTCAGTGGCCACACCTATCAGGATCCCAGAAGAATAGCCTTCCAGGCAACACACCTACCACCCTCTCCTAAAATCCAGAGAGAAAACAGCAACCAAGGAACAGAACATTCACCCAACAAACACAAGATCAGATACAAGGACATAGAAAACCAATTATCCCAAACTTAGATGCCTAGATGACAGCAGAAAAACACAGTAATAGTCAGAATAATATATCTCTAATACATTCCAGCAACAGTACCATAGTAAGCTCTATGTATTGCAACACAGATGAAGCACAAGAAAAAGATATTAAAATAGCCTTTATGAATATAATAGAGGTCTTTCAATCCTTTTTTAAAAAATCTTTGGAAACACAAACTGTGGAAGGAAATCAACAAAACAGCTCAAGTTGAAAGTAGAAATAGAAATAATAAATCTAAACTGAGGAACCTCTGGAAATGAATTTTGGAACTCAAACAGAAACCACAGAAGCAAGCTTCACCAACAGAATGCAAGAGATGGAAAAGAGAATCTCAAGCATTTAAAACATAATAGAAGAAATGGATACATCCGTCATGTCCTGTTGGTTGCCAAGATGCTGTCTGTGGCACATGTTGCCACCAAAGGCCAGACAGATGTTCCTGGTCTTTGCTGTAGCAACCTAAAGCCATGTCCATGACTCTAGGCTGTGCTGCTACAAGGGGCCAACATTGATGTGAGTGACCTGTACCACCATCTGAGACCATTGTGATGCCTGCGTGGGTCTTTACTGTCATCAGGGCCTCATCAGGGTCCAAGGCTCTACTGCAGCTTGTTTTTCTGCTGGTGTTTGTGGTCTTAGTTGCCAACAAAAGCCATATGATATCCACGGTCTGTGTTGCTGCCTGTTGGTTTTTATATACTGTGTGGCCACTAGGGACCATACTGACCTGAGTGGGCTGTACTATCCTGAGACCATGGTGAAACCCAGTCTCATGTTGCCAACAAGAGTCATGACTGGAATTATGGTCCTACTGCTGCCAGAATCTGTGTTGATGTCCATGGCCTATGCTACCACCAAAGGCCATGGGGATGTCCACGGTCTGTGCTTCAGCCTGAATCCAAACAAATGTCTGTGGGCTGTGCTTTCCCTGGGGGTGTCTGTTGAGTCAGTGCTACCACCTAAGGTCATGTTGTTACATGAGGTCTGGGCTGTCTCTGAGGACCTTGCCTATGTCCATAGTCTTACTACAGCAGGGGACTATGTTTGTGACCTATGCTGTCACCAGAAACCATATGGAGGGCCATGATTCATGTGATCACTGACTGTGAAAAGCAAGGAAGCTACTTTTGTTGTGATACTGATGAGTGTTGATGCATGGTTGAGAGGGACGGATATGGAAGGCTTCTGCAACAACCCCCAAACCCAAGACAAGTTAGACAGGAAGCCACCAAAGGGAACTCTTACAATGTATGAAGGAGTGGCTGAGGAGTGACTCTCAATAATTGATGGCTTCTGGCAAAGGTGTGGGAGGAAAAGGACTCAGTTCTTTGTAAGGGGCATGTTACTGAGAGCTTGACCATGCTCCAGTGAGTATACAGATAACCCAAAGTGAACTTTCTTATTTATTTTTTGTTTGTTTTGGTTTTTTCTTTATTTCTTACTTTTTACTTCTGGCGGGGGGTCACAAAGGGAGTGGACATGAAAGGACTGTAAAGGGATTGTGATCAGGGTATGTGATGTCATACTCCCAGAGAATCAATAAAAATGTTATGTGGGGGGAAATAAGAGACACAAACTAACAGAACAAAAGTGAAAACAGAATCCATCTTTCTTCTCCATAAAACAAACATACTTTAAAATCAAGGAGAGAAATCGTCTAATGGCAAGGGGTTAGAAAAAGATATTCTAAGAAACAAGTTGCTATAGCTGGTATTTTAGTATCTGACAAAACAGTCTTTAAATTAAAAATATTCAGAAGAATTATGGAAGGATACTACATATTCAAAAAAGGCAAAACCCACCAAATGGATATTTCAATTCTTAATATCTATGTCCCAAACACAGGACACCCAAGTTTATAAAAGAAATACTACTACAGCTTAAATCTTAAATCACATATTGATGCACAGACACTGATAGAGAATGACTTCAATATCCTACTCTTACCAATAGTCAGGTAATTGTAGTGGCATTTCAATTGTATTTTAATAAATAACTCTTGCCTGAAGATCTGAGAATGAAATAGCCCCACTGGTTAGTCTTACAAACTAGGTACTGGTAAAATGAATCTTTAGTCCCAGTAGCTACACTAGATTTTCATAAAAACCTGACAGTGCATGCCTTTAATCACAGGAGTGAACACCCTTTTTCCCAGTCCTAGAGAGGATTATTAGATGGAAGGAAAGAACTTTCAAACACAGTCTCATTCTGAGATTCTTGGAGGTAGGATCACTATTTTGGACTGAGATCAAGGTAAGAGCCAGTGGCTGACTGCTTTGCTTTTCATATCTTCAGGTTGGACTCCAGTTTCTCTACCTGAGTTTTTATTAATTGTGCATCAGGTAATCTAGAAAAAAAATTAAACAGAGAAAAACTGACATCATAAATCCAATGGAATTAATATATATTTATAGAACATTTCACTCAAAAACAAAGAATATATATTCTTTTCAGAACCTCTTAGAACTTTCTCCAAGATTGAACACATACTCAAAAAAAGCAAGTCTCAACAGATAGAAAAAAATGGATATAATTCCCTGTATCTTATCTGATCATTATGAATTAAAACTGGATATCAATGAGAGCAATGAAAGACTTGCCGGTCACCAGAACTCTTAGTCAGTTAGGCCAGAAGACCAGAGAGGAAATGGAAACCAAAGAACAAAACACCCATTCAACAAAGACAAGTGCAGGAGTTATTCCTAGACCTATAAGTATCCCAAACCCAGATGCCTATACATCAGTATAAGAATACAATAACATAAAGGATAATATGGCACCACTAGAACCCAGTTATCTTATGACAGCAAGATTTGAACATTCCAACACAGCTGAAGCACAAGAAACCAATCTTAAAAATAACTTATGTAGATGATAGGGACCCTTAAAAAGGAAATGAAAAAAAACTTAAAGAAATTAAGGAAACAACAAACATTAAATAGGAGAAAATCAATAAATCCCTTAAAGAATGTCAAGAAAGTCAAGGGGGAAGCAAAACAAAACAAAATAGATAAAGGTAACACCTCAAGATGTGAAAATGAAAATAGACACAATAAAGAAAATACAAATTGGGGAAATTCTGAAAATGGAAAATGAGCAAGTGAACAGGAACTGCTGATGCAAGCATCACCAACAGAATATAAGAGAAGGAAGAGAGACTCTCAGACATTAAAGATACAATAGAGGAAATAGATTTATTGATCAGAGAAAATATTAAGTATAAGAAATTTCCCACACAAAACATCCAGGAATCGCTTGAGATAATAAAAGACCAAGCCTAAAAATAATAGGAACAGAAGAAGAATCTTATCTCAAAGGCCCAGAAAAATAAATTCAACAAAATCACAGGAGAAATTTTCCCAGCCTAAATAAAGACATGCATATAAGTTACAAAAACCTTATATAACACTAAATAGACTAGACCAGAAAAAAGCCCTTTGCTACATAATAATCAATACACTAAATAAACGAATAAATAATATTAAAAACTGCGAAGAAAAAAGGCCAAGTAACATATAAAGGCAGACCTATCAAAATTATATCCAACTTCTAAATGGAGACTCTAAAAGCTAGAAGGGCCTGAAAAGACATCTGCCAAACCCTAAAGTGATAATGGATGCCAGCCTAGAATACTATATCCAGCAAAACTTTCAGTCACCATAAATGGAGATAAAAAGATATTTCATGACAAAGTTAAATTTAAGCAATATCTATCTACAAATACAGCCCTATAGAAGGTACAAAAAGGGAAACTTCAACCTAAGGTAGGTAACTATGCTTAAGAAAACACAGGCAGTAGATAACCTCACACCAGAGAAACCCAGAGAAGGGAAATACACATACCACCACCACCATCATCAACGACAACAAAAATAACAGAAATTGACAATCACTGGTCATTAATATCTCTCAATAATAATGGACTAAATTTGCCAATAAAATGACATAGGATAACAAAATAGATACAAAAACAGGATCCATCTTTCTGATTCATACAATAAACACATCTAATATCAAAGATAGACATTATCTCAGAGTAAAGGATTGGAAAAATTTTTGCCAAAAATTTTCAAACAAAAATTAATCCAAATAGATGGAAAAGAACACTCCACACTCAACAAAGGAAAAATGGACACTCCATACTCAACAATGGCAAAAATCCAGGAAGATAATGTTTCAGTTATGAACATCTATGCCCCAAATATAAGGGCACCCACATTTGTAAAAGAAACATTAATTACTAAAGCTTAAATCATACACGAAAACCCATACATTAAGTGTGGGAGACTTCAGTAGCCATCTCTCTCAGCAATGGACAGATCAATCAGGCAGAAATCGAACAGCAATAACAAAACTGAGTTTATGACTCAGAACCTAACCAATATTTATAGAACATTTCATCAAAACACAAAATAAAATACTTTCTCAGGACCTCATGGAATCTTCAAAATTGCCAATATACTTGTTACAAAGCAAGTCTCAACAGATACAAAAAAATGAAATAGCTCCCTATATCTTATCAGATCATTATAAATTAAAACAGGACAACACAACTACAGAAAGCCTGTAAACTCATAGAAACTTAGAAACTTTCAAGTGAATTACCACTGGGACAAGGAAGACATAAACTAAAGACTTCCTAGAATTGAATAAAAATGAAGGCACAACTTATCCAAACTTATGGGGGAGTGAAAGCAGTGCTAAGATGAAAGTTCAGAGTAACTAAATGACAGAATAAATTTGGGGGGGGGAGTCTCATACTAGGGACTTAACAGCACACCTGCAAACTCTAGAACAAAAAGAATAAGAGACAACCAAGAGGAGTAGATGGCAGCAAATAAACTGAGGGCTGAAATTAATAAAATAGAAACAAAGAGACAATGCAAAGATTCAACGTAACAAAGAGTTGACTGAGAAAATCAACAAGATAGATAAACATTCATCAAAACTAAAAGGCAGAGAGAGAATATCCAAATTAACAAAATCAGAAATGAAAAGAGGACCATAACAACACACACTGAGGAAATCCCAAGAATCATTTGGTCATATTTCAAAACCTATACTCCCCAAAATTGGAAAATGTTAAGGAAATGGACAAATTTCTTGGTAGGTACCACATACCAAAATTAAATCAAGATCAGATAAACAATAAAACCATAAACTCTATGTAAATAAAAGCACACAATGAAAGTCTTCAAACCAGTAAAAGCCCAGGGCCAGATAGTTTCAGTGCAAAATTTTCCCAAGCTTTCAAAGGAGAGCTATCATCAATACTTGTCATATTATTCCACAAAATAGAAACAGAAGGAACATTGCCAAATTATTTTGATGAGGTCGTAGTCACCCTGATATTCAGACCAGAAAGACTCAGAAAAGAAAGAGAATTACAGACCATTTTTTCTTCATGAACATTGATGAAAAAATACTTAATAAAATACTGGCAAACGGAATCCAAGAACATGTAACTCTATCCAATAATTGTAGGTATGATTTACCATATGGAATCTGCCAATGTATTCCACTATATAAACAAACTGAAAGAATAAAAAACCTGCATAATCATCTCATAGATGCTGAACAAAACCTTTGACAAAGTCCAACACTCCTTCATGATAAAGGTCTTGGAGAGATCAGGGATAGAAGGAAAAAAACCTAAACATAATGAAAGCAATATACAGCAAATTAATTACCAACATCAAGTTAAAAGGAGAGAAATTCAAAATGATTCCTCTAATCAAGAACAAGACAGGGCTGTCTACCCTCTCCTATCTATTAATAAAGTACGCAAAGTTCTAGCTAGAGTGATAAGACAACAAAAGGAGATCAAGAGGATAAAACTGGAAGATGCCAAAGTATCATTATTCGGATAGTGTACGTAAGAGAACCCAAAAATTCTTATAGGGAACCAATAAACACCTTTAATGAAGTGGCTGAATAAATATTAACTTAAAAATAAAGTCAGTATCCCTCCTATATACAAATGATAAAAGACCTGAGAAAGAAATCAGGAAACAACACCATTCACAGAAGTTACAAATAATATAGAATGTCTTAGGGTAACTCTAAACAGGCAAGTGAAATACCTGTATGACAAGAGCTTCAAGTCTTTGCAGAAAACAATCGATGATCTTAAAAGATGGAAAGATCAGTAAGATTCACATAGTAAAACTGGCCATCTCACCAAAATCAGTCTACATATTCAACACAATTCCCTTTAAAAGACTAATACAATTCTTTGCAGATCTTGAAAGAACAATGCTCAAGTTCTTACAAAAAAAGAATATTTAAAACAATAAAGCAAAGATCCAAAGGTTTCACCATCCCTGATTTTAAGCTCTACTTCAGAGCTATAGTAATAGAACAGCATGGTATTAGCATAAAAGCAGACAGGTACATCAATGGGACTGAACTGAAGACCCAGACATAAGGATACACATCTATGGACACCTGATGTTTCACAAAAAAGCAAAATTATAAAATAGGCTAAAGAAAACATCTTCAACAAATAGGGCTGGCATAACTGGGTGTCGGCATGTAGAAGAATACAAACATATTCATATATATCACTTTATATAAAACTCATGTCCAAGTGAATCAAAGACCTCAACATAAATCCAGTTCCACTGAACCTGATAGAAAAGAAAGTTGGAAATTGCCTTGAACACCTTGGCACAGGAGATAACTTCCTGAATAGAACAATAGTAGCACAGAAACTAAGATCAACAATTAATAAATGAAACGTTATGAAATTGAAAAGCTTCTGTAAAACAAAGGACACTGTCAATAGGGCAAATGGCAGCCTATAGAATGGGAAAAGGTCTTCACCAACCTGATATCTGATAGAGAGTTTTTTATATATTTTATATATTCCAAAATATATAGAAAAATTCAATAAACTAGACATCAAAAAATAATCTATTTAAACTTGAGGTACTGACCTAAACAGAAAATTATCAACAGAAGTATATCAAATGACCAGAAAAGCACTTAAAGAAATGTTTAACATTTTTAGACATCAGGGAAATGCAAATCAAAATGACATTGAGATTCTGTCTGATACCTGTCAGAATGACTAAGATCAAAACCATAAATGACAGCTTATGTTGGAGAGGCTGTGGAGCTAGGGGAACACCCCTTCATTATTGGCTGTAGTGCAAACTTGTACAGCCACTTTAAGTGGAGAGATTGGGACATCAATCAACCAAACAATGTTGTGGGATATTTGATCACACTGTGACAGACACTAAGACTTTTAATAAAGTCAACCTTGAATCAGGGAGTGGAGTCAACAACTAGTGGACCAGAAATAGTCATAGAGATTTTGGAGGACTCAGGATAGAAGAGAGAGATAGGAAGGAGTAAGGAAAAGCTTAGAAAGATTGGCCCATCCTATTGATCTGGGACACGTGGAGATAGAGTCAGCTGGTTGTTCCTTGTCTACTTCCATGATGGATCAGGTTTTTACCCCAATATCTGACTCCTACCTGTTCCCTGTAACCTTATCTCAGGTGGCCCCCTCCCCCTCCCTGTGGGTTGTGGATTTTCCATGGTTCTGCTCTCCAGGACACTGCCATGCCAGTTCAGCTACCTCGACACCTATTTATTCCTATGTTAGGGCTTCTGCAGCTACGCCACCAGCATGTGCCCATTGTTCTGTGTCCTCAGCCCTTGACTGCATGCCAGCAACTGCAGGTGCCCTTAGCTTGATGCATGAAGCACAGTGGAAGCCCACGGCACTGACTGATCAGGCATATACCCCTCCAAAACCTTCCTCCTGCAAAATTGAGCACAGTCATTACAGATGGTTGGCCCCACATAGCTTCACTGTCACCATTGTAACTGCTGTGGAAAAGTCAGTAGATCTGGTGGAACACCTGTGAGTTCTTAAGGAGAGTATTAGTCTTTATTTAAAAATCTTTATCTTGTTAAGAATAAAGCATATTATTACAATGCAGGGAGTTAGAAGTCTATTTCTACAATGGATGACTTGAAAAATGAAAAAATAAATGAAGGAATAACCAAGGTAGCTAGGCTTGGTATAATGTTGAATACAATTACTATAAATTTATTAATTCATATTTTATCCTTAAAACGTGGATAGATAATTGTGCCAAATATGAAAAAATTGACTGATAAAATACAAGCCTTAGAAAGACTTACTATTGGTAAGATATATGTCTTAGAAAGGCCTACTAATGAAACTAAGAAAAATATTTACACACAGAAGAATTTGGAGCAGAACTTACAGCTGATGACAGGAAGAAAGGGGGCCAAGGTCATTAGAAAAACAACAGCAGTTTATCCAGTTTACCATATAAGAGCAATAGATACCCCTCAAGTTTATGCAGAAGCTAATTAAAATCCTGTAGAAATATTAGATTTGAGAAGATTTAAGGAAGTGGTCATTTAATCTGATATGCATTCATCCTATGTGAAGCAGTTGTTAAGTTCATGGGCAACTCAGAACAGAATTACTCCTCCAGACTGGAAAGATTTAGTTACAGCAAAATTGGAAGTTAGTCCTTAGTTACAATGGGGAATATGGTGGAAAAAGGAAGCTAGGACCACAGAACAACACAATAGGAACTAGAGGCATTGAAATTTTCCAACATCAGTTTCTCATTGAAGGTCAATATGCTGATTTGTAAAGAGAAGATTTGATGATCACATCTTAATCTTATGTCATCTAGCAGCTTTGAATGCTTGGGACAGGATTTAAGAATCAGTAAAGAGGGCTGAGTAATTTATTAAAATTATACAAGGCCCAAAAGAATTCTTCACTATTTTTTTGCAGTGATTGACTTCAGATATAAATAGAATAATGTCACATCTAGAAGTTATAAAAATATTAATTGAAACTTTGATTTTGAAAATTCTAATTCAGATTGCAAAATGGTTATTAGGTCTTTAAAAGCAAGATCATCATGAATAGATGAATGAATCTGAAATACTGCTGATCTTGGATCTCTCACTTATGATGCTATTTTGATAAGAGAAGTGATTTCTAAAAATTTTAAGAAAAATAAAAGTGTCAGGTGTTTTAATTGTGGTAAATATGGTCATCAGAAAAGGGAATGTAGGCAAGGCATTCCTAGAAACAATTTTTTTTTCTATGAGAATTCTAAACAGAAGGCCCCAGCCATCTGGCATATGCAAAAGGTGTGGCAAAGGCCAGCATTGAACTGATGAATGCAGATTAACAAGGGACAGGCAAGATAACCCTTTGCCATTGGGAAACACGTTAAGAGACCTTTCCCAGGACCCAATATTAAATTTGATTCAGTTATTCCCTGTCAGCATTGGAAAAACTCATTCACAGTGCAATTAAAAGACTTAATTTATATTGTTAAAAGCATACTGTTCTGGATGACAAAATGGTTTCAGAAGATAAAATTTTGAGTAGAAACCATCAAACAAGTATTTTGCAAGCTTCTATAAGTGATCAAAGACCAAATATAAAAGTATGAATAAATCATATTATAACTGAAGTTTGGTTGATACAGACACAGATATAATAATGAGTTCACCAAAATTTTGGCCTAAAGATTGACTTCTTTGGTGGATAAATATTCAACTTCTAGGGATTTGAACTTTATATCAGGTAAAACAAAGTACAAGATGGTTTGAATATATGGGACTAGAAGAACAGACAGGAAAATTAGCCATATGTGACTAATATAGCTCTGAATTTAAGGGGATGTGATTTGTACAGCAATGTAAAACACAAGTTAATATTTCTCCAACCTAAGAAATAAATCACAAAAAAGGATGCTTCACAGATAAATATTAAAAGGTATTATCAAAACAGTCACTGACTGTTCCTTTTGTAAATAAGCAGAACACAACAGCTATTGATCTTTCTAAGACATCAACAGCCCTACATTTAAGATGGTAAACTGACAAATTTGTCTGGGTGGAACAATGGCCTTTGACGTTATAAATAGTGAAGACACTAGAACAATGGGTACAGAAGCAGTTAAATGATCAACATATTGAAGAATCAACAAGTCCTTGAAATTCTTCTATATTTGTCATTAAATCTGGAAAATGGATAATGGATACAGATTTGAGAACTGTTAATAAGGTGATCCAGACAATGAACTCTTTACAGCCCAGAATTCTCTTGCCTTCTTTACTACCTAAAGGATGGTCTATTACAGTGATTGATTTAAAAGACTGCTTTTTTTAAACTACATCTTTACAAGAACAGGATAGAAAAAAATTGCCTTCACATATAAGTGCCTATGTAAAATAATTCCCAGCCTATTAAAGAGTATCAGTGTAAAGCTCTTACAAATGGAATGTCAAACAACCCCACCTGTGTCAATAGTTTGTACACCAATAATTAGAAATACCTTGTGAACAGCTTCCCCAATATATAATTTACCACTATATGGATGATATCTTACTAGCTTATTCAAATGCAGATGCCTTAGAAAAAATTTGGGTGAAAAGAATTTTCAAATGTTGGGGATTACAAATTGATCCTGAAAAAAATATAAAGAGGAGATTCTATTGATAATTAGGTATAGTATAGATTTACAGAAAATTCAGCCACAGAAAGTAAAAATCAAGAAAGTTTATTTATTAACTTTTATTTATTAACTCTTAATGATATTCAAAAATTATTAGCTAGATTTTAACTAGCTATAGCCCACAACTGGATTAACAACTCAAGGACAATGTAATTTATTTTAAATTTTAAATTTTAAAATTTTAAAATTTAAATTTTGATGTAGGCTCACCTACATCAAAACCTTACTATAGTGATGGGACAAGCAGGCCTGCTTTTGTCCTGCCAGCTCCCTCATACCTAGCTTTACACCTGAAATAACAATACACAAATTATATTCATTTAAACACTGCCTGGCCTGTTAGCTCTAGCCTCTTACTGACTAACTCTCACATCTTGATTAACCCATTTCTATTAATGTGTGTAGCGCCACAAGGTGGTGGCTTACTGGGAAGATTCTAACCTATGTCCATCTTGGGCCGGAGCTTTATTGTCTGCTTCATTGCCTTCTTCCCAGCATTCTGTTCTGTCTACTCCACCCACCTATGTTCTGACCTATCAGGCCAAGCAGTTTCTTTATTAACCAATGAGAGTAACACATAAACAGATGACCCTCCTACATCACCTTACAAGGTGATAAGGACTTAACTAGTTTAAGAAAATTATCAGCTGAGGCTGAGAGAGAATTGGCTAGGGTAGAATAAAAATGCCAGATGCACATGTGGATTGCTTGGATCCAGAACTTGACTGTGTTCTCGTTATTTTGCCTTTGTGCACAGGAATCCTTAAGCAAGGAGAAGATAGTATTTTAAAATGTACATTTTTTTTGCAACAGAAACAGAGAAAAAATTAAAGACCTATATAAGGAGCCACCTGAAGAAATCGCCATTATAAGATGGCACAGGTGGTCCTGCAGCTTGGAGGTAAACAAATCCTTTGATGTTGCCGGGTGGGGCTGAGCACCCTTTGCTTAACCTTGCCCCTGTCCAAACTCGAGGCCCTGGACACCAGCAGAATGGTATTAACCAATCAGGACAGTATCCGAGCCTCTCCACCCTAGAAAAGCAGCTGCCACTTGGGCTTCTCTCTCTCTCTCTCTCTCTCTCTCTCTCTCTCTCTCTCTCTCTCTCTCTCTCGCTTCCTGCTCTCTCTGGCTTTCTGCTCTTTCTCTCTTGCCTTCCCCTGCTCCTTCTCTCTCTCTCGTCCCTCTTTCGTCCCCCATTCGCCCTTCAACCAAGTGGCTCCAATAAAGTTGTGATTTGGGAAGGATTCTCGATTTTGTGATCGTCCCTGCTTGCTGGTCAAGAGGTGCGTCTCACAGACCTATGTAGAAAAGGGTTTTGAATGATTCTGAAAGGAAAATTGAGACTTTATCAATTGCAGAATTAGATTCAGTAGAAATTGTGGTACCTTTTACTAATGTTGAAATGACCTCAATATGGGCAGAAAATGAACATTATCAAAGAACTTCCAGAAATTTTTTGGAGAGATTAGTACTAAATATCCCCAAAGCAAAAAAACTATAGCTTATAAAATAAAGTACTAATTGGATCCTCCATTGCTTGGTATGAGTAACCCAATTTCTGGGGTTCCTACATTCTATACTGATACAAATAAATCAGAAAAAACAGGCTATAAGCCAAGAAAAATAAATAAAGTGGCTAAAAGTTCTTATGATTACACTCAAAAATCAGGATTATATGTTCTTTTTATGGTATGAGATTTTTTTCTAGAACCTCTTAATATAGTTACTATCAATATGCAAAAAGAGTTGTCTTACAAACAACTTGATACCTCTGAACTTATTCCAGATGATCTAGAATTAACTTTGTCATTTATTCAACTACAACAATAATCAGAAATAGAAATCATCTATTGTTTATAACATATGTCAGAGCCCCTATGGATCTACCAGGCCCTCTAGCACAAGGTAATGATGAAATTGTTCAGTTATTGGTTGGAAACATGCTATAAGTTGCAGAATTTCATAAGAAACACCATGTTATAGCAAAGGTTGAAGAAAGATTTTTCTATCACTTGGCAACAAGCCAAGGAAATTATAAGGAAATGTCCCATTTATTCTTTGTATAATCAAATTCTATTACCTGCAGGAAGTAACCCAAAAGGTTCTTAAAGAAATGAAATTTGGCAAATGAATGTATTTCATTTTGTGGAGTTGGGAAAATTAAAGTGTGCACCATAGGTATATATATTCAGGATTTTAATGGGCAACTGCCTTGAGCTCTGAAAAAGTTGATTCTGTAATTATACATTTATTAGAAGTTATGCCCATTATGGGAATACCCCCTACAAATTAAGATTGACAGTGCTTCAGCAAATGTCTCTAGTAAAATGAAGCAGGGTTTGCATGTTACATCATAAAGAATATTACAGGTATGCCACACAATCCTACAGGACAAGCAGTTTTATAATGATATAATCATATTTTAAAGGATAGGCTGAATAAACATAAAGTGGTAATAAAGACTCCCAGAGATAATTACCTAATGTTTTATTAACGTTAAATTTTTAAATGTTAATGGGAAATAAACAGAAGCTACAGAGATACATTGGATAGTGGGGGGGGGACCTTCTGAATTAAATCAACCTGAATACTTTAAAGATTGTTGCCCTCAGAATGGAAACCAGTATGGCTATGTGGGAAAAAGGTTTCCACAGGAAAAGTAAAGCCATGAATAACATCAAAATTGATAAATATTAGATTCAAATAGGAGAGACCTCTTAGTTAGAAGAGGTTATAGTTCATCAAACAGCATGCCAATCGATCTAACTTATAAGACTAACAAATGCCTTTCAGATACAACCTGCCAAAATAGGGAACTCCCCTAAGTTCCCTATTTTAGGGTTGGGGCACAGTTTTGTTTTTGTCTTTCCAGGAAAATAAAAACATACAACTAAGGAAACTGAAGAACACTAAGCAAATGAGACACTGGAAGAAGAAGATATTTTTAAGATAAAATGTCCCAAGAAAAGAACTAAATTGATCTATTAATATAGCATACTTCTAACAGGATAAAATTGCTTAAATCTTCCCAAATGTTTGGTTCTGCTGTTTTTTGTAGACATATAAGGCAAATGGTCTTTTTATAGTCCCAATTAAATTAAAAATTATATCTGGTTTTTGAGTTAGATCATGACTCTCTCCTTCTCTAAATCCAAGCATGCTTGTTAAAGGAAAATCCAAAATCTCTGTCTCGTGTAAGAAGAGCCACCTGGTATAGGAAAGTAGGAAACCAAAATTAATGATATATTCTATTGTCACTAATATCATAATATTTAGTTTTGATTCTAAAGCTTTTCTTAAAGTATAAATATTATCTCAAAATTTGTAAGATTATTATATATCTATATATGTAAACTTTATGTTTTGGTATTAATGGCCAGGTAGAGTACTAACTAATTCTAGAAATAAGCTTCATTTTTCTTCCTGTATGTGATTTCAGGTTTTAGTTTGAACCAGGTAACTACAAACTACGTTTGGGGACCCCCTATGTATTTAACTGATTGTGGTCTAGACATATGCTGCATATGACATTTAAAGTGTTTATGCTTTCTGCAGTGAACCATGACCAGTCCTGACCATGACCTTTGAGGTCTCCAAGAAGATGATAGAGCCCTGCAATGATGAATTTACCTAGATTGTGGTAGTGCCACTAAGCTGACAAATACTCCCCAGAGGTCAGCTTTGGATTTTAACAGCACAGTACAATTCAAAGCAGTTAACTAAGATGGTACAGCCTCATAGACTACTCCAGTCAGGATTTCAAATAAGCCCCGAACTTTCGCATGTCTCCAGACTGGACAATAGGTAGCTTTCCCAATACTTGACCACTATATCAATTTTCTCAGGGTCACCTAAAGAAGCCATCTCCCCCAGGCAACAGGAACTAATTTTAAGCACACAACATCCACATTCCCATGAGGTGGGGTGGGTGGGTTTTGGTATTTCGGGGGGTTATGGATAATTATCATCATTTAGGAGAGTGGGTTGCAAGTTGTAATTGGTTGTGGTCGTGGAAGAAACTTAGCAAAGGAGGTTAGATTTAGGGATCTTTCTGAAAAGATAAAAAAGAGGAGAAATAGGAATGATAGGATAAAAGGGTAGATTATTGAAACTACTTTTAAACTAAAAATTAACTACTAATCTCAAAGATTTTCTATTGGTATGAATATTGATACAAATTTAAGATTATTTTTATTTTAGCATACTGTATAAATGTCCTACTCTTGTTTAAGGTATTTTACCTATACAAGTTCATTTTTAAATGTAATGAAAATTGCTAGTCCTTGAAAACTATTATTATGAACTATTTAGGATATTAAGAAATTCAGGTTCAGCCCAGCCTGGGTTCTCAAGACCTGGATTGACTGGAAGACATCCACACCTGTCTGAGGCCATGTAGTTGCCTGAGAACTGATCAGACACTTGGGATCTTGTTGGCCCCCACAGGCATGCTACATTCAGGGCTATAGAGACCTAAATGTCATATATTGCTATCCAGTGCCATGGTAATGTCCAGGCTAAGGCTGCAGCCAGGGGTCATGGCTGGATCTGGGGCCATATTGCAGCCAGGGTTTGTGTTGATGTCCATGACTTCTGTTGCCATGATGGTCATGCAGATTCCTGGGGTTTGGGTCATTGACAGCTATGATCTGTGTTGAAGTCCGTGGCCCATGTTGTCACCAGAGACCACAAAGAGACCCAGGGTCTGGGCTGCAATCTCTTGTCTTGCTGGAATCTGCAGTCCATTCTGCAGTCAATGACTAGCTGACCAGAATTAGCCATAGAAATTTATTAGGAACCATATCTATATAGAGAGACAGGAAGGAGTAAGGATGGGCTTAGAAACATTGGTGGGCCCTTTCAATCTGGGAAACATAGAAAGAGGATCAGCTGTTCAATCCTCTGCCACTTTTTTGATCTATTAGATTTTTACCCCAATATCTGACTCCTGAGTTATTGTTGATAATAGAACAATATAAATGCATCAACACAACCTTTGACCTATGGTCTGCCCTGCCTATGGGATGGCGCAGAGATCGTGGGAGTGACCGACTAATGACTGGTACAGCCTGAGACCCATGTCATGAGATTGAGCCCACCCCTGACAGTGTCTGAAGTGCTAGGACACAGAGACTGGATGGCCCAGATACCTAGAATAGAATAAAACATGACTGGAGAAAAAAAAATCAACATAATGATACCTAATGATATTCTGCTATGCTCATAGATTGGTGACTTCCCCAATTGGCATCAGAGAGCCTTCATCCAAGAACTGATGGAAACAGTAGACTCACAGCCAAACATTACACCAAGTTTGGGAACTCCTGCTGAAGAGATGGAGGAATTGTCCAAGCCAGAAGGGGTCAAACATATCACAAGAGAACCCACAGAAAGAACTAACCTGGAGCTGAGTCTGAACTGACAACCAGGGAGCCTGCATGGTACTGACCTAGGCTCTCTACACATGTGTGACAGTTGTATAGATTGATCTACTTGTGGGACTCCTAACATTGGGAGCAGGGGCTGTCGTGCATGCTTTGGCTTGCTTTTGGAAACCTGTTTATCATGCTGGGTCACCTTGCCCAGCTTTAAAACAAGGGGAGGTGCTTAGTCTTACTGTATCTTGATATGTCATGATTTGTTAAAACCCATGGGAGGCCTACCCCTTTCTGAACAGAAACAGAAGAGGAGTGAATTGGAGGGTTGTTGAGGGGATGTGGGGGTAGGAAAGGAGAGGACAGGAGGGGAGGGAAATTTTGGTCAGGATGTAAAATAACTGTGTGTGTGTTTAATAAAAATGACCATTATACTGAAAAATGTCTACAAATTCAATGCAATCTCAACCAAGCTCTCAATAAAATTCTTCATAGACCATGAAGTAACAACTTTCAGCTTCATATGGAAACAACAACAAAAAGCTAAAACAACTCTGAATGCTGAAACAACTGCTTGAGGCATCACCATTTCTGATTTCATACTGTACTACAAGGCTATGGTAACAAAACAGCATGGTATTGGCAAAAAAAGAGACATATTGATCAATGCAGTTGAGCTAAAGTTTTAGATATAAATCTACATATCTTGATATCTATGGACACCTGATTTTTGTAAATAGACCCCCCCAAAAAGCTGGAAGAAGCACACATCTTCAAAAACGTGGAGTTGTTCAAACAGGATGACTGCATGTAGAAGAATCCAAATAGATCCATACTTACTACCATGCACAAAACTCAACTAGGAATGGATCAAAGACCTCAACATAAAAGTAGATGCACTTGATTAAAATAGAAAGTGAAAACTGACTTAAACTTATTGGCACAGGGAACGACTTTCTGAAAAGAACACTGTTAGCACAGGCACTCCAATCAACAATTAATAAATTGGACCACATGAAACTGAGAAATTTCTGTAAGGCAAAGAACACTGTCATTCAGACAAAGCAGCCGCCTACAGAATTGGGAAAGATTTCCACCAAGTACACTTCAGATAGATGGCTAATATCCAAAATATATAAAGGACTAAAAATAAAAAGAAAACTAGGTATCAACATCCTTAGCCATCAGGGAAATGCGAATCAAAACTACTTTGAGATTTCATCTTACACCTGTCAGAATGACTAAGATCAAAAAAAACAAGTGAGAGCTCATACTAGCAAGCATGTGGAGTAAGAGGAAACTCTCCTATATTGCTGGTGGGAGTGCAAACTTGCAGAGACATTATGACAATATGTGTGGAAGTTCCCTAAGAAGATGTGACTCAATCCACAACAAGATTCAGCTACACCACTCTTGGGCATGTACCCAAAAGACACTTTATCCTGCTACAAGGACATTTGTTCAACCATGTTCCTTGCAACGCTATTCATAATAGCCAGAAATTGAAAACAACCTACATGTCCCTCAATAGAAGAATGACTAATGAAATTGTTGTACATTGTATAATGGAGTATTGCTCAGCTGTTTACAAAAGTGACATCATGGGATTTGCAGGCAAATGTATGGAACTAGAAAAAAATGAGTGAGGTATCGTAAATGCAGAAAAGACTAATATGGTATGCATTCGCTTATGTGTGGGAATTAGCTGTGAAGTTACTGATAACCAAGCTACAATCAATAGAACTACAGAGGATATATATAGAATAAGGGACTACAGATTATAAAAGTTATATATAAATATATATATATCATTAATAAAAGGAAATAGAATAGATAGTTATGAATACATAGTGATGATGCTGAAATGGGAGGATCCAGTCAGGAGTTATAAGGGAGTAATAGTAGTTGGAGGGAATACTGGGAGAGACAGTTAAAATTAAGAGACATTTGGGGAGTGCTAAGCAAATATCACTAAGTAAAATAAATACATAAATGAATTTGTTAGGGGAGGCTGCCTGTTCATTTCCAGTTGCCCAGACCATAAAATAATCACAGAGAAACTATAATATCTGCAATACTGTTTGGCCAATAGCTTAAGCATATTTCTGGATTACTCTTATATGTTAAATTAACCCATTTCTATTAATCTGTATATCACGCCACGTGGTTATGTTACCAGGTAAAATTCCATTTGGCGTCTGTCTCCAGCAGGGCTACAATGGCTTCTCTTGACTCTGCCTTCTTTCTCCTAGCATTCAGTTTAGTTTTCCCCACCTAGCTCTATTCTGCCCTATGACAGACCAAGTTAACTTCTTTATTCATTAACAAATAAAAGCAACACATATACAGAAGGACTTCGCACAGCAGGAGGCAGTATAAATGCAATAAACAAGTAATGAATGAGACAGGATCACAACTGAGTATCTCTTATCACTAACCAAAGTATTTAGTACTCATTTTCTGTTACATCTCATTGAGTTGTTGGCCATCCAATGGGAAACCCCAAACAACCCAGGCTATTGCCAAGACAATAGGTTTCTTTCCATAAACTGATACCAAGGCCCCAATTGCTGAAGGCAAGACCTATGCAACTTGTTGAAGATGGCTGTGCTAAGTCTGTGGAAATATTCAGCCAATCGCTGATTTGACTTGAGGCCCGCCCCATGAGTTGAAACCTTTACCTGGGATGGCTTTGTAAACAAAAACCTGTGGACACGGGGTAAAATCAAATAATATTGGTCTTAAAAGCAAATGAAAGAAAACAAGACAACAAATAAAACCTCATAGTGATAAAAATGACTTCTAATGATACTCTACTGTACTCATAGGTCAATGCCTTGTACAGCCATCATCAGATAATCTTCCTCCTGCAGAATATGGGAACAAATATAGAGATCCACAGCCAGATATTAGGCAGAGAGTGAGAGAAAACTTGGAACACTAAGCGCTAAATATGATATCTTCACCTCCCCTCAGAACTCAGAGAACTCCAAGGAACAAGAGGCAGAAAGAGTCTACGAGCCAGAGATGATAGAGGAAACCAAGAAAACAAGGCCCTCTAAATCCACATGATCAAAGCTCATATGAACTCACAGAGAGTGAGGCAGTGTGTCTAGGGCCTGCACAAGTCTACATCAGACTCTCTGTGTATATTGTGGCTTCCAGTTTAATATTTTTATGGCATTCTTCAGTTTGTGAATGAGTTGGTCTCTGATTTTTGTGCCTTTTCTTGGGCTCTTTTGCTTCTGTTGCTATGTCTTCTCCAACTTTGTTGTAATAGCTTTTTGTTTAATTTAATTTAATTTCGCTATATTTTAATGTAATGAACGAATGAAAACCTAGCCACTGGGGTAAAAGGTAACAACTGTAAAGGTTAACAACTGAAATGTCACTTATAATGCTGGGAGAAGGAAAACGAGTTCTCTCCAATGGAGTGACAGTGGGTATATCAACCACTCCAGGATAGACCTCATGTTCAGTACTGGTTGACCAACATAATGGACTCCACAGGGTGTTTATTTTTGTTTGTTTGTTTGTTTTGTGTGTGCATGTTTTTTTGGTTACAGTTTGGAGAGGGTTTTTGTTTTGTATGTTTGTTTTTCTTTTGGGGTGTGTGGTTTTTGTATCTTAATTTTGGGGTGGAATTTGTTGTATTGTGTTTCTGTTCCTTTTTTGAGAAAGAGATTACAATTGTATGGGTGTGGATGGGAAGAAGATCTGTAAGGGTAGAGGGTAAGAAAATGATCAAAATGTATTTAAATTTTAAAGTTGTTTTAAATTATAAAAGTATAATTTAAAAGGACATCATGAAATTTGACGGCAAATGGATGGAACTAGACAAAAATAACAATAATCCAGAGTGAGATATCACAGACTCAAAAAGACAAAAATTCATGGTATTTTTTTGTTTATATGTGGGTATTAGCTGTCAAGCCAATGATAACCAAGCTACAATCAATAGAAGATAGGTGTAGAGTAAGAGATTAGCATTCACAGGTAGATCTTGCTAGGAAAGGGAAATAGAATAGACAATTATGGAAGGATGGGGTTATGGAACAGCGGGATCAAGTCTGGTGAAGGAGTGGAGAGGAAGCTAAGAGGGTATATTTGGGGAGAGACAGCTAAAATTAGAAGCATTTGAGGGGTATATGGAGAACTAATACAGTAGAAACTTCCTAAAATGCATATACATATATGAAGGCAAACTAAATGAAATTGCCAAATTATGGGGGTAGAGGAGTCCCATCTGGCCATCTTTTGTCACTAAGGGAAACAACCAGTATCAGGATTGGGTTAACTTCTAATTGAGTTGTTAACCAAAGGGTTCCCATGAGAACCCCCAGACAACCTAAGCTGTTGTTAGTACTATAGGGGCTCTTTATAGACCGACTGCAAGGGACTGTTTCTGAATACAACACTTATACAACTGACTGAACATGGAGAGTTGAGCTGGTCCCTACTTAGAGTTTTTGCCCGTATATTATATAGGTATCTCTTTTGATATAGGAAGGTCCTCTGCATACTACCAAAAGGAAAATGGAAACACCCAGTCAACCACAAATCCTTTGATCTACAATGGTGTCCTGTCTACAAAATATGCTAATGCAATGATTCCTACAAAGTTTTGGGAGTAACCAACCAATAACTCATTTGACTTAAGGCCCACTCTGTGATATTGAACTTGTGTCTGATACTGATTGCGTAGCCAGGGACCCTGGGCTACACTAAATACTATTGTTTTTCTTTAAGAGGTGAAATAACTCCTAATGAGATTCTGCTTTACTCATAGATCAGTGCCTTGCTCAGCCATCATCAAAGGAGATTCCTCATGCAGCCAATGGGAAAAAAAAACCAAATCAGAGGACCTACAGCTAATGATTGTGCGGAGAATGAGAGACCTCGGGAATACTCAGAACACTCAGCCCCAAATGGCATGCCTCCATCAAATCCCAACCCTCAGAGCTCAGAGCTCAGGGCTCAGAGGACCTCAAGGAAAAAAAGGCAGAGTGTAAAAGCCAGAGGGGATGGAGGATACCAAGAAAACAAGGCCCCTTTAATAAAGTGAAAAAAGCTCATATGAACTTGAAAAGTCTCAGACAGCCTGCACAGTGCTTCATGCAATTCTTATGAGAGGTTTTGGAGGCTCAAATGTAGCAAGATGATGAGCTGAAAGAAAATAAAAGTTAATAGCTGAATATCTGAAGAAAACTCAAAGTCTTCCAAAGATGAGGTGGAGAGCAAAGTATTCTGAACTAAAAAATTAAACGGAGCAGAAACAACTGCATGGTATCAAGTCTGAGAATTTGCTAAAAGGAACCTAGAAAGTGGAAGTGGAAGTGAATGCAAACTCAACAGTTCAATTTCCTGAAAGGTGTAGTTTAAGTTGAAGATTCCTGATGAAGTTAAGCACAAGCAATAATAAAAAATAAAAGGAAGCCTACTACTGTAGAAGCTTCTAAAAGTATATACACATACCTATGTAAAAAGAGTTTAAATGGAATTCTTTTATAATGGTGAGACAATGCCTCTCCCAAATATCATAGGGAATCAACTAATTATAACAGCCTAGTGATATATACATATATAATTTACTCTTGTGAAGTTGTTGGCCACTTGGGTTCCACAGACCTTCAAATATTATAAGTTATTGTCATTACTCTTATTTAACTCTCAAAACTTGATGATAAGACCCTATTGATGAAATCTTTGAATACTTGAATCATAGAACATGGAGAAATCAAGCTGGTACTAACCTGAAAGTTTTATCCCTCTTGGGTGCATAGTGTTCACAGTGTGCTATGCACGCTGCCAGGACAGAAAAGGAATCAAAAGTCTTCCCCAGATGTTAATTACACAAGCTATAATAGCCCAACTAGCCTGGCAAGATACCTACTGGTACAACTGTGGTATGAATGTTAAGGGAATAGCCAGCCATTTTCTGCTATGATATGAAGCCCACTCCACAAGACAGAATTCATGACCGGCACTTTTTAACAAGGCTGAGAAACCTGTGGCTAGGTAGATCATAGGCCCAGGGGAACCTTTTACTTTTATTCTGCAAAGTGATCATAGTATTACACCAACTTCAAATGACTTATTATTATACATATAGAATAATGTGTCTCTCAATCCTCATCAGAGAAGCTTCTTTTTTAATTTTTTTTAAAATTTCATTTTGTATTCCAACCATAGTTCTCCCTCCCACCCATCTTCCCACCCCCTTCACCTCAGTCCCAGCTCACCTCCTATCCACTCCTCCCAATAGGTAAGGGCTCCCATGGGAAGTCAACAATGTCTGGCACTTTAAGTTGGGGCAGGGCCAAGCCTCTTACCCCTGCATGAAGGCTGAGCATGGCATCCCACAATAAGAAATAGGATCCATCCCACTACCTCATACTCCAGGGATAAATACTAGTCCTACTATTAGGGGCCCCTCAGATAGTCCATGCTTCACCACTGTCTCCCATGGATGCTCCAAAACTGTAGATCTACAGTTAATGAGTTCCCATGAACTTGGTTCAGCTGTCTCTGAAGATTTCTTAATCATGATTTTCACCTCCCTTGTTCCTATATTCCCTCTTCCCTTTCTTAGACTGAATTCCCTGAGCTCAGCCTGGTCCACAGTTGTGGATCTCTCCATCTGGTTCCATCAGTTATTAGATGAAAGCTCTGTGATGATAGTTGGACTATTCACCAATCTGATTACAGGGAAATGTCAGCTAGAGAACCCTATCCACTATTGCTAGGAGTCTTAGCTGGGGTCATTCTTATAGATTCTTGGGACTTTCCCTAGAAACAGGTTTCTTCTTAACCCTATAGTGGGTCTCTCTATAAAGATCCCTCTTTTATTGCTCTCTTACTCCATCTCACTCCATCATGTCTTCCCTGAACCATCCTGTTCCCTCATTTCTCAGCTCCCTTAACCTCCACTTTACATCACACCCTCACCCTCAGTTTATATAGGAGATCTAATTCCCCTTCCCAGGGTGATCCATGCATCCCTCTTAGGGTCTTCCTTGCTGCTAGCTTTTCTGGAGCTATGGGTTGTAATCTGGTTGTCCTTTGCTTTACATCTAGTATTCACTTGTAAGTTTGTTTTCTTGTGTCTCAGATATCTCACTCAGGATGGTTTTTTTTTCTAGTTCCATCCATTTACCTGCAAATTTCATGATGTAATTGATTTTTACAGCTGAGTAATACTCCATTGTATAAATGTGTCACATTTTGTTTATCCATTCTTCAGCTGAGGGGCATCTAGGTTATTTCCAGATTCTGGCTATGACAAACAGTGCTGCTATGAACAAAGTTAAACACATGTCCTTGTGGCACAATTGAGCTTCCGTTGAGTATATACCCAAAAGTGGTATTGCTGGGTCTTGATGTAGGTTGTTTCCTAATTTCCTGAGAAATTGCCATACTGATATCCAAAGGAGCTAATGGAGGAATGTTTCCTTTACCCCACATCCTCTCCAGTATAAGTTTTCTTTAGTTTCTTTAGTTTCCTTTTGTTGTCTTATTGCTCTAGCTAGAACTTCAAGTACCATACTTAATACATATGGAGACAGTAGATAGACTTGTTTTGTTCCTCATTTTAGTGGAATCACTTTGAGCTTCTCTCCTTTTAATTTGATGTTGGCTGTCTGCTTGCTGTAAATTGCTTTTGTTATATTTAGACATGTCCCTTGTATCCCTGATCTCTCCAAGATCTTTATCATGAAGTAGTGTGGATTTTGTTGAAGGTTTTTCCAGGTTCTAAGGATATGATCATGTGTTTTGTTTTTTCTTTCAGTTTGTTTATATTGTGGATTACACTGACAGATTTTAGTATCTTGTACCATCTCTGCATCTCTGGAATGAAGCCTACTTGGTCATGGTGAATGATTTTTCTGATGTATTCTTGGATTCGGTTTGCCAGTATTTTATTGAGTACTTTTGCATCAATATTCAAGCGAGAGATTGGTCTGTAGTTCTCTTTCTTTGTTGTGTCTTTGTGTGGTTTGGGTATCAGGGTAACTGTAGCCTCATGAAAGGAGTTTGGCAATGTTCCTTCTGTTTTTATATGTGAAACAATTCACAGAATATTGGTATTAGTTCTTCTATGAAATTCTGGTAAAATTCTGTGCTGAAATAATCTGGTTTGGGGCTTTTGTTGGTGTTGTGAGACTTTTAATAACTGCTCCCATTTCCTTAGGGTTTATAGGTCAATTTAAATTGTTTATTTGGTCTTGATTTAATTTGGGCATGTGGAACCTATCCAGAAAATTGTCCATTTCTTTTAAATTTCTCAATTTTGTGGAGGTCAGATTTTTGAAATACGATGTGATGATTCTCTGGATTTCCTCAGTGTGTGTTGTTATGTCTCCCTTTTCATTTCTGATTTTCTTAATTTGGATGTTTTTCTCTGCCTTTTGATTAGTTTGGATAAAAGTTTGTCTATATTGTTGATTTTCTTGAAGTACCAACTCTGTTTCATTGATTCTTTGTTTTGTTCTCTTTGTTTCTAGCTTATTGATTTCAGTCCTCAATTTGATTATTTCCTATCATCTAATTTTCCTATGTGAGTGCTTCTTTTTGTTCTAGAACTTTCAGGTGTTCTGTTAATTTGCTAGTGTGGAATTTCTTCTACTTCTTTATGTAGGTCTTTAGTGTTATGCACGTTCCTCTTAGTACTACTTTCATCATGCTCCATGAGTTTGGGTATGTTATGTCTTCATTTTCATTGAATTCGAGAAAGTCTTTCATTTCATTCTTTATTTCTTCCTTAATCAAGGAGGGAAATTCAATTGAGATTTGTCCAGTTTCCATGTGTTTGTAAGCTTTCTAGAATTTGTATTGTTGAATTCTAACCTTAAGCCATGGTGATCTGATAAGATATAGGGGCTTATTACATTTTTTTTGTATCTGTTGAGATTTGCTTTGTGATTGAGAATGTGGTCAGTTTTAGAGAAGGTTTCATGAAGTACTAAGAAAAAGGTATATTCTTTGTGTTCGGGTGGAATCTTCCATAGATTTCTGTTAAGCCCATTTGAGTCATAATATCTGCTAGTTCTTTATTTCTCTTTTAATTTTCTGTATGGCGACCTATCCATTTGTGAGAGTGGGGTGCTGAACTCTCCCACTTTTAGTGTGTGGAATTTAATGTGCAATTTAAGCTTTATCAAAACTTATTTTACAAATGAGGGCGCCCTTGTATTTGGGGCGTAATTGCTCAGAATTGAGATTTCATCTTGACCAATTTTTCCTGTGATGAATATGAAATGCCCTTCTTCATTTCTTTTGATTACCTCTAGTTTGAAATCTATTTTGTTAGATATTAGGATAGTTACACCAACTTGCTTCTTAGGTCCATTTGATTGGAAAGTCTTTTCCCAACCTTTTACTCTGATGAAATGTCTGTCTTTGAAGTTGAGGTATGTTTCTTGTATGCAGCATGCAGCAGAAGTTTGGATTCCCTTTTCGTATCCATTCTGTTAGCCTGTGTCTTTTTATAAGCCAGTTGAGTATTTCTCCTGTTCAGGTTTGCTATTGTGGGATTATCTACTGCCTGGTTTTTCATGGGTCCAACTAACTTTCTTGGGTTGGAGTTTTCCTTCTAGTGCTTTCTGTAGGACTGGGTTTGTGGATAGATATTGTTTAAATCTGGTTTATCATGGAATATCTTCTTTCTCTATCTCTGGTGATAGAAAGTTTTGTTGGGTAGTCAGGGTTGGCATTCATGGTCTCTTAGTGTCTGCATAATGTTGTTCCAGGACCTTCTGACTTTCAGAGTTTCCATTGAGAAGTAGAGAGTTATTATGATGGGTCTGCCTTTTTATGTTCTTTGGTTTGTTTTCCTTTGCAACTCTTAATATTCTTTCTTTTTCTGTATATTTTGTGTTTTAATTATTATGTGGTGAGGGGACTTTGTCGGGGGAGGTTCAGTCTATTTCATGTTCGGTAAGCTTCCTGTATCTTCATAAGCATTTCCTTATTTAGGTTGGAAAAAGTTTTATTCTGTGATTTTGTTTAATATATTTTTTTTGCGCATTTGAGCTGGATTTTTTTTTCTTCTATCCCTGTTACTTTTAGATTGGTCTTTTCATGGTGTCCCAAATTCCAGGGACATTTTGTGTTATGATTTTGCTGGCTTTAATGTTTTCTTTGACTGATGAGTCTATTTCCTCCGTTGTGTCCTCAATGTCTGACATTCTCTCTCCCATCTACATTCTGTTGGTTAGGCTTGCATCTATAGTTCCTGTTTATTTACCCAGATTTTCCATTTCCACTTGCGTTTTCTTTGTTTTCTCTACTTCAATTTTCAAGTCGTGAGGTGTTTCCTTGACCTGTTTGATTACTTTTTATTGGCTTTCTTTAAGAGATTTATTGATTTCTTCCTATTTTTTTGATTTTCTTTTCCTCTATTTCTTTAGGGGAATTTTTTAATTTCCTTTTTAAGGGACTCTATCATCTCCATAATGTGACTTTTAAGGTCGTTTTCATCTACTTCTTTTGTGTTGGGGTGTTCTGGTCTTCCTGTTGTAGGACCATTAAGTTCTGATGGTGCCACATTGCTCTTACGTTGTTGAATGTATTCTTGCATTGGCACATATCCATCTCTTACTCCAAACGGTGCAGGCAGTATCTTTGTCTCTTGGTCCAATTGTTGCAGTCAGTGTCTGTGTCTCTTGGAACAACCAGCACAGTCATTGTGTCTCAGGGAGTCACTGAGGTCATGGAGGATTGGTAGGTTTTGGAGTGGAGTGGGACTTGTAGATTACAGGGTCTGATAGAGGTTGGGTGGAGCAGTTTGCCCACAGAAGATTTACTGCTGATGTTGGTGCATCTGAGACTAGTGGGGAGGGGTTCTGGATTTTTCCCCTTGGCCTAGGACCCAGAGACTGGGCTGTAAAGCTAGGAGACTGATCACTTATTTCTTTTCTGCTCTGTTGATAAGATCTTTTTTTTTAAAGTAATTTTATTAAATTATAAAAGTTTCCATTTCCGCCCCTCTTCCCAACACCCTCCCACTCCCCCCACTCCCTCTCCTCCTCCCTCTTTGTCCCTTAGGGCAGTCAGGGTTTCCTGCCCTGTGGGAATTTCAAGTTCCTCCCCCTCCCTCCAGGTCCAGGAAGGTGAGTATCCAAACAGACTGGATCCCCAAAATCCAGTATATGCAGAGGAAACAAGATCTTTTTTTATAGTGCATGGTGATTATTATCAAGACTTATAATTGGTCAACATGAATAGAATACAGAATCTCAGTACTAAATGAGATATCACATATATCAAAGATCATCGTGATAGAGGTCAGAAAGATTTTAAAAGCCAGAGGCAATGACTGACTAAAGTGATAAAATATTTATCAGGTACAACAAGGAATTTGCACAGGTGAATTTACAGCAGCTGTAACAACATTCACAAGGCCTGGACAAGAGCAAGCTAGGAAAAATCTCAGCATAGGAAAGCAGCTATGAAGTCTCACCCTTAGTTGAATGATTGACAGCTGATAACTGTTGGGATAAGGAGACCAACCTTTCTTAAAGATGAGGCTCCATACTCATAGCATTAAGTAGACTCAATGGCTTTGGAAAAAGTACATAAAATTGAGAGATATAGTATAGTTAAAAATTTGTAGAGGAAGGGATGTTGTGTGGAATTATTCAGAATAGATTATATTTATATGTTAAATTCTCAAACAACAAAACAAACAAAAGCTAACATTATTGTAATTTAGCTTTAACGTTCCCATTTTAATTATGTACAATTTAAACCATATGCATTAGAAATTATCAATAATATTATTTATATACCATGTGATATCATTAACAAACAGAGTAAGGACAATGCTACAGGAGTAGAGCATTGTGAGTATTATTTAAGTTCTATTGGTACAAGGTCAAATTAGATTTTCATAACATTAGGATAATCTAAATGTAATATAACTCAATCTAAATTTAATTTCTAAGATAATTACAAGAAAAATATAAAAAGTGTTGAGGAGGGAATTAAAAAGATTCACCACAAAAATTAGGTTAAAATAAGACAGTACAGAAGAAACAAGGTCAAAACAAACTCCACGATGAATAGAAAAAAACTCCTGAAGTTAGACTCTCTTCATGTGTGATTACTTCAAATATAAATGGATTAATTTATCTAATAAAAACACAGAGATTAGCAGAGTTTTTTTAAAATGGGATCAACAATATATTACTTATAAGAGACCAATCTAATCTTGGGTAGCTTCAAAGACAGACAGATGGATAGATGGATGATGTGAGATTCCCATCTGTATGCTGTGAATACCATTGGTCAATAAAGAAACTGTCTTGAACCTGTGATGGAGTAGAATAGGGCTAGGTGGGGAAAACTAAACTGACTGCTGAGAGGAGGCAGAGTCAGAGAGAAGCCATGGAGCCCTTTGGAGAAAGATGCTGGATGAAACTTTACCTAGTAAGCCACAGCCATGTGGCAATACACAGATTATTGGAGAAGCATAAAATTAATACTTGAAAGCTAGCCAATAAGAAGCTAGAGCTAACAGGCCAAGCAGTGATTTAATTAATACAGTTTCTGTGTTGTTATTTCAGGAGTTTGGGGAGCCAGATGATAGGCAAACAAACAAACAGGCTTATACAGACACACACACACACACACACACATACATGCTGAAATTAATTGAAAGGGAAAGATGAAAAAGCTATTCCATACAAATATCTTAAAGAGATCTGGGGTAACTAAACTACTATCAAATAGACTATAAGTCTAGTGGGATGATAAAGAAGGAATGAAATAAGAATGAATGTTTCTTAAATTTTTTAATATTAATTGAAATTTCCAATCCAATCAGTTTTTCTTCCCTTTTCTTCTTCCAGTCCTGCTACCCTACATAGCCTCTCCTCCCTTATCTTAAGAAAAGAGCAGGCCTCCTATATATATATCAGCCAGCCACAACATACCAAGTTGCAGTAAGGCTTGGGATCTCCTCTCCTATTAAGACTTGGAAAGGCAATTTAGTCAGAGGAAAGGGTCCTCAAAACAGGTAACAAGAGTTAGAAACCGCCCTTGTTTCAGCTGTTAGGAGTCCCTCAAGAAGACCAAACTACACAATTACATATATGTGCAGAGGGCCAAGGTTAGGCCCATGCAAGCTCTCTGGATGACGGTTCAGTCCTTGTGAGACCCTACGAGCCAAGGTTAATTGATTCTGTGGATTTTCTTGTATTGTCCTTGGCTCTTCTGGCTCCCATAATCCTCCCTCCCCTTATTCTACAGGGTTCCCTGAGGTTCACCTGTGGAGGCTGTGGGTCTCTGTATATGTTTCCACCAGTTGCTAGGTGAAGCCTCTCTGACAATTTGGCTATCCAACATCTAGGAGTGTAACAGAATATCATTATGAATCCTTTCATTGACTTTTCCTAGTCATGTTTGATTCTAGCCTAGGTCTCCATGCGGCCCAGTCTCTGGGCCCTTGCCCCTCTGGCAGTTTCAGGAGTGAGCTGTCTTTCATGGTATTGGTTTCAAGCTGGACCAGTCATTAGTTGCCCACTCCCATAATTTCTGTGCCACCTTTATCCCAGAATATCTTGTAGGCAGAGTAAATTGTAGGTCAAAGTTTATGTGCCTGGGTTAGGTTCCCAATCCCTTCACTGGAAGTCTTGTCTGGTTAGGATCCATATCTCATATTGCTAAGAATCTAAGCCAGAATTCCCTCATAGATTCCTGGGAGTTTTCATTGTACTAGGTTTCTAGCTCATGCAAGAAATACCCCTGATTCCAGTTGTGTTTCCTAGTACTTCTCCATCCTCAGCTCACCTGATCTCTCCTATTCCCAGGCCCATACCCTTATCCAGATCCCTCTCCCATTCACCTATGATATCTATTCTATTTCTCCTTCACAGTGAGATTCATATGTCTCCCCTTGAGCCTTCCTTGTTACTTAGCATCTTTGAGTCTGTGGATTGTAGCATTGTTATCCTTTACTTTACAGCTAATATTCCCCCTATCAGAGAGTACATACCATGCTTACCTTTCTGGGACTTGGGGTAGGTACTTCAGGATCACCATTGCTAGTTCCATCCATTTGCTGGCAAATTTCATGATGCCATTGTTTTTAACAGCTAAGTAATACTCCATTGTGTAAATGTACCACATTATATTTATCTATTCTCCAGTTGATAGACATCTGGGTTGTTTCTATTTTTTAGCTATTACAGAAAAAAGCTGCTATGAACATAGTTAAGAAGTGTCTTTGTATGGCAGAGTGTTCTTTGGATATATACCCAGGAGTGGTATAGCTGGGTCTTTAGGTAGGTCAATTCCTAATTTTCTGAGAAACTGCCATTTTGGTTTTCAAAGTAGTTGTACAAGTTTGCCCTTCCATCAGTACTGAAGGAGTGTTTCCACTGATCCACATTCTTTCCAAAAATAATGAAAGTTTTAATATCACAAGATTATGTTACTAAGTACGCATTTATACATTGAGTATCAGGATGTGAAGAAACCAGCACCATCTAGAGAACATTAAATGTTACAACTGCAGACAGAAAACATTACAACAGTTTCTCAAGGGATTAGTCTCATGAAACTACTATCCTACAGCAAATATTCCAGAGAACTGAACTTAGATGCTCACAGATATTTATATACCAATCTTAAAAGCACCATTTTTCATAATAGCTAAGATGCAGAACTAGTCTGAGAGCCTATCAAAAAAGGTACTATACAGGTAATTTTAAGACTTTTAGAGAAAGAAAATTTGATTGACACTACATGGATGTTTCTTGAAAAAACAACATTAAATAAAATAGGCCAGAAATAGAAAGACATACATGTGAATGGCCATGGAGCTGTGTGGGTGGGGTGGCTGCAAAGCTTAGGCATTAGGGAGAGAATTTTGGTTGGACCTGATAAATGAACATGTTCAGCAGGTAGATAGGCGTGATGGCTACCCAACATTGTAAATATTAATGCCACCCAATTATTCACTTTGAATGGTTAAAATGATACATTGTAGGCTATATATATTTTATCACAATGAAAAATTCTCTGGGGATCTGCAGTAGGAGAAATCGCACAGTAGTATAAGCACAGCACTCATGACAAGGGGAAGCAAAAGCCTGCTGGGGTTTGAGGAAGAAGTGTCCTACTAGCAAATGCAAGTCTCCTTACAGTTCCTATCCAGGTTTCGGCAGCTTGTGTATGAAAGCACAGCACCTTAATGTGAATCCATCCACAACAGGGTTACTGCACTGAGGATTAGAATATCGATGGAAAAGATAATCCTATGGCGCCATTTGGTTTTTATTTTGAATTGAAGAATGCCTCTTACCTCTGCCTTTTTACTACTGTGTCTACAGTGTTCAGTACAGTGCTTCAGTACCACGGGAAGAAATCCAGAGAGACATCTCGCTGTACGTGTGAGAGTCTGAGCTCCATCCACCAGTGCACACATAAAGACAGCTGGCATTGCGTGTACATCTGTGGTACCAGCATTGAGTGTGCAAGGGCAGAGACGGGCAACATAGAGACAGGCAGATTTCGAAAACTCAATAGGCCACTTAGCCAGAATGATGAGTGTCCAATTCATTGAGAGTCCCTGTCTCAAGAAAAGGCTGAGAGTTTTAGAAAAAGGTATTTGACATTCTGCCCTGGCCTCTTCACACACGTAGGCATGCCCACCCACATATACGCACGCAACACACACACACACTCCACAAACACAAAGTAATTGTTCACACTGATTTCATAACAACAATCACAGACCATTATCGTATACTTAAGTCCATGTTGGTCAAGTGTGATTCTGTCAGCTGTGTGTGTGTGTGTGTGTGTGTGTGTTTATTTAAGATGTATGTGTATACACATATATAAATATATACATACATAAAATAAATCTCCTATCTCCGGTGTGACTTAGAATTTTTCCTAGATAAAACATTAGGGTGAGCCACTCTGGCAGATGTCAGAATTGATGGGTTAAAATCAATAGTAGCTGGACTTTGGTCCTTATGTAAGGAACATCAGTACTCACTTGTCAATTACTACTTGCATTGATCGGTCATGTGATCCTTTCATACATTTAAGCTTTAATAATTTTGTTTTAGCATCGATTAAAATAAATCTTTAAACAGCATTTAAACAAAGGTATTAATCTGTGATCGTGCCTGTGTGTAGTATTTATGCAATAATAATAAGTATTAAAGGTCCTGGAAGAGAGAAGAGGGCTATAGAAAAGCTGCTGTGATGAGTAAGTACAATTCTGCTCTTAGAACTGAAGTCCATCTCCGTGATGAGGATTACACAGTTTATCAATATAACATTACCGTTATTCCTGTTTTATCTTTATGTCGTGTACTTTAAGGGGAAAAAGCTCTAAACTAAATTCAGAATGCGGCAGGCTCCTATATACACAGAAGGGACAGCAGACAAGTTCACCCAAACAAGCTCATACATTGACAAGCCGACATGTACAAATACAGATAGCATCTAAACAGGGCAGCACAGAGAAGGCCATGTCAAAGTTGCTAAATTATTCATTTGCTGTTCTGCAGACTGAACACTATCAGGTAATAATCTGTAATTATTAATAAATAATTTAAATTTTAATAGCTCTGAAATGAAATGCTTAATTGCATCACAACATAATTAATGAAATTTGCCTCAAACTTTAAAATGAAAATTTCTTCCTGCAATCATTCTTGTTCATACTTTTTCTTGCCCTAGATGATGGGAACTTAAAGTATCAATAAAATGACCAAATACTGTGCAATGTGTATATGTGCTTATATGTATGTTGTGGTGTGCAAATTTTGGCATGGTGCATATATGTGGCAGAGGGGAGGTTGCTCTGCAAATTTTGTTATTCAAAGTATTGGCAAAAGTAATAAAATGGACTTGGCCAACTCATCTCTGACAATAAACCTGGCTGTGACTTCCCTCATGTGATACAATACTATGCTCAGTAAATACATGTGTGAATTCATGCTGAGAAGACAAAAAAAGGAAGGGAGGTTATAAACATTCAGGTACGTCATACATTACTAAAATAGTTTGGTTTTTTGATCTTGGAATTCATTGCCTCCATAGGCAACAGTTTCAATAGGATTCAAAATATATTCAGATCTGTAAAATCATTGGTAAAACTGGAAATGGCAGAAACCAGGGTCACAAGACGAAGATAAATACACTAGTCACCTTTCTTGTTGCTGTGCCAGAATCTATGACACAAGAAACTTTAGGGTATGGGGGTTTATTTGGGCTCCCAAGTTTATGGACACAGTCCATCATGGTAGAGAAGGCAGAACAGCTAGGATAGCTTTATCCTTGCTGAAAGGTGTGCAGGAGACAGCAGTTCCTCCCACTTTGGTAGATGCAGCACATGACTTTCAAGGTTCCTTCTCCTTGATTTCTGCCAGACATGCTTCATGATTAAGGGTTCCGCAATATTTCAACATTGTATCATTAGTTGGTGACATATAATTTAAACATGTAGTGGGGGTCTTTCAGATTCAAACCCTAGCATATGAAGTACTTTTCATTATACCTGTAGATCAATGCGCTCTCAGCTCTCATCAGAGAAGGTTCTATTTATAGTAGATGGTAGTTAATATAGTGACCCACAACTGGCTAAGGTGTAGACAATAAGAAATTGCCTAGCACTCAGCTCAGCCATAAATGGAATATATATGCCATGTATCCCTAAGCTTCAGGAATCATTGCAAAATTAAAAAAAAAAAAGTTGTAAAAACTAGATACAGGCAATGGATTACTATAAGGAAATACCTTACAGACACAGCAGGAGATTTACATTAAAATAAAACTCATAGTGACTGTAACAACATGCATAAGACTTGTATAAGCCCAACCCAGAACAAATCCCAGAATGTAGGGGGGTGGTGGTCACACAATCCTATACCAAATCCTGGAGTGACTGGCAACTGTTAAGTTTCTTCAACTTTTTTTTTAAAAAAAGAAAATATAAACTTGGGTAGATAGGGAAGGTGGGTGAACCTGGGAAGAGCTGCAGTGTGGTGGTGGTATGTGGATATAACCAAAACCCAATGTAAGAAAGAACCAATGCTCAAAGAACTAATTAAAAATACAAAACTCAAAGCGAAGCTTTGTGAATCTCAGTACCTTTTGGGGCCAGCCAGTCCTCTGGCCCGTTAGATTTGTCATAATAGGTCCCATTGTGAGTTAGGAACTCTGAATATGCTCATTGTCCCTAGGGTTACAGGCCTTCTCAACCTTCCTTTGAGAGTTCAACCTCCCTCATCTTGGTTGATATGTGGCCCCAGCACACACAGGATCAAGGTCTTCTGAAGTTAGGAAGAGGCCTAGTGTAGAACAGTAGGATGGGCTAGGAAGGAATGAGCCATTCACTATGGCACTCATGGAGTAGTGGGTGGGGAGAGAAGCAGGGGTGTTCACAGAGAGAGCAAAGACTCAGTAGGTAGTGATGAAGCAAAGATGGAACAAGGGACAAGAGAGATGGCACATGAAGTGAGTGCCACTTAGACCTACAAGGGTCTGTGTCAGGTGAGACTTGATTTAATGTATAGACACAATTTAATGTATAGAATTCTGGAAGAATTGATGTGCTATCATTAGTCTTATTCACAAAAAAAGAGGCTAAGGCATTAGACATTTAAATAATTTGCTCTGGGACATCTCTGTTGCCTGCACTGGGAATAAGGCATAAAGTTAAGATAGGAAACATCACCAATTTCGCCTCCTTTGACTCCTGAGATGTATAGACCTATATTTATCCACAAAGGAGTAGAAGTGAACATTTGAAATTCTGAGAAACTTTCCCAAAGCCAAATGCTGCTGCTCGACTTTACCAAAAAGGATCTTAGACTCAGTTATTCATTCTGTTAGTATTATTCTCCAACCATATCCCTTCCAAGAAGACTATACCTACCTATCACACACCTCCAGGTTTGAGTTTGACAAGCCTTGCATCATCTGAGGGGATGTGAGTGGGTATGACTTGGATAGAGGACTAAAAATCGCTTATGTGGTTGGTCTTACAGCCTATACTGCCTCTTCCTAGAAAAGCACCTTGGGGTGGAGCAAATTGTCAACATTTGAAAGACGTACCAGCCAGATAGAGTAGCCTGAATCAATCCTTTCCCTGCAGCCAGAGTCAAGTACAATGCAGGCTGAGCTGTGGTGGTTTTGGATCTGTAGCCGAAGCAGAGGTACCAGCTGATTCACTGGCCAGTGAGCGTGGGAACACCAGTTTACTGCTGTTTGATACCAAGATTGCATTATTGTGACAACAGCTGACTAGTACCACTCTACCATCCTACCTTCAGGCATCCTGAGAGATGGACACTAAATTCTTTCCATATCACTTAGAGTGCTTAGTGAATGTAGCTTCACAGGTTCTCAAATGCTACTCCAAGCAGATGGTTCCCCTCAGGCACTGTAGCACACAAATTCTGGATCAATTTCAGCACAGCTGTGATGTAAATCCATCTTTTGGACTCGTAACTTCAGAGTTCAGCCACTGAAGTAGAAGACCCATTAAATATGAATGAGCCTCTGCCTGAGTCCCCTACGAAAAGTCCTGCAGTGGCTGGAAGCAGTGGCTGGAAGCAGTGGCCTCTGCCTTCTGAGCCATTCATTCTGCCTCTGCATTGCTTACCACGGTATCCTTGAGTTATTATTTCACTGATAACCTGAGTTGGGCTTCAAACCATTATCCCATTCCTCATCTAGCTCAGAAATATATGTAATTTAATTTGAGAAGACTGCCCAATGATTCGTTTAGAGGTAACTTCCCTATTACTTTTCCTCAGTACCATTGGAGACAGTTTGGTCTTAGGCACGATTTCTTGCCTGTGCGACTGCTTCTGATTGAGATTTTCCTCCATCTAGGTAAGAGGATAAGTAAGGGCAAAGGGAAAGCCCAGTACATATTCAGTTTCTAGGCAGACTATGAAGACTACACAGTGAATCTTACAAACGTGATCTGATCTAAAGCATTGAGTGTCAGACAACAAGGGTTTAGGATAAACCAGATATTGTATAAGACCTGTCATAATGGGAAGCTTGCAAGAACTGAGAGTGCAAGAGGTGAGGTTTGCAGCCCAGCAGATGGAAGAGGCTAGGTTAGAAAGAGTGCTACCCAGGAAAGAGTGCTAGGGGCTCTGTCTGTTCCCTAGCGACCTGGTGAGCCGAGACTGGTCTGGCCAAGGCAGAGGAACGAAGATGAAACCACGGTGTGGTAAGGATCAGGCCATTTTCAAGCTGCCCACTTCACCCATGCTGCTGCCAGAGGTGTATGGACGAGCCAGACTGTCGTCTCAAGTGGTGCCCGCCTGTCCCATCTGGTCACATCCAGTCTAAGTACCCCCATTGCTTTCATTATGACCAGGATTATTTTCTCACATTCCCATGCCCTTTTATATTGATATTTATAATGCAGTGCTCAATCATTTTAATTCAAGCTTTTAGTGCTAAAAGGTAAAGGGGCTATTGGATTTCTCTTCCTCTGTAGCAGTCTGAAGCAATTTCCCTTCCTTTTCTTCCCATTCATCAATAAATTATTACTACTATTATTCTAATGAAAAGAAAAAATGTGATGTGGGTTCAGGATTATATCTAATTTAAGATGGGCTTTTGGCATGTAGCATACATTACAAGAGGATTTACTTACTATCTCCCTTTTCTATCAAATAAGCAACTGAAAGGAAGATGAAATTTTTCTAGAAAATTCTAAGAATGGATTGATTTAGAATTCATTCCTTCATCATTCTTGAAAATGTGAGCTCAATTAATGTAGCCATTGTTTCCCATAGGCTATTACATTGCAATTATTTACACAAACATAAAATCCTTTAGTTGGCCTGTCAGACTGATCTCTTAAAAGTTCTGATCCAAATACCTGATTCAAAATAAGGAAACAAGAGGGCTGTTTGGTGATCAGGAGTCTAAAGCCTTATTCCACAAGGACTCCATATTTGTTGGTGGAATGGTGGTTAATGGTGGCTGTCAAGTTGATTGGGTGAATAAAATGACTTCTGTGTCTGTCTTAGGGAGTTCCAGAAATAATAATGAAGGCTGTGATCTGCTCAGTGGTTTAATATATTGATTGATTCATACAATGAAAGAGTGATTGGAAGGTGAAAGAGATGAGGGCTAGTTGTAATACGTTGGTCACAGAGGATATTTCTTAAGTGTTTTGTACCTGTGTTGGTCCTTTCTTACATGTCCTTCTTTCTGCTTCCTCCCTGTCTTGAGTTGAACTGTTTTATTCCATCATATACATGCTTCCATGATGAACTGATAACTCCAAAAACATGACCTAAACCAAGTCTGTCATCCTTGAAGTTGTTCCTGTCAGATATCTGTTCACTGAGATAACAATAGCTAACGATAGAGAACGCCTTGTAGGGAAGGAAAATGATGCCTAGGAGCTTGTGATAGAGCAGGCAGGAAGCCTCAGGTTCTTTCTGGCTTGCTTGCTTGCTTGCTTGCTTGCTTGCTTGCTTCCTTCCTTCCTTCCTTCCTTCCTTCCTTTTTTCCTTCCTTCTTTCTCTCTCTCTCTCTTTCTTTTCTTTTTTCTGTCCATCTGTTTTCTTTATCTTCTTCTTCCTCCTCTTCTTCCTCATCCTTTTTCTTTCTTTTTTTTTGCTTTTGTTTTTGTTTTTGTTTTGTTTTCCTTTTTTTGAGACAGGGTTTCTCTGTGTAATAACCCTGCCTGTCCTGAAACTCTCTTTGTTGACCATCTTGGTTTCAAACTCAGAGGCCCACCTGTCTTTGCCCCCAAGTGCTGGGATCAAAGGCATGTGCCACCTTGCTTGGCTAACCCTCAGTTTGTTTTCCACTTGTGACATTCACTAACTTTTGGAAACTTCCACAACCTTTCTGACTCTCAGGTTTTCAAAATGATTCATACCTTATAAAGTTTTTGTGATACTTAAAATAATTTGACTAAAATTCTTTCCCAAAATTCTTGGCATATTATAAAATTCCAATAGATACTAATTGCTTGTGAATACCATGTAGTATATCCATGGAAGGATGACTAGAATTCTAGAGAGGAGGAAACCATGACTTAAAGAAATATTATTCTATGTTTATAGAATAATAAATTAAAAATAATTAAAGTTTTATTTTTATATCATTGAGGTAGCTCCAAGAAAAATATTAAAAAAGGACAGACTAGCTGTTACATACTTAGGAAATGTTCCATAAAGAGATATGGCTGCAGAGGCCAAAAATGACACACACAGGTTTGGCCAAGGTACTCAGTGTTTAAACCCTTCACGAGTCCTCCACCACTTGTGGGACTAAATTTGGCCAACCACACATGACTCGCTGTGACCAACACCTTGCAAGAGTCTCCAGTTGTTACTCATAAGACTTCAATTTATGCTCTCTGTGCAGGAGTCATATTTACTCATACCACACGTCATTTTCCTTCACCATATTATTAGCCATTCTCCTCTGCTTTGTCACAATAATTTCGAGTTATCCTGAACTGAATGCACCTGCCCAATGTCCTCTTTCTCTCTCTTGCTTTCCTCCAACATTCACGCTTTCATGGATCCTATACCTTTATATCTTGATTGATTTTAGCTCCATGAGTTTTCTGCAAGAGGGCGATAATTTAGGTAGCAGCTTTGGAGCCTGGCCTCTTCTTCCCTGGTTCCCAAACATGGAACACAGCATCCTAGAATCCAAGACAATTACTTGTTAAAGCCATACTTGTCCCCCACCCTTTGTTTTATTCTCTATGATCATTGGCATGGAGCTGTTTCTTGGACGCCAGTCTTTTCCTGTGAAATAAGCAGGAGTAATCTCTCAGACTTGGCATGGATTTTGGAAACTGGGTTTTTGCTCTTGCTCATAGTCCCCCAATTTTGTTCTTAAGCCCACTTCTTACCTCTAGTTGAGGCCTTGATTTAAGTTTTTTTATATTCTGCAACTTGTTCAACTGGATAGAGCTATTCTCCAATCTCCAGTGTACCCATTCATCCATCCTTCTCACTTAAAACCCATATCAGTATTAGATGTGAGCAAATCCCTCCTGCCCTGGAGCCTGAGGTTGACTTTTATACCCACTTTCTCACAAACCACACAAGAAGTATCTGGAACAGAAGTAGGAAATGCTGTACTATTTATTCTTCCTTAAGGAACTACTTCCTTAAAGGAAGATGTAATTATATGACCTTTACCAATTCCCTCTACATATATCCTGGTGTGCATACATACACTCTGAATTTAAGTGGTACAGCTATATTTGAGGATCTTCTGCATCAGAACTAATGTGGTTATTAAGTAATAAGTAAAACAGCTTTCACCAAGTTAGAAGAAATTCAAGGCATGCTAAGTTATCTTCCCTAAGTCTTAGTGTGAAATTAAAAACTGTCCCTTGCATAAATGAACCAGAGAATAGCCGCTGAAATGAACCAGAGCCAATGATCAGATGGCAGAAGGCAGAAAGTAGATTCAGTTCAACACTGGGAGATCTTCCATAACCGAAACATGTGCTTAGAGGAAGAGGCTCTCATGAACTAATGAATTAGCCTGTTAGGGAGACATGAGTAAAGGCAAGCCAATCACATGTCAGCATTGCTGTGGCAGGCAACCGTTTCTTGAGGATCATCTTGGTATGATGTTTTTGAAAAGCAAAAGAACCTGGGTCATGAGAAGTCAAGGAGCATCTAACAAGAATCCTTAGAGATATAATTTCTGTGTACCCATCCATATCAACTACTTTGTGCTGCTAAGACAAAACAACCCTAATAAATACAACTCAAGCAGAGAAGGACTTATTTTAATGAGGGGCTTGAGGAGTCGAGCATGGTGGGACAGTTACAACTACAGGAACTTGAGGACACTAGTACAATGGACCTCTAGTCAACAGTCAGAAGAAGATGATTGCTGGTGTTCAGACACTTGCTCCTATTTATTCAGTCCAGGACAGTGTTGTCCACTGTTGAGTTGACCCTTCGACTTCCATTAAGCTAATCTAGAAATCTCCTCAGGGACTTGCCTAAAGGCTTGTTTCCATGGTGATTCCAAATCCCATCAACTTGACAGGCATTACCATTACTCCATCTCATTTACTTACCTTGTACTTTTAATTGCAGTCAAGTCAATCTACCTATTTTCTAAAACCTGCGATTTTTGCCCTCTACTTTATCCACACTATCTGATATGCCTCTTCCCCTGCATCCCAACAACCTTAATCCACGAGTAATTGAATTTCTAGCTACAACAATCTCCTTGGCGAGGTCTTAAATTACATGTGCCTCACAGTTTTTCATATGCTACGTTCTGAATATTGGTGACCCCCTCACCCCAATTCATATGTTAGACCCTAACATCTAGTGTGATAATATTAAGAGGTTTGGTATTTATGAGGTGGTTCACTTATCAGGGTCTCAGGTTTAAGAATGGAGTTAGTGCTTTTATGAAGGTGATTCACAAAGTTGACTTATCCCTTTTACTCTGTAAGGAGGTAGCTAGGTGTCATATTGGATGCTGAGAGCAAGACCCATTGGGCACCAAGTCTGCTGGGACCTTCTCTTTGTGCTTCCCAGTCTGTACAACTGTAATAAAGCTTTGTTGCTTAAGAATTATTTACTCTCTGGTGTTATGTTAAAACTCACAGATGAATGGACTGGAACTAAAAGGGAAAAAAAAACTTTATTTCATCCTGTCATCAAAATCCACTCATCTGATGAGGTTTCAGCCACTCTATCACCACAGTTCCTTGTACCAAAATAGTCCCTTGTCACAATTACTGCAGTACTAATAGTCCTCTGGTTTTCCTTCTACCTCATGTGGTCAAATGCAATACCCAGAATAATCTTTGAAACTTGAAAAGTACTGTTTCTCCAACCCCCACTTCAAAACTCTGCAGATGTGTATTTCCCTGGGGTGAAAGTCAAAAATCTTTCTGGTTGCTTTCAAAACTTCACAACACCTGATCTCTACTCATATTGGGGACTTTTTCTCAACTCCCCTTTAACGTTACCATCCTACTATCATAGACTTTCCCTCCTCCCTTCCTTCCTCTCTCCCTCCTTCCCTCCCTCCCTTCCTTCCTCCCTCTCTTTTTCCTCCCCTCACCCCTTTTTCTTTCCTTTTTTCGTTTGGTTTTTGGATACAGGGTTTCTCTGTAAAACAGGCCCAGCTGTTCTGGAACTCACTCTGTAGTCCAGTCTGGCCTTGAACTTACTGGTCTCTGTCTCTGCCTCCCAAGCCACCATCACCTGGCTTTATCATAGTCTTCCTTAAAAACTGTGCTGGTCATCCCAGCTGAAAAGAAAAAATGCTGTCTCTTCTGGAGCAGCAGGGTCACTAGTCCCACTTCTTTCAATTCTTTACTTAGGTCTTACATTCTAATTGACTCCATTTTTTTTATTTCTCTTCCCCCCCGCCCATGGGTTGAATGTTATGCTCTGCTCCAAAATCTCTCTGATGAAACCTGATCCTCAAAAGTGATGGTCTTTTAGGTGGAGCCTTTTTGGAAGGTTATTCATTCATAAAGGTGACCTCTCAGGAATGGGATTAGTGCCCTCACCGGAAGAACAATAATGCTGGCTCTGCCCATGCTCCTCTATCATCCAGCACTAGGGAGGCTATGGCAGGAGAACTGGGGAGCTTCAGTTCACAGAGAAAGGAAGAGACCCAAGGTTTCAGTCTCGTTAGCATACTGTCAAAAAAAAAAGTCTGTATTTTAAGACATTTGGTTGCCTGGTGTCTTGAACTTGGACTTTCCAAGCTCCAGACATGTGAGAAACAAATGCCTGCTGTTTAAATCACCCAGTCTATGGTATCACCACCACCACCACCATTATCACTACAACTCAAACTGATAAGGACCATGTGGTCATATTAAAAACATCTATTTCCCTACTGTCTTACATGATTAACTTATATATGACACAGTTTTATTAGGTTTTAGAGATCTAGTCTAGTCTCTAAGTAGTTTATAAGCTTTTAAAAGATATGAATTCCACCCTACTAATCTTTTATCACATATCACAATTTTTCAAAATTACCAGAAGCAAAATATATTGCTAAGACGGCCTCACATGAGTAAGATGGTGTGAGGTGGTTGACTCAATTAGAAAAGATTTACTATTCAGGGAGGTTGGTAGGAAAATCATTTGATCTCAGCAAAACAGCATTTATTTAAAGGGCCACATGCTAACACAGTTCTGCCCAGGGTTCTGAGACACAGCTTTATAGACCACTCTTTCAACGGAAAGGGACTCTGAGATTGGATGATCCAGAGTCATATATCTTCCTCTGCTAAAATATCTCCAAACAGACACATTATCTGGACAATTTAGGATAAAAAGAATGCTGGCAGGAAAAGGACCTTTACATTAGACAGCTTTCCTACTGTAATAAGATACGTGAAGCTGATAGCTTATAAGAGGGAGAGTTTATTCAGTTAATGCTTTTGAAGACTCCAGGTCATGGTCAGGTGGTCTTATTGCCACGGGTCTCTGGTGGGGTGATGGGTGGGAGTGGACAAAAGCACATGGTACAGCAACACACCTGGATTAATGACCAGGCAGGTGGTCAAAGAGAAAGCAAGAATCAGGGCCCTGGATTTCCCTTCAAAGGCATGTACCCAGTGACCCAAGGATGCTCTGCTGGGCAACAGGCCCTAAAAGTCTACAGTACCTCCCCCTCCCAACAGCATCTTTAACACCTATGCAGAGGTAGGCATCTTGGAAGACACTTCTGCCAACTGTGGGAGGTGTATGCTTTCTAAATTCTCCATTCTGGATTTTCATTGCTATTGAACTCTTAAATCAAATTCAGATGCCTGCGGCAAATGATTGGAGCTTCATTTAATGAGTATTAGTTACATGGAGGTTACCACAGAGATGAAAGACAGAAACCATTTTGCCTCTGGAAACATGATCCTGTTTCTTAGGAAGGAAGCACAGCGGCCCTGCCCAAGAGGGCCAGCTCCCTTACAGAAGAGGAAAGCAGAGGACATCAGTAGACCGACTTCAGTGTACGAATGTACTGCAGCCGTTTTCTACCCTGCCCTGTCTTTTGCTCCCGGAAATTCCCTCTATGTTCCTCTATGTCTTCCCAAAACTCAATTTTCAGTCAATCTCCTGGTTATTACAAAATAGATCAAGATTTAGATAAGAGTAAGGGAGACGGCTCGGTTGGTACCTGCTGTACAAGCGTGACGACCTGAGTTCTGCTCCCAGAACTCACACTAAAAGCTGGGCGCTGTGGTATTTGTTTGTAATCTCTATTAATCTCTGTATTGCGTAAACAGGGCTAGAAGGATATTTGGGGCTTGTTCAGCTGCCAGTCTAAGCAAACCAGCACTCTCCAGATTCAGTGACGGACCTTGTCTTGAGGATGATACCCATAATTAAGCTCTAACTTCTATAAGCACATGTGCACACATACACACACAAGCACATGTACACAAACACACACACATGCGTGCGCGCGCACACACACACACACACGCGGATTAACTAGAAACGTAGCTGTTTGTGCCATGCGGGAGTTTTGTTTAGATGTTGTTATCAATGGCACAGCATTGACTAAACATGAGCAGAGTGTGTGACACAAGCAGACACATCACAAAAATCCGAGCAATTCCAACCTTGCTGGTAAATTTACAACCCTGGTTGCTATGTCTTTGAACAGAGGCTGTTCATTGCAGACTATGAAGGTAAATTCCGAAGACCTACAACATTGTGCTGCCGCTCTCTTGCTGCCTGGCTCTAAGCGGTTTGATTCTAAACTTGTGACTTAAAAAAGAAAAAAGCATCGCTGTTCAAATGGTTGATCTTTATGTTTTATAAAATAAAATGCAAAAGAAAAAAAAAACCTCCAAAACACACAAGCGTTGACCACCATCCCCTGAACTTCTGTGACTCTCCCCCTCCCTGCTGCCTGCCTGCCTCAGTCAGCTCCTGGCTGAGTTCAAGGTCTCCATCCAACTTCTGCATCTCAGTCTGGCTCTGGCTTCCCAGTTGCTAAGCACCAGTCCAGGGAGCGGTAGATTCCCACACATCCTGCTGAAGGTTACAATTTCTCTGTGAGTACTTTCCATACCACTCTATTTCAAAACATATCTCTTTGTGTTGTTCGTATGTCCTTATTTGTTTGTCTTGTCCGCCAGCCTGTGAGATCCTCAAGGACAGAGACCATGTTTTATTCATCTTTGTGTTTCTCGCAGTGCTTATCACGATGCCGAGCCAGATAGGCCTCAGCAAATGTGGGTTGAATGCCTGTCCATCAGAAAATTCCCCGCATGTACACAGCCAGCCTTGCAACCAGCTCCTGATGCCTTCCTCCTTTCTCTCGGCACAGGCTCTGCCCCAAGACAGATAGGATAAGGTCTGCACAAAAGCAGCAAAGTGCTTAAATCAATGACTCTCATAGTGGGCCCTGAGTAAATGTTTGTTGACAAATTGAATGCCTAAAAGGAGATTTCACACCCTTGTCCCTGTCGAACACAGCCACTGCTGGAAAAATACAGCCTTTCCTAGTGGGCTCCTAGTAGCATCTACTTACTGTCCCTGGGCAGACCCTTGGAGACTGAGCTAGCTGATCTTAAAAGAACTGGTCTCCTGCAGAGACCACCTGGGTCACAGGGTGATCAGGACAATTAGTATCTTAGCTCTCCTAGTAAATTACGGGATGATCCATTAGTAGGACCACAGTGAACTTCATCCTGAGACCTAATTCAAGACTATCTGTAGCTAGTTGCACATTGAGCACCAAGTGTGAACAGGCTATGGTTGGGTTGTCCCTCCAGGCAGCGTGGACTGGGCATTTAACCCCTAATTCAACAGTGCTTGGAGCGGGGGTTTAAGAGGCGTGTAGATCATAAAGGCCCCACTCTCATAATGAGTTAATTATAAAGGGTCTTGAGGCTGTCAATTTGATCCAACCCACCTACTCTCTTCTGACTTTTTTACTTTCTGCTAAGACCTAATGAAGTGAAACCATCCCTAGAAGTGGTCCCTTGATGGGGAACGTCCCAGTATCCAGAGAAATACATTATGTATTGCGCTTCTATATGTTCTAATTATGCCCTCAAGTCATCCCAGCTCAGGAATCCTCTCCTAGCAACACCAAATGAACGAAGACAGGCCCCAAATGCCCCCAACAGGCTCCCCAAATTTCACTAAGCCACACCTCCTGCGTTTTTCCATCTCTTAGCAATTAAATACCAACAAGTCCCTGCTCACACCCTAAGATTTTTGCCATAATTTCTTCCACTCATCCCTCACTCCAGAGAAAAGAGTACATGACAAACTAGAAACTTCTGGTCAGAAGGGGGAGAATCAAACGCCCGGCATGCTTTATAAATTCTGTAGCTTGGCTTTGATCTCAAAGCGCAGCGCTGCAGGGTGCTCTTAAAATTCTCAGGAGTTTATGGGGTCTGGGTGTATGTTCGAATTCCATAGCATCTTGTTCCATCCATTCCTTAAATAGCTACATGGATGATAGTTTCCCCATTTTGCAAATGGCAAGCTGGGCAGTAGAGAGTTTGCCACTTAAAAGAGAGGCTAATGGTGAAAGACAAAGCTTGTGATCCAAGCACTGACTCCACAGCGGCCCCTAGTGAGCGACCTCGGCACAGCCGTTGGCTTTCACTAACCTAAGCTGCACTGAGGGCCACCCTGCCAGACATGCTCCAGCTTCCGTGTGCCACCATTCTTGCTTGAGGGAGTTCTGCCAGTTGAGAGAGCTACTTTTGAGAACACGTACCGTTTCTGTCTTTGCTCCTCCCAGTCACTGTGATAAACATTTCCCAGAAGTCCTTTAAGCCTGCTCCATTAAATTCTTTGCTCCAGAATCTAGCTCTTCACCTCCACTGTGGCTCCTCCCCCCCAACCTGCGCTCTCCTTTTTGTCCCTCACACCCTGGAGGACATTTTCTCTTAGCAAGCATTGAATGGTGTACACCATTCATTCTAACCTGCTCAGACCACCAATCTATTGCCAAATATCCAGTAGACAGCTGAAAAGATTTTAGTTTCCCCCTTCTTGTTCGCAATTCTGTGACTCAACCATTAAATGAATTCTTTACTAAGAAGACTATTGAGTATCCTGGACAGTTCTTTCGTTATTTCAGCACCTCACCCTCTCAGGGTTAGAAATGCTCTATCCTTGGCATACATAATCTTCCCCCTCAGAAAGATAAACACAGACAAAAAGTGGGAAATACAGGTGGGAGGTAAAGAGAGGGGGCAGGACAGGAGGACAAATTCATGTTGGTAAGTTTTTCTTTTTCCTTGGTAGGAAAGCAGTAATCTGGCTTTCTCATTACACGAGCCTCTGATTTTCATCCATAAAGCTGCTCTATCCTATTCTTTCTGGAGTGGAAAAAAGACCCTGCAAAGCCACACACCCTGCCAGCTTGGGATGCAAAAATGATAGGGGACGATCTCAGCAACTCGGCAGGAGGAGTGCATGTCAGTGGAATGCAATCAGGCAATGTCAAGTCCAGCAAGGAAAACTCGCGTTAACAACGCCCCTCTGCTTGTGAAAATTGTAGTGGCTGGGAAGGGAAAATGTATTTGAGAATACAGCCAGTAATAAAGTGTCTTCACTGGGAGGCAAGTTATAGAAGAGAGACATCGTAAGCTGGATAATAACATTTGAGGTCCTAGGGTCTTCCTGACAGAGACAAGGAAGCTCAAGGTTGGGAACATCCCTGGGAGCTCGAGTGTCACAATGAAAGAGGACAAGACTTGAGTGACCTGGAACAGGAATCAGCCCCCTTGGACTTCTTTGGGTGGGTTATGCAAATTTTATACCTTGGATCAGACTCAAATTTGAAGTCTATAAAATAATAATAAAAATAATGTTTGCCTTGGAGGGCAATGCCTGATGATATCTGAACAGTTTTTGTTAAATATCGGCTGCTTCCATAGGTGAGCCCTTCTTTTCTCTTTAGGCCTATTGTCATTTCTTTCCAACAACCTTGTCGTAGACAGGATTGCCAAGCAGAGACAGGCAAGTCTGCAACTGAGCAAATCCTGACATTTAGCCCCGAACTTAAATTTTACAAAGAGAAAGTCTGGTTGGAAAACATGGTAGAGAGTCTCTTAAGACCACAATGATAACTGTGTGATGGCAGTTCTGACAATAGGAAGGTGAAAGCCAGAACTAGGACAAAAGTCTCTTTACCTTAGAGTCCCTGAGGCTTCTTTAGGACCCTTGCCTGTCACACATGATTTCTGTGAAAATCTTTCACAAGGCGTGGTTGTTAGTCCTGCCATTTGACGCATGGGCAGTGGCTATCATTTTCAAAACAAGGGGGAGTGGACCACAGAATACGACAGAGTCTCTCGACTTCCTGGTGTTGAGGTCAATAAGCAACCTGAGGCCGTTGCTTGGGACCCAGATTTGAGACCAACAATCTAGAAGACCTCAAATAATTTAAGAGATTTCCCGAATATTCCTCAGCAAATTTGGGAAGACCCACTCTATTTTCCACTTCCTGAGGATCAAAATAGATCAAATATAAGCCAGGGTTGGCAGCTGGGTAGCAGGGTAACAGGAAGCACTGAAGTGGCCCAGCTGAGGAAGAACTAGGGGAGGGTTGTCAGCGTATATATGCACGTTAGTGTGGGACTCACTTCAATATTCAACAGCTACAAGCTGTTCCGAAATTTCACATCTTAGGTGACCTTAATAACTCTTGCTTTAAACACTGAATGAAATACCCATGCAAGGGAAAGAACTAGAATAATAGAAAGACAATTCTTTATCCTTCCTGAGTGTCCTCTCTCACCCCCGAGCTTTGTTCCTGTGTTGATGTTGTACGCCTCGCTTCCACAGTCTGCTAGGCGCTGTCCAGAGTCGAGCATCCTGTTTTATTACTCTGGTTGGCTCACCAACCCTTGCCCTTGTCCCTTCACAGCCATAAGAAGCACAGATGTTGCTGGGTCCCAGGTTGGCTGGGTTCTCCTAGGAGAGTGACTGACCAGACATTTGCCCTGTGCTCAATTCCCCCGGCCATAAGCCGTCTGGAGCAGAAGGCTGCCCTTCCCAGGAAGGAGATGGCAGCTGTAACAGGTGTTAATAAATGCAGACCCATGGCCAGCGGCTGGCGTGGATCATTTTATTAGGCAATCATATATTTTCATTAGCGATGGTGATGAAGCGCTTAGGCTTTTATGGGGTGTTTTAATGTTTCATTTTGCCACCAGACTTTATTACCATGCCAGCCTATTTCCTGCTGGGGCAGGCCGTGCCTACTCTCTTCCTCTATACAGAAGCCTCTCAACATTTCCTTTCCCCAAAGCTGCAGCCGGAAGATAACTTCCCATCTGCTTAAGGAGACAACGGGACCATTAAAGGCCATGGAGTCAATGACAACCCCAGCTCATAATTTTTATGTCCTTGTTGTAACCTGATGCCCCCCAGAATGTTATCTTGTGGTTAATGACTTAGGAGAAGCCAGAGTGACCAGGCAGCCACACAATGTGCACCTGGCCCTTGGTTTGAGGAGCTAAAAATGCTTTAGGAATAGAAAAATATGCCTTCTCTCTCGTGCCTTCAAGAGTGAGCGTTAGGGTGACTGAGCTAAACACATTCTTGGGTTATCTAATACTCCTGCCATGTGGCACACAGTTGCACAGAAACCAAAAATTCACAGTGATTCCCCTAAGGTCACACAGAGTGGGAGCTCTGAGTTTCTAGTCTCGGAGCTGAGTTTGATCACCTAGGCTGTGTTGGCTTCTCTGCCAGGCAGGATCTAAAGAACAAGCTCTAGGAAACGCAATAGGAACAGTCTCTACTGGGGAGCACCAGAGAAGACTTGGGGGACCCAATAGATCATCCACCTCTAGTGTTGCAGATACAGAAATTGAGTTGAAGGAAGGAGGAGTGTTTATCTGAACTGTCAAACCATCTAGGGTCATTTATACAACTACCAGGCAAAATAACCATCATATGTTCACTGGACCGCAGGGAGTTCAGCACGGTGAGAGATCCCAGGAATAACATGTTCTCTGGGCTGAGGTTAGAGATCAACGAGGTTAGAGATCAATGCCACAGTCCTTGCATAGTGCACACAACATCCTCGGGTCAAGTCATAGCCCTTCCAAGAAGGGGTTAAAAATCTCTGCTAATTACATGCAAGTATTGGTGTGATATAATTTAAACCTCCTGTAAGATGCTTTGGCAGCAGTGTTACGGGCTATAGATTAAAAACATGGGATTTGGAAAAACTCATTTTCTGCATTTTCTTGGCAATGTGGTAAATTGAAAGAGTCAAAATTTTATAATCATAAAATCAAGGTTCAAATATTGAACTCACCTTCAACAATGTGTTGTTTGGGGTCTTTGTTTTCTAAACTGCAAAATGGGAGTAAAATCATTTTAACATGTGGAGAGAAATTTTGGTGCTACATGTAAAATGCTTTGCCACTAGCATAACAATCAGAAAATATGGGATATTTAACATAATTACCATAATCATATATAGAGAAGAACAACATTAGGACTGTGGTGAATATGACTTTCAAATTCTCTCCATAATTACTGGTTTCCTTCAGTTTAAATTACCTAGGAAAAACTATATTGGACATGAAGAGGCGAAAAGAGCCCTCTGGTTTTATAATCACTGTAGCTATGGTATGCTTGCAAAATAAAAAGGGTTAAAAAAATAAGTTAACAAAGGTCCTTTATTGAGAGGGAAGCAAGAATAAGCTAGAAGGTTGGTTTTCTGAAAGGAATTCATGGCAAAAACATAAAAGAAGAAACTCAGGCTGCCACTTTGTTCCCTTAGATATTTAGTACTGGTCTTTGTGTATGTTTGGTCGCCAATAAATGTTTGTGTGATGTGGAATGAAGGGGCTTGATAAACCATTAAAAATGTCCCTGTCTTTTTTGAAGTTCAAGACATACAAGAAAAGAGGGTTGAGAAGACTCAGGGGGAGTCTGTCTTCTCCTCTCTAGCCAACAACAACTCTCTAGTTGTTATTAGAGAAAATGAACACTGCATCCAGATACAGTCCCTGTGTCCATGTAATCTTTCTAAAATATTTCAAGAGAGTTAGACTCATGAAATAACCCATGGGATACTTTTTAATGGCAAGTTATGAAATGTAGGAAAAGGAATCTTAAAACACTTTCAGGGCTTGGTTAACAGATGGCTCCATTTGAAACCCAGCTCGGTTACATATAAGAAAAACTACCTGGAAATGCAGAGTATTGCAGACCCAACAATTAAGTAGATAACTACCAAGGCTGCAAGACTTCTCCATTTGAATAGAAATGAACAGACCATGCTGAATGTATCTTGTGCACAGTACTCTATGATAAATTTAAATATTTGTTTTTATTTTATGTGTATTGGTATTTTGCTCACATGTATGTATGTGAATATGTGCATGTCTGGTGACCAGAGGTCAGAAGAAGGTATTGTATCCCCTGGAACTGGAAGTACGGGCAGTTATGAATCAGTGGGTGGATGTGGGGAAGTAAACCCAGGTCTCTGCAAGGGCAACAAGTGTTCTTTACTCTTGGGCTGCCTATCCAGCCTTTCAAGACTTTTTTTTTTTTTAATTTTGGAGAGGCCACTCTACTTGTTGCTAAACTCTCAGAGTGTTAGCTTCTAATTTCTTCTGAAGAAGCATCAGTTCCTATAGCTATATTTACACATATCTCCCACCTGAAGACATGGCCTGCAGGTGTCTACTCAATCAAAAACAACCTATCCATGTTTTTACTGCATGTTTCTAGGTCAGGGCTGCTGCTCTTTGGTATTCAGCTCTCTGCCTTTCAGTATTCCAATGTTCTTACTCCAGTCTCTTATAATCCCAAGTTTAGTGCATTCCAAAAAGCCGCTGGATGCTTCTAAAGAATAGAAGAGTAAACCACGCAGTGGTGGCGCACACATTTAATCCTAGCACTTGGGAGGCAGAGGCAGGCGAATCTCTGTGAGTTCGAGGTCAGCCTGGTCTACAAGAGCTATGTCTAGGACAGGCTCCAAAGCTACAGAGAAACCCTGAATAGAAAAATCAAAAAAAAAAAAAAAAAAGGAAGAATGGAAGAATGTAAGCCTAAAAGTCCAGGGAGACACTCTACCATTGGATTGGTGAGCAGAAAGAGGGGGCATTTCTCAGGAATACTGGTAACTCCATTACTTTAGTGCCTTATTCTGCTTTCCTCAGTGGAGTGTTTTACATATGGACATCTACAAAAGGGTTCATTAGGTTTGTCAGTCAGGTAGGATTTCAATCTGTTCCTTAAGCTGCTTCTTTTTCTGTGCCAGTTGTGCGTATAGGGAGGTGGAAGAGGATTCTGGGAGAGGGGGAAGCATTGCCTTCCGTTCCTTTATAACACATGCCTAGAAGTGATAGGTCTGAGAAAAAAACCAACCAGGAGTGATGGGGAAGGAGGATTGATAGGGATAGGAAGGAAATAAAAGAAAGCAGGGTGCATGAGAGCAATCAGAAAGCATTATATAGATGTACAAAATTTTCTCAAAGAGTCCTAGCACTTGGGAGGCTGAGGCAGGAAAATGATGAATTTTGTAATATCTTTAGTCATTGGATGACACCCTGTCTCAAAAAAACACACGGTAAATGCGTGTCCTATAGAGATGGAATATACTTTGTTACATATCTTAATTTACTTTAATTTTAGACAAGTAGACAAAGACTTCTCTCTCTAGAAAATATAGAAGGTCACTGTGAGTCCACTCTTCATTTGGGACCCTTATCTAGTAAGATGCTGATGGTGTCATACAGAAGTGCACAAGAAGCCAATGTGATACAATAACTGGTAAACGCAGTTTACATAGAAGATAGTTCTGTGTACTTGAGAGCTTCACGTTGGTGGTAAATGGCAGAAATGAGGACATTTTTTAATTAGGGTTTCATCCTCACAAGGACCTGATAAAAAGTGACCCACCAGAGGAACTTAGAGCTACTGGAAACTCAGAAGACAGAATGCTTACATGGCCTCTCTGCTTTATGTTTTTTATATTGCACAATCAATGTCAGTTTGTCTAAGGTGGGGAAGATGTTAATTTATGTGCCCCGTCCTAATCTATTACCTATTGTTGTAACTAAATACTACAGACATAGGAGTTAAAGAGATTAGGGTTTTTTTTTTTCTAGGCTCATGGTTCTGAGGCAGGGAAATACAAGAAAGAGTATTTCAATCATCTGGTGAGGGTTTTCAGTCGCCAAAGTAAACACCTTGCTTCTTTCCTTAGTGCGCAGATGGTAGTATTTGTGGTTCAGTAGCTACATTCTTAATATGCTGTTAAAACCACAAACACCAAGGCTGGAAGTGCTATGAGAACAATGTAAATAAAGGGAGACCTGGACGTACGGCTGTGCCGTATGCACATGAACTGAGCACAGGTCCCTTGGAAATGAATGTGCCACCGGAAGATATTTGGAACGATGGCTTTTCTTCGTGCACACAAACATGTTAATGGTATTCAAGCTCTACGTCTTCAGTGGCTGAGAAAAAGTGACTGGCACATTCCTCAGCCAAAGAGCACCACACGTTAGCATTCCCATCTGCTTTCCCAATCTGGGGCCCCAGGTGACAAATAGTAAAAATTATTAGGTACGGCAAAAGCTAGAACACAATACGTACAAGTAGTCCTGAATACGTGTAAACAGAAAGAGGAGCAAAACAAATTTCAAGTAAGGAGTAATTAATTCTAATTAGGAGATGGAAAAGATGCACCACAGGAACGTAACCTGTGAGAACAGGGGTTCATGCTGCTCCATTAGCTCCTAAGGATGCTTAGCAGCAAGAACATATCCGAGTTTTATTTTCATTATCTTCTTATCTCTCTTCTAGGAATGTGGCTCGAAATGGCATTTGCATCTGACCTCTCCTTGTTGCTCAGAGATCCTACGCCATGCTCATAACTTCATTTTGTGTGTCTGTCTCTATTGGTCTTGAAATGCACTCACACTTTCTCAGTACTACATTGAAACTGGCCCACATTGCTCAAGGATCAGCCAGTATTACTTCAGCAGGGCTCACAGTAAAATATCTTTAGCCGTATGTTAATTAGCACAGTCACCTCTAACCAAATCGATTAGTTGCACCATATCCCAAGAGTCTGTAGATTAACATGGTTTCATTTACTTTGATGACTGTCTTGATGAATCTTCAAGCTGTGACTCTGTTTCAGTGAGAAGCGGTGTAGAAAGTTCCAAATTTCTATGCTTCTCAATACTCTAGCTCAACCTGTTTAAATGGCCAAATTTCCAGATTACTTCACTCAGATGTCAAGCAGGCAGAGACTCAGTGACCAGTCCCCAGGAGTCTGAGGCTTTCTAATCTAGGGAGACAGTCACCTGGGTACTCTAGAGTTGTCTGTGGCTCAGGGCATCATGGAATAGATTACACGGAGCTAGAAGATGTCCTTTCAAGGACTCAAATTACTCACCTGGCTTTTCTTCCACCCCGGTAGATCCCATTACTGCTTTCAGATGTTTGCCCACTTTTGCTCATCTCAAAATGCCCTCGCTGTACACCTGTGGTTTAGATCGAGCAGTCAAGAAAGGTCATTGAATAGGAGGATGTGAAACGTCCCATATCGCTGACTGCATGGAAATGGAAATGTATAAATGCAAGGGCCCCCTCTGACAGTGTTTCTCCCCCCGAAAATAATTTGAAATAGCAATAGCTGTGATTTCTGCAGGGCTTAATACTCAGTGTTCCCTGTCCTGGGTAGTTCAGGCTCAAGATCTCATTTAATCTTACAGTAATCCTGTGCGATAACAACCACTATCTCCATTTCAAACACTGAAATTGGGACTCAGCAGAGTTAAATAAGTTGCCCAAGGTCATCCAACTAGGAAGTGCAGATGGGATGATTAGATCAATTGTCTGGCCACAAAGTGTGAACCTTCCCCACTGTAGGAGGCAACTGCACATCTCTAAATCCTTGACGAACTGGCTAAAGGGTCACCTAGCCTGGAGTAATCTAGACCCTGGAGATAATTGTCAGATTCTCTAGCTCTAGAAAATAGCAGTCTAAGCCACTGTGGACTCTGCTGGGCTGAGACTGACATCTACTAAAACTTCAGAAGTCCATACTGAGACACGAGTACAGATACGATTACATGAACCACTGAGTCTTTTCATTGGTGAATGGAGAAACATTACAGAGTTTACTTTTACAAATTAAGACTGGCACTACATTGACTTTTATGAGACCACTGCCACAGAATTGGTAGATCCTTGGTCAAGACATTGTTATACAGCACATGACTGTGTGTTTCTTACATTTTCATCATTGTTTCCGCTCATTGTGTGTGGCATTGTGTTAGGGATATTCCTAATATAAGCATTGTTCATTTATCAATTTAGTAAATTGATTTGTGAGTTAGAAAATGAGTTTCAATGGTATATGTGACAATATCATTATCTATTAGTTACATGGTATCATGATGCATATATGTATGTGGTCATCATGTTTTCCCCCCAAAGCAATTCAGAATGAACAGCTAGAGTGAAAATGTCTTTATAGGAATATAATATTACAAGAAAATCAGGACTGCCACGCAAGACAGAGAAATATATTAAAGGTGCACTCTTTACTCTCAGTAATCTTAAAGTCCAGATGAAAATATGAAGAGTAAATCCGTGATAATAATGGTCCTACATTATTGGGTTAGAGTTCATCATTTACATACATCAACAGCCATGCTGGTCTGGACACAGAAAAACCCATGAAGCATCAGTCCTACATAGAAAACTATAGGCAACTGGGGAAAGCTGGGAACAGGAGGGAGGGTCTTCTCTAGATAGAGAACACTGATTGGCTGTTGTCCAGTGCCAGGCAGACATGCAAGTAACATTATATAGACTGGTCAGGCTGTATTTAGGTATATCTGCCTATATGCATATACATTTATAATTAGTGAAAAGGAAGGCCATGAATTTGAAAGAAAGGAGGAAGGGATATATAGGAAGGCTTAGAGGGAGGAAAAGAAAGGAAGAAATGCAGTAATTATATTACAATCTCAAAAATTAAAAAAACATAAAAATTAGAGGTCAATCAACAATTATTTTTTAAAAGTGTATCTGAGTTACAACTGAGTTAACAAAGACCTCCCAGAGCTTTAATTGTATTTTTGGAGTTTTAAAATATATCATTTCAGTGAAGTATAAGTTATAAAAACTGTAAGTAGAAATTTTGACATAAAAATGTGGCCATAAAACTTCTCCTGTAAGAAACAGACCATCCCCAGAAATCTAGAAAACCTCATCAGAGCCCCTCCCGGCCACTAGCTCCTCTCACTAAAGTGCTCACTGTTCTACCAGCTGCCACTTACGGAGAAACACTTTTCTTTTTTAACTCTATATTTATAAAACCTGGATCATGCCGGGCAGCACTCGGGAGGCAGAGGCAGGCGGATCTCTGTGAGTTCGAGGCCAACCTGATCTACAAGAGCTAGTTCCAGGACAGGCTCAAAAGCTACAGTGAAATCCTGTCTCAAAAAAACAAAAACAAAACAACAACAAACAAAACAAAACAAAAACAAACAAATAAAACACTGGATCATGCACTGTCTTGTATCTGAATCATTTTCCTAAATATTTTGTTTATAATTCACCCCCATTTCTCCATTGTCACCTGCCTTCAATGTCTTCTCAATTTTAATTGTTGCAGTTTGTTCAGTTACATGGTTTTTGAACAAACAGCCCATTTTAGCCGAAGTATTTGAAAGTTATTTATACTGTTAGGCTATTTTGCATTTCCATAGCAGATATATTAATTCCTTTTTATTGCTGAGTAATATTTTATGGTATGGACATGCCACAGTTGCTTGTCCATTTATGAACTGCTGAATGTTCAGGCTCTTTTTCTCACTATTGGTGCTATAGAAGTGAAGCTGTCATGAATGTCTATGTACCCATGTTTGTAAGGAAAGACCCTTGCGTTCCTTTTAACTCAATACTTGGGAGTAGGGTAAGTGGGTGCATGATAAAATTATCTATCTTGAGAGGTATCTGCTAAGTGGTCTACAATCTTTTCCACATAGCACCTATCACCTCACCTTAACTTGATATGACTTATTGTTTTTTTTTTAATTTTGAGTTTTAATCACTCTAATACCTTTGTGTTGGCATTTTCTGTTTTTAATCTTCATCTCCTTGGGGGATAAGTAATCTTTAACATTATACTTGCTCATTTTTCCGTTCCTATCTTTTCTTTAGTAAAATGTCTAGGCTTTCACTGGATTACTCGTCGTTTATTGTTTTAGAGGCCTTTAATACGATAAATGTCAGACCTTAGTTGAATGTACAATTGGCAGATATTTTTCAGTTTTTTCTCTTTTTACACTTTCATAAAATTAATGCTGATATAATATGAAAATAAAATTCATTTTACATGATGGATTTGTACATTAATCTTCATGAGTCCTGGAATCCTTTTAGTTTAAATAGTGTTTTTATCACTTTACTTTTCTTTTTTATATAATTTATTTCATATACCAAAACTATAGTAAATGTATGTTTCTTCTAGTCCTTTTTATCTTGTTTTTTCCCCTTCAAGTACTGGCTAAAAATGTCTAGAATCATGTTGAATAGAAGCAAGGACAGCTGGCACCCCTGTTGATGTTTTAGATATTTTACCAAAATACATTTGAGAAATATTTTATAAAAAATTACAGCAAACCTCAGAAGTATGAAGTTTGCTATAAATTTTTTTCAGCTTATGAGGTATTACATTAAGGAAGATTCCTTCCACTGTTAGTCTAACGAGTGATTATGACGAATACATGCTCAATTTTATCAAATGCTGCTTCTGTTTATATTAAGATAATCATATGAGTATAAGGAGACACATGAGAATTAAAGAGATTATGCAATGTTCCATATATTTCTTATTATTGTGTTATTATGTCTATATCTGTCAAAACTCATAGCATTAAAATTTTTTATGCAAGTTTCTGGCAGAAGAGATGGGTCAGTGGGGAAAGTGCTTACCGTGCATGTGTGGATCCTCAGAGCCCATGCAAATCTGGATGCAGGGGGAAAGCTCTGCAATCCCAGTACTCCTAAAGTAGGACGGGAGGTAGAGAGAAGAGAATTCCAGGAAGCTCATTGTCCAAGTAGCCTGGCATATTCTGCAGGAGATAACGAGAGAGCTTATCTCAAACAATGCAGAAGCCGAGGATGAACATTGGAGATTATCCTTTGATCGGTACACATATACAGTGGCACATGATCACATGCCTTCACACACATGAACACCAGCACACATTAAGACCAACACACATGAGATTTATTACTGTGTGATACAGTAAATCTTGTTAAAAAATAAAATTAAATTAATGCAAGAAATCTCCTACCGGAAAGCAGCTCTATTCTCCACTTTGTACAAAGATTAAGTATGACCTAAGTTTCCCCATGGATCACAAGTCTGAGATCTAATAATAGCACAGAATACATTTTACTGGCTCTCTTTTCACAAACCGCTCCCTATAAAATTCATACCATAGCGAAGTTTCAGGCTTTTCTTGAACAGTGCTTCTACAAGGCATGTATGCAACACCATACTGCTAACAAGACTTTATAGTTGCATGACCAAATTTAACAGACAAAAAAAATGCATTTTTCTGTCACCCAATTGTCCCCTTCATATAAGAGCTATAAAAGTCAGTGATGTGGTTAGACACGGACACCCTTCTCACTGCTCTTGGCCTCAAAGGCACACACCCTGGTATCTGTGTCTTCCAGGACTTTCCATAGTGCAGTAGTATGTGTGCAGTTTCATCATCCTTTCTCCATGACCTGAAGTATACTGAGTCTGTGGGTTCCGTTATATAGTCAGCTACCATGCTTTCTTTGTAATTGTCTTTCCAGAAGATGATTTCACTACCAGGATCAGTGTGGTCCTCTGGTGAGTTTTCTATGCTTTGCATACATACAACTAGAGACCCCTAAATATAAAGTGAAACTTCTACTTCTCTTCTTGACCCTAGTATTTATCAGTATCACTAGCTCCTCTGGGAAACCTGTAGCACCAATGCAAACACTAGACAAGGGCTATCTTTTAAAAGGGCGCAATCAAGATCCTTCAACGGAGATTTTTGGTTTTCGTTTTGTTTTTCAGGGTACTTTGTGGTGGCTAAGCCAGCTAATTAAGGCAAATACTGAAAAGCACAATGGTGGCCTCCAGTTGGAGCTTCCCAAGCTGAGACTGAATGAAGTTGAGCTTCTCAGATGGGACAGATGCTGAGCCTCCCCGGCAGCGACAGATCAGGGTCTGCTTGTGTTTTTCATATCTTTGTTTCCTGACTTTGCTGTTGTTTTCTACTGGTCGGAGTCCCCATTCAGAATGCCCCTCCCATGAAGGTCTGTGAACTCAACCCACATCTGAGAGAGGTAATGCTTACCTACAGATCATCCTTATCGCCCTTACAAAGACATCTTTCCTTACCTGGGTCACTGATCACAGTTGGCTGTGCCCTAATCTACTGCGGTCAAATGTTTTTCTCTGCCCAGATGTCACATGTTTTCTAGAACCAGGAGATTTCTTTGAGTACTGGGACCAGAGCATCAGTTCCCCAACTGTCCCTACATCCAGCTTCATAGAAAACTTTCCCTTCATGTAGCTCCATCGCAGAATTATATCAGATAACAAGTCCCTTCTTTACGTCTTTTCTCAGCTCAGACTTCAAAGAGCTAAAGCTTTTTGTAGTTCTTGGAAGTTACGATAATGGCCTCCAATGCATCTCCCCATTTATTCCTCGCCACCTGGCAAGGTGAGGTGCACTCTCTACAATTTGTTTGGAATTAGGGGTGTAAAACTCAACATGGTTAACAGGCTCCATCAGGTTCATTGATCTCAGAGTCTGGATTCAAGTCTTGGGATCTGGGCTCCATAGCTTTTTTTCTTTAATGTTTCACAAACAATCTAACAGTAGGGGTTGCACATATGTTTCTTTTGACTCTTATGCTATTTCAGTGAATTTGTGTCAGTATTTTAAGACTTGGGGAGTTATGGAGAAATCAGGGTCTCTACTTTCCTTTTTAAAAGATCTGAGGATTGTGTGGGTTGTATTCCTGCTTGGTAACAACTGGTCGGTCTAGGATGTGGGCCCTGATCTGTCACTGTGTCCAGCACACATCACAGTGTCCTCCACATCACAACTGAGCATCAGCTTCCATTTATTACAGTGTTCCTGAGGATTATAGAGCAATCAATATTTCAGGGAAAAAAATATTTTCTGTTACTCACGACTCTGTTGGAACTGGGGAGGTGCCAGCATAGCTGGAGAGAACTTCATGTTTACAGGAGAAGTAACAAAACTGTGTTTTTGTATAGATGAAGCTACTTACATATTACTTGAAAGCATTGTGTACCCAGCCAGGCTTCAGAGCAGTTCCAGGAAGCCCAAACCTAGTTTCTGTGTCTCTTGACTCTTTCAACATGGATGCTTTTCAAAGCGTTACACCCTTGCTCACAATCATCAAAGGCTCACTATGGCTTTCAGAGGAAAATCTGACAATTTCAACTTGATGTTAAGGAATCCAGGACAACACTTTTCTTTACAGTCCTGTTGGCTGCCAGCTCTCACTGTCTCACTGCAATTCAGTTGAGTTCTGTTCAATCCAATGCACAATGACTGCATGCTTGCCAAGAAAGTGACAATCTATCTGACCTAACAGGAAGAAACGAAGGTAGGATGTTCCTCCGCATCTTCCAGGCACTGTGTGAGATACTCAAATCCTAATAAGTCCAGCAAAAGACAGTGTGGAGGTCATTTTAGCTGGTCTGTGAATCCCTCCCTTCAAGTCTTCTTCTCTTTCTGTGACGCTCACACACGATCCATCATTTCCCAGCCCTTTGTACTTCCACACACTTGCTACCTCATTCCTTCGATCCCAGTCTTCTTCCTAAGCAGCCCTTTTGTCTCTCTGTTATTGCTCTGAGCTTCTATCTCATTACCCTTCCCAGACTCACTGTATCCAGAGTCACTCCTCACTCCCTTCAGAACAAAGTTAAGGACATCATAGTCTGGGACGTGAACTGTTTGGGCTCACTTTCTTCCTCAATACAATCGGAAGTTGCAGTGGAAAGCATTGAATATGTCATGTATTCTTTGGCCCCGTTAAAGTTGAAAATAGACTGTGAACCCAATAAAGTATATTACTTCATAAATTCTGCTCACCCAAAATCTCCAAGGACAGAAACAGTTTCACTGCTGATTGAGACAACAGATTTTCTAGACTTTTCTCCCAGACCAAATAGATAATAATTTATTGGACTATTCTAAAAATAACCCCCTCAACCTTGGTATCTGCATTATGTACAAGAATGTCCTGTACCATTCTTGGGCCCCTTCCATCTGCTTGATAACCAGAGTGCTACTGATGCAGAATTGAGGCTATTTATTTCTATATGTGTTCTAGGCATGACTCTTCGCTCTGCTACAGACGAAAAATAGTTGCTATCCCAACCCCCACCCAGAGAAAGCTGCATTTGAGCACTAACATTCTAAATAGACTGTTACATGGCAGTATATACTATACACGTGGCAGTATAAACTGTATGTGTGGCAGTATATATTGTACACGTGGCAGTATATACTATACACATAGCAGCATATACTATACACGTGGCAGTATATACTATACACGTGGCAGTATAAACTATACACGTGGCGGTATATACTATACATGTGGCGGTATATACTATACACATGGCAGGATAAACTATACATGTGGCAGTATATGCTGTACACATGGCAGTATATGCTGTGCACGTGATAGTATATACTATACACATGGCAGTATAAACTATACACGTGGCAGGATAAACTATACACGTGGTAGTATGTGCTGTACACATGGTAGTATATACTATACACGTGGCAGTATATACTATACACGTGGTAGTATAAACTATACACGTGGCGGTATATACTGGACACCTGACAGTATATGCAGCCAGTGATGTGAGACATTAGGTCCAGATCATCTGTACTCCTACAGATGTCTTTATGAATGACTCTCAGAGAAAGATTTTCTCCCATGAGAGTTAATCACATACAAACAGCAAAGGACAGAGGGATACAGATGGCCCAGTTAAGAGAGCATCCTAAAGTTTCAGAGGACCTGATTTTGATTGTCAGAAACCGTGTCGGGTGTCGCGGCACAGGCGTGGGCTCACGCAGGTCTGTGAAATGAAGACTCAGGGACACTTGAGAATGAACTTAGCCTTTGGCAGCCGCAGAGGGCTCCAGCCTCAAAGAGCTGAAGCACTTTCCCTTTGCCCAAGGCATTTTTATTTTTCTCCATATTTGCAATTAGTTCAGTTAATTTCCATACACTCAAATCAACCTGAATGAAGTTTCCAAAAACACAGTGCCAAGCACCAAGTCTCTATGGGGTGGGGAGGTAACTATGGCTTTCTGGGTTCCCTCCCAGCCAAGTTTGACATAGCTTTGTACCCTTGGGAAACTCTCAGACAATTTCACAAAAGGCGACAAAAGATGTCTGCAACATAAAGGATGGATTAGAGATAGGTACTAACTCCAGAGCTAGGCCAGGTGAGACCCAGTGGTGATTGGTGCTAGTTGCTAACTCTCTGGCACTAGGCCAGCAGGAAATTCTGTTACAAGGTCCAAAAAGACCAAGATGCTTGCCCAGTTAGGGAGTTAATTTAAATCATGAATCTCACACTGGTAAACAGTCTCTGCTACTTTGTTTATGGAATTATAAAGTTAGACAAAATGTTTTTCAGATTCAAGCATGCAAAGGTACCTTCTAAGTTGGTATGGCTGTGTCCCCTCCAAATCATACGTGGAATACCTTCTCCAGATAGCAGTGGTACTAGATGGAAGCTGGTTAGATAAGGAAGTCAAAACATTCATGAATGGAATTAGTGCCCTTATAAAATAGGACCCAAGGAACGTGTTTGCTACTTCTGCAATGTGCGGACTCAAAAGGTGCTCTCTGTGAGACGGAACATGAGACCTCACCAGAAATCAAATTGTCTAATACTATCATCTTAGAAATCCTAGTCTTCAGAATTGCTAAGGATAAACCTTAGTACCTGCCTGTCACCCAGCCTCTGGTGCTTTATTCCAGCAGACTAAATACACTAATGTGGGGGCGGGGGATTAAGGTCATGATGTCTTTCATCAGCTTGCTGGAGTTATCACATAACATCTCTAAAGGAAGATGGGAAGATGGTAGAGGGACGAAAGCATAGAGGAATAAAGGCCTGTCCCTCTCTCACATCATCAGCACTTTTACTAGTCTGGGATCTGTAGTGGTCTAGAATGCGTAAAATATTTGTATAGTATAATGAAATGGCTTCCAACTGGTAGTGTCTTAGCATTTTAACAATGACCATCGACCTCAGTTGGAGAAGCTGAGAACCCAGTAGCTCCTCAGTCCATGGAACTGGACTCCACTGCAGTCCCAATCTGGTGCTAAAGGAATGGATTGTTTCTGGTGGATCAATGATCATAACATCATCGGAAAGCTGAAAATGCTTAATTGTGATATCAGGTAAGAATGCAAGCAGCAGCAACAGCAGCAGCAGCAGAAACAACAGCAGCAGCAGCAGCACTCACCAGGCAGAAGTGAGAGAGGCAGACAAATGGCACTGAAATTTCCTTGACTCCTTCGCTATCTGAGTCACCTGCAAGAGGGTGCTTCTGGGGAAGCTCTTCTCTCTTCAGTTAGCACCTTCTAGGAATGTCCTCACAGAGTCATCCAGATACTTGTGACTTACTTACTAGTTGCTTCCAGATCCCATCACGATGACAATCCAGATTATCCATCCCAGAGTTGGAAGATGATCTGACTCTGTGCAACTGGAAGGAACAGGTACAGTGATTTCAGACTAGACATACATGAAGGTCTTAGAACCAATAGACTGTCCACAAACACCAGAAAAATCCGGTACTTTTCCCATTTTGGAGTTAGCTCTTCTTCCTCCTCCTCCTCCTCCTCCTCTTCCTCTTCTTCCTCCTCCTCCTCCTCCTCTTCGTCTTCTTCCTCCTTCTCCTCTTCCTCTTCTTCTTTATCCTCCTCTTTATCCTGTTTTGTTTTATTGTAGGGGTTATTTTTTGTTTCTTTGAGACAGGGTTTCTCTGTAGCTTTGGAGTCTGTCCTGGAACTAGTTCTTGTCGACCAGGCTGGCCTCCAACTCACAGAGATCCTCCTGCCTCTGCCTCACGAATACTAGCACTAAATGTGTGTGCCACCACACCGAGCTTCTTGAAGTGTGGTGGTACCTTACACTTATTTCTAGCTAATGAAAAGTGAGTCTTTACCACTTCAAGGCGAGACAGGAAAATGTTCTTGAAGGTTTTTAGTATTTCTCAACACCTCCTCAGAAAATCTAGATGTTATCCAAGATGGTGCAAACAGCAGATTGGTGGAGTTCTAGTCAGACTGGGTCTGAGCTACCATTTGGAACAGTTAAATCATCATGTACCCATGAAAAGGGTGATAAAAACATTTCTGTTGCACGAGCAACAGGAAATGTGACAATGCATATATATTCCTGCTGAAAAGTCTAATTTCTCCTGATAGTTACAGTGAGCCAGACAGCCACAAGGAAAACTATTCAATAGTCTCAATGTGGGGCTTTGACTTCAATCATGAGGTCCCTCAGTTATTCCCTGGTGCATTAATCAGTCATTCATTCCCTGATTCCGTGTGTCTGCAATAGGTCCAGGTATACATGTGTGATTTGAGAAGGCTGTGTGCCTGCCTTCACCCAGTTTCTAGTGACCAAGAAGAGAAGACACAGATGAAGGGAAGGGAATGCAGACAGAGAATTGAGTTCTGGAAGACCACCAAAGATGGTGCTCAGGCAGCATTAAAAATCAGCCAAGTTTTCTGTGGGGAGATGTCTAAATAGCAGTGATAACAAAGAACCCAGAGAAGCAAGAAAGTCTCTTTCTCTTATTTGGTACTTGCTAAGGGAGACATGGGCCAGTTGGTTGCAAGTAAGAAACTCTTCCTCTGAAAGAACAGGAGGCCACCCCTTCCCAGCAGACCTTTTGAAGTTGCCCTGTCTCAGGCATCCTAAATGCTGCAACTCAGAAATCACTGGCAGCCTCTCGCTTCCTCAGCAGTGGTTTTTGGGCAAAGGTCTAGACAGGAGAAAGCTTCGAGAAAATCTCTGAAAGTAATCAGATCTCTTGTCTCCTGGTGCGGTGTCCTGCTCATTAACTTACTGTGCAGACTCATTAATCCAGTGTAAGAATGTAATTAAAAATAATCTCCTTTTCCTGGAGAAGTGGAGAGGGAAGGAGGTGTAGAGTGGCGCAGAAACAGCGAGGCCGATTACCACAATGAGAACACGGCAATATCGGCTCCCCTTTCTCTTTATTAGAGATGCTGCTTTGTGGGGAACAGTTTTCCTTTGCGTGTGTCTGTCTTCCTAGCTTCTTAACTAGCTGATTTCACCTCATTGTTTCTCTGTGAAGCTGATGGGGAAGCCATTGCAATCCCACACCAGATAGAGTAGGAAATTATGGTCCAGAAATATGTGAGACATACCTGTGTCGGTGACTGTTTTTGCTTCTGTGACAAAATATGCAGCAGAACAACTTAAGGGAAGAAAGACATTTTCCGGGGGCTCACAGTTTAATGGGACATGCTGCTTTATGCCAAGTAGCCAGAATATGAAGTAGCTGTAATATGTAATATGTAATATATAATATGTAATATGTAAACAGAGACTGCTCGTTCATTTCCTGGCTGCCCAGATCCAAATAATCACACAAAAACTATATTAATTACAACACTGTTTGGTCAATAGCTTAGGCATAGTCCTACATAGCTCTTATATCTCAAATTAACCCATTTCTATTAATCTGTGTATCGCTGCAAGGCTGTGGCTTACTGGGTAAGGTTCTGGTATCTTTCTCTTTTGGTGGCTACATGCCATCTGACTTGACTCTGCCTACTCTCTCTCTCTCTAATCTCTTCCAGTCTGGCTATATTCTGCCTTGCCATAGGCCAAAGCACCTTATTTATTAACCAATAGTAATAAAGCATATTCATAGCATACAGAGGGGAATACCACATCAATAGTTAAGACAGCAATTAAGAAGAGAGACCTTGGCCAGAGCAAGGACCTGCTTATAAGTGTCAATTCCTGTCCCTATCTTCAGTGACATGCTTTCTCAAGCTTGGTCCTACATCACAGATGTTCTACAACCTTCCAAATCAGCAGCACCAAGTGGGTCTCAGTGTGGAAATATACAAGTCCAAAGGCACACATTTCACATTCTGGTTATACCTCTGAGAAAAACACCTCAGATGTCCCCAAGTGCCAGTCTGGAACCCCATTCCCTTCACTAAGCTGTGTCAGTTGTGACCTCGCTGGATCTGCAGGGTTGGCATATAGAGCCCCAGCCCCTGCTCCATGGTGGGTACATGCAGAAGCAAGATCATGAACAAATGTTCATGGAGAAACACGGACTTCAGAGCTGGAGAGTTGTTCTTTGAATTCTGTCTCTGCTATTAGCCTGTTATGTCACCTGGGATAATCAATAAAGATTTATGGGACTCAGTTGAACTGCTCATTAGTAAAATGGACTTGGAATATTCTTATTCACTCAATAAATATTGATGAGAGAGAGAGAGAGAGAGAGAGAGAGAGAGAGAGAGAGAGAGAGAGGCAGACAGTTTTAGATGCTAGGGATGTACCAACGAACACAACTTTTCTACACTCATAGATGTTATTTGCCGGTGGATCAGTGACGAAGATGTGCACTGCCTATTGTAAAGATGTCTTTAAAAACGAAAATCAGATAACTTAGTACCCAGTAGATGCTAAGAAAAATTTCAGCTGCTTGAGTGGTAACAGCCCCACTCTCAAGGCTGTTCCTGAAACAGGCTATAAACCAGAGAAGCCAATGCTGGCTTTCTGTACTTTCTATATTACAAGTTTCTTCCCCTCATGGACTATTATTCTCCTCATCCTATGCCCAGTTCCTGTTAGTGCTCACACCTTCCAAAGAAGAGCAGGACTTGGGGTTAATGTCAAACTCTTCCCAGGGACCTTGGATGTCATCAGGGACTCTCCTAGCAAAACTTGAAAACCTTGATCGAACTGTGTATTTTCAGTAGAGGTGGAAGGAACTAGAGATCTACTTTGGGTAGTTCCTTTCCTGTATCTGTCAATCACATCATAAAAGTAGTGTCTGGTACCCCAAGACAGGTGCTCCAATAAACCTGTCATAATCACAAGCAGGAGTAGGACATGAGAAGTGATGGAGGAGGATTATCTGTCTATTGTGTTATTTTCATTGGTCAATAAAGAGACTGCCTTGGCCCCTTGATAGGACAGAAAATTAGGTAGGCGGAGTAAACAGAACAAAATCCTGGGAAGAGGGCTCTGAGCCAGAAGCCATGGAGCCAGCCACCAGGTCAGACATGCTGAATCTTTTCTGGTAAGCCACCACCTCGTGGTGCTATCCAGATTATTAGAAATGGGTTAATATCAAGATATGAGAGTTAGTCAGTAACTAACTCTCTAGAGATAATGGGCCAGGCAGTGCTTAAATGAATACAATTTGTTTGTTGTTATTTCTGGGACTAAGCTAGCCGTGCGGGAGCCGGGTGAGGCGAAAAGCAGGCCTGCCCTGCAGCCCCTCACTACAGAGAAGAGGCAGTGTTTTTCAAGCTAAGACTCTGAAAGACCTAGCTGCAGCTTTGGAGTCTTTCATTGGACAGGACTGATAGAAAAGCAGAAGATATTCCTGAGATAGCACCACTTCCTATTAATTCTACTTGAATCTACTCAAAAGTAGCAGGACCAGGTTAGCAAAACAGTCCCAGATGATTTGCTGTGCAGCATGGTCCCTCCAATTTCCCAGTCAGGTTTTTCAAAACTGGATATGACACATCTACCCAACCTTGGAGAGAGGTAAAGTCACAAAGTCAAATGGTAGAGCGCAGAAAGATACTTATAGCCAATGTGCCCCTGATATCCAGTTTCACTGTCGATGACCAAATCATTCCCGAAACTTCAAGGGTAGCTTTCTGCCTGTCATGGAGGCAAGATTATGCCATCAGTGAGCAGAACTTTGAAGTACAGGAAAATATAGACTATGTTACAGACAATTCTGGAAGAGGGCACCAAGCGTCAATGACTTTGACTATTCTCCAAGGATATAAAAGACAAGAGCTGTCTTTCTGAAGAAAGATACCAAGGGAAAAGCAAAAAGGGAGAAATCAGCAAGTAGTCGAAAGATAAATGCCCCTCACTCAGCACCCTGTCCTAACAAAGGTTCCTTCCATTATCTACACGGGACAACAACTCCCTCAGATTTGCTCCACATAGTATTTTTTACTTCTGTAAAGTTTACTGATATCTCCAGATAACTCAGCAGACTCCAGATGGCTCACCAATGAAGCAGACAGATTCCCTCCCCCCTTGAAGATATCAGCTCTATCAGAAGGCAAGAGAAATTTGGGGGGAACAGTTAGAGGCCAAGGAGAGCTCTCACTCTGTGGTACCTGACATTTAGGGAAGAAGATTCAGCTTCCGTGAGGCTTTTAGACTTTCTTTGCAAAAAGAAAATAACCAATATTTCTCACCATAGCTAGATACTTACCTGCCTGATTCCAACATTGAAGATCATACTAGATGGTCACAACAAACGTAGGTGGAGTATGTTATTTTTTTCTCTCTGTCTCTCTGTCTCTGTCCCTCTCTGTCTCCCTGTCCCTCCTCTTTTACTCTCCCTCCCCTTCTCTCTCTCTCTAACTGTTATGTATAGGGACATGCTTTTGTGTGTGAAAGTATGAGGTCTACTTTGGATGTCTTCCTCGGTCATTTTCTACTTCTTGTTTTTAAATAGCATCGCTCATTGAACTTGGAGCTTGCCAGTTTGTCTAGAGTAGCTAACAAGCTTTGGGGACCTGCCTGTCACTAACACTGTCCTTCTTCCCTAACACTGGATTTACAAACATGTTCAGGTTTTACATTGGTGCTGGGAATGCAAACTCAGGAACTCATACCTGTGCAACAAGCCCTGTTCTGACTTACTCCCCAGCCCTATTACTGCTATTCTTACTGATATTTTACAGAAGAGTGAAATGAGGCTTCAAGGGAAGAGGTAGCAGCCCAAGGTTGCTTATTATGGGCAAAATAAAAGACATCTGCTTCCAATATACCATCTCACAGAGACTTAACAATATTTCCAGAAAGTAAGCCATTGTATATTCTGAAAGATGTAAAATTCAAAACAACTTTGCTGAAGCACAGAAGCTATGATTTCCCTTCACCACGGAAAGAAGCTTGATCAAAGAAATCACAACTTGACATCCTACTATGTGCCTGGAAATACTTCAGGTTCTTCTGCCATTGGATTATGATCATCTCAGCAATTGGATATAGTGAATGTTCAAGTTACGTGCTATTTGTAGATGTTTAAACTCACTGCTTACATATGCATTGTACATGTGTACTTATATAAGAGAAAGCTAGAGGTTAAAGTCAGGTATCCTGAATTTTTGAGATAGCATCTCTAGTTGATCCTGGAGCCTGCAGTGACCTCTGAGTATCCCCCCCCCCCCGGCTCCTCATCAACTTTTTTACACAAATGCTAAGGATGTGAACTCGGGTCTTCACGTGTGTGCAGCAAGCTCTCGTTACTACCTGAAACATCTCCGCAGTCCCAGGTGGTCAGTTTTCTAGTTGGCATCCAGGACCTGAATTAACCCTGAGCCTACAGATGAAAAGAGACAATGAAGAAATGCAAACCTGGGCCTGAGGGTCCCCAGCCAAAACCCACACTCTGTGTTGCTCAGCTCCTGTCATGAATTCAAGAAGAATGCTTGTATTTTCCTAAAAGTCAACAAGACTAGAAAGGCTCACTGCAGGAGCTGAGGCTGAATTGTGCCCTGATATCTGGCTCTCTCTCTCTCTGTGTGTGTGGGGGGGGGAGGGTGTGTATGTGTGTAGTGTGTGTGTGTGTTTGTGTGTGTGTGTAGTGTAGTGTGTATGTGTGTTGTCTAGGGTACAGAGGGGTTCAGCATATTTTCCTATCAAATCCCTCCTTCGGTAAGAAACATGCCCATAAACTACAAATGACTTGTTTGGCTAAAGGCACCGCGTATTTGAAGGCACTACTAGCAAACAGCTTAATTGCAGCAGACAAGCCTTGCCGTCCCTTCAATAGATAAATAGCTGTCACAGAAGGCATTAATTGCAATGGCTTAAATATCTGCCGTTTATTTACAGTCACAGGAGCTGCAACTGTTTGAGCATCCAATGGAAAGGGCTGGCTGACTCCCTTTCCACCCTCCTTTTCCACACCTCCCCATACAGCCCTGACTAGTCTCTCCAGCCTACCTACCTCCTCCTAGCTTCTTTTGGGAGCTGTGCCAGATCAGCGTTTTTTATTTTATGTTGCCTGATTTATCTGTTCTGCAGAGCTTTCATTTCGACTTGGAGAATGTTCAAAGTAAAGCTCACCCTGTTACAGACTTAATTGGACCATATTTCAGTCCCAGTGTATCTGTTCAGAGTGGCTTCCTTATCCCGGGTCCATAAACTTTTATTAAGTTATATATCAGCGAATATACATATATATCTCACTAACGTGTTTGGGATCTTTTCTTCCCTTCCTTTCTTTTATTTTTCTCTCCTTTTCTTTATATTGTTTTTATTTTCACCAGAGAAGAGACATGCCGTATGGACTCAAGGGATAGGCACCAGAAGATATGCATTTCCTTATCTTTGTTTAAACCAGGAAGGACTGGACCACATTAACCTCAATTTAGCACAGCCAATAGATGTCAGAGTTGGGATTCTTCTAATTTCCATTCAGATTATTGGATGTGTTTGATATGCTAATTCTCCATGTGTACTCAGCCCCTAGAACGCTGCCTTTCAATTGCACAACTCCTGGAGGGAAGGGAGAGAGATAAGGGATGGTTTTGTAAAAGAACACAGGTTTACAGGTGAATGGCAAAACTGCTTCCTCCATCCTGTTTGCTAATCTGAAATATCATTTTAATATTAATATGCAATGGTACCGTGCCACACAGAGGGAGAAAACATCCCTCTTTCCCATGGCCCTGTGTTTGGTGGCCTAGATGGAGGGCTCTAATTGGTGGACCTGAGTCTGATGTCACAAATTTTTGAATTTGCTAAAATAAAAGTTCCCTCTCTTGAGTGAGCCTGCATTTACTCATTCCCTGAGTAGATGCTGTGCAGAACCTAAGGAGTAGATGGTCATAGAGGAAGTCTTTCTCCAAGGTGGTAAACCGTTGACTATTGGAAATGAGAATAATGGTAGGAACTCACGCCCCTCTGTTAGGGGATGAAAGAGCCACACTTTCATTGTACAATGAGATTCACTTAGATTAATTCTAGGATAGTGTCCACTGAATTTTAAAGGCTCATCAGAATTCTCAAGGCCAAGTGCAATCCATTCTAGTAGTGCCCTAACCTGCATACATTCATATATCAACCAGCTAATTGGATCTGCTGCCCAACTTCAGGCCCTGAGAGATCATTTTCTTCACAGAAGTTGGGCTTGTCCTGTTGCTTTCCCTATCACATGGGCATTAATCATCTTTTCTTGATTCATCCTCTTCTCTTTCACTCCGGGAAAGTAACACCTTTAGAAGCACACATACACACAGTTACATAGACACATGCAGACAGACACACATACACACACATGCACCAACACACATACATACACATAGACATACATACACATACGCACACAAGCATATATACACATATACACAGACAGACATTCACACATACACACACATACACACAGACATTCACATACACACCTGTGCACACACAGACATTCACACACACACATGCACACACATACACATGCATACACACATACATACACACAGACATACAGACACATGTACACATGCACATACACACAGACATTCACACACACCTACACACACACACACACATACACACACACACATACCACCCCACGGCAGTACCTGGAGGATGTTTCCATGATATTCTCTGAAGGAATAATTTCTGATGAAGTCAGCCCCATTCAAAAGTGACTGTTATTTAGCTATCCTCCACATTTATTCTTAGGGACCTTTATTTAAAGTTTGTAGTGGAAAAAGAACTGAACAGATCTAGGATTCTCTTCCATCTTCATTGTAAGTTCTGAGACTTTAAACAACTTATTTCCATCCACCCCAAGTTTTGAGTACAATTTCAAGGCCCTATGAGACAGCATGAGGTTTACAGGTCGTATATGCAAACACTTTCATTTCAGAGTCTGGCTCAGGGATGCTCCAATCCCAATAATGGCACCTCATTAGTAGTATCATTATCACATTCTTATTATCATTATATTATTATTGTATTATTACTATTACTGCACCATATTATTAATTTTACTATTGTTGTTGCTGCTGCTTTACATTCAACACAACTAATTCAAGGACTTAATTCCCCAAAGACTATTTTAAAGTTGATTTAATGAAAAATATATAGAATAAAAATATATAGAATCAGTGGGTATGTCCAGATTGCTTTGTAAGGTACTAGAGGTAGAAGATGAGGACAGTGCTCTATCTACTCAGGAACTTCTCTCTATATGAGGAGAGCTAAGAGTTAGAAAAAGGAGCACCTTCATCAGTAAACAACAACACCCAACAAAGAGCTATAAGCCAAATGTTTGTGGACTGCTGGGACCATGAAGTGGACTGTCTAACTGGCAGAAGGAAGCAAGCATTGGGGCAGGCATTTGAACAGCTGTGGTATTACAGATGGATTCATGTATAAAGTGCACATTGTTATCAGCCATAAAAGAAAAGGATGGCATTTGGAACAAAAGGAGTGTTGCACACAACAGCTCGACAAGGGTGTGTGTTCAAGACAAGCTAGTTCAACGTGATAAGAATGCAAGGTGTGGAAGTATATAAGTGGCTGGGATGTGAAATTGAAAATTCCTGTATTAGTTATTAATTCCTCCATAATAAATCACCTCAAGATTTTCCTTATATGATAAAATTGTCATCACCTCAAGCTTCTGTGATCAGGACAACTAATCTACCATGGCTGATGTCCTTAGGTCTTACAAAACTGCTGTAAATGTCTCAGCCAGGGCTGTTGTCATTTCCAGGATCCACTGCTCTGGGGCTCACCTGTGTGATTTGGGGAAGGATTCCCTTGCTCAGTAAGCATTGGCTTACAGTCATCCTCAGTTCCATGCCACAGAGATCTCTTCACAATGTGGCTTATAAAACGGTACCTGTCTCTATTAGAAGGAGCAATGAGAAATGAAGAAAAAGACACCAGCAGGATGGAAGTCAAAGGCCTTTTCCCATCTCACATGTAATCTTCCATCATTTTTGCTATGTTCTATATAGTGAAAGACTATTACTCAGCCCTATTCATAGTCAAATTGAAAAGACTACACAGAATATGTTCTGTGTAGGGACCCCTGGGAACACCTCAGCAGTCTGCATGCCATGAGTAGGTTGGGCAAAGACTGTAGAAGCATCTAAATGTTTGCCCAAGGAATCTGTACTTTATGAATCATGGGAAATCACTAAAACTGTGTGAGGGGTGGAGATGATTGATGGGATTAGATTCATACTTGAGATTAGCCTACTCTTGTTACTAGGGAAACTTGGGTCCCCCTTAGGGTTCTCAGTCTCATTAATGAAATAACTTAAGAATTGAGTCAAAAGGAGGCTTGAGGAAAGTTTTATGAGAGCTTAAAAGAAAAATATCCAAACAAGCAAGCCATAAATCTTAACAACTGTCTGGAAGAGGAAAACAGAGAAGATGGAAAGGAGAAAGCCACGCCATTTGAGTTAGCCATGAGGTCAGCCATATGGCAGACAAGTGCGTTCAAGGCAGAAAAGGAGGTGGAGGGGTGTTTCAGGAGAGTAAGGAATCCCAAAGTATTAGAGAAAGCATGATTAGAACAGAATAAAAATGAAGAAAAGCAAAGTTTTGCTTTTCTGAAATCATTATGCTAGGAGATGTTAATGCTATAAAGAAAAAGCATATTATTTCATTAAGGGAATTATTCTTCCTATGTCTTTAGTATGATTTAAGGTGAACCCACCTTTCTGATGGGTGATATCTTGGCCAAGTGATGACAGGACCATCTGGATTTACTCTTCAGTTTTGTGTGACTTGGAATGTTAGGTCTTTACCTGTGCCTCCAAAAAACCGTGATCAAGGCTACTGTCAGGCTCTGACACAAGTTGGAGTAGGGATTCTATAGGAAAGACTGGAGTGAACAAAGCTAGCTTAGGACCCACAGTACTACAGAGATGCTCAAGGACACTTCTATCCCTACACCTTACCTGTATCCAAGTGCTACCCTTCAAACTACACACATCTTTGTCTCTACCTGCCAAAGTTTATTCTGTAGAGACACAGTTGCATCATCTCCCACAATGCTGTCCTCACTCCAAGAGGCTGAGCTGTCTTTCTACACTGTGGTCATTGCCCAGAGCTCCTATAATCAATTACCACAAACTCAGTGGCTTAGATGACAGAAATTTATTCTCTTTTAATTCTATGGGACAGAAGTCCGAAATCAAAGTGTCAGTAGGATCAGGTTCTCTTCTGAGAGGAGAACCTTGCCTACCCTTTCAGCTCCATGTGGCTCCAAATACTCCTTGGCCCATTACCACATTGATTTCATATTTACCTGTGTCTTCTCGCGGTAGTCTCTCCAGCATCTCTTATAAGGACATTTATCATTAAACCAGCCAGGACAGTCCAGGATGCCCTCATCTTTAGAGCCTTAATTTAAATAAATGTACAAAAGGAATTTAGCTTTGCTTTAGGCATTTGGTAAAGCTGTCAAATGTTTAATGTTTACAGGTTCTGAGACAGGATGGGAACATGGTTTTTGAATCCTCCAGACATCCTCTGTATTTCCTTGTGTTTCTGTGTTTATCTCCAATGCAGCAAGTGATATAAGTGCCTCCTTATTTCTGCTCCAAGGGCAGCATATGTCTTCAGTAGGAACAATACCTCTTGAGGAGGAAAAGACTAATTTGAGAGAGGGAAAAGAAAGCACATTTTATGGTTAACGAATGTAAACCAATAGAGAGGATGCCCAAGGTCTGAACATGTTATGGTGGGGAGACAATTAATGGTACAAAGTTTAAGATGGTTCTAGAACTGGAGCATAGAAACAGAATAAAAGTAAAGTTGAAGAAACACTTGCACACAGAAGTTTCTGGCCCACCCAGTCCCGCAGTCTTCAGTCCCAAATAAACACACAGAGGTTTATATGAATTATAAACTGTTTGGTCTTTTGCTCAGACTTAAGACTAACTAGCTCTTTTGACTAAAATTTACCCATAATTCTTGTCTATGTTTAGCCATGTGGCTTGGTATCTCTCCATAAGGCATTCTCATCTTGCTTCCTCTGCGTCTGGTTGGTGGTTGACTCTCTGCCTTTCCACTTCCCAGAATTATTCTAGTCTGGTTGCCTTGCCTATACTTCCTGCCTGGCTACTGCACAATCAATGTTTTATTAAACCAATATGAGTGACAAATCTTTACAGTGTACAAGAGCATTATGCCATAGCAAACACTCAACTGGGAAGCTGTTCCTCAAAGGAAAAAACCATGTCATATTAACCCCTGTATATGTTTTACGCACACAAACACACACACACTACAACAATACCAGCACAGGGCTTATTACAGTATTTATATATTTATAACCCAGAAAAAAATTATAATGATAGATTTACCTTCTTGGTGCCTTTCCATTTTATTTCAAAGGGACTTTAATGCTCTATCAAACAGTAGAGCCATGTCAAGCCTGGCCTCAGTCTTCAGTTAATCTTTCTCTGTCTGTCTTTGCACCTTTCCCATGTGCTACAACATTTTGAATTATGTACTTTAATAGGTGTCTATTTTACAGCCTAAAGTCACAACGTCTAACGATTTGAAATATCACTACTGCAGCCGTAGCTCCCTTCAGAACTCTACATATTTAAACAGAATTTCAGTTACCAGAAATACTCATCTTTAGAGAGAAAAAGGGAGGGGTGGGCTGGGGAATCCACTGATTTAATGTTTTATCAAGAGGAAGGGAGTGTGGAGAGAGCTTGCTGAACATCAAACGGTCATGAGTGTGGTGAATTTAGCGAGGCACGGAACAGTATAAATGGGAAGATTTAAAAGCCTGAAGTTTAAACATCACTTTTGTTTTCCCAGGCACTAGATATTAATAAGCCTATTGTGCAAATTATAAGTCTTTCCTTTGTAAGAGATGGGGAAATCAAACATTTGCATAAACTAACAGAGATTGCATTCTCTAACGTGAACAGTTCGAAGCCTTCTCAATGTAGGTTTTCCTGGTGGAGTGAATGACATTGCCTTGTACTGGACACTTGTCACCACTCTGTGCAATGCATGAGCCTCCTAGCCTCCTATTCTGGCATCTGTTTCCCTTGTTTTATCTGCAGGTAGCTGAGTGGGCTCGTCCTTCCCCTCACCCTAGGTTTCCAATAATGCATTATCTCTCTCAGCTGCCTGTCTTGTTCCAGCCTCTTTATCCTCCAATCCTTTATCTGGAATTCTTTACATCTACTCATTTATAAACTATCCATTTCTTAAGGTATTTCTCTGTTCAGGAACCTGCAGTGGCTCCCTAGTGCTTGTCAAATAGAGACGGGGACCTCAAGCCCAGCACCTGTGCTCTTCTTGGGACAAGTCTCCTATTCACAGCTCCTGGTTATCTTCCTTATTCTCTAGCCAAGTCAGGGTCCTTCCCCATTCTCCTCGCTTGTGGCTCTCACTTTTATCTTCAGAGCTCTGCTTCTGCAGGGCCCTCCATCAAAATGGCCCTTCTTTCCTGTCCATGCTATACTTCCCTTTATTTCAAGAACCCATGCAAAGCTTCTTGCCCCGGACTGTGGACTCCAGCTAACCCCAGAAGGAAGCCCTGGTAGTTACTTTTCCAGTCTTTGAGACCAAATGAATACCTGCCAAGAAACAACCTAAGGAAAGAAAGATTTTCTTTGGTTTGTGGTTTGAGAAGACACAATGCAAGGCAGAAAGGAACATCAATAAGTGGATCCATGGTTGCCGGAGCATTTAGTGGCTGACTTACATTGTAGTGAACCAAAAGGCAAAAAGGTCAGGCTAGACCCCAGTCAGGCTACAGCCCCTGAGGCCTGTTTTCCAATGACCTGCATTTTCCACATATACTCAAACTCCTATGGATGCCAGAATCTCCCCAAACAGTAGCAGCATCTGAACACTAAGTGTTCAAATATGTGAACCTATTTGGTACCCTTCATCAAACCATAACAGAAGGTTAAGATTGAGCCTCATTTTACCCATATGTGTAACACAGAACTGTAAGCAGAAAACCCCATGACTGCTGAGAAAACAAGATGGATTTGCATGATTTCTGTGTGCCTTGTAATTCTTCATAAAATGAGAAATATTGTTATGATCACTTTGTTCATTTATTATTGCACTGATGTATAATTGTATTAGCTCCCATTTAGTAAGTACATAATATCAGTCAGCTTATATAAGAATTTATATCCATTAATCCTTCCAGACAGTCCCTCGTGGTAGTGACATTTACTCTAGGTGTATGGGAGAGATGAACATAATGGATTGGAAGCACACACAGCTTTATCCAACTCCAGCCTGTCCTTTGCTCTACACAGAGAACCGAATGGTTGTTGGAGATTTGATCTCCCTCTGGCTACAACTGACAACTATGCATTTTAATCCTGTTTTGCAGATAAAGTAGGGTTCAGAGGGATTAACAACTTGTCCAATGCAATGAATAGGAGATGCAGTACTGAAAATTGACATCTTATCTAATTCGTCTCAGTGTAGACAGGCTGCCTGCACTGTTGTTTGCAATTCCTGTTCATCTGTAGAATGGGAAGAATATTTCTGTGCCATTTCAGTGTTGCTCCAAAGTGGATATTAAGCTTTTTGGAAACTCTCTCAAATATCACATGCAAAATTTTATTAGAATATTAATTACACAGAACCTGGAAGTCCAGCCTCCATTCTCCACAAGGTCAGAAAAGACCCTCAACCCCTGGCTCTATACCCATCATTTCCAAATAGTCACAACTTGGTATGTTTTTCATACAAGGACACAAGCCAATGATAACCTTTAAAGGTTATCACAGGAATGCAGATTCAGGATTCACTGGGGGTGTGATTGCATGTGTGTGCATATGCATGGGCCAAACAGCTAGACATGTTCTCTTGATTGGAGTTACTAGTACATATGACATCATAAAACAATGTAATCCAATGGGAGAAATCAACGCTGTCTGTTAAAACCCCAAAGACAAGCCATTGTGGGAGTGTTCGAGGAATCTAGAAGAAATAGTATGTCTCTCTGCCCCCTCCTCTTCCTTTCTCTCCCTTTATTTCTGGTGCCTCTGTGCTGGGCACTTATTTTAGCATCCTTATCTTTTCCCTCCTGCCTTTTCATTGATGGAATCAGTGGCAGGCACTGGAAAATAAATGTGGTCTATTGCAGTGATTTCTTAAGTTTCATTTACCAACAACAAATCTTTTCTCACATATAAAAATCAGATGTGGAGTCTTAACACATAAAAAGAAGAGAAAATAATATTTTGGTGATGTGGAAAGTCCTTCTGTATATGTGTTGCTCTTATTGGTTAATGAATAAAGAAGCTTCCTTTCTGCCAATGACTTAACAGAATATAGTCAGGCTGGAAAATACATATACAGAGAGAAGGCAGAGTCAGGAAGATGCCATGGAGCCACTAGAGGAGAAAGATGCAAGCTGCAAGCTAGAACCTTGCAATAGGCCACGAGCCTCTTGGTAAAATATAAAATAAGAGAAATGGGTTAATTTAAAATATAAGAGTTAGCCACAAGTATGCATAAGCTATTGACCAAGCAGTATTGCAAATAATATAGTTTCTGAGTGGTTATCTTTGGGCTGAGCAGCCAGGAGATAAATAAGCGGCCTCTTACTACAAATTGGTGCTACCACGTGTGCTCGCTAAATGCAAATAAAACCTGAGAAAACTTTAAAAGGAATTTTCCACACACACACACACACACAAACCCAGAGTTTAACAAAGCTTCTTGCTCTGTTTGGCTGGTGGTGTGCTGCAGCTTCTTTAAGAGAGATCTTCCTGATTCAGTGGTAGTAGCAAAATAACACACCCCCACTCCCACCTCCTGCGTGCTTTTAAAATGGCAGCTTTCTGGGCTGTGGTGCCAGTATGAGCTCTGGCTCTTTCAGGAGGACAACCATTTAAATGGGGTTTGTGAGCAGCATTGGTGGCAACATGGGCCAACTGGTTATTAAAGAGTTGAGGTGGTGAGGACAACTCCCACCTGGTAGTCTCAGCAGCAGTGAACAGACCTCCGCCATAATGGACTGGTCAAGCCAAAAGGCAAAGCAGCTTAGTCCTAGCCAAGCTGCTTTAGCATTTTAAAAAGTGGTCCTGGTCAAAAAAGGATTCCAGATGCACAATAGGACAGTTCCAGACTTAAAAGACCTCTAAACAAGACACAGTGTGCTTACAAAATGTACGTAGGATTGGAAGAGAGAAGAAAAAGAGAAAGAGACAATAAATGTAATACAGACAGTCATATATTAAAGGAGTGAAGATAAAAACAAAAATATTAAACTTGTAGAAAAAGTAATAAAGATAATAAGCCATATAAAGATGGAATATACACAGAAAGTCTAGATTATATATATTATGTGTTTTCTTTGAATTTTTTGTCTGTGAAGGAGCTAAGTAACTAACATATATACTTTAAAGGTATCATGTCTTCAAAATTTAGGTCTAAGGAGTTATTACTTTGGAAAAGAGGTTCTTCTTTTGTTTCCACAGAGGATGAGAACCTGTGGAATCTTTTCAGACTAATGTGGTTTGATGCATCAAGACTCCCTGAAAGGTTGCTGTGAATATACTCCCAAAAATACTTCACCCAGCAAAAAGCAAGAAGCTGTTTGGAGAGAACTACGACTGAATTCCGTAAATGATTGTTTATAAATGTGTGTTTACATTCAAAGGGGGATCTTGCATTGGTATGGATCTTGCTTTGTTGATACAAATTTAAGGTCAATTTTGTTTATATATATATATATATATATATATATATATATATATATCTTCTCTTGGGTAAGGTATTGTGTTTGTGCAGCTCATTTAAAAATGCAATGTATAACTAAGAAATATAAGTTAGTAAATGATCATTTATAATAGTTCAGCTTCTAGTTATGTTAGTTAGGTTTTCTAGATACATAGAGATATATTTCAGTTAGGCAGTCTTCAAATCTTTCAGAGATCTTCAGAATATGTCATTTAAAATGCTTTAAAAACTTAGACTTTTCATGACAATGAGACACATCTTTTCCTGGCAAAACCAATCTACTTCAAGAGGATGATGGGTATTGAAAGGCTCCTTATGGAGTTGTTTAGCCTATTGGCCAAGAAACTGTTCTTGCTTGAACTGCTTGATCTCATGCTGTATGAACTGGACATGCAGAACCCACAGAAAAAAAAATGAATGCCGAATTCACCTAAAGGTGAAACTATCATTTGTGGTTCCTGCTTCATAATAGAGTCTCCCAGACATTCTGCAGGACACAGAAACAAAAGGTGACTGATAAACTGTCAATATAGGCTGAACTGTCTTTGAAATTTTCTGCTTCGTAGAAAAGTCTGCTGGATACTATGGGCCTGTAGGCTGATGATAGATGCTCCAATGATGCAGAAGAACTTTGAGTGACTGTCCAGGCAGTGAGATGTCTCTGTCAAATCTAGAGTTTTGAAAGTTGCTTCAATGCACTTTCTGTTTACTTAGGTAAATTTTTATCCTTCTGGAGTCTTTGATGGAGTTGAAGAATAGATAGTTATAATTTTAGTTTTCCCTAGTTATGATAAAAGATAAAGTATATATAAATATTGTAACTACAATTCTTGCTTGATAACCTTTTTTATATGTAATTTTACTATGTTAAAGTTCAAACCTTTCTTTTTATTTAAACAGAAAAGGGGAGATGATGTGGGAAGTCTTTCTGTATATGTGTTGCTTTTATTGGTTAATGAATAAAGAAGCTGTTTTGGCTAATGGCTTAACAGAATATAGACAGGCTGGAAAAGATGTATACAGAGAGAAGGCAGGGTCAGTGAGACACCATGGAGCTTCCAGAGGTGAAAGATGTGACCTGCCAGCTAGAACCTTGCCAGTAGGCCATGAACCTCATCGTAAAATATAAAATAATAGAAATTGGTTAATTTAAAATATAAGAGTTAGCCAGAAATACGCTTAAGCTATTGGCCAAACAGTATTGTAAATAATATAGTTTCTTTTTGGTTATTTTGGGGCTGAGAAGCTGGGAAAAGAACAAGTGGTCTCTTCCTACATTTTGGTTTATGTGTTTGTTTATGAGTTTAAATATCTTTTATCCAATTTAGATAAATTCTATCCAATGAAAAAGTTTGTAATGAATACAGATGTTGAAGTGAGGATTCTAGAGAAGCAAGTTAGTCGTATGCATTTAAGACTCTTCAGTTTCTGTATTCTCTTTAGGCTTTCTGGTGTTAAAATCCTAATGGGATAAGGAGTAGGGTATGCATGAAAATGAATTAAAAAGAAATAAAGTACAACAAAAACCAAAACAAAATGTAGTGTTGAGTACAATTGCACTAATCACCAATTTGGTTGAAACATTTCAAGTACTTACAGAAGACAGTATGAGAAATTCTACTGTGCAATAGACCAGATGACTGTGAGTCTAGTAGCCCTGCTTTCCATGGTCCCTTGTGTCTACTTATGTGAACCATAGATATGGTATATGTGTGAGAAAGAGTGTGTTTGCATATATGTGTTGCAAGTTGAAACAATAAAGCATTTAAAATTTATAAAATATTAAGAAGTAACATTAAATTCTTGAATTAGTTGTCTCCATTGAACCTTAATATTATACACAATGCAGTATGACAAGGTATATTCTAAAGTGTAGAGAGGAACTGAAGTGACCAAAGATATAGGTCACCAAGGGTAGGTTCCTATAACCCTTTAAACCACTGTGGACCACTCAGTACAGCAAGATGCCATGGACATCAAGTAAAGGACTAGTACTCAACAAGATTGGGTGGCTTTGGTAAGTCTTTGAATAACTCAATTGTGTTACTTTTTCAAAAATCATCAACGCACCGATCCCCAGTGAACTGCAGTCTCCATTCCTAATTTTTCCACCCAAGTATAAACTGTATAGCCTAGACATTAACTCACATTATGACCACTACTAGAGTCCCTCACTGTTTTCTGAATTTATCTTATGTGGCGGTTTGAATAAGAATGGCTCCCATAGTTTCATATATTTGAATGCTTGATCCCAGTCAGTGTAATTATTTGGGAAGGATTAGGAGGTGTAATCTTGTTGAAGGAAGTATATCAGTGGGGGAATCTTTGAGATTTCAAAAGCCCACCCCATTCAAATTAGTTCTCTCTCTCTCTCTCTCTCTCTCTCTCTCTCTCTCTCTCTCTCTCTCCTTCCTTGTAATTGTCTCAGTATGCAAGCTCTCAGTTACTCAATTATTGCCCCCAGTGCCATACCTGCCTGCCTGCCTGCTGCCATGCTCTCTAACGTGATGGTTATGAACTGGCACTCTGAAACTTTAACACCCTATTAATGACTTTCTTCTATGAGTTGCCTTGGTCATAGTGTCTCTTCCCAGCAACAGAAATGTAATAAAGACATCTTTTAATGTATCTTCTCATTCTTTTTTTTCTGAAGCAACTTGAATGGCTCTGAAGTTTTCCTATGACAACCATATCAAAATACCCAAGCAGAACATTCCCACTGTGGCCACACTAACTTACAGATTCTATTAAGAAAACAGCATAGATACAACTATGATTTGGTGGTTGGAGTTCACTGTGTCAAGGAACTCATTGCCTACAGAAAAGTGTGGTAGAGCTTCCTGACTTTCATCACTTGGCTTCCAGACAGCAGATGCCATGTGAGCCCCTGCCTCGAGTTTCTGCTGCCATGGGTTCCCTGCTATGGTGCACTGTCTCCTTGAATTCTGAGTCAAAACGAACCTTTCTTTTCTTAAATAGCTTTTGTCAGAGTTTGGTCCAGCAAGAAAAAAGAACTCATATAAAATCTAAGCCAGATCTCGGTTCTGTCCTATCACTGTAGCTCAAAAGTCTGTTGAATTTAATCTAAGGGAACAGAAACATAAAACTGCTCGCTGGTGATATTGTCTTGTCTGTTCATCTACCTCCAGGCAAGAGCTGCCAACCATTCATCCCAGATAGCAAATGTTCCTTCTTTTAATGATCATTATACTTTTTTTAGTCCTAATATTGTTCTTGAGCACATATGTGCATTTCCCAGGGTGAATTATTATTTGGGTGAATGAAATAGAGCTCCACGTCTCCAAATACCTAGCAAATTCTGCGTGTTCAACTATTTTTACCAGGAACACCAAAGACTCAGAAAGAAAACTAATGATCCCTGTTATGCCTAGCTTCTCTCAAACTTGAATGTACATTATACAATATTTTTTTAGTTAACACCTGTTAGAAGTATTTGAATAAGCGTGGCGTTCTGTAGAATTGTCTCTGCGAAGATTAGGTATGATCAAATCTTTTCTTGATTGACATCCTACCATGGTTCAGAAAGGACTTTACGATGGCTAAAATGTTTACTTGATAGTTTGATCAATATCTTCTCTGTGTTCAGTGGGAGAGCCAAGAACTATTGTTTTTCTTATAAACAAGGGGCTTAGTTTTCCCAAGTATGGTTTCACCTGCAGAAGGTTCCCAGGGTCAATTCACTTTCTATGCCCATCTAGGAGATATGGAATCCAAGGCATTCAAGGACGAATGAAAATGGAAGTGTGAAGATGGAAAATAAAACCCAACACTTTAAACAGTCTGATTGGTAGGGCGAGTCAGGGGGGCTTATGCCACTGGCTTCCATATTCCACTGTGCTACTAAGAGCATGGGCTTTTTCTGCCAGTTCTTGCAAAGTGAGACCCAACGTCTCATGACATTCATCACAGAGTTTGCATTTGCTTGTCTTTAGCACAGACTATTTTAAACAGGTTCCCTGAAGATTAGGAGAATGTCTACATACTTGTAAGTCATGGAACTTTCTACAGAGTTCTCTATCACCTATTCATCAATGCCATTGTCTCCTCAGAGGACAGGAAGCACACACAGGTTCCAAAATGTGGTTTTCTTTCCTTCCCACAGACAGCCCATCAGCAGGTTCAGAGAACTCAATATTCAGAAACCAATGGTTTTTCCCACTCCCACAATCCCCGCCTTGGTGTAAGCCACTATCCTGGGTACACTAGTCCACTGCAGAAGCTTCCTTGACTATTCTCCCAGCCTCCAAACTCACTCCTTTCAGGGATTCTCAGTTTTTGTAAACACTTGATCTTTTTGAAACTCAAGTCAAAGTCTATTAGCTCAATACACCCAAACTCTAAAATTTCTACTGTGCCTATACCTTGCTCAGAGTGAAGGTTTTGGGGTGGCCTGTAAGGACCTCGGTGGATTTACGTCACCACTCAATGACTTCACGACATCCTACCAACAGTTGTTTGTTAAAGTACTTTAAATCCACCTCTTGTCATCTGCTCCTCAAGTAAGGGGGCAAACCTCACAAGAGCAGGGGGGATTTCCGGAGTCACGGGTCCGCGAATTCCCAGCTGAATTGATGCTAAGTCTCAGAGACACACAAGAGCTTTAAGTGACCGACTTGGACTTTAGGGGAACACTCTGGACACCTCTCAACATCTATGCCTCGGGAATTAGGCACAGGTGGTGATGGTGTCTGGGCAGTGTTCACAGCTGCAATACTGTTCGATGCATTCCTTCCGTCTGTTTTTCGGGAGGCCACACGACAAACTGAAGTGTCGCGCATCTTTTCCTTTGGTTCAAATTATCTCAGCTCCATGTGCTCCCTCCAATTACATCAAGTCTGATCAGAATCTCTGGCTACCATTTATAAATGCCTTTGATTTTTAGACTCAGGGAGATGAATTAATTATCATGTAATACATGCAGATTAGTAGCCACTTTTTGAAAACATGGGCTTCACGGTTGGGGGAGAGGCACTAGCGGACTACAGCGTATTGATCTTCAAGCTGTTTTATGCAAGATGAGGACATAGAGGCTCTGGGAGATTGACTTTCTCAAGGTCACACTGCTACTCCCTAGAAGAACAAAGATGGAGCCCCAGTCTTTGATTCCCAGCCCTGTGTTGGTATGATCAAAGGCACAGTCAGCCGGCTGCTGAGGAGCCATATACATGCCGTATGTAACATTTGCATAACATATTACACTAAAGGCAGGATCCCAACTGAGATTCTCAGCAAGAAAATAACAATTATTTAATCAGGGCTCTATTTATACGTTTACTGTGAAGGTTAGGTTAAGATTCACTGGCTTGATTAAGGGCGCTGCTTACACATGAAAGTGTTTACTGAGCTGAGCTCCCTGGAGTGAAATTCAAACTAACTTGTGACATCCACAGCACATTTTCATGTCCTGAAAGCCATGAATATCTTTACCGAGACCTAATCTTTTGCTTAAAGCAAACAAATGGCTATCCTTTAGGGGAAACTGTAAACAGAGGCAGCCAAGACAGAGTTAGTCCTTCCTCTGAGTTGCTAGGGGCATCTCAACTTGAGTTTGAGTCTTTAAGCCTAACGAATATGAATGCACCTGGAGATGCAAAATGAAAGGCGTCTGTGTATTCAAACGCATTGTCCTGTGCATTGCGCTTGAGTCTTAGAAGGATTCTTCAGGGTGGGGAAAAACACGTATAGTCTGTGTTTTATAGCTTTGGAAACTAGACGCTCTCAGGGGTTCAAAGACTTGCCTAAGGTCTCCCAACTTCTTAATGAAGGAAAAAAATGTTAAAATCAGTGTGGGGCCCAGGCAGGTTTCCTTGTTTATCTCATTTCCACCTATTGAATACATTGAAGGGATTGAAGTTAGAGCTGTCTTGTGAATCACCATCTTGGAAACGACTTATGGAGAGGCCCCTCCCAGGACCCCCAGGCACAGTCTCTTGAGGCTGAGTCAGAAGCGGACAGTGGGGAGCTTTCCTCTTAATGCTGTTCTTGGTGGGGTACTGGGTGAGGTGGGTTTAGCGCCCCCTCTGTAGTCTGGCTGGGAGCTAAGGAAAGTCAGTTCTACCTTTCCCTGGCTTTGGTCCAGTCAACTCCAACCCCGTTGGCTCTCAGCTTCTGCATGGGTCCAACAGAACAAAGGGAGCCTTCTTATTTGACGCTAATTGTAGGATAGCCAAACAAAAAGCGCCTAGTTAGCCTGGCTCTCTTGTGGTCTTTGTGGTTCATTTTTCCACTGCTCAGACAAGAATAGAAGAGTTTCTGCACCCTAATTCTGGAGCAGGGGGAACTACGCTGTCTTTGCTGAAGACTGCAAACACCTCAGTGACACAAGACTTAGAAATCCTTGGCAAGAATGTCATTATTTTAGTGGAGTACAAGAAAAAGATCATCATATTTTCAAATTATTACAGGCATTATCCACAGCCCAAGAGGCAAGTGGGAGATATCCCTGATACCCCGAATTGCCAATCTCTCTTAGACACGTGATGTCAGATCCCTGTCTCTATTCTCATCCAGTTAGTTGGCGGTGCTTCTACAGAGTTTGACCAAGCCCTTTCCAGCCTCACCTCACTGATCTTGATCAGTCTCTTTCTGGGCTCCCCTCTGTCCCACCCAGCTCACCTAACATTGGGCCTGCAGACTCCCACAATAGGCTCAGGTCAGGGCCTATCACTTTTCTCCTCCCTTCTCCCTCCGAAGAACAGAAGTTCCTTTCAGCCAGACAAGCAATTTCCAGTGTGTTCTCCCCATGGAGCTCTGTGGGTCCAACAAACCCTGCTGCTGTTGGGGAGGAAGGCAGCTCTCATAATAGACCTTATTTAAGCTGATTACCACAGGAGATAATGGCAAGAGATGACCTGGAATTGATATTTTCCTTAAACTTCTGACGGCAGAGAGGAAAGTTGCATTTTTATTTATTTAAAAAAAAGGAAGTGGAAAAAGAAGAAATTTAAAAGCAGCTCTCCTGAGCACTGCAGCACCCCCCCTGAGATTCTCATTTCAGATTAGCCTATCAGGTGTGCAGTGCGGTCCGAGCTTATTTCAGCCAGGGCTGCCTTGCTATTTCTGCCGTTCACAAGATCTTCCCCCAGAGGCTGGTGCTCCCTGGTGCCTGCTTGCCCCTGGCCAGCACTGAGTCCTTGAGGATAGCTCAATTACATTATTAGCTTCTTTTAGCTCCCTTCTCCGTCTATCTGACTTCTTCTTTTTTTTTTTTTTTAATTTTTCTCTCTCATTTCTATTTTCCAGTCTGGTCCCATTCTCTCTTCTCTCTCCCTTCTCCTTCTGTCCTGTCTCTTTGTTTCTCATTACTTTTTGTCTACCGCTTCCTGGGTGTCTACATTCTTTTCCTTTGTGTCCCTTGCCTGCCCCGCTGTCCCCTCAGCTTTAGCTCCAGCTTCACCCAGGACCCCAGTGGAAGCTTAGGTAGTTTATTATGGTTGTCGGAGTGGGCTTTGATTTTGCAGAGCAAAGATGATTGGAAAAAATCACACAGGTCAGGTCGGGTCCTTAGCTCTCCAAAGTCTAGTTCTGAGGAGGGAGGCAGGTGTGAAGACATGGGGAAGCCCTTGGGAGGTGGCTTGAGACAGGCAGGTCCACAGGGACAGAACCAGGATTCAGAGACGGCTGCTGAATCAGAGGGGCCGAAAAGCAAAACGGAGACACTGGTAGCTACTGTCTGACTCCGGAGCACTGAGGTGGGAAATCCCCTCAGTCACAAACAGACCTGCTCTGCAGTCTGTTCCACTGTGTAGATACAAAGGCACCAAGGAGAAAGTGAAATGCCAATCAGCCTCTTAAAGGGACCACCGGCTGCCTCGAATATTCTGGTAAGTGGCAGAGGAAGACAGGAGATGACCACTTCTCTGTGGGTTCTTCGGGCTGTGAATGGAGAGGAGCGTCTTGATAAACTCATTACATCTCATGGGGACTAGGAGAAATTCAATTAGGTTTGAATGAGAAAGGTAACTTGAATATCAATTAATTGTCTAATTGAAGATAATGGAGACCTGGGGCACCCTGCCAGGTTGATTCTCACACCCAAATCCAGAGATTTTCCCAGGGATTAAGGACGCAATTTAATTACACCTTCCTATTAGATTAGATGCTGATTGCATTAGGAGATCTGAGTTAATTACATAGTTAATTACACCGCCAATAACTCCTCTTCCCTAATAGCATGCTGACTGTGGGCTGGTGCCACAAATGGGCTCCCTCTCCCTAAATGGGAGCACTGGGAGCCCAAGGTGGAAGAAGCGCCTTGAGCAAGGGGACTTGCGAATGCTAATAGGGAATTACTCTCAACATCCCTTGTTCTTGATGAACAATAAATTATTCTAATAACATTTGCCATTGTGTTCATTCATTATCTAGGGATAATTAGGAAAGAAGAGCTTCCTGAGGTCTCCCTGGAGACAAGAAAAGGTTGCACCCATGGGCTGCCTTTGTCTTCCAGCCTTCTCCAGGGACATTTCCCTTACCCATGGGATGAACATACTTGGGTTGGACTTGGTCCTGCCTGTCATCTCCAACTGCATACAAAGCTACAAGCAAAGTTTTATAATTTTAGCTTTCCAGGTTTTGTTTTTGTTTTTATCTGGGAGATGTGGAGGGCCTCTAAGTGGAAGGAGGTAGCCCGGGAATCTGTCTAATGACGTAGAGCAGTGTACTAGGACCTGGAGCTTAATATCGCTTTTGTTACTGGATCCTGGGAGACCTCGTAACTCAAGATGCTGTGTTGTGGACTTACTTTGCCTTGTCAGTTTCTCTTGCTACTGTGAAAGACTGTATGCTGAGTGTCAAAACACAAACAAAAATGTCAGAAATTTAGTTTTAATTGTGAAGGCTAAGAAGTCCAGGATCGAGACACTGGAAGTTTCGGCACCTGGGAAAGGCTGTTTACTTTGGCATTCACGGAAATCTTCATTCTGATTTCTCAAATGATGGAAGAGATAGGAGGTCTAAAGCTGTGTGTGTGTCTGTGTGTGTGTGTGTGTGTGTGTGTGTCTGTGTCTGTGTGTATGTGTGTGTGTCTGTGTGTGTCTGTGTGTGCGTGTGTGTGTGTCTGTGTGTGTGTCTCTGTGTGTGTATCTGTGTGCGTGTGTGTGTCTCTGTGTGTATGGTGTGCACAGGTGTGTGCAGGTGCAAGCATAGAGGCCAGTAAAGCATGTCTGGTGTCTTGCTGTACCACTCTTTACCCCATTCCCTTCTGGTGAGATCTCTCACTGAGTCAGGAGCTAGGGCATTGGCCAGAAAGCTCTAGTGACCCTCCACAATCCTAGGTCTCAAGGAGATGCAGCCACGCCTGGCCTTTTACATGGTGATTGTGCAATTGAATCAAGCTCCCATGCCTGCACAGAATGTACTCTTGACCACTGAACCATAACCCTAATCTTTCTATGCGGATTTCAGAAATAAAATACACTAATCCTATTCACAAGGGCAGCAGCCTCACCATATAACCACTTCCCAAAGGCTTTGCCTCCTGATACAATCATATTGGTGATAGGTTTCAACACAAGGATTTAGGGAAGACACACATTTAACTTATAACAGTTTCACTCAAGGTTGAATGGTTTGAGTTTTAGGTACAGACTGAAACGGCGTTCAACTCACCCAGCGGGCTATCAGAACGACTGAGGAGCAAGACTTCCTAGACCTATTGTTATTTTGTGTTACACATGGACATAAGGAGACCATATGTGGAAGGAGCGATCTCCTTCTATACCTGCTGAGCTGCCTTCCTTCATTTAGGGCACAGATGGTAGCATCCCTAGTGAGGATGACAGGGTTGGATCTGACCTGCCCTAGCCAGCATCTGCTGCACAATGCGTTGTATGAGGAAGTCAGTGGCCAGGCTGACTGTAAATAAAGGAGAGAATAAGCCTGCTTTATGACTTCTGGGAAAGGTGTCTTAGATGCCGTCAAGTATCAGCAACTGATAGCGATGAAGGTCTCACTGACGTGTGCCAAATGAAATGCCTACGAATTGAAGTGACAAACAAAAACCAAGCTTTCTTCCTCTAACCCCTCACTCTTCTCCACTGCACCAACCCAAAACATGCTCTTGATGTATGACAAATACCTTTCTCACAGAGCCCCTTTCCCTGGAGCTGACAGTACTCCAGTCCTATCTACAGGCATCTCTCCTTAGGAACACTTCTCCAAAGGCTTTGCCCAGCTGATCCTATTTCTTCTGCCTCTCTAATGCAGTGGTCCTGTCTCCTCTGCCCCGAAGTGCGATGTTTTTCCCACATCCCTGCTTACCCCATAGTGAGTGAGATATCTGAGGACACTGGTCCAGCTTTGTTTCCCCCATCTGTGAATAGAACTGTTACAAAACCCAACCTTCTATGTTGCCCTGGGTATTTGGAAATTTAGATGTTCAGCTGTACGAAAGAGTTGACTCTCCTGGATTTTCCTTGCTGAAGTTTAGATGATTCTGACCATCTTACATAACCTGCACATGACTCCCTTTAAGTCTTTGCTGATCACTAGCTGTCCACAGCCCTGAAATCTTTGGACATCAATTACCAAGGGAACCTTGGCAAACATTTGTGAGAAAACAGCAATCCACCATACCTTCCATTCCCCATCTAGGCCGTCTGCCCTTACCAGAACCCCCATAAAACTGTACAGCATAGGGGTACTGTGTGTTTCCTGCCATCAAACTACTACCAAGCCATCCATCTTGTGTCTTCCTGCCTTCTCATGGGAGCCTAACCATGGAGTAACCCATGATTTTATTACTAACTAACTTCTTCAATACCCGTTTAAGGAAAGGATTCTGTTTTCCATTTCAGAGCGTCTAGCAGACTCAATTAAGATTCAGAATTAATAGTTAGCAAAACCTCGAAGTGTTCCACACACTATTTGCTTTGAATAAAGTCTCCTTCAAAGGCCTTAATGCACTAGCTTTCAGACGGAGGTGATAACTATCCCTGGAGACACAGAGAAATGGTTGGGAATTTACTGACTGTCACTAGGGGCTTGAGTTACTGTCATCAAATGAGGTGACTACAAGGATATTAAATGCTTTCCTGTACGGGGGTAGTTCTTCACAATGAATTGTCCCACCCAAAATGCAGGTGGCACCTTGTTTTAAATCACAGCAATGGAAATAACAAATACTATCTGTAGAGACTAGAGGTAACCAGGGGAGGTCCTCGTTCTGAGGACATGTAATCATAGGAGAACTGGCTATTTACTCCATCTAATAGGCTCAAACCTTCCTCACTGACCTGCCTGACCTCCTCTAGTCACCTTCCTTCCCTCTAAGGGCCCTCCCTGGTCCTGAGCAACGCCAGGATAGCATCTTTACAAGCCATAGTTCCTCCTAGAAAGCACAGGATAGGGACAAAGAACCCCATGAGCCATTGCTCCTTTCAGCCATCTCTGTTGGTGACCCAAGCAGATCTCTCACTAGGAGAGCACCCTCATGTTAGAGAGAGTGGCAAGGTAGACAATTACTGTAGATGGATTAAGCTCCAGGGGTTCGCTCGCTCTGATCACTTGAAGAGTTCAGATGTCTCACTTGACCAAAGTGGCCAGACAGCAGCTGTGAGCTGACGTCTCCCCAGGGAGTCCTCAGTGGGGTGGGGGGATCCACTTGGAGATGTTTGTTTCTGAGGGGAGCCAGAGAAAGCTACTTCCAGTCGGCATTTTCAAGTGTGCTTTCCAGACTGTGGTCAAACAATCGTGCTGGCCATACTCCTGTCTTCCTGTCTTCTGGACTCTGTCCGGATGGTGAGGTCCGACTTTCAGGCCCTCTCCTTTACAGGTGAACATTCGAGAGCGACTGATGAGATGACAGAAAAGAACCCAAACTGTTCAGAGTCCTTGGTCTCAGGCAATTGCAGTTCACTAGGCGCGAATGGAATTTATTCACAGAATAACCTATTTGTCAGGAGTGAGATGGAAACCGAAGCCAGAACACAGTCTGGAGGAGAGTGGAGTGGCAGGGTGACACAAGAGCCCGAAGAGCCACAGCCATCACACACAGACATCCACTGCCTTTAGTGCCCAGAGACATGCAGGATACCTGGCTCCACTGGACACGGGGTGTCGTGGCTACATTGACATCCCTTGTCCTAGAGAGGTCTTGATGCTGCTCTAGCCACCACTTCCCGGGACATCTGTCTCCTGCCCTTTCTGCTGGAAGTTGCTCACAGCAGACTGCACAGTGGGTTCACATGGTCAGCCAAGCGTGAATCAGATCCTCGCATCTTATCTCAAAGAAATCCAGGAAGCTTCCTGATCTATTCAGTTTGTGCAGTAGACGGTATGTCCTGTGTCTGTGTAGTCATGTTGTCTTTATCCCTTTTCTTTCTCATTCCTTTGTGTGTGTGTGTGTGTGTGTGTACACATGTGCATGTGTGTGTGTGCATGTATATGTGTGTTTTAAGATAGTCTCAGATAGGCCAGGCTGTCACTGAACAGGCTCTCCCCTCTCTCCCACATGCTCTCCTGTCCAGCAGGAATGAACCCCACCAAAAACGAGAATTCCTTCTCTGGTCACATCTTTATTTGGAGCATTCCCTTGAGGAAAATTGGGGGAAGGGACGATAGAGCAGGGACGAGAGAAAGCTTAGAGAGAGAGCCTTGGGCCCCGAGGCAGCTGCTTTTAAACGGCGGAGCAGCCTGAACGCTGTCCCGATTGGTCAATGCCACTCTGCTGGTCTGAGCATGTGCAGGCAAGGGTGCAGGCAGGGTTGCTCAGCCCCACGTGGCTACCTCCAAACTGCAGGACCACCTGTGCCTCCAGGTGGCTCCCAACATCTCCCCCTAATTATTGTCTTTAAGAGCAATAAGGCAAAACTATTTTCCAATCTGGTCCCCACCTAGACGCAGCATGCCAAGGATATCTCTGCTCCCACCCATTCCTAAGGAAGGAAAAGGCAAAGTAGAGTAAGAGATAAGAGGTTGCACAGGGTGTTGCTCAAGTCGATGGTGTGAAACAGCTGCTCTTGGCACCGCCCAGAAGGTCATCTCTGCTGTCTCCGCACGAATCTTCCACAGCAGGACACTCAGCATCCACTGGGTCATCTTCTTTATCTCTCTGGTCGGTCTCGCTGGCATCCAGATGTATGTCAGCATTCCTAGAAAAACATAAACAAAACTCTCCTCCCAAATTAAACATTTAAGAGTATTAAAAACTCTCAGTGTAAAAATTCAGCACAATCAGTACTGGAAGTAGGCTGGTTTTGAACTTAGAGACTTGCATGTCTCCGTTTCAAAGAGCAAATCTTGTTTGCCTGTACCAGCAAAATTTTGAATTAAAAATTAAGTGTATAGAATGCAAGAGAAATCCTTTCTCTGGGGGAAGCTGTCACTGGTAGTGTAGTCCCCCTCTATTGTTTAAAAACCAAAGCAGTTGTCATTGGGAATTGAACTCATAACCTTTGGAAGAGCAGGCAATGCCCTTAACCGCTGAGCCATCTCTCCAGCTCCCCTATTTAGATGGAAAAACCTCTAGGTAACATTGTTTATTTCATCCGTTGCCAGGGGCAATAGGTAATGATAACCAGGTTGACGCGCCTTTATTATGATAATTAGGACCAGTTCTTTGAGGGAGAATGGACGTCGATCATCTGGCTACTTCCTGCTGACAAAGGGGCGATGTTTGGGGGATAAATGTTTTTATCTGACTAAATTTTTGGCGACAAATGTTTTTATCTGACTGAATTCTTGGCGACCTTGACTGAGGGCGGCAGCAGCGGAGGCGGCGGCTGCCACAGCTCCGCCTCTGAAGCCCATTATGGCGCGCTCCGCATGGCCCGAAGGCATGGCTCCGCCCCGGGCCGTGGGCGGGCTCGCCGGTTATCCCGTAACTGCGAACTGTACCTCAGCCTCACCTCAGGCATTGAATTCGCACCGCCAAGCTCCGGCGAGGGGGGCATCCGCCCACCCGTGGGGGGGCTTCTCCTGCCCGGTCCGCCCGCGCGCAGAGCCCCGTTCTCTGGGAACTCATCTCCGCCCGCCCATGATGCTATGGAAACACAGTTTTTCCGCAGAGCCGATTCAGCTCCTCTCTGCTTTCTATGGCGCCGCTGCTCACCACGCAGCTTCCGCCTCAGTCAGGCGAGTCCGCTCAGGTGCTGAAAAAGTCCTCCAAAAACCATAGCCCCGCCAGAAGGCCGGGACATATAGCCTCTGATGACACACGGACTTTAGCCCGCCCGTCGCCATGGTGACCTGGCTGTTCGTAGGCCTCCAGCAAACTCCCCGCCAGCAACTGGTTGCGTCTCCCTCCTGAGTAGCTGGGATCACAGGTGTGCACCACCGTGCCTGGCCCACTTCCGTGTTTCTAATCAGGCATTACCGCTCAAAGGCGGGCCGGCTGCCGCCAGCACTCTCAGCACGATCAAGCAGCTTGTCTTTCTCAGTCAAAAATTAAAGTTTTTTGTACGTGAGAGCCAGAGACTGAGCTCTCTAACAAAATTAGGCGAAAATCACCTCCAAAAGCTCTGTGGCTCTTTAAGAATAGGAAAGGCAGTCTTTGAACTCGATCAAGCCCGCCTCCCTACGAGACTGTTGCCTCCAGTCTCTAACAGCGAGTACGCAGGTGGACGGAGAGGGAGCGGAAGCCGCGGTCTCCCGTACCCCATCGTCCTCAAAGTCCCGCCTTAGTTACCTCGCCTTTTTTGCTGCTGTTTACATCCCTCCTGCACTGAACTTAAGGGATTTTTCTTCCCCGTTGCTTTCTGTACCTTCTTTCAGATACCTTAACTTTGATTTTTTTTTTTTTTTTGTATTTTCTTTTCTATTTTAGGCCTATCCTTTGAAATTCCTTTTTACATTTCTTTTCCTCCCCTTTCTGGGGATTTCAACCGACGTCACTCACCGCTCCATGTTCTCAGAGTTCTGAAATTCAAGGCTCTCTGTGCTGGTGTCTGATCTTGGCTTTTTCTCCCGGGCTTTCTCAGGGTCCCCCGGCGTAGTTGTCAGGGTCCCTCAGCGTCCCGGAGTTTCGAGCACCAGTTGCGGGGCGCCATCCTATCCAGCAGGAATGAACCCCACCAAAAACGAGAATTCCTTCTCTGGTCACATCTTTATTTGGAGCATTCCCTTGAGGAAAATTGGGGGAAGGGACGATAGAGCAGGGACGAGAGAAAGCTTAGAGAGAGAGCCTTGGGCCCCGAGGCAGCTGCTTTTAAACGGCGGAGCAGCCTGAACGCTGTCCCGATTGGTCAATGCCACTCTGCTGGTCTGAGCATGTGCAGGCAAGGGTGCAGGCAGGGTTGCTCAGCCCCACGTGGCTACCTCCAAACTGCAGGACCACCTGTGCCTCCAGGTGGCTCCCAACAGAGCATCATATCCCTCAGACGTAGCCACAAGAGAAGACATGGGAGAAATGCAGGAGAACTGCTTGTTACTGTCAGGGCTGAGAAAGACACTCACTATAGAACACAAGGAGGGAGTCATGGAGGAAACCCCAGTGAAGCAACTCACTCATGTGAGGAGTTGAAAGAGCTCTAGCAAGGTGTCTTCCTTCAGGTTCAGGGTAGAGCACACAAGCCAAAGGCATGTGAGGATTTCGCTGGTGTGTTTGAAGGTCACTGGGTCACAGTTGAGGAAGAGTAAGACTGTGGATTCAAGTCTCATCACACTAGGGAGCATGGCCACTCCTGGGTGCGAAGATGTTGAGACAGCAAGAGAATATGAGGTCTTTAAATGTACAGAATGCACTATTCTGAAATTTTTTACGTGTCTGGACATCTTCAGTCTTTGAAGCAGCAGTGAAAGATTAGCTATAGCAATGAACTTTAACAACCATCGCCTCCCTTTAGCCTCTCATTTCACAAGATCCCTCCTCCTACCGATAATAATAATGACAATCAAGATGAACTCTGCTTTTTATGATTTGCTTCCACCACACAGTGTGATCAACATGATGCGCTGTTCCTGAGCCCACCATGCCTGCTGTCCTCGGGAATTCTGCCACTGCAGTGTAAACAAGCTCGGACGATTCGGGACAAGCCGGTGGCCCAGTTATTTCCACTAAAGGCCACTTAACACCAAACATGGGAGCGATTCATGCAAAATCAGAAGAGCTACCATCTCAACCCCAGAGTAGGACCAGATCTAGCAACCTGATTCTAGATCTGCAGGAAGTCACAAATACAATTTAAACTATGCAGTTTTGAACCAATTAGTGGGCGGTAATCACTAAATAATACAGTAACACGACAAAATTATATACAAGAAATAACTAGATGGTTAACAGAACACACAGCTGGCACATTTTAGAGCTAATGTGTAAACTCAGGTTGCTTAGATTCCAGCGTCTCTCTTAAATAGCTACCATGACCCTGAGTGTCGTCATCTTCTCTTTTGACTATTGTGTGGGGCTGTGTAGAAAGAGTTCTGTCCTTTTGACTGAAGATTGAGAGTTCATTTATCAAGAGTGTCTGAACTTTCTGGTGACGACAAGGGGACATAAAAGTCTTATTTCTTCTAAGCATCACTTGCTCATGTGGCTCAGAATGCCATTCCTTCTGCTCACCAAGAAAAGAAGCTATCTGTGCTGGCGAGATGGCTCAGCAGTTAAGTGTGTGTATTGCTCTTACAGAGGCCCCAAGTTCACACACAGGGCAAGTCACCATTACCAGCAACTCCCACTCCAAGGGATTCAACATCCTCTTTCAGCCTCTGCAGACACCTGCACTAAAGCACACAAACCCACACACAGACTCACATATAGCCCTAATTAGAATGAATTAAAACACCAAAAAAGAAGAGGAGGAGGGGGAAGGAGGGTAAAGGAGGAGAATATGAAGAAGAAGAAGGGGAAGGACAGGAAAAAAGTGACAGCCTGGGAATGCCTTACATCTGTTTGCCCATGTCGTGTTTGTCAGAAAGCAAACCCCTACCCAACCCCAACGGAATCGGGAGAATGCGGTCTTCCTGCTTGTACGAGAGAAATCAACATTACCAACCCTGCAAAAATGCTGTGGATATGTGCATGAAACTTGCAGGTGCCTAGAACCTCGCCAGTTCCCCTGCCTGCCTGGATTCTACCACTCCTGGACCAACTCTATGCCCACTGACGGCTGAGACCTGAATGTTTCACTTTTTCTCTAGTGTCTCCTTAAAGCAGACTGCCTGTCAGTCTTTCTTTGCTGAACACTCAGAACATGAGACAGATTTAGAATAGTGTCTCAGCTACCTTAATAACTCACCTGCCTCAAAAATTCACCCCATTTCTCTGGTTACAGTTTTGTAGGACATTGGTTTGAGGCCAGAGGCCCTTGCTCCTTCCCATTTTAAATGCCTACACAGAACCACTTTTTATTTTTAAGTTGCATGAAATCTCAGAGCTTACGGTTTGTCTGGGAGCCACCAGGGAGTGTGGCGCTGCATGAATCTATCCAGCAGCCTGCTCGTCTCATCTTGTGAGTAGAGGAACTTAGAATTCAAGCCAGTGGAGAAGGAGAAACCTATTCAAAGTTAGACTGCTAACTGATCTTTTTTTTTTTTTCCTGGAACTAGCTCTTGTAGACCAGGCAGGCCTTGAACTCACAGAGATCCGCCTGCCTATGCCTCTTAAATGCTGGGATTGAAGGTGTGCGCCACCACTGCCCAGCTTAGACTACTAGCTGCTTTTGGAGGGATCAGTCCTAGAAGGCTTGACTCTGTGGATCAGGTGCGTCAACTATCAGATCTCTGCCAGCTTTCATCAAATGGAATAATACAAAGGGTGAGGTGTCAACACAGTCAGTGCACAACATTGCCTCATTCCAAAGGGAACAGATAGTTTATTCTGAGCCCAGCACGAGTGAACAAATATGGCCCATGAACACTAACATAGGTGGTGCTGAATCACATGATCACTGGCGGAAGCAGTCACAAGAACTTTCATAGTTTTAACATAATAGAAAGGTATCAATTAATGATTTCCCCACATATATTCTCGTCATTCTGTCTGGAAGATCTTTAACACCCGTGTGTGTGTGTGTGTGTGTGTGTGTGTGTGTGTGTGTGTGTGTGTGATGTTTTTTTAACTTCAGTTCACTTGGGCGTATGAGTAGCTTGGAAGAAATAGTTCCTTATGTGCTCAAGGCCCACTAACCCTCTTCCCTTTCTATCCCCAGGCCTCCTGCATCTTTCTGCTTTTTTTTTTCCAGACATATGAACATTATTTCTTCCCCGAGGTTGCTCTGACAGTGTGAGCTGATTGCTGCTGCCTGGAGGGAAGTGTGTGTGTAGAGGGGACAGGCAGGTGGCAGTGGAGACGGGGAGTGGGGGGGCTGCGACAGCTAGCGCCTCTCACCTAAGAAGATGAGGTATTCAACAGGAACAATGCAGAATAACTAGGAGGAGGAGGAAATGGCAGGCCTGTTTCCCAGGAGACAGTCTCACTTCTCTGCTCCCTGCACCCTCTGAATCCATCATCCCCCCCCCCCCCAGAGGTACTAGCACTTCCTCCTCCGGGACCAATGCATGCCACTCACAGCCATGCGCTGGGGCTAGGAGCAGCCAGGATGTGGGCTATGCTTTCCTCTCCTTCTCTGGCACAGTCCATTGGACCTTCATTGATCTGAGCCAAGATCAACAGTGGGCCACCGTGGTGGGCAGAGGAGGCACCAACCCAGGTCACACCAATCCAGCTCAAGATCTTTGGCACTGAGAGGGCATTAAGCTAAAAATAAACCTAAAAGAGTAAAATAAGCATCAAAATAAAAGTAACCATTGGGAAAAAAGAGGGGAAGAAAAGGAGTAGGAAGTGGCAGCCAGGAGAGGCCAGCTGTCAGCTGCCCCCTTTAGTGGTGATGGTAAGAGATTCAATAGAAAGATATCCCTGGAGCTTCCTCAGACAGAAAACCGTGCTTAGACATCTTATAAAGCTCTTATTTTATTTCATGGATGGGGAAACTGAGGCTTGGAAACAGTGACTTGTCCAGCATCACACAGACACTTCTTACAGAAACAAGTCCAGACTTGGGACTTCACATCCAAATCTCAGGTCCCCATCCTTTCACAGTCCAGGCTCAGGTGGGTGCCCTGACTATAACCTGCTGCTGGGTTGGAGTCTACCTGAAAACCAGAATCAAAGATGTCTGGATAATGAGAAGGGCAAAGATAAGGAGAAAAATGGTAACTTTTCTCTTCTTTTCCTGTTTTGGAATATAGAAATAGCAGCCTTTTCCTCGGAGGTTGGAGCAACACAGTGGTATCTGTAAGCACTTAATTACACTTGCTTTCATAGCTACAGCTAGTATCACCTCAGTTTCCCCTGAATCTAAGAGTGCTTCACTGGATGGCAGAGGATAACTGGAGGTAGGGATTAGCAGTTACTTACTATGTGCGCTTGCCAGGATCAAAAGCCCATGCCAACCCTTTATTACTTAGCGTCTGGAGAGTTCTCAAATGCCAAGTGTTTTGGTATCTTCTGATGAGCCACCAGCTTCCATGATTCCAGGAGTGAGGTCAGCTCCACGTCAAAGACTGGATAAGCAAAGATTCATATCAAATGATTGGAATACACCACCTCAAAGATGAGCATGCTTTGTAATATTAGTTCACCATCAACTGTATCAAATGTCTTTAGCAATGTGTGTTAGAATGAATGCATGATGATGATGATGATGATGATGATGATGGTGATGATGGTGATGATGATGATGGTGATGATGATGATGGTGATGGTGATGATGATGATGATGATGATGTCTTGTCTCAGTGTGTGATGATATTTGTTAATGTGGTGTGGGGGGTGTTTGTGCATCTGTGCGTGTTGGTATGGTGTGTATGTGTGTTAGAGTGTGCGTGTTGTTGTGGTGTGTGTATGTGTTTTGTGTATGTGGCAAATAGAATAACAGTAGAAGTTGGCTCAAGACCATCATTACAAAAGACTAAACCATCACCTAGGCAAAGATAAAGGGAAATGATGGCTTTTCTCCTCCTAATGCCCATCCAGTTCTGAGAGGAACTCCACAGATGCTCATGCCCCTTATAGCAAATCCTGTAGTATTTACATATAGAAAAAACAATCCTCCCATATGCTTCAAGTCATCTTTATTATTTATACTTCCTTATACTTATGCAATATAAATGATATATAGATACCATACTGTACTGTTTTTATTTGAGTTGATTTTATTGTCCTGTTAATTTTTATTCTTAGGGAAATATTTGTGATGTACATCTGGTTGAATCTACAGATATAAGACCTGAGGTTATTAAAGACCGACTCTAGCTTACCGGTTTAAATTATTTAGTCATTTCACTTGCTGATTACAGGTCATCTGACTTGTGTTCCCCATGATCCTTAATGTGGAATTTAGATATTCTCATTCTTAAGAAGCACAGATGGCCAAGAGGGCAGAAAGAGCTTGGGGAACCATACAGTATTCCTTCATATTTCCACCTGAATTATTTTTAGGTCCCTTTACATGTTTGACATTGGTCATCCTGATATCTCTGAGGCCACAGGGTCCCAAAAAGTGAGAATAAGAAATATCTGTACCCCTAACTGATTTCTCCCAATAAAAGATGTGTCTGTGGATTGAGGATCACAGAGTATCAGAGACACAACCTCAGAGATCGTACAATAGCTGGTTCCTAGTTCGTTGAAGATGAAGGGCCAGAAAGGAGATAACTTGTCACTTCCTGACTTAAAGGACTTCGGTGCCTCTCTGTCACTCCTGATCTTGTTTTAGATTCTGAAACAGTACCCCATCCTGCAGTTCAGGTGGATCCAGAACTCATGATTGTCATAGCTCCCATTCCAAACTGCTGGGATTTCAGGCATATGCCATGTTCCCAAACTGTTTTCCCTCACTCTCGTGCAGAAAACTCCTTTGTTTGACATGGGATAGCCCACGAGAGCTGGTCCCATCTCTTCTGCAGCCTCTGCTTCCTACACACCTTCTTGCTCTATGCTCTGAGAATAAAGACTTCTTTGTTTTTCATTTTTGTTTTTGAGAATGTAATTTAATTGTATTTTTCATTTCTTTTTTTCTCCAAACCTTTTTATACACCCATCCCCCTACTCTCCCTCAAACTCATGTCTCTTTTTTCCCCATCAACTGCTATTACATGTATATTATGTATTACATTATAATATAATATTATATATATATCCTGAAATATAACCTGTTCAGCTCATATAATATTGTGTGTGTGTGTGTGTGTGTGTGTGTGTGTGTGTGTGTGTGTGTGTGTGTGTTTTCAGGGCTATTTGTCACTAGACAACAATCATGCTTTAACCTTCCTACCTCAGGGTGTCTCCCCCTTTTTACACCTCCTCATAGGTCGACCTAACCCAATGCTCCTTCCTCCAGCACAGTGGTTCTCAACCTGGGGGCTGGGGTTCCTTTGGAGGTCATATATCAGATAGATATCCTGCATCTCAGATATGTCCTTTATGATTCATAACAGTAGCAAAATTACAGTTCCGAAGCAATTACAAAATAATGTTGTGGTTGAGGTCACCACAATATGAGGGCCTGTGTTAAAGGATCGCAGCATTAGGGAGGTTGAGGATCACTGCTCTAGCAAGATAATATTGCTGCCTTCTCATCTCATCCCAAGTATCACATCAGAGAAATCGTTTATATTCCCAAACCATGTCAGGCCCCCATGCTTTTCAGGGCCTGTGTTTTGGTTTTGGATATGGTTGGAAAGGCTTCTTTTCCACTTAGCAAACTTCATCAAGGGAAGGGTGTGTCTGTGCCCATAGCTCTGACCAAGTAAGGTTCATGATAAGATATTTAAACAATTATATGGTCCTTATTTCTCAAACATGCACACATGTATTTAAACACCATAAACAAGGTGACACAATTTTACTTAATTGAGCATGCAGAAATAGTTGGGTTGGGAATTCCACTAACCATGGAAAGGCAGGACATGTGTCTTATATACTGTCTTCGTGGCACCTACCTGTGTTTGTGGCCCTGACAGGGTCTCATTAAGAGTGTGCATACTGTCACAAAAAAAAAGACCACCGGGTAGGTTTTCACAGAAAACATACCGAGGAGTGAGAAATATGTTCTTCATGCAAAGGATCAGCAGTGGTCATGTATTTCAGGCAAGGACAAATCTAGGCTTGGCCAGGGGAGTTGAGCTATTGGCAACCTAATATCTACCCAGCCAGCCTGGAATGTCTACCCTTTATTCCCATAGGCTAAAGTGTGATAGATTGCAAGTGAATTAGTTAGTATATCGCTGGTAGTTAGTTGATGTGAATAGCCATTAACACTTTGAATTGCCATTAATTTTTTATTGCCCATTATCACCTTGGTATGAATTTTTAATCACAGACCAGGCTCTGAGGACATGGAATTGAACCAAGAGGAGGGGTGGTGAGATGGTTTAGTGGGTACAAACACTTGGTACATAAGTCCAAGGACTTGAGTTGGATCTCTGCAACCCAAAGTAGATGAGAAGCTGAATCCTGAAAGTCATTCTCTGATCTTTGCACACAAACCATAGCATGTGCATGTCCTCACCACACACATACCTAGTAATAAAATGACTAACAGTAGCAATAATAATAGATAAACTTTAAAAATTAGAAATGAGAGGAGGAGTTCAGAAAGAAAGGGCCCAGGTGCCTGGTTGCTTATGTTCTTCCTGAAAATAAGGTTACCTGGGAGACACAGGGGATGGACCACATCCAAGGCACCAGCACCCTTCCACACTAACTTGCATATTGTGCAACACTGGGTGCTACAGAATGGGAACTGTCAGAGTCCAAATCTTAGCACCATGGGAAGAAGAATGAAACTCCCTCATGAATCTCTTCTTTTGGTGTTTTATAGAAGACCATTTGATTGAAGCTTCTCACCTTTTCATTCAGCTTCCCTGCTCCACTCCATCCTGCGTCGGGACCACAGAACACTGTGTAATGTTTTCAGAGACTTGTTTTCCGGATATGTCTCTCTTATTAACCCATTTGCACAGAGTACGATGGCTGCTTTATCTATTGACTCGGTGGGCCAATGGTGGGCGTGCTGATGTCTTGCACATTACGTCTGTAGATGAAATTGACATTTGAATTGCTCGGTGAGTAAACCAGTGTGTGTGTGTGTGTGTGTGTGTGTGTGTGTGTGCGTGTGTGTGTGTGTGCGCGCACGCATGTGCACACATGTGTGTAGGGGAGGCACCCAATTTAAGGAAGACCTAAATGATTCCATTTCAGCTAAAAAAAGCTAAGAAAAAGTGAACAATGCATTTTTTTTGCTTGTTTCCCAGCTGCAACATCCACCTCCTATCTTACGATTCAGACTACAAGTCAATAGTTGCCTCTCATTCTCAGGCTCTCTCTCTCTCTCTCTCTCTCTCTCTCTCTCTCTCTCTCTCTCTCTCCTGTCTCTCAATTTTTCCTCAACTCTCTTTCACCTCATATAAAGCTTCAGATGAGTCTTCATGAGTTCAGTCTCCAGTTGCAAGCCAAGAACAATCAATCCCCAAGTGATCCACCATATTTACCCCAACTCCATGATGTTCTGGAGATCTAGCTCCCTTCCTCCTCCACTCTCACAGCTTGGCATTGGGTTTAGGGGAGTCTTGTTTTATAGTTAATGAAAACCTTGAAGGGAGATGTTGATTTAGCGGAGCATCTTTCTTTTCTAGGATTTAATTTTACATTAGAAAGCTGAAAATGTCTGGTTTGGATTGTGGTTTTGTTATTTTTCTTCGGGTAGAACTTGTATTACTAAGATATAATTACATAGAACGAAACACACAGATATTAAAGCATATAGTTTAGTGAATCTTAGCCTGTTTATTGCACATTTTTTCTCTCTCTCTCCATGTAACTGAAATATTAATAAAGATGTAGAGCCTTCCCAGGATTCTAAAAGTTTGTCTTTGCAGTCCCTGCCCTTCTCTGTACACCCAAGAGTAAGACACCATTGCAATTTCCACGAGCTAATTTTGTTTATTATTGAATATGGTATTGTATGTAGGTACTCCTTTCTGCACCTGGCTTAATTCAATATGCTGCTCCTGATATTTGCACGTGTTGTGGCGTATATTCTCAATCCATTTTCAGTTGCTGAGTTGATTCTATTAAATGACTATACTTCAAGTCAGCTATTCATTCTTCCACTATGAACATTCACAACAAATAGCATTGCAGATACATGATCTCAAAAAAGCCCTTCTGGGGGCTGGAGAGATGGCTCAGGAATTAAGATCACTGATTAAGAATTAAGATTCTTCCGGAGAAACCAGGTTCAATTCAGCACTCATATGGCAGTTCACAACTCTCTGTAAGTCCAGTTCAAGGGGACCTGTCAGCCATGGAAAACATCAATGCACATAAAAAAATAAATTAAAACAATTTTAAAGTCCTTTTGTAGGTATATGTTTTATAATTTATATTTTGGTATGTACTTAAAAATAGAATTATGCCTTGCAACAAATTCCACAAGTCTTTTATGAGTGTATTGTTCCATCAGCAATATATGATGCCTCCATTTTCTCAGTTCCTACTCCAACATTTCAAACTATTGATTCTAGCCACAATTGTAAATAACCAGCGTAGCCTCAGTTTTGCTTAAATTGCTGGACATCATTGTTGGTTTATTGATGAGTAGTGTGCCCCCAGTCTGCTTGCCTTTCATCCATTTTGTTAGATTTTCCTTCTGTTATTCATGCCCATCAGTGTATTTTAATTCTAGATAAAAGGTTACTATATTATAACTTCTCTTATTCTTTGCTTGCCCTTTTCTTTTTTTGCCTGAGGTTTTAAACTTTAGTTATTTACTTTATTTCATTTTAAAATTTTACCTCTGTTGAGAATATGATAAATTCTGCTAAACTTTGTAGTCTGAACCTACAGCTGTCTAAGAAATCTGTGTGGGCTACCAGATTAAAAAGTAAAAAGCAGTCCTGCAGTTTTCTTTAAGAAGTTTGCAGTTTTAGATTATCTGTAAGCAGACATAACTTATCTATTTCTAGTTAAAAGTCAAAGCTATTTTTTTCTGTTATAGACACCAAGTTGATCCACTACCGTTCGTTTAAAGACACCCTTTCCTCATTCAAAGTCATTCTTCGATTCACTTTTGCTTAAAAAATCATTTGACCTTTTAAATATGGTCTTTCTATTGTACAGATCAATTTGTCTATGTAAAAGTTGATATCTCTTGTGATTATTACAGCTTACTGGTAATGCTTAATATTATTTCTCTTCTAGCAAGCCTCCTCTTTTTCATGAATGCTGTGGCTATTATTTTCATTTCTGACATAAATTTTAGCATCAGATTTTTTATTTCTATAATGTAATTTTCTGGGGCTGGAGAGATGGCTTAGAGGTTAAGAACACTGACTGCTTTTTCAGGGCTTCCACATTGGATTACCAGCATCCATATGGCAGCTCACAGCTACCTGTAACTCCAGTGCCAGGGGATCAGATGCCATCTTCTGTCCTCTGTAGGAATCAGGACAGGTATTCAACCAAAAAGCGATACATATTAAAGCAGAAAAGAAAAAAAGTTTGCTGAGCACTGGGACTACTGCTCAATGGTCAATGGTAGAGTGCTTGCCTAACAGATCTAAGTCCCTGGGTTTGATTCTCACCACTATGAAACAAAAACAATCTAAAATACACCTTCCAAGTATGTGGCTGACATTTTTAATTGACTCCACAAATCAATATGAAGAAAACTGACATTTTTTTAAATGTCCTAACTTTCAACCCATGAGCATGGTCTTTCTTTCCAGTTATTTAAGTCTTAATTTATTTCATCAATACCTTGTTATTCATAGAGATCTCTTACCTATTTTCCAAAATTATTTTCAGAGGTTTTGTGTTGTTGATGCTATTATAATTGGAATTGATTTCTTAATATTTTTGTTTTTTCTGTTTTCTGGTATTTAAGAATACCACTCCATATTTGGGTATTGATCTTAGAATCTCAGATTTTGCTGAATTTATAAAACATATCTAGGAGTTGATTTCATTTTTTTTTCAGAATTATTTTGGAATTTTATATTCACTTTGAGCATTTGCAAATAAACATAGTTTTGCTTCTTCACTAATAATGATTATAAGCTTTTCCCTATCTTGCCTAATTGTGTTGAATAGCACTGAATGCTACATTTCATAGGCATGGGAGTATGAGCATCATGCCTTACTCTTGTTTTAGAAAAGGATTTTAGTGTGTGTGTGTGTGTGTTTGTGTGTGTGTGTGTGTGTATATACAATCATTAATAAAGACCAGAAGAGGGAGTTGGATCTCTAGTAGTAGGAATTAGAGGTAATTGTGAACTCCCAAACTTGGTTGCTGGGAACGAACCCTGATCCTCTGGAAAAGCAGCACACACTTCCTTAGCTGTGAGTTATCTCCCTAATTATACCTTGCTTGGATAGTTATACCCTATACTTTCAAATATTTCTCCACTAAAATAATGAGAATCATGGGTTTAACATTCATGCTGTTTATCATATTGAAGAAGTTCTGCTTTATTTCCTTATTTTTTAAGAATGAACAATGACTTTGCTCATGTGTCTTCTTTCATTTATTGATGATTTTAGGAGCTTTCTTCTTTACATTTTTATAGGATCAATTATATTGATTAGTTTAAAAATGTTAAATTAATGGGATGCTCCAGAATAAATTTCATTTTGTTTTTATGTGTTTCTTTATATGCTGTTGAATTCAACAGCTTAAGGATTTTTGATTCGTCTATGTTCATAAGTGGTATGCCTCTTTAATTTTATTTCCTGGTAAGATCTTTATCAGATTTTGTTAGTTCGATTGTGGTTATGTGGTTCTCATAAAACAAACTCAGAAGTGTTTCATTCTACCTTCTGTGAGAGAGTTTGTGCACCATGGGTTTTTCTTTGTAAAACATTTAACAGAATTTTACAGAGGAGCTGGTCAGGCCATAAGGTCTTATGGTGGGAGGTTTTAAATTATTACTTCAGTTTTCCAAATAGATATGAGGTTATCTAGATCATCTATTTTTTTATTCATTTGATAACTTTTGTTTTTATGAAAGTTTTCCCATTTTGTTGTCAAGTTCTTTAGGACACATTCCAGAAACTTCTCCATTAATTTTCAATATCTGTTTTTTTTTGTTATGTTATGTTATGTTATGTTTTGTTTTGGTTTGGTTTGGTTTTGACCAGCCCTCTGGTACTATTTGTTTGTTGTTTCTTAATTATTTTGGTTTTTTGGACAGGGCTTGTTTTAAAGTCCAGGAAGAACTGGAACTTTCTCTATAACCCAGGTGGAACTTGCACTTGTGATCCTCCTGCCCTAACCACCCAAATGCTGAGGATACATGATTGAAGCACTATACTTAGCTTTTAATCTGTCTTGGGGCTTTTACAATTTTTTCTTTTTAAAATTATTTTTAGCCATGTCTATGCATGAGTGTTATGTGATTGCTAATGCAGTGCCCAGAGAGGATGTCAAATCTTCTGGAGCTGGAGTTACAGTTGTTTGTGATCCACCCTGTGCAGGTGCTAGAAACCAAATGCTGGTCCTCTGTAGGAGAGCCAAGCACTCATCACCACTGAGAAATATTCCCAGCCCCTACATTTAGTTTTTATGATTTACTGTATATATGGGTATTTTACCTACATATATCTGTATCACATGCATATACTACTTAAGGAGACCAGAAAAGGTCATTGGATGCCCTGGAATTGGAGTACAGATGATTGAGCCACTAAGTGAATGCTGGCAATTGGACCCAGGTCCTCTGGAAAAGCAGCCAGTACTCCTAAGAGCTGAGCCATCTCTCCAGCCCCAGGCTCCTACATTCTTTAACCTTACTCAAAGAACTGAGATTTTATTTCCTTGCTTTATTTTATACTTGGTTTGTCACCTATTTCATTTATTCCACGATAATATATATATATATATATATATATATATATATATATATATATATATATCCACTAAATTGTATTTCTGTTCATAGAAATGTTTTTAAATTTCTTCTGGATTCATTTCATACTCCTTGTGTGTCAAATTTCCACAAACATAGACTTGAGATGATGCACGTTTGTCTTCAAATTCTGGAGGTAAGAAACCTGGATTAAAGTCAAGATGCTGACAAATCACCACTCATTCTAGAAGCTCTGGGAAAAAGCCATTCTTTTGTCTTTTGCAGGCTATTGGTATTTATTGGTTTGTACCCCACTTTTATATTTGAAGTGGACAGTCTGTGATCTTCTCTGCTCTCAGATAATTAGTTCTATTTTTTGCATCTTCTTTCTTGGTGTCCGGTTTTTAGATTTAATTCTCTTTTGACCAAAAGATACACTGTAACTTAGTCCTTTGAAATGGAATGAGTCTTCAGATTTTGGTTAAGCACATGGTATATCTCTGTAAATATCACAGACGCATTTGAAAAGAATATGTGTTCAGCTACTGCTGGATATAACGTTGGAATACAAATTAGGTCATTTGGCTGATGACACCGTTCAAATATTTATTCTTACTGCTATCTTCTTGATTTGTCTGTCAGTTTATAGGATAGAATTAATAAATTCTCAACTAAGGTTGTGATTTACTTCTTCATTTGGTTCTATTGACTGTTGCCTCATACAACTATTCTGAAAACCACTATGTGTTTTTATCAATCGGCTTGTTTACCATTATGAAAAATATCCCTTTTCATCTTTTGTGAGAACCTTTGTTTTAAACACAAATTGGATGTCAATGGTGTCATTACAACTTTCTTGGGTTTCCTCAGTATACTTCTTCCATATTCTGCTTTCACCTTACCTGTTGTTATATATTTCAGAATAGCATAGCGTCAAGCATTTTTCTAGTATTTTGACAATGTCTGGAATGAGCTTTGTCCATTTACTTTGAGTCTATTATCGGTAGAACTTCTGATGACTGGTCCTAGGAATCCAATGCACATTTCCTGAAACTATGTCTAGATCTTTGTCAATGGCCCTTTCTGTGGTTTGCATACAATTTATTCCTTCAAAGGTTCATCTTCTGGAAACTTTGTTCTCAGAGCAAGAACTCAATGTGGCAGTGGTGCATGCATGCAGTGCACAAACACACATGCATGCAATGCACAGACATGCATGCAGGCAGATGTATGCAATGCACGGACATGCATGCAGGCAGATTATCCATAAACATAAAAGAGAATAAAAGAAGAGGTGTCGAGGGTAATAACTTCAAGAGGTGGGGCCTAGTGGGAAGTGATTAGCATACTTGCCTTATGACCAGAACAGTCTTTCTTCAAGAGTGGGTTAGTTAGGTGGAGACTGGATTAAGCCTCATAAGAGCAAATTAGGTCCTAGTGCAGTGTTTCTCAGCCTGTGGGTTGTGACCACTTTGGCAAACCTCTATCTCCAAAAATATTTACATTACTATTTATAAAAGTGGCAAAATTAGTTATGAAGTAACAATAAAAATAATTTTATGCTTGTGGGTCACCACAACATAAGAATTGTGTTAAAGTGTCACATATTAGGAAGGTTGAGAACCACTGTCCTGGGGATCAAGGTACATTACTGTAAATGTAAAATAATGCATATCTCTCTCTCTCTCTCTCTCTCTCTCTCTCTCTCTCCTTCCCTCCCTCTCTCCCTTCCTTGCTCCTCTCCATATGATCCCATTCACCAAGGGTTACCCTCCAGAAACTGAGCAGATGTTGGTGCCGTGATCTCAAATGTCTCTGACTCATAAGAATGAACCAAATACATACATAAATAAATAAGTAAATAAATAAATAATAACCTTTTTGTTTTATTGACTACTCAGCTTCAAGTACATTATTATTACAATAGAAAATGGAGTAACATCTTTTTATAGCATTCTCTGATTTGTGAGGAAGATCATTTATTTCCATAGGAGCTAGAACTGACATTGACCAGGATCCTGAGAACGGTGTCACATACAAGCAAAGTATAAAATATGGTCCCTATTGACAGTACACAGGAATGAAGGGTTTGAAACAAGGCTGTTGAATAGAAGAACATCTGCACTTCAGATTTTCAGCTGTGAAATGAAGACTGTGGACTCAAACTTGCTTTAAACTATTCCACAAAAAAAAAAAGCATGCCCTGCCAACTTTCTATCTCACTAATCATCTTTATCGTCATCTGACTGGTATTTCATTAAAAATAAAACAGATTTTCAAGGTATGGTAGTTTTTGGCTCCAATATAACAATACTGTTAACATCTTTATACACTGTGCCTGTGCGATTAGATACAATGTCTAGGATTGCCCAGTGAGGAGCAGGGGGCGCTGGCATAACATTGTCATGAATGTTGACAAACTGAAGATGGATACAACAAGCTCAACATAAGGATGCTTATCTGGGAAGAAGAGAGCCCACAGGGGTGAGGGCATTTCAGGTTAATTAGAGACTGTGAATTCGAACAAGACACAAACTGAAGTCGGATATGTAATAAGAGGCAATGGGTGATTGACTGGAGATGGAGTCGGAAGGAACTAGATTTTAGACGCCTCTGATACCAGCTACGCACATGTATCTTGCTGTCCCTTCCCTGAAAATACAAATCCTTAGAAGAGTCTTGCCGTTAGCATAATTTCTTTCCTTATTGGGTATTGTTTTCTTTCATTGCGTGTATGAGATCAGACAGAAGTACTACTCAAGGTCACAGATCACACATGTCCACGGAAGCAGCAAGATGCTACTGAGGACTGAGTTCCCAGCTAGAGACACCATGTTTGCTTTTCTGGACCCCTGTGAGGAGCCATTGCCTGGCGGGGAATTTCAAGGTTGGGCCGATTTTTCAGATCAGCAGTATTCAAAAGCCCCAAGTCTACTGTTTACAAAGAGCTTTCTCATCTCTGCCAGGTTCCTGGAACAGAATTCCCAAAGCAGAGAGTTTCCCTTGATGGAACTATTTGGTGGCTGTTTACACATTTGCACAATTAACATGCCTTTTAGATGTAAATAGAAACCAGCCCAGAGGAACACACTATTAAGCTGCAGGCAACGTGCAGGGTGTTTTAATAAGGCTGTCAGTGAAGGGTTAACCCTGGCCCCTGCAACTGCTCTTTGGGTATGGACAGCACCAGGCAGAGACCTGCTGAACAGCTGAGCTCCCACAATGCAGCAGGGAGGGCAGTGTTGTGAGTTACTCCCAGGTGACACTGTTTGAATGTCATTTAAAGTTCACTTTCATTATTTTAATTGTCACTGTAAAAATTTCCCATTCAGGACTGATTATGTGGTAAGAGAAATCAGAACTTAAATTCCAATCAATCATAATTGAACGTGTTGTTGCAAGTGGCACATAAAGCAGTGTCTCGGGGATGTGATTAAGACAAGTATTAGTTACCCGGGAAAAGCCGTAGGGAGATTCAGGAGCAAACAGGATTAAGGCTGAATAATTTCCATGGCCAAAGCTACCAGAGGAAGAGGAGCAGAAACACTTGAGAGGTGTTTCTGTAGGCTCCAGGAGGGTGGGGCTAATGCTTGCAGCTCACACTGAGATCACCTCAAAGGTTATGAGAAGGGCCGAGCTTGCAAGGAGACATCACCAGATCTGATAGCAAACCTTCTGGTGACTGTCTGACTTTAGGAAAAGCTTGCATTTTCTCTGGGTCATGCAAAAAAAATGGGTTGGGTTGGTGAGCTTGCTCAGGGGGTAGAGGTGCTTACTGTGCAAGACTGGTACCCCAGGTCATGGTGTTGAGTGGCAGGCATGTGCTCAGCTACTTTCCTTCTAACCCTGAGTGGGCATCCAAGCACCTGGACCTGAAGTGCATCACTTGTCACACAGGTTAGCCCCACATTGGGAACCATTCTGTAGACGGAGAGTGCACGCTTGTTCCTGGCTGCCCAAACTGGAAATAATCACACTGAAACTATATTATTTGCAATACTGTTTGGCCAAAAGCTTAAGTGTGTTTTTAGTTAACTTTGACATCTTAAATTAACCCATTTCTATTCATCTGTGTATCGCCATGTGAGTGTGGCTTACCAGCAAGAATTCTGGGACCTGTCTCCTCCCAGCGGCTACATGGTATTTCCCTGACTCCGCCTACTTTCCCTACATATCTTTGTTCAAATTTCCTGACTGGCTTTGCTCTGCTAAGTCATTGGCCCAAAGCAGTTTCTTTATTAACCAATGGTAATGAGACATATTCATCACATACAGAGGAAAATCCCACATCAGCAAGGTACTCATGACATATCTCCACATGTCTCACATGCATACATGCAAGTATGTTCACACATGCCTAAGATCCTTTTCAAATGGGAAGAAGAAGGCATAAGAATGGTTGTTAAGAGAACCAGCCCAAGACATTTGATGCCACTGAGATGGAGCATCAGGAACCAGGGTCAGAGTCCCACAGAAAGGGACCCATCCTTTACACCTAGGTCCCTTCCTCTCTACCGCTTCCCATATTTACTTGTATATATGGGTCCTGGGCTTAAGGGGCCATCCTTTTCAGATCAAATGGATCTTAACTCCTTTGAATGCAAACCACGAAGGAATAGAGTCCCCAGCTTGCCCCTTGTCCCAAAACTCAATTGCTGAGATAAAGGAGAATTTAAACTCACAGACTTTGGTATTAGGAAATGCAATCCATTATATATCTTAATCTCTGAAGCCTGACATCTGGATTGTAAATCAGGAATCACGATTACGCTATGGGGCTTTAGTAAGAATAAACCCAATAATGGCGAAGTTGCTCAATTGTAAATCCAACATAATAATTCTTGCAAACTTCAACCCATCAATACCACAGAATCTATCCAGAGGGATTTCAGAATAGAAACCAAAGATTAGAACCTGTGGTTTCTGTCTCCTGGGGGAGATTTCTAAATGGTTAAATGGTCACTGTCCCACATTTCCTGTGGCTGAGCTAGGTGTGTATGGAAAGGACAGTAAGTGCTTAGTGTCCTGGCGTCTTCCTGCACGTCTCTCCTTCCCATCTGTTCTCCAGGCGTCTGAAAATAAGAGGAAATGCAGAAAGTGGCTCTTCCTTGTCTGGAAAGCACCGCCAGTCTCTGGTTCCAGAATGTCCCAGAAAGAGAGGACCTCCACATCCCCAACCCCCATTTACAAACCAATTTTCTTGGAAAGGGAAGTCGGGGGAATTGGCATGAACCTAATAAAGGCCTCTGAAAACAATGTTTCTCCATTTGAAAAATAAACCATGTCTTTAAATGCATTAACTCTGTGGGGAAATAAATGTAATAAACCAAATTCAATCCCTGCCAACATTTGTTTTCTTATCTATGTAAAATCAATATACTTGTTGCAATTATGTCTTTCAATAAATCCTCCCAAAGTCTTATTTTCTCATAAGATTTCCTGCCGCACGCGGATTCATTGTGTTCATTTTCCATCTAGAGAAATTGTTTCGTGCATTTTCCAGCCATCCGGTTTACTTGAAGGAGGCTGTTCCCCGCCCTTAGCGACTATGTCCCTTCTTCAAGGGCCATTTAGGCAACAATTACTTTAAATGGATTGTGGTGCCCGACCGCCTGGGTTTTGCACTGATAAGAACAGCCCTCTTTGGAGTAGGGGTGAATTTTCCGGCCCAACCGACATCTGTCTGCCCCGCCCTGCCTTTCCATGCTTCTCAAAGGGTAGCTGGGAAACCTTTCATCTTTTCCTCTGTTGGGCATGAGCGGGAAAGTGATTGTCTTATTAGGGAAAGGATGGCAGTGGGTTTTTCAAATGAATTTTTTTTTAATAGACGTGTTCCTCAGCTTGTCTCTGGCAGGTTTAGAGATGGAATAGACCAGGCTAAATCCCCAAGAATCTTAAATTGAAGAGATGACCAGGGTGCCCCCCTCTACCAGTGTAAGTAGCCAAAGAGTATGATGCCTGCGCATAGTGCCTGGCCCTTGAGTAGCTGGCTGCCATCTGTCTCCAAAAGTTCCAAAAGGGAAGCACCTGGTCTCAGGCAGTCAACACTGAACTTCAATTTCTGACTCTGCCTTGATATGATACTAATTTCCACATGGCTGCCGTGTCTTCCGTTTTGCCTACTTTTTCAGGTTGGTATGAAGGATAAAAGAGTTCATTTTAGCCATCAACTTGACTGGATTAGGAGATGCCCAGGAAATTAATCAAATATTAATTTTGGACGCGACTGTAAGTATTCTGGGAGGCACTGGCTTGTTGGTCAGGTGGCTAAATGAGCCGGATTTCTGTAAGATGTGTGCCATCCAATTGACTTGTAGGCTGAATAGAACAAGAAAAGGAGAAAAAACAGTATTTGCTTTTTCTTTTGGAGCTGAAACAGTCTCTCCCATACCCATCACGTGCTTGGGCACCAGAAACTCTCTGCCCTTTGAACTTCAAGACTCAAGTAAAGATTCCTCAAGTTCTTAGGCCTTTGTCCTTAGATTAAGCTATACCACCACCATCAGAAGATCTCTGTCTTGTAGATGTTATAGAACTCATCAGCCATCAACATGAGGCAATTTCCTTAATCTCTCTCTCTCTCTCTCTCTCTCTGTTTGTCTCTCTCTCTCTCTCTCTCTCTCTCTCTCTCTCTCTCTCTCTGTGTGTGTGTGTGTGTGTGGTTATAACTGATATTCTTTGTTTTCACATTGGTTTATCTCTCTGTAGAAACCCTGGCTAACACACAGGCAACTGTAGCTTTTCTTATTTCTCCCAGAATTCTATGCTCTGTACCCAGATCTCCTCCTGTATCCTTCCCTGCCCGTTTCTTGCCTCTTTTTTATTATTATTTTCTTCTTTTTACATCCCTACCAAAGCTTTCCCTGTCCCCTCTTCTTAACACACCCTCCCCAATCCACTCCTTCTTCACTGTTTCTCTTCAGACACAGGCAGGCATCCTATGGTATATCAAGCAACAGTGAGACCAGGCACCCCCCTCCTCCACCCAGGTTGGTTGAGGCAATCTGGCAGGAGGGATGGGTCCCAAAATCAGGCAACAGAGTCAGACACATCCCCTGCTCTCACTGTTAGGAATCCCACATGAAGACCAAGTTACACAACTGTGCCATGAATGCGGAGGGCCTAGATTGGTCCCATGCAGGGTCTCTGGTGGTTGGTGCAGTCTCTGAGCCCAGGTTAGTTGGTTCTTTGGGTTTTTTTTATGGTGTCCTTGACATCACCAAGTCCTACAATCCTTCTTCCCCCTCATCTGCAGGATTCCCTAAGCTCCACCTAATGTTGGCTGTGGGACCCTGAATCTGTTCCCATCAGTTTCCGAGTGAAGCCTCTCTGACGACAGTTGGACTAGGCACCAATCTGAGTACAGCAGAATATGATTAGAAGTGATCACATTAATTAATTAATTAATTTATTTATTTATTTTTGCCATTCCTGTTTGGGTCTATCCTATGTCTCTGGGTATCCTTCTTCTTGGTCCTGGCCCTAAGTGAGGAGCTCCCTCTCAAGGTATGGGTTTCCAATTGTGCCAGGGATCAGTTGATCACATCCACAATTTCTGTGCCATCTTGGTTGTGGAACAAGGAACACTCCTCCACTGCTGGTGGGAGCACAAACTTGGATAGCTACTTTGGAAATCAGTATGACAGTTTCTCAGAAAATTGGAAATCAATCTACCTCAAGACTCAGCTATACCCCTCCTGGGCATATCCCCATAGGACACTACACCATACCACAAGGACACCTGCATAAATATATGCATGCAACTTTATTCATAAGAGCCAGAAACTGGAAACAACCTAGATGCCCCGCAACTGAAGAATGGATAAAGAAAATGTGGTACATTTACATAATGAAGTAGTACTCAGCTGTTAAAAACAATGGCATTGGGAAATTTGCTGACAGATGGATGGAACTAGAAAATATCCTGATTGAGGTAATCCAGGCCCAGAAAGACAAATATGGAAGAGCTCACTCATAAATGAATATTAGCCATAAAGTAAAGGAGGGCCATGCTACAACCCACAGACCCAGAGAAGTTAAATAACAAGGAGACCTCAAGGGGCAGGGGGTTTTACGAAGTTCACTGTAAAGGGGAAATAAAATAAACATTACCAGAGAATGGGGGCAGGGTCTTGGAAAGGGGAATAGAAAGAGGAACAGGAGAGATCGGGTAGGCAGAGGATAGAGGGACAGGGTACCAGGAGAGACAACTAGAGTTTGGGGGCATCTCTAGGATGCGCTAAACACCTAGAGCAATGGAAATTCCCAGGAATCTATGAGGTTGACCCTAGCTAAGATTCCTAGCAATAGAGGATATGGAGACTGAACTAGCTGTCTCCTATAACCAGGCAAGACTTTTGGTGCAGGGTCCAGGATACCAACCCAGCCACAAACCCTTCGGTCTACAATTTGCCCTGCCTACAAGCTGTGTCTTGCCTCTTGGCTCATCCTCTCCCTGGGCACCTACACCCAGTGTCAGCGGAGGGGCAGGAGGTGGCCCAGACTCCCTGCCTGCCTGCTGCACTCCGGGCTGCTCTGCAAATTGCCTGTTGTTCCAATGACTCCTCTGAGTGATTGCAAAGGCACGGAGGAAGCACTTGAAACATCTCCCTGCCACAAAAGGCTGTTTGTTGTGACAGGACAGGAAAAGGCCATCAGCCCAGGGAAGTCCTGGCGGCGGCGTGGCACAACTTGACACGCCGAGGAGACGTGAGATGAATGAGCTGCCAGAGCTGCTGAAGACATGGTAGACTTTCACTTATTTATTGAGCTGCATTATTTATTTTAAGAAGTTAGCGGCTCTGCCTCATTTATCGCAAGCTGCAGGTCCAAACACTATTGTGAGTGTGTACGTGACTCCAGCAGTGGAAACAGTGGCTAAACAATTAAAAGAACAGACGTTGATAAGCTCTTGATGTCAGACTCTGTTAAAGGACGGTGGCACAGAAGTGGTGGTACTTGCACCATCCACACCCTGAAAACATTTCTGGGTGCTCATAGTTTGCCCCACTCCACCCCACTGATGGGTGGAGTCTGTGACCCTAGGGACCCTAGGCTATTGAGCCACCAGGATAAAGGGGGACCATGAAACAACTTCCTAAGATGTGGTCAAAGGCTGCAGTGCCTTACAGAGATGAAAGGATCTTGTTCAATATTTATAAAGCCAGGTAAGCTCCTCCTCCCCCTTAGGAGTTAGGTGATTATCACTAGCAGGAGGCTCACCATCCACCTCTTTTCAATTATTCATCAGCAGAAAAGGCCAAGTGTGCGCAGAACTCCAACTGTGAGTAGTAACAGGTATCTTTCAATGTGAGGGGCCCAGAATTTGCTCCAGACAAGAAAACCAAAGGAGGCGCCTGCCCCTCCTTCCAGACTCTCGAGGAGCTTCTGTGGGAGAAGCTGGCTCAGCTTAGACAGGAAGTCACGACTAACTCCCATTTGCTACTTGGAAATAGCCCTTTTGTGATTGCCTGGGTATTGTTTGAAGACTGTGCTAGAAAAAGAACAGAAAAAATATTTTCCTAAATCACTTTTTGTCTTTCCACAAGGCCAAAGTCCAAAGACCAACACTCCAGGTTTTGAGACTAGACAAATTCAGATTTTTGACTTTCTAAATTCACTGAGCTATTATTGACCTCTGTAGCCACCATCCGTATCATGGAAATAACTGTCAGCACCTCATAGGGTTGTTCTGAGAATTAATCTCTCGAGTCTCCATCCTCCACAGTCAAAGCAACAGCCAAGACGACGACTGTTCCTGGTTGCTGGGTGCACGTTATCCCCCGGCCACTAATTCTCTCTTCTGCCCTTGTCATTTATCTGGGGGAAACTACAAAACACTCTACATTTTGGGGGGAGCAAGAAGACCTTCGATTGCTACATCTCTCCTCGGAAGAATCGATGTCACACAGCAGCTGACAACTCCCGAGAGCCCCATCGCAGCGGTGACTGCCAGCAGTGTAATGACAGTGCTATCCAGTGGCACATTATGGTAGAAAGGGCCCTGAGCTTGGAGTCAGAGGTCCGGGATTTAAATTTTGTTTCTGCCGCTTCCCAACTGGTAACCATGCAGCTATCCTACCTGCAGCTCTGCGAGGAAGCTGGGTAAGAACTAGGCTCCAGGTGAGGAAAGTACGTCAGAAAATGCCAGAGGATAACGTAAGGAACAGTGCTCGCTTACGGTAGTCAGGTATGAGTGCTTTACTATTTAGCAAAGTAAGGTGTGCATCAACACGCCGTGAGTGATTTTTACTAAGCCTTTTGTCCTTGACAGTCACTCCTTGAGCAAGGCTGTGCTCAGGAGGCGGGAAAGACTCTAAAGAGAGCTGGAAAATGGGTCAATGGTGGCTGTCTCTACAAGATAGGCTGAGAAAGAGATAACTTCTGAAAACAGACAAGGAGAACTGCTGGTAAAAGCAGCAGGGTGGTGGTGGCGCACGCCTTTAATCCCAGCACTTAGGAGGCAGAGGCAAGTGGATCTCTGTGAGTTCGAGGCCAGCCTGGTCTACAAGAGCTAGTTACAGGACAGGCTCCAAAGATACAGAGAAACCCTGTCTCTCTCTCACACACAAACATACAAACAAACAAAACAAAACAAAGACAAAGGTATCATTAGGATTTAGGAAAATCACTGCAAATGTTCAGCAACCCCAAAGAAGAAACAACAGAGCCCAGAGCCTAAAAGAGGTTGGGGTTGAAGAGCCTGGGACTTGAAAAATGCTGTGTCTGGCAGGACCTGAGAATTCTAACCCAGGTTTTGGAATCACACGCTTATCTCATAGAAGGAGGTGGGCCACAAATGCATCCGCCTATTTGCTTCTGCCCTCTTATTCTAGATTAACTCAGTCTAAAGTGGGAAGGTTACTCTTGAAAGTGGGGAGGTTTCTCCTTGAGCAGAAACAAGTTGGAAAGAGGAGGATGGCTCTGTAGAAGGCAGTCTACATACGAGTTCACTGTATTAACTTGGGACACATACACTGAAAATCAAGGGGATTTTACTGAACATTATTCAGCACAGGGAACCAGATGGATGGTTCCTAGCGAGCCTTGTGCCTCTGCGAATGACCAGTTACTTCTCTAACCATGTCTCCTAAAGCTTAACTGCTAGAAACCAGACTAACAAACTAGACAGAGGCAGTGAAATCCCTGACGGCCTCTGTTTTGATCCATTCAAACTGCCCATGTTTCCAACAACCCATCTTCAGACTTTTCTCCTGGTGATGAGCTCTGTTTTGTAATCTCAGGACATCTGGTCAGTTCCGTGCAGTGAGAAAGCTCTGCAGCAATCTGTCAATTTGCTCGTTTCTGTCATTGCTTGGGGCTCAGTAGAGACTCAGTTCCTGTCTAGGGGCTGTCCAAACTTAGCATCCCAAAGACACTCATCAGATCTGGCTAGGATGAAGCCTGGTTGGGTTCTGGCAGAACCTGCAGAAACAATAAGAACCTCACCTGAGTTTATTGCTGGGGTTCAGGATTAAGTTATGCAAATGTAGCATCAGGAGTAATCAAGTCTCTGCCTTGTCCCTGAGTTCCCTCCCTGAGAGCCAGGCTGCCTTCAAGAACAATTCTTAGGAGCAAGTTGATCTAAAAGACATAACTTTATTTTATTTTCCTTTACATACCGTGTTACCTCACTCCATGGACAAGACTTTGGCTTTGATGCCTCCATTCACTCTTTCATCCATGTGCTGCTCATTCTGAATGAGAACTCATTCTAGGGATTATTTAATCTTACTTAGTCAGCCTGTTTGTCTCCATGATCGTACCCCTCCAATCCTCACCAGATTCTCTGTGCTGTTACTCTTGAGCAGATGCTTTTTTTTTTTTTTTTTTGAGATCTGACCACCTATTAATCTTGTAGTATTCCAGGAATAAAGGAAGCCTGGACCAAATACTTGGAGTTGTACTTCCCTAGTTACTTCGAAACTCTTGTTCAGTTTTCTGTCTGTGTTCTGGCTGCTCTGTGTAACTGAATCTCTGGTCCCTCTTCAAAAGGTCACACCCAGTTCTTGGGTTCTCCTGATTGTGATGTTAGAGGCTGCCATCTTTGTTCAGACAGAAGTGATTGTTCATGGTGGGAAGGAGATTATCCTCATGTCATGGGAGACTTTCTGGACACTTGTCTGAACATTTCTATGATTTTCTTTGATAGAAAACGTATTTCCTGATCTTTTGAGTTTTCCATTTCCAAGCATTTGCTGGATTTTCTTTCCTTTATTTTCTTCATGCCTCTCTTTTCCCTAACCTCTGTGAGGGATGTTGTATTTCTTGGGATTTAACTGATAGGGATGGTGTTAGTCTGAATGGCTGCCCTGATAGTTATGAGTCAGTGGGATGATGAAGGATAATGAAGGAATGGTCCCGAATCTTTGGAGGATGGAGACATAGATACTTGATGTGGGAAGTCCTTCTGTATACGTGTTACTTTTATTGGTTAATGAATAGAGGAGCTGCTTTGACCTGTGATAGGGCACAATAGAGCGAACTGAATGCTTGCAGGAAGAGGGAGAGACAGAAGACACCATGTAGTTGCTACCAAAGGAGACAGATGCCTGGGGAACTTTACTGGTAAACTATGAGCCTCGTGGTAAAATAAATGGGTTAATTTAAGATATAAGAAGTAACTAGAAATACACTTAAGCTATTGACCAAACAGTATTACAAATAATATAGTTTCTGTGTGGTTATTTTGGGTCAGGGCAACCAGGAACGAATGAAACAGCCTCCACCAACAGATACTCATAGAGAAACGGGTGTAGGTATGCACAGTTCCCTGCACAAGTAAAGTTAGCGTGCACAGAGAGGGGAGTTCTTGGAGAGGTCCTAGCCTTCATTCCTCTCCACCTTTCCAGAGTAGGAGATAGAACCCATCCCCTTTGTACAGCATAGTAAGTCTCAGGGTTATGAACTGTGCTAAACACTGCATTTTTCCCTGCTTAGGCTAACTTGGTATGATGTTTTACAAATACAGATATTGTGAGAGAACATGATCCTGTGGGCTGTGGCATATTGCTTTCATGGTGCCTTTTACTGTCCCTCCCCAAATCAGCCATTACATGTAGATCTGACTTCCCACTAGCTGTTCAGCATGAATTACTTGCTTACACATCAAAGAACCTAGGGAGCGAGAAAATGAAAGAAATGAGTCAATGATGGTGTAATTCCAGACATCGTATAATCTGATTGGCAAAAGAGATTTTTATTTTGAAAAAGCAGTATGTCTCTCAGCACCTAGTCGGCATTAGGAGAAGAACACATATAATTGTGCCCTTTTGGAAGGGGGATCCATTTAATATCACTAGACAGATAGCTTTGATCTTGATTTACCTTAACTTATTCTGGAAATGAATCACACAGACACTTGCCCTATACGAAGACAAAAAGACAACTTTCTCATTTTGGCTCACAAGTCGGCTCTAAGTAGGAGAGGGTCCTTGGCATAATTAGAGAATTGCTAGACTTTATATATTGGTGAAGGGTGCCTACCTGAAATTAGATGCCCACAGTGTGACTCAGACTCTGCATTTTTAGAGAACATTCATACCCACTAACCTAAAACGATCTGTTCCTAATAATAACAAGGCTGCTTTCGTTGCTGTTCACATCACCCACAGACCATCTTGGAGACTCCTATTTTAAACTCCAGCATGTCCTACCAAACATGAGGGAAAATGCCATCCCTTCCCCAACAGCTCATTATCTAGAGAGGAGGATGTTCCTACGAAGACTTGGGAGGGTTGGAAATTGTCATCCTCCACTGGGGATGTGATTCTGAGACTTCTCTTAAGCTCACGACTTATGCTCCCCACCGAGCTTCCTCTGATCACTCGAGACACATTGACATTTAGCCTCATGAAATTAATTTTCCGTAGAATCCAGCTGACAACCATGAAGTGCTCTAGGGCTTTCCGTGTGATAGTATAGTTTTAAAAGTTTTTATAATAGAATATTACTGTTTGGTATGTTAGTCTTGCTTCTAATTTTATCATAAGCTTTTGAGGGATTAAGTCCTTACTATGCAATTCTTTATATATGTAACTGCATCTTGCTTATGGAATAAATACAAAAAGGTAGGACTATATACAGATATCAAACTGCTTGGGTTGAAGGTACCTTTCTTCATTCTCCTTTTATCTGACTTTTCTCTCTGCCTTTTATTATCCTATCATCTTAATATAGTGCCTGTACAGAATGAGTGGATAATAAATACTGATGGAGTCATTAAATGTATGGCAGAGCTCAGAAATATGAAACTGACATCCTAACTGCTGCACTAAGGAGGTACTTAGGAGGTCGGAATTACCTTTCCCCAAGATTCTCCTTCATATAATCCAAGTTCCAGGGCAAAGGCCTTAGTTTTGGCAGCCCCAACAAACTAAGCTCAATCACTTGTGCCAATTTACCAATTACAAAGACAAGAAATGTTGAATAGCAGGCAGAGGAGAATAAATCAATGCACCAAGAGAGAGACCAAATAAGGAGGTCCAGTGACTCCAAGTTCATCTTGGAGGTGACAGAGGTTTAAGTAGAGATGGATCTGGGAAGAAGGGAAATGATATGTATGATTAAGACGTTCTGGTTATGGTGCAGAGTCTGGTTGATGTGTATCTCAGTTTTGGTTCTTCAACATAGTATGTGAAGTTGTTAATGCTGTCATCACTTGAGGGGAACAATCTGGATCCTGCAAGCTGACTACTTCTACTCCACAAAGCAGCCTCACCATCATGAATAATTACCCTTCTCTGAAGGTTGGTCTGTTCATCCAGGTTTGGTTATTCTTCAAATCCCAGATAGCTGCAGGTTTGAGACTGAGTTATCTCTGTGCCTTCAGTCTAAAGTAGAATGAAGTAGGTTATGTAGGCTGAGACTCTCTGAGGGATGAAAGTGGCCTATGAAGGGACAAATAGAATTCTGACCAGAAATAAAAGGGATACACACAATGAAAGCAGAGGTTGCAGGCCTTTTTCTTGCTTTGTTATCTTGTGGGCTTCAGAGAGGAATCAATGCCTTTTAGGAAAAAAGAAAGAAAGGAAAACAGATTCTGTGTGATTATTAAATTTGTGCAGAGCAGAAACAAGAGTCTGTTTATCTTTATAATTTTTTAGACTGTAGAACAATTGTCAACATGCTACTTTCACAGTCCTCATGAATAGTAATTTCTTTCACAGATGCTAATATAAGTCTTCAGGAAGCTTACTGCTCTCAGGGTAAGTGTAGTTATTAGAAATGCCTTCCTTTGTACATCTTATGCCTGTGTAATAGACTGTTGCCCTAACACACTGATCAGAGTTCAAACAAAAGAATGAAAAGAGGGAACACTAAAAAGTAAATATGGTTCTCTTGGACATCAAACCAATATTCAACCCAGGTATATCAGCAGTATAAACCATAGGAAAGACAAGAGTGCTCAAAATCAACAACTCCAACATAACATGATATAATGGGTACATTTCAATTTACAAGGATTCAGGACAAAGCCACTCCAATATTACATTGGTTTCTTTTTCTTTTTGCCTATTATCTATAATTTTTGTCTTTTTACTATGCTTTCAGCAATATTTTTACTTTATCATGTTTTTATAAACTATGTTTTAAATTCTATTTCATACATTTACCTGTTTTGGTTTGCACTTTGTTTTTCATTATTTGGAAATCTATTTTCTTTCCCCTTATACATTTCTTCTTTTCTTTTTGCCAAATTTCCACACTTTTCTTTATGTGGTAGTATTTCAAATTCATTTTATTAAAAACTCTCATACTTTTCTGTAAACAGAGTTCCTATCCCACCTGGTCCTGCAGCCATCCAATACCTAAGAAACACACAAAGGCTTATATTAATTATAAACTGGTTGGCCATTAGCTCAGGCTAACTATTAACTAGATCTTGCAACTTAAATTAACCCATAATTTTTATGTATGTTTAGTCACATGGCTTGGTACCTTTTCTTAGTCAGCATTTTCATCTTGTTTTCTCTATCTTGCTGGTGACTGCAGATTTTCCTTTTCCCAGAATTCTCCTAGTCTGGGTGCCCCACCTATACTTTCTGCCTGGCTACTGGCCAATCAGTATTTTATTAAACTAATATAAGCTACAAATCACAATAGGGTACAAGAGCATTATCCCACAGTACTTCTCCTTTTTGTTTTCAAAACAAGAACTATGAAACTAATCTCCTTTGTTTTGCTTTTATCTTGACCATTATCCCTAACAACTTGTAACCAACACTCTAAACATCAATAATTCTTTTTTGTAGGAATTTGGGCATTGTCTTTTAGGTTACTTTTTTTTTGGTTACTTTTTGTTGATTGAGTGCACTAATAATCTTATGGGACCCAAAGAAAATTTAGGACTATTGTCAAGTCCTGACTGGAATATTCTGTGAGGTTGGATCATCTCAGCCAGCAATCTTGAGGCTGGATGTAGAACTCAGAAGAAACTGAAACAGAGGTGCTCTGAAACATTGGATCATCTGGGTCATCTATTTTCATTTGAGATTTTTCAGGGTATCTTCCTCGATCAAACTTTATTTTTCTTAACCAAGAATGAATCCACAGGCTCTCATTTCCTGTGGAAATATAAGTAAAATCTCTTCTCCAAAGTAACTTGTCTTTTGAGTTCAATTTTGAAGTCAAGGCATTTTTAAATATACACACACACACACGCACATGCACACACACACACACACACACATAGGCTTAATGCAGCAGCATTTATAATCAAATGAATTTTGGCAGGTGTTGTTCCTTCGTCAGCAGTCAAACACATTAAAGACAACATAATACCATGCAGTATCCATTTTCTCTGTGCATTCTCCATCTTTACATGGCATTTTTTTACTCTATTTCTTTAACTCTTCTAATTTTTGATTTTTTGAGACAGGTTTTTACTGTGTATTTTTGACTATCCTGGAACTCACTCTGTAGACCAAACTGCCTTTGAACTCACAGAGATCTGCTTGCCTCTGCTTTCTTAGTGCTCAGATTAAAAGCGTGTGCCACCACACCCAACTACTCCCTTTTTTTCCTCTCTTTTTTAAGGACTTCCTCTATCCTTTCTTTTTCTCTCCCAAGCCTAGGTATATTTTTAAATACACTATGAACCATTTAGAGGACTTTTTTGTTTGTATATCATTTTTATTGTGTGACTCTCTTTTTCTGACCACATGAGTCTTTAATTTGCTAAGCAATATGTCTAAGATTAAAGCCGTGGCTTTGGTGGTTGAATCGGCCCATTTCTTTTTTTCCTGAGAGTATAGGTACATGGCATTAGCCACGTTTTTTTCACAACAACTTAGTGGAGTTTCTGGGGCTGCTCATAAACACCATTTAAGTATTTGGTAACAGAGCCTCTTAAAGGAGCTGTGAGGCTTTTTGCTACTAGCACTGAGTCAGGAAGTCTTTCTGAAAGAACCTGTGCCTCTGTTTGCTTTCAGCAAAAAGAGCCCACCTAGGAAAATGCTTATACCAAGATGTCATGCTTAAATCTGTTCTTTTATGTCTAGAATTCCTTCTCATCTCTCTCAGGTTTTATGCAAATACAGTTGCCCCATGTTGGGTATCATTTCTTAAACAGAGTTTCTGTACCACGTGGTCCCACAGCCATTCAGTCACTATGAAGCACACAAAGTCTTATATTAATTATAAACTGGTTGGCCTATTAGCTCAGGCTTATTATTAATTAGTTTTTACAACTCAAATTAATCCATAATTCTTATCTATATTTAGCCACATGACTGGTACCTTTTCTCAATGTTGTACTTTTATTTTTGCTTTCTCTTCATCTGGGTGGCAACTACAGAATGAGCCTTTCCTCTATCCAGAATTCTCCTAGTCTGGTCACCCCACCTATACTTCTTACTTGGCGACTGGCCAATCAGCATTTTATTAAACCAATTTAAGTGACAAATCTTTACAAGATACAAAAGCATTATCCCATAGTACTTTTATATTTTATTCTACCCACATATATCTGACTTTTAGTTTATTACTTATTCATCATACATAACATTCTTCTACAACTTTATTTTTACTCTTCATTTTACTTATTTAAATTTGTTTCTCCTCTATTTTTCCTCTTTACTTACTGTATCTCATTTCTTTCCTATTTCCACACTTACATGAAAAGTAACTGCTCCATAACAGTCACCCAATAAATTCAGATGTGATATTAAAACTAACAGATGCAAAAATTTCAACACAGAAGAAAACGAAAAGGTAACATGACTTTCCCCAAAAGATTATAATTTCTCAACTCCTAAATTCAATAATACTAAGATAGATCAATTACTAGATGAAAATTTCAATAATAATTGAATTGTGAAAGGAATCAATGACCTCAAATAAGATGCAAGAAAGAAAGAAAATGAATTTAACATGAGACCCAGAAAGGAAAATCAGTAGCATAGAGGAGAAGATTGACAAGACAAAAGTCAATACCCTGGACAGAAGACAGAGTTCTGTTCTTTATAAATTTCCCAGTCTGTGACATCTTGTAAGAGCAATACAGTGAGCTCACACAGGACCTACATGTAAAAATCTAAAACCATGTAACTTCTAAAAGAAAATGTAAAATATAACCTTTGTGTTGTCAATTTCCTTCTCCCCTCCTTACCACTGTGATATGAAGAGCATTTTCTATATAAAAAAGAAAATACAAATTGAACTTCCATTGTGAATAAGAAGGTACTGTAGAAAGTTGTAGTGATGTGAATGAATCTCAAAATTGCGGTAAATGACAGAAGTCAGAAATAAACCTATAGAAAATGCAACCCAATCTATAGTTGCATAAAATTGAGCAATGGTTGCATGGGCAAATATGGAGGGAAGGAAGTATGTGGGAAAGAGGGATTGCAATAGAGGGCATGGTGGGTTTGTACATCACCCTGATGCTGGGGCCCTTTGTCGCAGACATGTATGTTAAAGTATACCAGTTATATATTTCAATGATGTAAGATTTAATGACTACCAATTACACATCAGAAAGCTATTTTACAATCATTAAGGTAAATTCTTTCAGTAAATGCATCTAACATGTGCAGGGCTGGAGCTCCAGAGAGGAAAATGCCATCTCTCTGTTTCGCATGTGTGTGTAGTTGCGCCAACACTGTTCCATGTTACTTAAGAACAAGCTGTTTTCAGAAATGCGTCATTGGTTGACCTCATAGTTTCATTAGCATTGCAGAGTGTACATCATTAACATATAGGGAATAGTGTAAAACACATCTACATGTGTGTGTATGTGTGTTTGTGTGTGTGTGTGTGTGTTTTAGTGCCATAAAACACGAGATAAGACTGAATCAAGCATAAGAGAAAATTATGGAAATATGATACAAGAAGTTTCTGCCATTACAAGCCATCCTATTTACAACTAAGTGCACTGTCCTTTGCACAACTATCAAGGAACCAGGTCTATTTGTATTAGCCTCACCATGAACATAAGTACATATGTTTCATGATGACTTCAGTTTCATGAAGCAATAGGAATTCTTCAGTCCCAATATAATCTTTTGGGGCCACTATAATATATGTGGCCCATCATGCACTCAAATCTCATTATAAGACACATGATAGAATTTGAACTCAATTCTTTCATACTGTGTTACACATCTCTAAACTAGCACTGTTCTTTTATTACATGGCTTGCTTCAGAATTGAGGGGATCCACAGTGTCTGAAAAATGAGGATTTTCTTGCATATAGTACATGGCTTTCAGATCTGGACTCCCCATAGACTGACAGAGATATGAACACACGCTGCATCTGAATCTCTATTTTGAGCCTGGATCAATCCTTTCCTTATATAATATAGGTTAGTGTTCCAGCTCCAAATCTTCTATACACTGGATGGCTTTTATATTTGGAGTTTTATTCCTGTGCTAGGGGCCTGTAAGCCTACTCCAAGCCTTAGACCAAGGAAAAGACTACCCCACTCATAAATAGACTGTAAGTCTACTCACAGAAATTTATGGATCTTTCTCAACTATAGAGAACAAAGGAAATGGCATAAATATCTACTCAGATTTCATCTCAGAAAAACTAGTTGGAATTGGGCAATAATTTCTCTTCTTTCAGTCTCTTCCAAGAATTGAGAGATCCAAGCCTTTGATCACTTGAGTTAAGGGACTGATTTTTCTACCAGTACTGTGGACATATATTGAGAAGGGTACATGAGTATTGGCAAACACCTAGTATAGTTAGTCTGCAGCATATCTGAATGCTTCACCGAGAATGACGTCAGAAGACTCAGAGGAAGAACACTGCTCCCACAAGAGCTACTGCAGGATGACAAAGGAGACTTCGGGAAACTACTGGCATGTTCAATAGAACGTGAAATAATTGGTTTCTGAAAGAATAGACACACATAATAAAGAAAATGGGGGTGGCAATAGAGGTATAAGAACCTAAGTGGAACAAAATATGGCAAGATGCATTCAAGAGAGAAATGGGTAATACTTGAAAGAAGAACAGAACAAATAAAGGAGAGAAAACTATGTATCTTTGGAGCAGTAGAAAAATCCATGAAGACAGGTGGTAGCTGGTGGATTGTGAAATACTGGATTGGATCCTTGTTATGGTTTGAATCAGAAAAGTTTTTCACAGGTTCATGTTTTGTTCCCCAGCAAGAGGCAGGAGTTTGGGATGGCACAGAACCTTTGGGAAGGGGAGCACATCTGGAAGTTGGCAACTGGGAGCTGACCTTTGAAAGTTACAGCCTGGCCCTGACTCAAACCCTCTGTATTTCCTGGTGAGCTGTGATGTGAGGAGCTTCCACCATGATCATTTCCAAACCTTCCCCTCTTTTATGAACTAAAACAATAAAATAAAATAAATCTTTCATCCCCTAAGTTATTTTTGTTGGATAGTTTTTCACAGAAATGCAAAAGTAACTGATACCATTCTAGGCTCATTTTTGAAATGTCTAGGACATTTGTGAAAAACCACTGAAATTAGCAAAACTGGAGTTTCATTACTATTAATGTTCCCTACTGCAACAAGCTGAGTAATGCCCCTTTCAGTTCAACAATTACCTGCTGCTATCTGTGAATATGTTATTTTATTTGGGCTAAGAGACATAGAAGATATAATTGAGGTATGTACATTAAGAGGAAGAGCTGATCTATAGTAAGAAGTAGAGTCTTCAAGTCCAAATGGATCAAAGACCTCAACATAAAGCCAACCACACAGAACCTCATAGAACAAAATGTAGGAAGTACACATGAACGCATTGGCACGGGAGACCACTTCCTAAACATAACCCCAGTAGCACAGACACTGAGAAAAACAATTAATGAATGGGACCTCCAGAAGCTAAGAAGCTTCAGTAAAGCAAAGAACATGGTCATCAAGAAAAAACAGCAGCCTACAGAGTGGGAAAGGATCTTCACCAACCCCATATCTGACAGAGGGCTGATCTCCAAAATATACAAAGAACTCAAAAAAATGGTTATAAAAAGAACAAATAATACAATTTAAAAATGGGGTACAAACCTAAACAGAGAACTCTCAATAGAAGAATCTTTAATGGCTGGAAGACACTTATGGAAATGCTCAACATCCTTAGCCATCAGAGAAATGCAAATGCAAAACAATTCTGAGATTCCATCTTATACCTGTAAGAATGACCAAAATCAAAAACACTAATGACAACTTATATTGGAGAGGATCTCGGGTAAAGGGAACACTCCTGCGTTGCTGGTGGGAGTGCAAACTGGTACAGCCCCTTTGAATATTAGTAAGGTGATTTCTTAGAAAATTAGGAAACAATCTACCTCAAGATCCAGCATACAACTTTTGGTATATACCCAAAGAATGCTCCATCATGCCACAAGGACATGCGCCCAACTATGTTCATAGCAGCATTATTTTTTATAGCCAGAACTTGGAAACAACCTAAATGGCCACCTACAGAAGAATGGATAGGGAAAATGTACATTTACACAATGGAGTAATACACAGTAGAAAAAATAATGGCATCTTAAAGTTTGTGTGCAAATGGGTGAATTAAGAATCATGTTGATTGAGGTAACACAGACCCAGAAAAACAAAGAAAGAAAGAAAGGAAGAACCAGTCTACAATTCACAATCTCAGATAACTTAGACAACAAAGAGGACAACTAAGAGAGACATACATGGACATAATCTACATGGGAAGTATATATGTATGTATGTATATATATATATATATATATATATATATCCATTAAAACAGTTTAGATGTAGTTAACCTGTTCAAGATATCATGCTCATCTCGTTAGCCATTGGTTGACAAATGAAAGTCAGCTATCAGATGTAGGATAATACCACTTAGGTTATTGGTTAGAGGTACCTGGGAGACCCTCAAACAAAAACAGGCTATTGTCATTGTTATTTATTCCCCACTAGAGTAAGACCCCATTGCTGAAGACACTACACTCATCAGTCACAGGCCATGGAAAATCAAGTTGGTAATGTCCAGAAAGCTTCCTCACTGATGGCTAGATTTCATAGTACTGGATGGTCCTATGGAAGCTAATGGAGGAAAACTCAATACACTTACCCAATTGTGAAAACTGAACTATAATCATGAGCAGTGTCCCAAGACACATTCATAGGTACAATAGTGTCATAAGCAGGATGAGGATAGCCAATTAATTTCTGCTTGAATTGAAGGGCCACTCTGTAGGAAGAAACCCACATTTGGTTCTGTAAGTCTGGTCAAGATTTGGTGAACTAATATGCCAAGAATGAACCTACTTCTACTACTACTACTACTACTACTACTACTACTACTACTACTACTACTACTACTACTTTGTTAAATGGACTTAATATCAAACTGCTCATTAAATTTGTATCTCTTCCCATAGTTTAAGTATAATTCTCAGTTCTCATCACAGAAATTTCTTTGTGCAGGGAACAAAGGTTAATGGAGTAAAGCACGAAGCACAGAGAATCAGTATCAATCAAGTGTTCAACCACAAATGGAACATCTATATCACATTTCCTTTCCAAGGCTCAAGAACCATCATGGAAGAGGCAGGGCAGAAAGATTGGAAGGGTTGAAGTCAGGGATCGGAATGAATGTGAAGCAATGGTCTATGTACAGGAAATGATTGTAGCACACAGCCTCTGTGGGTGCCTTCACTTGTGAATAAACAATTAAGTCAACACTGTAGTCTAGAGAGGGGAAGAGTTTATAAGCTTCCACCCAGAGCTGAGCAGCTGTGGAAACTATGGGGGAAGAAGAGTTTTCTTCACTGATGTGGCTCCTGGTATGGTGAATATGCTCTATGGGTGTACCTCATGCAGGAATATATGAGGAGCACAAACTCTAGTTAGTGGATATCTTTTAAGAGAATAGAAAGTTGTGGTAAGTGAGGTGAGGATGGATCAAAGAAGAGTATAAGGAGGAATGTTGTATGAATATTATCAAAATACATTGTATAAAACTATCAAAGAAATAATAAAATTACTTTTTAAGGATTAAGGTACTCCAGCAGGTACCAGACAAACTGTCCTTCAGTTCTTTTCTTTTTTTAAAACTTCTGGGGATTCTCAAGTGTGCCTTGGTGATCCCCAGCCTATCAGAGGCTGAACAATGAGGGTCAGTGTTGTTTGATATTGCGGTGTTGACAACGCTGGTATTGTCTCTCAGGAAAGGATGCCTGACTAGAAAGCAGTGTATTTCTAGGAGTCTTTGGGCTAAACTGCTTTAATAGTTTCCCTCTAGAAATATCCAGGAAGCAGCTGTAATTATCTGAGTTTCTGACCTTCACAAAGCCTGGATTTCATTTCTTCTTTTGATTCTGTAACATAATCCTTTCGGTCAATCTTGTTTTCTTAAGTTTGTGAGAATCGTCCTTTACTTCTCACAGCCAAGAGCTTTAATCCATGCAGTCATTGAAAGAATAATCTTATGGGCCTTAGAACTCTTTTTTAAATAACAACAAACCCAAAAGATAATGAGCAAAACTTGAAGAATGTCAAGAAAATGTATAAAGAAATGAATTAAAACATTCAATTTTTCTTGGCAAATGTATGTCTAGAAAACACTAATGACCGTATGTACTTCTTAAAAAAAATGCCATGTTGAAAAATTCTAGAACTAATGAAGGAGACAACTGCATGGCAGAAGGAGTATTAAGTACTCTAACCATTAAAACAGAAATTAGTCTTAAGATCCTTAACCTTGTTTAAGAGCTTACTTAATATATTTCCAATTGAAACTGATAGTATTGTTATGGTTTTATTAATAAGTATAAAACAGTAAAAACTGCACCATCAAAGACTACTAAAGTAAAGAAGAAAGAATAGGACAAGTGAAATGTTTCAGTCTCTTTTGCTAAGAGGCTGAAAGCCTCACACCTCTTTTTTATTGTTATAAGTCAAAAATGTAAACAGAAGTTTCTATTCTGCCTGGTTCTGCAGCTGTTCAGTCCCAACAAAGCACACAGAAACTTATATTAGTTATACAATTGTTAGACTATTAGCTCAGACTTATTATTGATTAGCTGTTACAACTTAAATTAACAAATAATTCTTATCTATATTTAGCCACATGTCTTGGTACTTTACTCAGTGAGGCATTCTTATCTTTCTTTTTCTCTGTCTGGCTGGTGACTGTATACAGAGACTTTTCTCTTTCCAGAATTCTCCTGTTCTTGTCATTCCACCTATACTTCCTGCTTGACTACTGGTCAATCAGCATTTTATTGAACTAACATAAGTGACAAATCTTTAAAGGGTACAAGAGCATTATCCCACTGATGTGGGATTCCCCCCTATATGCTTGAATACCCTTGATAAATAATGAAACTGCTCTGGGCTTTTAGCAGAGCTATAGGGGAATGGAGCTAGATGGGGAAAACTAAGCTGATTGCTGGGAGAAAGGAGTCAGAGGTGGAGAGAAGCAATGGAGCTGCCACTGGAGACAGAGTGCTGAAACTTTTCTGGTAGGCCATGTCCTCATGGTGATGCATAAACTACTAGAAATGGGCTAAATTAAGATGTAAGAGTTAGCCAATAAGAAATTAGAGCTAATGGGCCAAGTAGTGTTTTAATTAATATAAAACACTGTTTCTGTGTGGTTATTTTGGTTCTGGGCAGACGGGATGAACAAGCAGCCTCCTCCTACATCCAACAGTACAAGAGTATAGAATTGGAAACACTCTTTAAAACACTCCCAAATTGTAATATCAGATTATAGAATTTTAAAAATAGTAGTTAAATAAAGAACCTGGATAAAAACATCAAGTTGTCACAGGTGTTTTAGCCTTATTACTTTAATGACATTTGTCTGGAAAGATCTTTGAAACACCTGTAAGACCTCCTATCTAACACAAAGTGATTGGTTACATTGATTCCTGATTTTCCATGTAAATACAGCCCACATAATGAAAGATGTCCAAGAAAGACAGGAAGCCACAAGTATGAAGAAATGAATTAAGACTGAGCTTTTTAAGTTCTGTAAATAAAAGCAGAATGTGCAATAATTGAGTCAGACTATTTATAGTCTAGTCTGAAATTAAAGCAAGGCATGATGAATGCTACAAGACATCTAAGAAAAATTCAGTAAGACAGAAATAATCAAGAAAAAACAGAGGAAATCTACCCATATGCCAAATTAATATTTTAAAACAAGAAGGGTCACCTTTTTAATATTAAAACAAAGAAAAATTTTGTCGAAATATATTAAGTAGAAATAATGCAATTTCAATATATTACCATTAAACTCTTTATATTATTTATGCAAAACATCTTTCTTTAGAGCTTACAAACATAAAGTTTTATCACGCAATAAACAAACATATCAAGCAACTCCTTGTACTTTACAAAATGCAAACAGTCAGATGCTCAGAGACAGAGTCCCTTCCCTCGAGAAAACAAAGCACTCTAGCAGCAAGGTAACTGGAGAAAGGAAAGCATAGAAAAGGGAACAGACAGTGGGAATTTTAATTTTTGTTCAATAAAGCAATGCAAAGTTCAGCAGGTATGACAATTCGATGTCATACTTGTACTTGGGTTTGGACTACTGTGTTGGTTAGGTCAAGAGAAAAACTGTGGGCATTCATACAGCTATTGCAAGTGAGGGTGCCCCTGAATGACTTAGGCACCTTACTGAATTATAAGATAAGCATAAAGACCCTGTGCATCCAACTGAGAGGGTCCTGTTCAGAAACTGAGTGATTTCCTTCTTCTTAAAACCACATATGTTTTTAAGGACCACTTAGTGCTGATTTAATAAATCCAAGAGAGGATTTCTAGATATCCCAGTGTTTGTATCAGCAATCTGAGCCGATAGAAACTGGAAGGCCATCCTGCCATCATCACTAACATAAGATGTATTAACTGACACTTATGAGCAAAGAAGCCATGAGAGCCATGATCATTCCCATTTTCTGTGCCAAGGAGTGTCATACGTTTTATCCTCAGGGATTAAGGAGTTTAGCTCCCCACACTGAAAACTTTGCTCATTCAAGCTGCTGTGCCCACATCTTTGCCCTTTATGGGACCTCAAAACTCCACCCATACTGACCAAATTCCCATAATAGTAACAGAACAAAGGTCAACACCCTGAAAAGAAAGACACTGGGTGGAACATAGGGAAAAGAAGTTCATCTGTTTGGCATCTCGTTACCTCTCTTCTGAGTGCAATATAGGAGGTTGTTAATTGCTTGATTTACTGTACAGTCACTCTGCCAACAGCAATAAATAAAGTTAATTAATATAGGGTAATTCACTGCTAGGGAGGCTAGTAATTACGAGCAATTGAAGAGAAAGCCTCTTCATGACATCTTTAGAAGAGAAAAATACACTTTACCATACTCCTTCAGTATTTATCGTTTTAAAAAATTAACTTGCTTGAAACTTTCTGTAGAAATGTCTCTACTACTTATTGTTCTTCCTTCCCTCCATCGAGATAGCAATGGTGGCACATCTGCTGAGAAGAGGGAGCTGACAACAGTGACCTTCACTCTGACTGCCCTGCAAAGGTCAAATGGTTAGCGGGAAAATGGGCAAGCTGGTGTGGTTTCTGAGGAAATGTGGTCTTGGCTGTTGGAAGACATCCACTGATGAAGAGAGGACAGAGTGCCTCCTTGCATTTACTTTCTCAGGAATAGGCACTCCTAGATATGTGAAGGCCGTATGCAGTAATGGAGAGAGGGTGGGTTTTAGCGTTAGAGATCTAGGTTAGACTTATCAGCTATGCAAGAATCTTAAAATGTTTACTTTAAACATTTTCAACATCACGTTTCTAATTTCAAAAATATGAATCCATACCTTTTCTGTAGGCTGTCTTGGAAATGAATGGAACAGTTGCTAAATTTCTGTTAATTTCCATTCCCCTGGCCTATTCATGTATTTTCTTTTTCATTTTCCCCCATTTATTGAAAATATATTATTTTTTACCTAATATATATCATGATTACAGTTTTCCCTCCCTCCACTCCTCCCAGATTCTCCCCACTTGCCCTCCTATCCAAATCTACACCCTTGGTGTCACTCATTAGAAAACAATCTGGCTTCTAAAGCATAATAATATGGTAAGACAATAAGATGAAGCAAGAAGTCAAACATCAGAATTGGATGAAAAAGCAAAAGGAAAAGAACCCAAGGAAAGGCACAAGTATCCGAGACCAACTCATTCACAAACTGAGGAATCCCATAAAAAAAACATTAAACTGGAAGCCATAATATAAATGCAGAGAACCTGGCAAAGACCAGTGCAGACCCGTGAACACGGTCTCAGTCTCTATGAATTCATATCCATCTGAATTCATAATAATGTTGATTAAGTGAGTCTTGGTTTTTGTTTTGTTTTTTATTTGTTTGTTTTGCCTTCCATCCCGTCTCTTATACTCTTTCTGCTGCCTCTTCTATGTGGTTCACTGAGCTCTGAGGGGAAGGACTTGACGGGGATATACTATTTGGGCTGAGTGTTAAAAGGTTAAAATATTACTCTCGGTGTAATATTTGTCTGTGGGTCTCTGTATTTGCTCCCCTGTTCTGCAGAAGCAATATCCTCTGATAATGGCTGAGCAAGGCACAGATCTATGAATATAACAGAAGGTCATTAAGAGTAATCTTATTGTTACTTTATTTAAACAACTTTTAAAAAAAGTATTGGTTTTATCCAGGGTCCCTGGGCTATCTAATGTCAGGTTCTTGGTCACCAAAGCAGTGTCAGGTATGGGTTACTGCTCATGGAGCTGGTCTTAGGTGAAATCAGATATTGGTTTGTGCCACTGTTGCCCTAGCATACCTTGCAAGCCGGACACCATTGTAGATCAAAGGTTTTGTGGCTAGCTTGATGTTTCTCTTTTTAAAACCTGCAGAGTGTCTTTCTGTACCAAAGATTCTATAATGTAGGGATGAAGGCTATATGTAGGCATCAGTCGGACTTCTTCAAGTTCAATCGTGTAAGTATTGTCTTCAGCAATGCAGCTTTTCATCAGTTTATGGAGAGCAACCTATCATCTTGGGAACAGCTTGACTTGTTTGAAGATGACTATGGGACCCCTTTGGCCAACAACCCAATTAGACGTAACCCAATCATAGTACTGGAAGCTTCACTAAGTGATGAGAGATAACCAGTGGGACTCTGCCTCCCTCATTAATGATTTGGCGATTTTATTTATATCACCTTCATATATGTATATATTTTAGGAAATTTATGTTATATTGGGTTTCTGTACTACGACTAAAACGACCCATATTTTCAGCTCTCTCCCTATACTCCCTCTTTAATCCCACCCACTTTGCTCTTCCCTTCACAATTGATTCTCTTGTTCCCACCCACCCATTCATCCATGAGAATCAATTTTATGTTTTCCTTTTCTAATGAGCTTTATCTGCACTCTCTGTTCTCTAACTCTATACCTAACCCCCATGGTTCTAAGGATTATAGTTTGGTTATCATTGACTTAACAGCTAATATCCACATATAAGTAAATATACACCTGTTTCTCTTTCTAGGTCTGGGATACTTCATTCAGGATGATTTAATTTTTCTAGTTTCATCTATTTACCTGGAAATTTCATTTTTTAAGGCCAAGTAATACTCTATTGTGTAAATATACTTTAAGCCTTCAGTTGAGGATCATCTAGAGAGTTTCTAGTTTCTGGTTATTAAGACTAAGGCAGCAATGAACATGGTTGAGCAAATGTCTCTGTTGTAAAATGAAGCATAAATTATATATTTGACCAAGAGTGACATAGCTGGATCTTGGGGCAGATCACTTCCCATCTTCATGCAGAACCCCTACACTGATTTCCACAGTGGCTTTTCACAAGCTTGCAGTCCCATTAGCAATGGGTGACTATTCCCCTTACTCTATGTGACAGCGTAAATAAGAATGGCCATTAGTGACCAGAGTGGGCAAGTCTTCACACAGATTGAACTTTATGGTTTCAAAACTCCCACACAAGATATTCCCACCCCCATCCCTACTTAGAATGTAATTCTCAGCTACTGCTCCATTCCCACACATGCTACCATGCTTGATAAAATAAAATAATGATAATATACTAAACCTCTGGAACTATAAATCAGTCTCCAATTAAATGCTTTCTGTTATGAGAGTTGCCTTGGTGTGATATCTCTGCACAGCCATAGAGCAGAGACTAAGACACACCACATCTACATCAGCATGCGCTGCCACTTGTTTTATTGACCTCAGGTATTCTGACCAGTGTAAGAGGAAATCCCTAGTAGCCATAGCCCTGAAGGCTGAGGATGTTTAACATTTCTTTAAGTGTTTCTCAGTCATTTAAGTTTTCTCTTCTGAGAAGTCCCTGTTCAGATCTGTACCCCACTCTTTAACTGGATTGTTTATTTTATAAAATGTCTAGTTTCTTTAATTCTTCATGTATTTTAGATGTAGCCCTCTATGGGATGTGCAGTTTGTAAAAGTTTTTTTTTTTCCTATTCTATTGAAGGTCATTTTGTTTGAATGGCAGAGCCCTTTGCCATGTACAAGTTTTCCAGTTTCGTGGGGCTCGTTTATTAATTGTTGACCTTAATGTCTGTGTTAATGGTGTTCTGTTCAGAAAATCTTTTCCTGTGCAAATGAGTCTAAGTCTATTCCCCATTTTCTCTTCAATCAGGTTCAGTGCATCTGGTTTTATGTTGAGGTCTTTGATTCATTTAGAAGTAAGTCTTGTACGGGAATAAATGTGGATTTATGACAGGCAGCGGTGGCATATGTCTTTAAATCCAATACTCAGGAAGTAAAGGCTGGTAGATCTCCATAAGTTCAAGGCCAGCCTGGTTTACAAGACCTAATTCCAGGACAAGCTCCTGTCTCAAAAAAAAAGTTTTTTTTTAAAGGTGGATTTGTTTGGATTGTTCAGCTTGCACTCTTAAAGTTTCACCACCACCATTTGTTGAAGGTGCTCTGTTTTTTTCTGGCCTGTACTTCTGATTTCTTTGTCAAAAGCCAGGTGTTCATAGGTGTGTGTATTCATGTCTGAGTTTTCAATTCAATACAGTTGATCTTTATGTCTGTTCAGTAGCAATGCCATGGTGTTTTAATTACTATAGCTCTGTAGTAGAACTTGAAATCAGGAGAGTGATATCTCCTATAGTTCTTTTATTGTTTGGGATTGTCTTAGATATACTGTTCTTTTTTGTTTTATTTTTTTTTGTTTTGTTTTGTTTTGTGTGTGTGTGTGTGTGTGTCTGTGTGTGTGTTAGTGTTACCAAATGAAGCTGAAAATTGTCTTTTCAGGACCTGTGAAGAATTGCATTGGAATTTTGATGGAGATCGTATTAATCTGAAGATTACTTTTGGTAGGATGGCCATTTTTACTATTTTAAACCTACCAATCCATGATCATAGGAGATCTTCCCATATTCTAATATCTTCTTCAATTTCTTTCTTCAGTGACTTGAAGTTTGTATCATCCAAGTCGATCACTTACTTCGTTAGAGTTACCCAAAGTTATTTTATGTTACTTGAAGTTATCGTGGAATATGCTGCTTCTCTGGTTTCCTTCGTAATCTGTTTGTCATTTGTATATAGGTGAGCCATTGATTTCCTAGTGGAATTTTTAAGGTCACTTATGTATACTTTCATATTGTCTGTAAATAAAGAAATTTTGACTTCTTTTCCAATTTGTATCCCATTGGTTTCCTTCAGTGTCTTATTGCTCTAGCTAAGACTTCAAATACTATATTGAATAGGTATGAAAAGTGGGTAACCTTGTCTTCTTACTGATTTTAAAGGAATTGCTTCGATTTTCTTTCTGTTTAAGTTGATTTTGGCTATTGGTTTTGTTGTAAAGTGACTTTATTATGTTAAAGTATGTCCATGTATCCTTAATCTCTTCAGGACTTTTATTCTGAAGAGGTATTGGATTTTGTCAAAGGTCTTTTCTACATCTAATGAGATAATTAGAGTTTTTTGTTCAGCAAGTTTGTTTATATGGTGGATTAAGTTTGTTGATTTACATGTACTGAACCATCCCAACATCTCTGGGATGAAGCCTACTTGATCGTTGTGGATGACCTTTTTGATATATTCTTGATTCAGTTTGTAAGCATTTTATTGAGAACTTTTACATGTATGCTCATAAGAGAACTTGGTCTGCAATTCTCTTTCTTTGTTGGATTTTTATGTGGTTTGAGTATCAGATAACTATGGCATCATAAAAAATTGGGCAAAGTTTCTTCCGTTTCTATTTTGTGAAATAATATATTGTCTTCAACTCTTTTTTGAAAGTCTGGTAAAATTCTGCATTAAAATCATTTGACTCTGGGTATTTTTTGGTTGGAAGACTTGATGACTGTTTCTATTTCACTAGGGGTATTAGGAACATTTAAATTGCTTGTCTGATCTTAATTTAATCTTGGTAAGTAGCTTGTATCAATAAAATTATCATTTATTTTAGATTGTCAAATTTGATGGAGTACAGGTTTTTAAATTATGTCCTTATACTCCTCTGGATATGTTCAGTGTCTGTTGGCATGCCCACATTTTCTTTTCTAAACTTGTTGATTAGGATTTTTTTCCTGCCTTTTACTGAATTTGCATAAGATTTGTGAATCTTTCATGTTTTATCAAAGAACCAGCTCTTTGCTTCATTGATTCTTTAGGTTGTTTTTATTTGTTTGTTTCTATTTTATTGATTAATATCCATGAGTTCATTTCTTACTATCTACTCCTTTGGAGTATTCCTTCTTTTTTTCTTTTCTTTTATTCTTTTTTTGTAGAGTTTTCAGCTGTGTTATTAGGTTACTAGTATGAGATCTCTCCAGTGTTTTATATAGTTGCTTAGTGCTATGAACTTGCCTCTTAGAACTTCCTTCATTGTGTTCTGTATAAGTTTGGTTCTGTCGTGTTCTAATTTGTATTCAATTCCAGAAAGTCTTTAATTTTTTTTCTTAATTTTTGTCTTGACCCATTTTTCATTCAATAGAAAGTTGTTCAGTCCCCATGAGTTTGTTAGCTTTTTGTTGTTTCTGTTGTTGCTGATATTCAGTTTTAATCTGTAGGGGTCAAATAAGATGTAGTGTGTCATGTTGAGACTTGCTGTGTGTCAAAGTGTATGGACAATTTTGGAGTAAGTTCCATGAGGTGCTGAGAGGGACATACATTCTTTTGTATTTACATGAAATATTCTGTAAATATCTGTTATATTTATTTGGTTTATAATGTCTTTTAGCTCCACCATTTCTCTATTTAGTTTTTGTCTGGATGACCTGTCTATTGGAGTTAATGTCTTGTACTATTGCTGTGTGAGGTTCAATATGCAATTTTAACTTGGGTGCCCTTGTGTTTGGTATATAGATGCTAAGAATTTCAATGTCCTCTTAGCGAAATTTTCTTTGATGACTATAGAATGTCCTTCTTTATATCTTCTGATTGGTTTTGATTTGAACTCTATTTTATCAGATATGGAAATGCCTCCACCAGCTTGCTTCTTGGGTCCATTTTCTTGAAATATCTTTTTCTGTTCTTTTACCCTGAGATGGTATCTATCATTGATATTAAGGTGTGTTTCTTAAATGCAGAAAATTGGTTCTATTTTCACATCCATTCTGTTATTCTGTGATTTTTAGTAGTGAATTGAGAACATTGATATTGGAAGGTATCAACAAGCAGTGTTTGTTGATTCTTGTTATTTTCTTGCTGTTTTGCTGGTGGTAGTGGTGGGTGCTTGTGTGTGTGTGTGTGTGTGTGTGTGTGTGTGTGTGTGTGTGTGTGTGTGCATGTGTGTTTGTTTCTATGCTTCCTCTCTTTTGATTGTCTGGTCTGTCTGTGATTATGTATTCTCTTTACTTATTCTCTTAGGTCTAGTTAACATATTTAGGTGAGAGTTTTCCTTCCAACACCTTTTATAGGGCTGAATTTGAAGATAGATATTGCTTAAATATCATTTTATCATAGAGTATTGTATTTTCTCCATCTATTGTGATTGAAAGTTTTGCTAGGTATAGTAGCCTGGGCAGGGATTTGCAATCTCTTTGAGTCTGTGACACATCTGCCCAGGCTCTTCTGCCTTTTAGAGTTGCCATGGAGAAGTCAAGAGTCATTGTAAGAGATCTGCCTTTATATGGTAGGTAATCTTTTTCCCTTGCACCTTTAATATTCTTTCTATGTTCTGCATATTTACTGTTTTTACTATTACACATTGAGGGTACTTATTTTTTTTTCTAGTGCAGACTATTTGGTGTTCTGCATCCTTCTTCTGTTTCTAATGCCTTGAATACACACCCCTGTCTTTAGGTTTGGACATTTCTTCTATGATTTTGTTGAAAATATTTTCTTCTCCTTCCTGTATTCCGTTATTATTAGATTTGTTCTTTTCATAGTGTCCAAGATTTCCTAAATGTTTTATTCGATGAGATTTTAGATTTAAAATTTCTTTGACTAAGGTATCCAATTTTTCTATGGTGTTTTTGATACCTACGACTTTCTCTTCCAACTCTTGTATCCTTTTGGTGAGCTTTGTCTCTGAGGTTCCTGTTCAAGTCACTAAGTTTTCCATTTTCAGATTTCTCCCAGTTTAGGTTTTTATTGATTCTATTTCCACTTTCATGTCTTTAACTCTTTTATTTATTTCCTTCTACTACTTTTTTTCCATTGATTTCTTTAAGAGATTTATTTGTTTCCTCTTTAAAGCTCTTTGTCAAATTGATAAAGGTGATTTTATGATCTTTGTCTTGTGCTTTAGCCATGCTGCTGAGCTCTACTGGAGACATATTATGCTATTTTTATGTTTTTATGTTGGCATCTAGGAAACTGGGTTTGGGAAGACTTCAGTTGTAGATGCTGATATCTGGTCCTATCTTTGTTGAGTATGTGTTTTATTTCTTGGTTTGTGCTTCCTGTCTTTCTTTGGAGAGTGTGGTGTCTGTGTGTTACCTCTGAAGAAATTCTTTTGGGCTTCTGATAGGTGGGGCCACTGGAAGCTCCAGGCAAAATGTTTTTCTGGGTATTGGGAGCTGATGCTTAGGAATGGGGATGGGCTAGTTGGGTGAAGGCTGAGGAGCTCCACAGGAAGGAAGGAAGTATGGAATTCCACCAGAACCTCTTTAGTTCCCTGAAAATGGAGGCAGAAAGTGAGGAGAGGCCACAACAGAAGATCGGCTACATACCTGGGGATGAGATTGGAGGACTGGGTTTGTGGGAATGGAGATTTGCAATTAGCCTACTTAAACTGCTCTATTGGTCAGAGTGGCCTGTGGGCTCCTGGCGAGTGTCTGCTGGAGTTGGAGGCTGGGACAAAGCAATGGGTAGAGAGGAAGTTCAGGAGAGGAAGGCCTCTGTGACCTGCTGGAGTCAGGGGTGGGGTAGGAGTTAGGAAGAGAGCACCAGGTGATCTGCTTAGAGCTGTGAATGGGACTGAGGGAAGCAAAAGAAGAGTGAAGACCTGCAGGCAGCCTACCTTCTGCCCTGGCCTGAGGGGCTCAGTTATTTTCTTTAAAAATTTAGCTTTTTTTTTTCTTGTTTCCCTTCTTTGGTAGGATGCTAGATAACGTAAAGTCAGTTTTATTTCCACCTGCACTAAACTATATAGCACACACCATGTGCACTAGACACGTGGGGCATCTTATTTTTGCTGTTTTGATATTTTCTTCCTACCACTTTCCTCATCTGAATATTCCGTATTTATTTCACCTCTCTGTGCATATATTCATGGAGCCACCTTAAATTCTTTCTGGATTAAGACTGTGTGCACACTTGTGCACACATAGAGTTAAACAGGCACTGGTATATGAGATATATTTATTACTACTGTACAGTAAGTTTTGTCTTTTTCTTCATCATACACAATAAAGTTTGTTTGCTAATTGCATTGCCTGTCAGCCAAAGGCCTACATCCCTTGCAGAAATGGATGGGTTCTAACTTTAAATATTTGTTGAACTGAATTCGATCATGCAACTTGGTTGTTTCCTTTATTTACAACCCCATGTGGTCCAGTATGCAGTTTAAGGCAAGTCTCCCTGAAGCACACGAAGCTATGGCAATTGCTTCTGTATAGTAGTGACTATCACCATATTTCCCACTCGATTTCCTCTGAACAAAAGAAATCTAGTAGGGGAGTGAGATTTTTGGAAGAGGGACACCCACAACCAAACTTGAAGTTGCTATTGGTAAGGCAGTCCATGCTGATGGTCACTTGTTAAAACCTCATCTTAAATATGGGATCACTGAGTTTGCTGAGAAAACTGTAGCCCATTCTGTCACAATATCCCTTTGAGTCTGATGAATCACACAATATAACTTGCAATATATAATCACACTTGAATATTGCAACTAAGGACAGGACCTCTTGATTCCTTGATAAGGTATATTTTGTTATGGCTTTTTATTACCTCCCCCCCCCCCCGTCCCTCTGGTTGTGAAGTTAAGATATTTGGGGAGATATTTTTTAGTTAATCATTGTCCCACTAGACCCAATCCCCAATGAGAACTTTATGACTGTACTGGATAACTTTTGAAGATTATGCCTATGTACACACACACACACACACACACACACACACACACATATATATATATATATATATATATATAGAGAGAGAGAGAGAGAGAGAGAGAGAGAGACATCTTCTTTCCTCGTGGGTCAAGTGATGGGGACACCACAAGTGTAGATGTGGAATGAGACAGTCTGACAGCAATAGGTACACAGAACACAGAAAATATAAAAGGAATTTTGTGCAAGAGGTACATGCAGAGATATTTTTATTAAGATCTCTTATATGCCACTTCTTATTTCCAGAACTGTGCGTTCATTCTAATACAATGTATGGTTTGATTGATTGCATAAGACCCAGTGAGTATGGGCATATTACAGCATGTCTCATGGATGATTATAGCAAGGTAACAAGTTTGCCAAAAGGAGGAGGAAATTCTTTGCTTAAAAAATAATACAGAAGTGCTCCAAGATCCTGAGTCCCAAAGCTGAGATTTTTGCATTCAAGGTTTTCTATGGGGATCCTAAAGCATCTTATATATCTTTGACATTTTAATCTCCCTGGATCTTCAGAGTTATAAAAGCCAAGTGGCAATGCTGTAACTCAGATTTGATAACCAAAGAGATATCTAAAATTGCCAGCCAATGTATGAATGAGAGAGATGTATCTGAACAACTCACATGTCATCTCTCAAAGCCTTCCAAGCACTGTGTATCTCCGTTAGAGACAGGGAGGGCAAACGTGATGCTTTGTGGATTGTGGGAATACTCCCCATGTGTCTGACACAGGAAACCCCTGAATTGTTATTGTGCCCATTGTTTCCATCACTCTGACAGATATGTGCCACCAATGATCAAGATGATATTTCGTGGAAAGCAAAGTGATTGATATGGATTTACCATAACCCTGAAGAAAGGACAGAGGGTCTATTGTTATCCCTGGTAGGTGAACGCACCCTTTTAACTTTGTTGGTTTTCTTCCTGTTGAAATACAGGAACAGCACTTGGATGTACAGGTTCCCACCAGATACAGTTTATGTTTATTTGCGGCAATCAAGAAACAGGACCAAGGGAAGCAGGTTCCATCGGAGTCACTGCCTGATCATGTTCCTACAGTCCACCATTGCATTCTGCAGATCATGTTTCAACACCACTTACACAATCAAGTAGAAAGACCCGAGGAAGCAATCCTGTGTTGTCTGAGTAGCTGGAGCAATACAGAACTACAAATTGCCCCCAAAGGTAGGTTGATGGGCACAAAGCAGGTAAGTCTGCCATTCATACTTTACCATCAGGGTCCAGGGTCTAACATTTGACCTCCAGCTAAAAATTGGTTTTGAGTCTCTCCTTCCTGCCTCTGTTTTTTTTTCCTGGGGGGAGGGAATGGCAGTTACCTAGGAAAGTGTCTTTTCTGAGTGGTTTACAAGATCACAGAACTAAGCTAAATTGTGCCTGTATAGTCCACTGATGTATTCACCTAAATCTAGCTGAGATGGGAAGTCAGGGCCTTATCACCTCACCTGTTCCTCTCATTATGACATAGAAATGTCTCTCCAGGTTACAAGCTTCATTTGATTCCACAAATTCTATCAGCTTGTGTTATCAGTAAAAAGAAGGAGATAAGTCATTTATTTCAGGGTCTTTAATTATAGTAGGCTCATCATACTCAGACAAGGAAGGAGGGGGCATTTTGATGATTAAAAGATGCTCACTCAGTAAAATGTTTGCTTAGCAAGTGTGAGTGGCTGAGTTTGGATTCCCAGAACCCATGTGAGAAGCTAGGCATGGAGGCATATGCTTGTAATCCCAGTGCCTGGGTGGTGAATACAGGAGGATCATGGGAATGGTCTAGTCTGCTAGTCTAGCTCAATCAGTGAGGACCAAGCTCTTTGAAAAACCTCTTCTAAAAGATAAGATGAAGAGTGGCCAAGGCAGATAACCAACATGGAACTCTGGCCTGTATCATACATGCACACAACTGATGTGGGATTCCTGTTTGTATACACTGAATACCATTATTTAATAAAGAAACTGGTTTGGCCTGATAGGGCAGAACAGAGCTAGGAAGGGTAAACAAAACTGACTGCTAGGAGAAAGGAGGTAGAGTGAGGGAGAAGCCATGCAGCTCCACTAGAGACAGACACCAGATGGGATTTTACCAGATAAGCCACAGCCACATGGTGATACACATATTAATAGAGACAGGTTATTGGCCAAACAGTATTGCAAATAATATAGTTTCTGTGTGATTATTTCAGGGCTGAGCAGCCAGAAACAAACAAGCGGCCTCCTTTCAACACACAACTCACAGGCATGTGCTGCACATATTCATATAATACATGCATGAAAAATGGGGTGAGAGTAAAGGTTCGGAGTTTTCTGATTCATCCGAATCACCCTGTATACCCCATTGCATATTTTGGAGTGTCACTGTTGGTGAAACACTGTCTTAGCTTTTATCTGAGATACATAATGAAGCTCTGAGTACTTGACACCGACAGGACCAGATTCTGAAGAGGACTGGTCACCGCAACATAAACAGGGAATAAAATGGAGTCTTGCAGCAGATTCTGAAAAAGTTTCTGCTTTTTAGGGTATAGTTTAAGCTTGGAAATTAGTTGCAACATCTACTTCAATTTTAACATTATGTAAAGAGCCTTGCTCACGCAACAGCAGTTCATGTTTTTGTCATTTAAGCTGTTCCAGGTAACTGGGTTCCTTGAATCCCCTTTAATAGACACATTAGTGCAGATCACCATAGATAATACTTTGATAGGCGACATCATTGAAAGCCACTGCCAGAATTCTGTACTGAAATAAAACCTGGGAGTTTACTTCCCTCACAATTACTAAGACCAGAAAAATCAAATTCAAAGCCACCCTCCATTTCCCTGAACCACTGTCTTTGATCATCTTTAATACCAATTTCTGCATCAATCATATTAATTGAGAACAAGGGCAAAATAATTTTGCTGATTTAATGGAAGAATGCTTTACCGAAAAGCAGCTGTTGCTCACAAGATCTCCAGGCAGTCTACAGATGCAAGACTGAATTATACTCATCTCAGCGGGTGTGTGGAACATGAGGGGCCAGCTTGTTGGGATATTTGTCCCACCCGGTACCCCACAACCAGCAAGTCCCAAAGAAAATCACTCAGAGATCTTCATAAGTAATAAAACTGATTGACCCATTAACTCAGGCTTCTTATTAGCTCTTTTAGCCTATATTAACCCATTATTCTTATCTATGTTAGCCACATGACTGGGTACCTTTCTCAGCAGGGCAGGTCACATCTTGTTTCTTCGGGGTCTGGGCAGGAGTGGGGGGAATGGGCTTCCTTCTTCCCAGAATACTCCTGTTTTCCTTGCCTGCCTCTACTTCCTGTCTGATTGACCCGCCTATACTTCCTGCCTGGCCAATCGGTATTTATTTAAAATATGATTGACAGAATACAGACAATTCACCCACACTAGGTGTGTGTGTGTGGCAATCATGGGGAAACCCCCTTATTGCCATCCCTAAGCCCTAAATGCTAAAGGGTGTCCCTTGTTTCTCCTAGAAACTAAAAACAGGTCCCGAATGCCACTTTTGCTTGGGAGACGTGGAGAAGCTATGGCAGCTCCTTAAGTTACCACCAAACAAACTCCTCAGAGTTACTCTCTATGTGGCTGATTTTGCCATTAGTGAGGCTGATGGCTGATGGCATAGAGACATGCATCTCGACTGTAGGTGGCAGTCTAAGATGGTGGCGATAGAATGGGTTTTTAAAAAATATTGCTAGAGAAAAATCATAATGTAATTGCAGGCAGCTTCTGTATTGGAAGATGGGATCATCCATGTACAAAGGGGGTTCATTTAGTGTGTGGTCAACAAGAAATTCACTAGAGTGCATATGAAGTCTCCACTGAAGATGAAAGATCCATTTCATCTAGCTGTTTATGCGAATTTTAAGTAGCATTATCTTTTCCCAAATGTATATTTCTTTGAGAGTGATTATGTGTGTGTCTAAGTCCCCAGGCACCTTCCTATCTTCGAATTATTTCTGTATCACACACACACACACACACACACACACACACACACACACACACCTCTATTGCAGAATATCTTCATCTGGCACTACAATGGGCTTATCCCCAGTGTTCTTCTCGTCGAGCTTTTCAAAGCCAAACTGAAAGAGACATCTCATCAGCCCCAGACCAAACACACCTGGTACTTTTCAGGCAGAGCCAGACCTGGGACTCACCCGAGGGAGGAGACAAACCACAAAAGCAGGAGATTTGCAAATTGTAGTGTTTGAGACTTGGCTGTTGATGATCGATCTCAACCAGGGAAGAGGCACCCAGTTCAGAAGCGTGTGCCCTGCTAGCCATATGCCAAGTGTGTTCTGGGTTCAGACACCTTTCCATGAATCTAAGAGATTCTGACGGCTCACTTCTGATACAGACAAATTGGCTGAGCGAAAGGAAATGACAGCTCCTAAGTACCCCATTTTGGCTGCTAGAATGCTATGCAGTCTTACGTGCCACGGCGAGAAGGGTTTATCTGAGACCTTGAGCACGCTTCAACTACTTCCAGTCATTCTAGCCACTTGGTGGGGTACTTGGTTAGAGAAGCAGGCACAGAGAAAGCACTTGATAGAGTGTGGGTAGACTGAATTGGCGAGTAGAAAAAGTTCAGGAATGGAATTTTACATGCCAGGCATTGCCTCGTGTCCAACACCTTGAGTCGTTCAGCTCCATCATTGTCAGTGTACAGCATAGTTATAGTACACTGCCAAGCTGTTTTCTCTGATCTGTGCCACCCAAGACAGGCTTTCCTGGATCATCGAAACACCATGCCATCTCATTTTCAGAAAGGTTTTTGGAACTGCCCCTCACCCATCTCCCAAGAATACTTGGAAGAAACTAGAAAAGAGAATGTTATTCATATTGCCCACAAAGCTGACACCAAATCGGTTGTATTACCAAGTTGGAAGGTGCAGTCTGACCTCACTCTTCAACCTGCATTCCTCCCGCTTTGGTTCTTTGCGTAATGTTCTATACCTGACTGTGTTTCTGGCCTTTTCTCACAAAGTTCCATTCCAGATGCATGCTGCAGGGCAGTGTGTAGTGGTCAGCCAGCCAATAAGAGAGGGGATGCTTGACTTCTGGACCATGGGAGAGATAGGTTTTGATGGCTTTCAAGAAGGAAAATTTTGACATCCCAGAAGATACATTCACCAACCAATGAACCAAGTCAAGCATGTTCAAAAATGTTTTGTAAAAACTGATTAGCTGTTACAATTTAACCTATGGGGGGAATAAGACTCCCAGGTCATTCTTTAGATATTATCCTTAATGGCAGATATCTGTATCTTTTCATCTCTCACTCTTGCCCTCTCCCTCCCTTTCTTAGTATGCCCCATATCCCTGCCCCAATCCTTTCTCTTTCCCTGTCTATCTTTTCCTCTAACCAAATCAAACTATTCCTCTAGCCAAGGCCAAGTTCTGTGCAGCTGGCATTGGAGCTAACCAAGACTCTATAAGCTCCAATCTGTTGCTTAGCACCAAGGTTGCTTGGCTACATCTCTCGGTAACAGCTAGCCTTTGCCTTTGCCTTCTTATACATATCAGCTATACATTAAGCATCTATGTTGGGAGAGGCTTTGGGCTAGACCTAACTTTCACAGTCCCCCCACCTCCAAACTGCCTAGGGGTGGTAAGACCAAGAAGGTACATTAAAGGAAAGGAAGCCAAAACATCTTATGCTGAGATGCAAGTAAAATGTGACAGTAACAAAGAGCTCACTACAGAGAGACCAGTGCACCAAAATCTGATGCACAGAGCTCGAGAGGTGTCTTCTTGCTAGCAGAGGAATGTGGGAAATTTGGATGAAATGCAGCAAGGAACTTTAGGGGAAGTTTTTTTTTCTTTCCCTCCATGAATTGCCATCTGTATCTGTAATTTGCATCATTGGCAGAAAAAGTGTAGGAAGGACGTGTCGGTGATGAAGAAGTATGGTGGTAAAGGGAGCTGAAGAGACAGGACAAGGGGAAATAATGTTAGTCCCTTTGGCAACAACCTCAGCAGAATTAAAGGGTAGAGTCTCTGGGTCTCAAAAGCCACCATTTCACAGAGTCTTCAGACATATCCTGGTATATCTTTGGGGCAATGATTCTTCTGTCATTTCATTCTTCAGTCAGGCCGCACTTAAGTCTCAGATTCATTATCCGGTTTCAGTGTCCCATCTTGTCAGTGATAAGGTAATCACAAAGGAGGACGAAGGGGATGTGGGAAAGTTGTGTGTGACAAGGTCCAGAACGACCACACAAAGCAGGAGAAACAACCCTATATGGAGGTTAAGAAGGGCACTTAAAAACTCCATGATTGGGTTCCAGAGGAAGGAAAGTCTCCAAGGGTCATGAAGAGCAAGATGCAGGACCAAGATGTGACATATAGGAGGATGGATACATGCTGATAAATGACCCATGTGACTGAATGAAGAGAAAAGGGTAACCTTCAAAGTTGCTACAGGCATACAGAGAGCAGGGGGAGCAAGCTAGTACCACTGGAATACATTCACATTCAAGCTCACCTCCTCCTGTGTCTTGTGCACATACTGCAGCAATCTTCCTTCTTTGTCCAAAGTAATGAGCATTTGGTATTGCTACCTTAAAGTTACTATGCCTTTAGTGGGCACGTGTGCATAGAGTCCTACATAAAAGTAAAGCTTTGTTATTAAAGGTCAAACATGATGGTGCATTTCTTTTTTTTTCTTATCTATCTGTCTGTCTGTCTGAATCAGGGTTTTTCTGTGTAGCCCTGGCTACCCTGGCACTCACTCTGTAGGCCAGGCTGGCCTGAAACTCAACAATCAGCCTACTTCTGCCTCCTGAGGGCTGGGATTAAAGTCTTGCACCACCACTGCCCAGCTAATGGTTCATGTCTTCAATACTCACATTCAAGGGGAAGAACCAGGCAGATCTCTGTGGGTTCAAAGCCAGCCTGGGCTACATAATGAAATCTCAATCTTTAATAAATTGTTATTAAGGTGCCAGATTGAAGTAGGCAAGGAATCAACAACTAAACAATATTCTTGCTAACATTTACGTAGTCTGAACAAGTTCCACCTATGACCTTATTTTCCTTGTATTTGAAATGTCAAGAGAGTGTCTCTTCTCAGGGAATAGAAAGAATACACTCTGTACTAATCACCAGAAATTCATAACTTGTCAAAATGTAGAGAATCAGAAACTAATGAATACTCAGTCTTAAATGTGATATTTATATCACTGCTCCCCCATACCCAGAAAGGTTCAGGGAACATTATAGGAGACAGAGAACTGGAAAAGCCAGACGTTAGGGAAGATCATTACAATCAACATGCCTAGAAGGGCTGTACGCACAGGAAGTGATAGCAGCTATGGTTACTGTGTGAGGCCTGCATAAGGTCAGTCCAACCTATGCTCCATCTTTGGGATTGGAGGCCTGACAAGGTCCTACCCCTGGATGAGGAGCTATTTATAGTGATGGTGTGGTAGTTTGAATGTAATTGCCCCTATGAGAACCCAGAGAGGGGCACTATTCAGAGGTGTGGATTTGTTGGAGTATGGCCTTCTTGGAGGAAATGTGTCATTGTGGGGCTGGGCTTTGAGGGCTCATATTTGCTTAAGCCATGCTCAGACCACGTCCTGTTGCAAATCAAGTTGAAGTGCTCTGAGCTACTTTTCCAGCACCCTGTCTGCTTGCACGCCACCATGCCACACCATCACGATAATGATTAAACCTGTAAAAATGTAAGCCATCCTAATTAAATGTTTTTCCGTTATAGGAGTTTCCGTGGTCATGGTGTCTCTTCAGAGCAAAAGAAACCCTAAGACAGGAGTAAAGTTTTCATCAGAGGTGTGGCCCAGGGTAGGCTGTACATGCTACAGTGGATAGCGCCCTGCACCCTTGTGTATATTGTCATCACTAATTGTTCTCAATGAAGAAGAGGAGGAGGAAGAGGACATGAAGTTGGAAGGGGGATGTAGAGGAATCCAGGAGGGATTGGAGGGAAAGTAGGGGGTGGATATGATCTAGAAGTTTTGGGTGAAATGACCAAAAGGTAAATAAAAATAACAGCAAAAAATGACCTAGGTGCCCTTTCAAAGCACATGGGTTCGAAAGTCCAGGAATGTGTCTAGAAATCTCTATAAAAAGCTCTCAGTCAGCAGGACCAACTAAGGATCCTTGAGTTTCCTCCCATGTTCATATCTGATGTGCAGGCTGAGGGTGAGCAAATAGCTTAGACCTGAGAGGCGTATAATCTTTGGGTATCTTCATCTAGACTAGAAGGAAGAAAAAGATAGTCTATTTAAAGGTGAGAAGTTATTGGGGGCTCATCCCCTCCACCTATGGCACAAATAATAAAAAACAGAGACAGATACAGGGGTTCAAGTTGAAGATCAGAGAAGCAGAGCAGAAAGCCACTAGAGAGACCTTTTACCTCTACCAATGCTCAGACTGAAGGAGCGATCCTCAGACTGCCTAGGCTGCACTGTGCCTCCACCAAACCTCAGATTCCACACTCCAGGGAGTTCCTGTCTCTTCCCCCTTTCCACCCAGCCATATCACTCATGTCTCTAACTCCCTAGTGCTGGGATTAAAGCTGTGTGACTCCCAAACACTGGAATTGAAGGTGTGAGCCACCACGACCTGAATCTGTTTCTGGATCCATCATGTGTAGCCCAAGGTAGCCTTGAACTCACAGAGATCTGTCTGCCTCTGTCTCCCGAGTCCTGGGTTTAAAGGTGTGTGCCATCACTCCCTGGCCTCTAGTGGCTTAACTTTGCACTCTGATCTTCAGGCAAGCTTTATTTATTAAAATACAAATAAAATATCATTACATCTCCCTCCCTATGTTTCTTGTGTAATGAGAAAAAAATTATTGTCATTGGACTGTCCAATGTTTGGCCAAGTCTAACCAAAATTGTCAGAATCCACACAGACTTTTTGTAAACATTTTTTTCCTGTACCCTTTGGCAAATCCTGGTTGTGACAGTAATGAAGTACTGGGTCCATGCATAGTTAAAGGGAAGTCGTTGACTGCTTTGGACCCAACCACCTAGTGCCAACAGATGTCACAATGGTATGACATCATAATCAATGGAATATTACTCTATAGTGGCATATTACTTGTATATTTATTTTTTACATAAAATATATTTTATATATTTTAACTATATTTATTTTAATAAATAAAGCTTGCCTGAAGAGCAGAGAGCAAAGCAGTCACAGTAGTCAGCCATATAGGCCAGGGAGTGGTGGCATACACCTTTAACTCCAGGAGACAAAGCAGAAGGATCTCTGTGAGTTCAAGGCCATCCTGGGTTACACAAGACTGAATCTGTCTAAAAGAAAAACAGACCTCAAACAAAGGTGATTCCAGCATGTGGGGTCACATGCCTTTAATCCCAGCACTAGGAAGGTGGAGACAGGAGTGATATGTTTGGGCAGAAAGAGGAATACAAAGGAGGAGAGGCAGAAACTCAGTGGAGTGTGGAGTCTGAGGTTGGTGGAGAGTATTACAGGATCGCCCCTTCATTTGTCTGAGCCTTTGTAGAGGTAAGAACTCCCTAGTGGTTGACTGCCTTGTTTTTCTGATCTTCAGCTTGAATGCCAATATCTGTCTCTGAGTTTTTATCATTCATGCTACAATCCTCCAAAAGGTGGGGTCCATAGTCACGGGTCAAAGGGGACAACTGTATCTAGTTGTCCTCTCCCCAGGAAGCTTATTCTTCCAATGGTTGCCTTAGAGATATTGAATGTCTATTGTCATTAATAACATAAAATAGCGAGGTTTTCATCTAGGAAACCCTGCGATATGGGGGAATGAGGAGACTCTGAGGTCACTTATGCACACACTGAGAAGACTGTGCTGCATTGTCTCTAGCCACCAGGAGTTACACCTGCCTGAAGATGGATTCTGAGCTTAAGAGAATAGAGAGGGTTCTGTGGTCAATAAATGGAAGCTATGATTTAGTCCTTCACAGAGCACAACCCAGAAGAGCAGGCCACTCGCCCCTTCCATTCCTAGGTCACAGGTGAGAAACACTGCCTTCTTCCTTTGCTACCATCCTCTGGCCTCTTCCAAGGTAGCATTTTCAGATTTTTCTAGAGAAAAGGGGACTGCTAGAGAAGAGAAACTAAGTCCTGTGATGAGAAGACATTAGCAGTTGGGCAGAAATCTCCCTGCTCCAGGGCCAGGAATGACAATGATGGCCAACGTGAGGACCAAGTCTGCCCAAGCATGCACGAGACCAGAAACCAGCCACCTGGGCCGTGGCAGTTCTGCTGGAATGATTGCTATTATGAATGAAGAGATTGGGTGGTAAAACTATCATTTTGATTCTGTCATATTCTTCTGTGACATCTGGAGTCATGAAGTTAACTATGGGACTCCTTGGTCCAGAGAAGGTGTCTGGTCCCAGGAAAGGGAAATCCTTGAGACGCCGCTGCTGTGAGAATCACTTTTTATAGTGATTGGAAGACCTCAGCTACCATTCTGTGGTCAGCTGTTACTTGTAATTGTGTATATGTATGTGAGTGTTTATACAGAGGAACGGCAAATGTGCGAGGTCTCCTTGTATGCACACATATGCCTCAATTCTCTGTCTGCAGTGCCAGGTGGCACCTTCGCCATTCGTGCGTAATGAGGCACAGAGGCTAGGAGTGCCAGCCCTTCTCTGATAGTCGCATTAAATACTATAGACACTTGACTTTATGGCTCCTTCCTCCTGCATATTAAGCAGCCGGCAGACATCACTGCCTGCGGTGGCATTTCAAGTCTGGTGGCAAGGCGGGAGAGGTGGAAAAGGACTCTTGCATCATCCAGGAAGCCCCTCTAATCGGTAGAATTTTTCCTGTCTCCAAGATCAAAAACAGGGAAAGAATGAAAGGAGTGTTTGGGCCTTGACTTGTTTCTACCCTTTGCAGAGGCATTCTGTTCAGAGACAATATTCTCTTCTTTTCTTAATAGCGTCCTAGACTACAGATCACCTGGGAAAGTCAGGAAAGGAGTTCCGGCCCTGCAGTTGGGTGAGAGAGCCTCAGTCTCTCTGTACAGCTGCCACTGCTTCCTGCTTGAAGTGGTCTGGAAGGTAGCAGGACGTGGATCAGGAAGATGCCCTCTGCTGACTCCAGATCAGGAGCTGTCTTCTGCTCACCTTCCTCTCCTCTCCTTCGTGCCTCTCTTCCCGTCACCCTCATCTTCTTGATTGCCTCTTCCTCTCTTTGGTGGTCCTTCTACTGACCTGGATGCCCTCTATTAGTTGCTAAAGAGGAATTCTGGCAATCCCATAACCTGAGCTCCAGAAATGACAGGAGGGTCCGAAGGCTCACACAGAAGGCAAAGAAACAGCAGTAGATGTGCAAGGGCTGCCTGGACCAGCTGACCCTCCGGAGCTCTTATTGCTTACATCCTTCTCCCTCTGTGCCGCAGGTCTGGCTGGCCCCATGCTCCTTCCCGCAGCCGCTGTCGGCTGAGCTCTGCGGCAGCATCAGGCATGATTGAGAGGCCAGGAGACTGCCTGCCAAGGAGTCATTCTAGCTTCGCCTTCCCATTTCCCTGCTCTCTTGGTCCAGCAGCCAGGTACAAAAACAACAGAGCCCCCAGTTTACACAGAGCCTCTCATCCAAGAAATCTCGAGGCGTGAAATCAGCCAGCCAGACTGATTATACTCATTTTTCTGGTGGAGGAAAGTGTCTTTTCTGGAAGGGAAGTCGATTGCCAAAGATTATCCTAACTTTCCAATGGGAGGAGCTGCATAATGGACCCGGGCATCTCCTCCCGGGCATTTTACATGCCCTCTTGCCAGTTCTGCCCTGTCTTTGGAAGTAAGGAGACAGATAATGGGAACAAAGCCAAAGGCTTCTCCAGAAGCCTGGATTCTAACCATAGAAGGAAGAAGGACGGATTCATCTCTCCAATACTCCCCCTCAGCACATAGAGTAGTTCCTGCCTTTCCAGTACAGTGAGAGATTTACCACTCCAAGCCTGTGTTCTCCCCATTCCAATCCAGTTAAACCCCATAATCCTAAAAGAGGTGATTACCACCAGGAGCAGCCCTGTGACTCACCTGATTGTTATTCTTCTGTGACTTCTGCCAGCACAGGGAAAATGCCAGAGCGGTTCTCCTTTCTTTTATATGGGCAAAAATACCCCTTAGAATGTTTCCCCACTGCAGGTGTCTCGCCTCCTCCTGAGAGACGGGGAACCTATGTTGTTAGAGTAAAGCAAGGGAAGATGAAGGAAGGACATGAAAAGCAGGGCAGAGGGGAGAGAGGAGAGAGGGAAAGAGAGGGGGAAAGAGAAATGACCACAGAGGGAAGGTGGAGGGAGGGCCTGGAGAGGAAGGCAGCTGTTGGAGTTGCAGGCTTCACTCTTGGTTCTTTGCCAGGGGTTTCAGACACTGTGTTAATCTACTCTGGCTGCCATAACAAAGTACCACAGGCTCAGTGGTTAAAACAACAAGGATTTATCTTTTCACCATTCTGAAGGCTGAAATTCTGAAAGCAAGGTGCAAGCAGTGTTTTCTCTTTAAGGCTCCTCTCTCTCTCTCTCTCTCTCTCTCTCTCTCTCTCTCTCTCTCTCTCTCTCTCTTCCTGTGTGTGTGTGTGTGTGTGTGTGTACTCATGTATGTGCATCATAATTTCCTTTTATAAGGACACCGATCATATTGGATTAGACCCATTCAAATGACCCCTTTTAACTTAGTTGCCCCAGTCAAAGGCCTTGCCTCACACACAGTTACAGGGTACATCTGGAAATACTAAATTTTAGGCCTCTTTCATATGAATTGGGATGAGAGAGAAAGCAGGTTATGAGGCAGCTCTTTCCAGAAACAATTTCTCTAACTCCCATAATACCTCCCAGGGGTAGGAATTATCCCAATTTGAAGAACATAGAAATATAAGAAATTGTAGACATCAAGCTCAAAGTCTTCAGTAAAAAAGTTGGAATGAGTACCAAGCCCAGCTGAAGGCAGTGACTGCTCATTTATTTCCTGGCTACCCAGACCCGAAATAATCGCACAGAAACTATATTAATTAAAACACTGCTTGGCCAATAGCTTCATCGTATTTCTAGCTAGCTCTTGCATCTTAAATTAACCCATTTCTCTTATTTTATATTTTACCATGAGGCTCGTGGTTTACCAGTAAGCCTCTGGCTGGTGGCTTATGTCTTTCTCCTTCAGCAGCTTCATGGCATCTCTCTGACTCTGTCTTCTTTCTCCCAGCATTCAGTTTAGGTTTCCTGCCTAGCTCTATTCTGTCCTGTCATAGGCCCAAGCAGCTTCTTTATTCATTAACCAATAAAACCAACGCATGTACAGAAGGACTTCCAACACCACTTCTTATCTCTCTACAAAGTTGAGTGTGGTGGTCACAACACCCTGTTGCTCATCTAGAGTGGCAGCTAGTAGTGGATGGGAAAGAGTGTGAACTTTGAACTAAGTAGACTGACCCCAGCTCCTCCTGTCACCCATGACTGAGAAATGAAATGGACATTTATGTAGAACTTGCTTTGAAAGGCATGATTGTCAAAAGTTGTTTTCCTTAATTTTAGTCATATTTTTATAGAATATATGTACATAGAGTAGGTATGAAACTAAAGCAAATATCTAGTTATATTACTATTTAGTATACCTCCCAGAATCAACATACACACACATGCAAAGATAGAAAAGCTGGGAGACCTGCCTAACATGGACAGTTGGGAGCTGTAATTACCAGGTTAAAATTGTGGTGAAGCACCCCTTGAGCTGGAGTATTTACTTCATTAGCCTTCTTGATGGTTTTGGGTTTTGAATGTGAAATGTCCCCCATAGTCTCATGTGTTTGTATAGTTGATCTCCCCCCATGGCATTGTTTGGGAAGGTTGAGGAATCTCTATAAAGTAGAGCCTTACTTTAAGAGTCTTTGAGAAGTAGAGCATTGAAGTTGTATAGTCTATTTCCCAAAGGCACATGTGCCATGATGAGCTCCCCAGCCCACATTGCTTTCATCACCATGCCTCTTCCCCATCCCACTATGATATAATGTGTCCCCTCAAACTGTAAGCCAGAATGAATCCTTCCTGTTATCATTTCTTGTTAGGTATGTGGAAACAGAATTGGGAGAACTGATGGAGATAGTAATGTGTCTGAAAACAAGAACTGTGTCTTTAGCCTTCATGTTTCAACAGGGCCTAGCATTCCCAAGAGATCTAGACCATCTCTGTGAACAAGGGAGAAAGGTGAGAAAATAAGATTCCCTAGCCCAACAGATGAAACTATGCACATAAATTCACAAAATAATCAGTGGTGAATAATGATAAGATTGAGCTCTTTCATGGGTTTTCTGACTCCTGTGCCATTCTCTGTCACTAGGGTTGAGTGGGATGCCTATGTTTCACACATTTGTCATCCTTCTCCTGTAACTACTGAGCTCTAGGACATTTTCTCATGGATGTGGCAGAAGACAAGATCTACTGCTCAATCAGAGTTTAAGGTCCTGGTACCATTACATATCCTAGCATCCATTTGGCCAGGGCTAGACCCATGACTGAATTCCCCAGTCAGGGGGTGACAAGGTACTTTCTATCAATCACAAGGCCATAACAAGGGCCTAGCTTTTGCAAAGGGTGAAGAGTTGTGGTAAAAATCCATCCATCACAATCCCTTCTGACTTCCCAGCCATTTCCATGGTTTCATCATTCATTCCATTATTCCCTGTTAATAGCAGTTGGAGAAGAACATTACTGTCTTTTGTATGACTGAAGATGACACACTAACATGTAGTTTCTGAGTCCATGCTACTAAAATACAGCTCATATCATAGATGAGATCAGGTGTTCAGGTTCTTAGAATTCTATCTTAGGACATCTTCTACCCACCCTGTCTTAGTCAGTATTTCTATTGCTGTGACAAAACACCATGATCGAAAGGAATAGGGAGGAAAGGGTTTCTTTCAGCTTGCAATTGCATATTATAATCTGTCACTGAGGGAAGTCAAGGCAGAGCAGGGCAAGGCAAACAGGACAAGAATCTAGAGGCAAGAGCTGATACAGAGGTCCCAGAGAAGTGCTACTTACTGACTTGCTTCCTTGGTTTGGTTAACCTGCTTTCTTAGAGCACCCAGGACCACCAATCCAGAGGTGGCACAACCGAGGGTGAACTGGGCACTCTCCTGCATCAACCATCAACCAAGTAAATGTACCACAGGCCAATCTAGTGGAAGCATTTTATCAACTGAGATTCCCTATTCCAAAAATGGTTTTAGCTCATGTCAAGTTGACACAAAGCTAGCCAGCACACATACTGTGACTTCCATCTGAAGTCACAAGTGGCGTCAGACACTGACCTTCTCTGAAAGATCATCAAAGTCTACCCCCCAAATTGGCTATGACCTTCTCTTCTAGATAAAAAGAGTCAGAAGCCAAAAATACAGATGTCTATTCCCCCAGTGTCTTGGTTCTTTAAAACTCTTTTAATTTTAAAAGGACCTTTGAGCCCAGTTTTTGCACAAATACAATCACAAGGATGATAAAGTGGTTTCTTAAGTGGGCAGCCTGAGGCAGAGCCAAAGGGCATCCAGGAGTCTGGAAATACTTTTTGAACAACCAATTTCAAGAGAATTACAATCTGGCACAATCTTAAATAGCAGTATCTCCCTTCATACTTCTACCCCAAATCACTGTCCGAAGATACTCTCTACTTCATTAATGGCACATTTCCCCAAGTAGATATCTGTGGGTAAGCAGAGAGAAGCAACCAGGTAGTACGATGCTCAAGTCAGAAATAAAATATGTACAGTGACAATCCAATGATCCATTTGTTTATCTGTGCACTTGCTTAGAATACCCCACCCTCTTGCATAAAGAGCTTACCCAAGTACAAACCTCTATAATTACACATCAGACCCAACCTTGACGCAGCATTGGTTATCACTCTTGAGCATGAAAGCATGCAACACTCTGTTCTGTTCCATTTAATATGATCCTGTGAGACTCAATCTCTCCTGGCAATTATTTCTCATCTACATATGTGTTCGTGGTCAATGACCCTTGACTCAGAAAGTCTTGGTGATGCACAGTCGAGGACAATGTCCTTGTACTTGACAAACAACTCTGCAATAAGGCAGTTTCATCTCAGGTAACCGAGATGATAAAAATTTGAGAAGATCTAGAATAGCCTAGGAGACAAGTACCCATGCACATATGCAAGTAATTATCTAGATTAGGTTAGTCTCTGGTCATGTTTGTAAAGAGGTTAGCTAGATTAGGTTAATGGAGCTGAGAACACTCACCCTAAAAGTGGGCAGCAGCATTCCCTGGGTTTAAATCTTAGACTGCATAAAAAAAAGCAAGCTGGGGCAAGGGCAACACTTCAGTGGTTAAGATCTCTTGCTGTTGCAGAGGACCTGGATTTGGTTCCCAATACCCTGTTTAGACCCCCATGGGCACTGCATGCGTGTGGTGCACACAGACATGTATGCAGGTGAAACATCACACACATAAATAAGTCAACTAATTTTTTTGGAGGACCAAGCTAGCCAAGCATGAGCAATCACCCATCTCTGCAAATACAACATGACTCGCCACCTCAAGCTCCTGCACCAGGACTTCTGATCTCTGATAGACTATACCCTCCCTGAGTCGAAATAAATGTTTCCACCCCGAAGTAGGTTTTGTCGGAGTCATTTATCAAAGACGCCCGAGAAGTAACTAATACACTTCTCAAGGAGAAAGACCACAGGATAGATGTCTAGAGAAATTTCTGCAAGGATACTAGATGAACCCGCCCGCCCCCCAGCACCTTCTCCCTCCCCCAAAAAAATGGCAGAGAGGAGAGGAAAGATGTCTAAATATGAACTTTGATGGGGCCACCTGGATTTTTCTCATAATCTTCTTGGGGTCAATCCTTTCAACAGAGGCATTTGCCTTTAGAGCAGGAGAAGAGACCCCACTGGGCAAGAAGGAGAATTTGATACCATTAGGAGAATTATAAAGACCCAGTACCTGTAGCACACAGCCTCAGCATCTGTGAAGAAGGCACAATTGACCACCTACTACCTAGTGCAGGCTCTTATGACCTTGGTATTTGGAAATTCCATTATCTACTTAGGAAACGAGGAGAAGACACTTGTCAATTCTTCTTGTCTTCCTAAACATTCAAAGTTTTCAGGCCACTAAAACCAGGTTTTCTACTGGTCCTTAGATTTGGAAGAAGCCACTTTCCTCTACTCCTCTTGCTTCTCAGAAGAACATGGATGCCTGATACTCATGGATGATAGACATCCAGTGATCACCCATGAATGACTGACAGTGTGTGTGGTCTACGGGTGGCACCATTCCCCCAAAGCTCCATCGGTGGGTGGTGGCATCTATGTTTCAGAGCCTAGGCATCCTGTTAATTAGTATAGATCTGCCCACACAACTCCTATCTCATTGCCAGTGTTAAGTATGGAAACCACATTCTATCCCATTTACAATGCTATTGTGGGCTGTTTTGATTGCAACAAAAAAGGAAAGTACAAACACACTGCAATGAATCAATGAACAACAACAATGAAAAAAAAGGGTCCCTATGATAGATTCTGACCATGTTTTCCCTTTTTTTCTCTGGCCCCAAAACTCCATTTATTAAATAAAGCTTCAGTCTAAAGTATAGACTTGCATAACTCTTCAATCTTGTGGCCGTCAAGGCCCCTGGGGTCTCTGCAGGGATGAGATTGAAGGGTGTTTGCTCATGGGCTGGCTCCAGAGAAATGGAGGCTGATAACCTCGGGCTTCCTCTCCTCTTTTTGTTTTAAATATTTTATTGAAGTAATAAAGGCCATCCCATAAATCTGAAGGCAGAACAAAGTGTTTTGAAAACACATAAAATAATATTGTTCTCAAAACCCCAATGTATCTTTAAACCAAGCTTTCTCTGCTAATCCATTTCTTAACACAGTCTGGGCAATGGATAGACAACAAATGGGGGCTTCAGCATCCGGTCTGTGACAGGGTTAGAGAATCAAGCCTAGGGGTCACCTCTACACCAAAGGAGTTGGAGAAGAGCCACAAAAAAAGTAGAAAGACATAATGGACTACTACCCAGGTTCACCCACAGACTTTAGGTGACTACCTGTATATCCAGGGACAGTGAACCAGCTCAGGGGGTTCAGAGCATGTGCAAAAGCTCTCTTGACAGTGCTCAAGGCTCACAGCACAGTTTTCTTGGACCAGTCAGGTCTAGAGGCCAGGAAGGGTCCTAAGGTGAATTAAGAGTTCCATCTTGACTGAGAAATGGTCCTATGACCCCATCTTCAACCAATCTCAACTGCAGGCACTCGTGGTTATGGCCCTACACACCAGAACACATGGAAAATGTCTGCTCCCTGGGCTTTCAAACCCCCATCAATCCTTCCTAAGCCTGTGCTCCTCCACCCATGGCCTTCTAAGTGACCTTATTCCCCGGAGCCTGGGATCTCTAAACTGCCTCCATCTTTCTTCCTTATCCTAGCCATTTCTAAGGAGAAGGGTCTGATCAATAAATTCACCATGAGATATAAAAGTCTAATAAAGTTTAATAACTTGACTCTCCCCAGAGTATTTGCATTTTAACAGGGGAATTGCAGCCAAAGCTAAAGGAATTAGGTTATTATGGTACAATTTCAGGCACCATCAAGCAGCCAAGGAAGGCATTTGGGGAAGGAGGGAAGACCTCCCCAGCTGGGGCAGCTGCTAGGGGCTACCTCCTCTAAGTTCAAGATCTTTTTTCTAAACAACTAGAGTAGACTCTATCTACCATCCTCCCAGAAACACACCACTTCACCTAGAAAAGCAATAGCTGTCCTTTCTGAGGGCTTGTTGTCTCCTCTAGTCTTTTGTCTCATCTTTACAGATACTCTCTAGAGCACAAATCTACCCTATGCCATCCTTGACCACACATCCCACTGTATAATCCTAACTGGGGTCAATGCAGCTCATCTACACATCTGCCTACAAGTTGGTGCACCAAGCCAGACTCAGGATCCCTTAGTCTGGCTTAAAGAAGGCATAGAGAATCCTGGGAGATGTAAACCTCTTCATCCTTCTCCATCCCAGAGATCAGTGACAACCTTTCCAAAGTAAACAATAATGAAGGCTTATTATTATTGTTATTATTAGTAGTAGTAGTAGTAGCAGTAGTTGTTGCTGTTGTAGTAGTTGTATTTTCTTGCTTATCCTTTATTACATTTGATCCTAATACCCATAGGTTACTGTTGAGATTTTTTTCAGGTCAATGATAATTAAATTGGGTTCTGCTCCTATTTGTTTGGCCCTTCCTACCTAGCAGTGTTGGCCTTGGAAGTCTGTTTAGAATTTCTGGGGCCAAATGTCAATGAACTTTCCTGATGGTCCAGGACCACGAGAGTGAAACTCACAGGTCCAAGAGGGAATTGTCTTATGAGGAGAAGGGAAGAGAGAACGCAGTACAAGAGAGACAAGGGCAACAATCATATGTGAAACAGAAGGAAAAGCATAGCTATATTGAAAGGAACATTGAACTACAGACCTGAGTTCAAAATTCCCCTCCACTTCAGGCATCCTAGTTGTGTCTTTGGCAAGTCACTTTTTTCCCTGTTTTTGTTGTGCTGGGGATTGATGGACGTTAGGGCCTCACATGAAAAATGGATACTTTAATACTGAGCTACATCCCTAGTCCTGTGTTTTAATTTCTTCCTCTATAAAATACTTGCTTAGAATTGTTGTTAGGAGGATAAATATTCATGAGAGTGCCAAAATATAGTATATAGCATATAACTTGTGCTAACATATGTTAGCTGAATTGTAATGGGATCGCTATGTCTGAGGTGCAGGTTTTTAGGCTCATTCATTCTTTCCTTAAATAAACATGTGTTTAGTGTCTACTACATTCCAGGCATCACGGTAACTAGTAATTCAGCACAGGCAAGAAAAGATATCGATCTTGGTAGGCCTGTATGCTCTGGAGGATGTTAAGTCTAGCACAGAACAATATCACAACTCACTACCTTAGGTCGTCATTGGGTTTCTCACTGTTTCCTCCCTAGACTTCGATGCTATACGTCAGGGACCTTATATGTCTTCTTGGTCCTTTTCCCACCTTAAGCCTTTAATAAAAGTTGGCAAAATCTCATCTACTCACTCCAGCTCAAAGATACTGTGGAGACAGAGATTCTGAAGAAGGTGTCCAGGGACCCTATGGAATATGATTTACAGTTATCTTCGCTGCTTTTCTGTTGCTATGGTAGATATGCTGACAGAAAGAAATTAGGAAGGGTTTATTTCAGCTCACAGTTCTGGGACACAGTCCATCATTATGAGGACATGAAGGCAGTAGGGGCCTGAGGAAGACCATTCATAGAAAAGACGAGAACAACAGAGCCTGTGCTCAGCTCACTTACTTCTCCTTATGCAATACAGGATCCCAGTCTAGGAAATGGTGCCGCCCGCTTCTAGGATTTATTTACCCACTCTAACCCAATTAATAATCCCCCAGCAGCATGCTTCAAAGCTTAATTATGTCACATTATTGTGTGTCTGGAGGCTTGCCTCCTAGGTGATTCCAGCCCCTTTCACGTTAACTGTTACCATGCTGTCACAATAGTAGCCTGGGAAGACCCCTTGTTGGTGTGACCACTGCAATCAGATAGACCCAGAAATGCTATCTTTCCCATAGAAGCAAGAGGTCAGAGGATCATAGGCCAACTAAAGTGGAGAATGACTGGATTCTCTAATATAAATGAAGGTTAAGATTAAATGCTTACAGTTTGGGGATCAAAATCAGATCCTTGGGTGTGCTAGGCCTACTCTACCACTGAGCCATACCCCCTTGTCCCAAGTTTGTAGTTTTTCAAAGTTATGATTGCATCATATTAAAGAGATTTGAGCAACATGGATTCAAAAACCTTGAAGATCTTCTCACAGCAGACATGATACATGCCTCGGAGTAATTTCCTGAGAGATACATATGAGTTTCACCAAAGCTTAACATCCTCCTAAGTCTTAAGAAAAGGCACAGAAAGGGATTTTGTGGGCAGGATGAGTAGGTGTCAGGGAGATTCTGAGCAAAGAACAGACTATGATCCACTAAGAGAGAACATCCAAATAGGCTCCTGTGACAAGTGGCATATAAGAGTCCTGAGCCATTGTTCACGTTTCTTAGGGTAACAAAAGGAAGTCTAAAGTTCCAGGTGGGGTAGAACCATTGTTTCAGTAGATAGAGTCTCAACATCACACACTATGACTGTAGTGGTTTGAGAAATGATCCCCATAGATAGGCTGAATTTGAACACTGGGTTTCCAGCTAGTGCTGCTGTTTGGGGTGACGATAGAATGTTTAGGAGGAAGAGCCTTGCTGAAGGAAGTAGGTCAGTGGGGACTGGCTTCAAAGGTTTATAGCCTGCCCCTCCCTCCCCTTTCCATCTCCCTCTCCCTCCCTCCCTCTCTGCTTCCTGTGTGCAGGTGAGATGTGGTAACTCTACTCCTTGACTAGAAGGCCAGTCTCCTCTCTTATTGCCATGTTTTGTGTTGGACTGGTCTTAAACTGTAAGCAAAATAATTTGCTTTTTGATTGGATATTTTATCATAGCAACAGATTGGGAGCTAATACCTCTTACATGCTCTCCTATGCTGCCTTCAAATCTAAACAAACTACCTTTAACGTTAGAGCTCAGAGCACTGATGCAAGAGAGTGAGACCAACATATAAACATACCTTTTGATGGAAACAAGCAAATACAGTTGAGGAAATAACCACCAGGCAACCATGTTGTAGTATGATTAACAGAATGAATAAATTATTTATAATATTACTAAAAACATACCTGCATCAATGTTCCAGAATCTGACAATGATAGCTTTGAGCAAACACAGTGACCTTTGGTTGAATGGTGTGGGTTCAAATCTTTGTTCTTCCATAAAAGCAGAACCTGATCTGAGGTAAGAGGCTCAGTCTATGCCCCTCAAATAGGATACAGTAAGAAGAGTTTGCTTTTCTGGACTCTACATGGGTTCAGTATGGGTCTTCTTTGTATGTAAACAAGCAAACAAAAAACACACCCCAACTCTCAGCACCACTGAATGATACCATTATTAATTTGGGGGTTCCCTGCTTGATTTGAACTGCTCTCCCTTTAAAAATGTGACTGCCAAATCACTCATTTGTTTAAATTAAAGTTTAGTGAAGCTTGGTTATCTTGAATTATGACAAAAAAATTAAGGAAACCCTAGGGTGTCCGAGAATCTAACCTAAGAAGATTAAAGAACTCAGAAATCCTGTGGATATAGATAATAATCCCTAATGTTTATATTGAAATTTTTACTTTTAGGACAATTTCTCATGTACTGGGTCTTCAAGACTCATGGTGAGAGGGAAAGGCCAGAATGAAAACTTCAGGGCCGACTGTATCCCACTGGGTCCTATTAAGTTCACAGACTCCATCCCATGATGAGGCTCATCGGGTGACTCTGGCTGGCTGCACTAGGCTCTCCCAAGCAGCTGTAGCTGTCCTGGGCAGCTCTGGTGTTGTATAACATGTGGTACTACCACCCTGCCTCCTTCTGAGCTTGAGCAGCCACCGTGCTGGCAGATTTATCTGCAAACAGAACTTCAGACACGAAGCACCCACTTACTATCTCTTGTTTTCAGATACATTTGTGTTCCTCAGAACATTCCCAGCACATAGAATACTTCCTTTCTTCATGGTTCACAAGATCTGCACCCTGCTAGGAGCACCCTCCTTGTGTCTGTGCCTTTGAGTTTGCTTCTTGGAAGTAAACTCACTGGATAAGAATATCATTAAGGTTCCTGAGAGAATTCTATTAATTGAATTTCCTATTCAATAATATATGAGAGGGTCTGTTTCTGTATCTGTCTCAACTTCATCAACGCTGGAAGCCACATGGGTAGAGGAGCATTTAAGATGGAGAATCTAGGTTATAATATTAACAGAGAACACAAACAGGCATGGGTTTCTGCAACTGGTGAAGGGAGACATAGGAAGAAGCAACACATCTTTATGACCCTGTAAGCCAGAGGGTCAACGACGGGGAGCATTTCACTAGACTATTGTAATTATAAATAATTCTAATTTTTGCCAGAACCAGGATGATGACTGATATTTATTATCAAGTGTATTTGATGGAATTTACCTAGGGTAAGTGAGATGTATCTTTGGGTATGACTTCAGGGGCCTTTTGGGAAAGCAGAAGGAGAGTGAGGAAGAGCAACCCTGAACAAGGGCAAAACCACCCCATAGGCTGAGGATTTGAACTGACTAAAAAGACCAAAAAGATAACCAGAGTAACATTCCCCCTTCTCTGTCTCCTAGCCTATGTGGATATGACCAAGCAGCCTTCCACTTTCACCGTCATGCCTTCCTTGCTGGGATGAGCTGACCTCACTCTTAAAACATCTGCTAAACTGAATTCTTTCTCCATCAAATTTCTTCTACTCAGATATTTTGCCATCAAGGTAAAAAAGTATCTAATAACAATTTGTAGTTGGGGAGTGTGTAGCTGGGCTACAGGTGTCAGAAAACACCCCCCTCCAAAATCTCTGATTACAGTGGGGAAGTTGAGGCAATTCTGTCTCTTTCAAGTTCCTCTTCTTTTGGCTCCTTTGGACTTGTTTAATGCAGAAAAATTCTTGATCGACCACACATCCAGAGACATAATTTCTGGAAGTTAAATTTTATGTTTAACCAAGCATTTATTTTAGTTGTTTAATAAATGCTGATAAAGTACTTGAGGTACATCAAGGACTCTGCCGGTACTGGTGCATTGGACTTTCTAGAATACCTATGCCTAAGTCCTAGTGCACAAACAGTAAATTGAGGTACTTCTGCTTACTTCACCGTCCCAAGATCATCCAGCTCGTAAGATGAGCAGCTCTGGCAAGTTGAAATAGATATTCCAGTCCCGTGCCTCATGTACTTAACAGCTTCACTGGGTGTTACTTAAGATACTTTTTGTATAAACCTCATTATTGAAAAGCTTTAAAAAAATTTTTATATATACTTCAGCTAGTGAAGTGGAGTGAGGAGAACAGAATTTCCCTGTAGTTGTTTGAGAGTCCCCAAGAATTCTGTCATTATTCTGATGACCCTTTAGTCTCAATGCAAAGCCCATGTGTTGCCAAATAAAACCTTCTGGAGAACTCTGGATGCAAAGCTAGAGCACACTCTACTCCCAGAAATTGATTTTGTTCATTTTCATTTTCTTCTAAGTTGCAGATAAAAATTTCCCTTAAGAATATAACATTTTAATTTTTTGAAATTTTCTTATATTTATCAAGGTATTTGGGTAATATTCACTCTGCACACATCCTGCACCTTTTATGACTTCTTCCCTAGCCCCTAACTGTCCCACCAACTTTGCTTCCTCTATGTTGTTATTCTTTTTAATTTATTTCCCAGCAAGTCCTATTTGTCCTGTTCTTAGTGTTGGGACATCATTGGAGTGCAGCACCTACCCCCCAAATCCTTATTCATGATTTATTTATCTTTTGCAAAGAGACCAGTTTTTCTCTTCTGCAAAACAGGCTGTTTCAAATTCTAATGGTTAAAGAAATGCTTACTCGTAACTCCATAAATCAACGATGAACAACATTTCCTTTAGAGGGCTTGATAGCAAACGCTCTGGGTTCTGTAGATCAAGATGTTTCTTAGAGGGTACTGTGTAGGTCCTCGTGGAACATGAGAGAAAACAAATGCATTGTTGACAAAATCCAAAGTATGATGATAATACAACATGCGATTTGAACAATAGTGATATTTGAGTGTAATTTTCTTAAGTGCACATCTAAAGAAAGAGAGTGAAATTATTTTGAAGTAGAGATTAAATGTCCCTGGACAAGGTTCACAGTTTATTTCTCGGTCATCCCATCAGCTGCAAATGCACACCTTTAAATGTCCCCTTACTGCAGATGCTGCAGAGAATTAAATCAAGGTCAGATTTGATCGTCCATCAGCTTGTGGTGTGCTGACCCAAACCAGCTCCTGGCATGCCATAGGACCTGTGACACACGTGTTTGGCAAAGACCTGTTTTGTTTTCTGAAGCAATCTGGTGCCACTTGACCAAACTTAACTTTTCAGTGGAACCAGCTCCATCAGCACTCTGAGGCATCCCTCTCAGGCAAGCCCCATAGGCTGCGTGCTCTAATGTCCGTGACATTAGAAACAGCAGGTGTGCGGAAGGAGCTGCACCTCTGTCCCTGGTTTCTAGAAAAATAGAAATGAATGTGCTCTCAGTGTATTTCATAATCCATCCAGGCTTGATGATGAGAATCGGGAATGACATTTGCTGGAGGAGGGGATGCCAGAGAGATAGCAGCACTTGCTGCTTCTGCTGAAGGTTCAGGTCTTCAGGGCTGGCTCTGAGAACTCAAAGTGTACAGCTCACAACCACCTGTAGGTCCAGGTTCTGGAAGTCTGATGTCCTCTTCTGGCCTATGCACACCTGTGTGTGTGTAGTGCATAGGTGTGTCCTAAGACATACATCCACACACATTTAATATTAAATTTAATACTAAATAAATTAATTAATTAATTAATTAATTAATTAAATATTTTTGAGAAAGTATTTACAGGTGCATATCTGATCAGAGATTTGCCTCTCAATATATAAAGAACTCTTAACACTCAATAATGGGAACTTAATAGTGAGCAAAGCTGGGCTGGAGAGATGTCTCTATTAATAAAGTTCTTTTCTTAATTAATTAATTTATTTATTAAAAATTTCCACCTCTTCCCTGCCTCCCTTTTCTCCCTCCTCCCCTTCCCCACCTCCCCCTCCATCTCTAGTCTTGAGAGCAGTCAGGGTTCCCTGCCCCGTGGGAAGTCCAAGGTCCTCCCCACTCCATTCAGGTCTATAAAGGTGAGCATCCAAACAAACCAGGCTTCCACAAAGTCAGTCCATGCAGTAGAATAAAAACCCAGTGCCATTGTCCTTGGCTTCTCAGTCAGCCTTCATTGCCAGCCACGTTCAGAGTGTCCATTTTGATCACATGCTCCATCACTCCAAGTCCAGCTGGCCTTGGTGAGCTCTCATTAGATCAGTCCCACCGTCTCAGTGGGTGGATGCACCCCTTGTGATCCTGACTTCCTTGCTCACGTTCTCCCTCCTTCTGCTCCTCATTTGGACCTAGGGAGCTAAGTCCAGTGCTCCAATGTGGGTCTCTGTCTCTATCTCCATCCATCGCCAGATGAAGGTTCTATGGTGATATGCAATCCCCGATACCCTTATCTCCCTGGTCATTCTGTAGGGGCTGCTTCACCCCGCTAAGCCCTCTCTCCTCCTATCCTATCTCAGCTTTCACCCAGGAACCCCTTCCCTTCCTCCCTCCCTTCCTCAGGGCCATAAAATCCCCTAGCTCAGCCTGTTTGGGCACTGGGATAGGGTGGTGAGTGCAACTGGGCAGGAGGGAGTTCCTTTGATTTAATAGCCTGCCTGCATCAAGGTAGGCCTTTTGTCAGCGAGATTCCTGGCCAGCAAGGGACACTGATCCTGTAGCAGAAGATCCATCAGAGGGCCAACAAGGGAACTTGACCCTGTACCAGAAGTTCCATTGGAGAGCATTTGAAGGAAGATATGGGCAGGCACCAAGGCAAGAATTCCTCCAACAATCTGAAAAACAACATGAAAACACCAGATCCCAGCAATCTTACAACAGAAGGACTTGAACATCCTATTCCAGAAGAAGTGGAAAACAGTGTCATTATGAAAGCAATAGAGTCCCTTAAACAGGATATGAATAACTCCCTTAAAGAAATGGAAGATCCTTCATCTGGCGAAAGACGGCGATACAGACGGAGACCCACATTGGAGCACCAGACTGAGCCCCCCAAGGTCCAAATGAGGAGCAGAAGGAGGAAGAACATGAAAAACGAAATCAGGACTGCGAGGGATGCTATCACCCACTGATACAAGGGAACAGATCTAATGAGAGTTTACCAAGGCCAGTTGGACTGGGACTGAACGAGGACGTGATCTAACCAGATTCTCGGAATTTGGCCGGATTCTCTGAATGTGGCTGGCCCGAAGTCTTTCTGAAAAGCCATTGACTATGATACTGGGACCTGATTCCTCTGCATATACTGGATTTTGGGGATCCAGTCTGTTTGGATACTCACCTTCCTGGACCTGGAGGGAGGGGGGAGGAACTTGAACTTCCCACAGGGCAGGAAACCCTTACTGCCCTAAAGGACGAAGAGGGAGGAGGAGAGGGAGTGGGGGGAGTGGGAGGGTATTAGGAAGACGGGCGGAAATGGAAACTTTTATAATTTAATAAAATTTACTTTAAAAAAAAGGTTAAAAAAAGAAATGGAAGAGAAGTATAACAAAAAGTTTGAAGAAATAAGTAAATCTGTAAATGACACCCTGGGAAACCAAGAAAAAACAATCAAACAGGTAATGGAAACAGTTCAAGAATTGAAAACTGAAATGGAAGCAATGAAGAAAACACAAACCAAGGGCCGGCTGAATATGGAAAATCTAGGTAAATGAACAGAGACTACAGAAACAAGCATAATCAATGGAATACAAGAGATAGAAGAACGAATCTCAGATTCTGAAGACACCATAGAGAAAATAAATGCTCTGAACAAAGAAAACAGCAAATCCAACAAATTCTCATCACAAAACATTCAAGAAATCTGGGATACAATAAAAAGACCAAATCTAAGAATAATAGGGATAGAAGGAGAAGAATTGCAGTTCAAAGGCCCAGAAAATATATTCAACAAAATTATAGAAGAAAACTTTCCCAACCAAAAGAACGATATTCCTATGAAGGTTCAAGAAGCATACAGAACACTGAATAGACAGGATCAATAAAGTTCTTAATGAGAGATCACAAGACCTGAGGTTGGATCCCCAACACCCAGTTGAATATTGGCCCAAATGAGATGCTTTCAACAGTTCTCAACTTGTGGGTCATGATCCCTTTGTGTGGTAGAATGAACCTTTCATGGGGGTTGTATATCGGATATTCCTTCATATCAGATATTTACATTATAATTCATAACAGTAGCAAAACTACAGTTATGAAATATGAATAAAAATAATTTTTTTGTTTTAGAGGTCATCACAATGTGAGGAATTGCATACTGGGGGGGTCATCATAAAATGAGGAACTGTATTAAAGGGTCACAATATAGAAATGTTGAAAACCACTGATAGGGAAAGACACTTGCTGCCAAGCCTGATGACCCGAGTTTCAGCCCTGGAACCCACAGTAGTGGGAGAGAACTGTCTGCTGGAAGCTGTTCTCTGACTTTGACATACACATAGAGGCACTTGTGCCCACAGTCTATAGCTGGGTACTGCAGTACCTGTAATCACAGAATGGGTTAGATCAAAACAGGACAATCCCCAGGGCTTATTGGCCACCTAGTCTTGCCAAGTCAGTGAGTTCCAGGTCAAATGAAAATCTCTCTCTCAAAGACTGGGGTGTGCTAGAAGACATCCAGCAGTGACCTCTGTCCTCCTTCTTCCTGCACACATAGTGCACACACACCTGTCATACACAGAGGTGCATACATAAAAACACGTGCATACACAAAATAAAGAAGAAAATGATTTAAATAGACAATTCACATAATGATATATACAGACAAGAAAGATGTTTGTAAAGTGTTTGAAGTCACAGGTCATTAGAGAACTGAAATTAAACACTTAGATACTGCTACATACATGTCAGAAAGGCTAACCATGAAAAGAAACAAGAGGTCAACATAACTGTTACATACATCTCAGAAAGGCTAACCATGAAAAGAAACAAGAGGTCAACATCAGCAAATGCAGTTAACCATGAGGCAAATAGAAGCTCTCAGATCTTGGATGGATTAGAAAATGATACAGTCACTGTGGAAAGTAGCTCGACAGGGTCTTATACCATTAAACAAATGGCATATGATCCAGGAAAGACCCTAGCTAGTTACATGAGAGAAATGAGAAGCCATGTTTACATAAAGGTTTATGTATTACAGTTACAGTGGTTCCATTCATAAATGCCTTAAACTAGAAGCACTCCAAATCCATCAGCCACTGAAGGAAAATCTGTGACGCTGCCACATAGCTGAGCAGGAGTCAGCAGTGAAAATGAACCAGTTATTGGCACGCAGATTGACATGGGGAGACACAAGTGTGTTTGCTAGTTTAAGGAATTACTGTGAGTGTTCACTCAAAGAACTTTTTGGAAAAGAAAAAAAATTAGAGGTATACAAACCAGATGTGTGCTTTCTGGATAGCAGGAGTTGAAAGGGGAGCAAATAATAAATAAAAACGGAGAAACGTTCTAGAACTTGACTATGTCATATGTCCAAACTCACGGAAACAAAACTTTTACTGCATCTAAATTTATTATTAATCAAGTTGACTTTAAACAAACTAAATAGCTACAAGGTCGTGAAGATACCTGGTGCATCTGCACTGGTGGGTAGCAAGAACAGCTTTCGTCAGGCAGCGTGAGAGGGCACTGTGTAGGGGGCCACGAAAAGGCAGGCTGTCATTCTAAGTAAGCCTTCTAAACATTCTGTTCACCTCTTCCCTTCTCTCTCTTTTCATGGTCTTTCCTTACTTTCCTCTCTCAACCTCGCTTTGTAGACCAACCCCAGCTTTCTCTTTAGTATGTAATGATTGACGTGGAAAGGGACTATATGTGTTCACAGTCATACTAGGGATCTTCAGTGCCGAGAAGAATGAAAACCAGATTGCAGATGCTTGGCCATGTGAATTGGATGCTGTTTTGTTGTTGTTGTTGTTGTTGTTGTTGTTGTTGTTGTTGTTGTTGTTGTTTTTGTGGGCTATGTAAAGAAGGAAGTCAGCGAACAGAGTGACAATGTGAGATTATGTTCTGTCTAAGTCAAGTTTTATCAGAAGGTTCCAGGTTATATTTGGGATATGACTACCTGGGATTATCTGAACAAAGGTTAATAACTATTTATTTTTCCAATTGAATTTCTGCCTTAGGACCAATTCATCAGAGATTTTCCTGTATAGCTAGCCACTGTTTGAGCAGAAGGCTTTTGATATCAGCACATTTGACCTCATTCCTGTCTGTCTTATAAGGCATGACTCTCTTTTTAAAAACTTTGTGTATTTATTCATGTATCTATGTGTACATGCATATAGATGCCAGCAGAACTGAGAAGGGAGCATCAGATTTCTTCTAGCCAGAGTTACACTTACCCATGAACTACTTGACATGGGTGTTGGGAACCAAATGCCAGTCCTTGGGAGGAGTAGCAAACACACTGAATTGCTGAGCTCCCTCTGCAGCCCCTGACTCCCTAGACTTTCTGATATTGCCTTTTCACTTTGAATCTGCATCTCCACTATGTTATATGCCTTGTTGCAATATTCATGGCTACTGAAGCTCGAGCTCTGTGAGTCTAATTTGAACTCAGACTTAGTCTCCTAAAAAAGTTCCTGCTCTGACTTCTTAACTTTGACTCCTGCTCAGCTCTCATTCCTGTAGAACATGTCCCAAGTCACTAGACAATGTGATATGACCTATGTTGACTTTGACCTTGACCCATCTCGATAAACTCTTCATAAATGAGATGTGACTGGTGCATGGTAGATTATTTAGTTGGTTCTACCTTTTCCATGAAGTCAATGCTCCATCCTTTCTCTCTACGCCAATGCCCAACTGCTTTGTGGATTCACATATTGTTTCTGACTTCAGGATTTCCATCCATACATCAGCACATTCTGCTTCATTTTATGCCATCACGCTCACCTAATTTCCTTCAATCCAGATCCTCCACACAGCGTTCTTCCCTTGACTTCTTTGGATGCCACAGTCTCCTAGACTTTGTTTTCACCATTGACTGCTTCATCCCAGCCTCCTTAGCTGCTATGATTGCTTATGTTCTGTCTGCAGGGACCAAGGAAAGAGCTGCCATGGCCATCATCTCTCCTCCTCTCTTCTCACATTAAATGCCCTCTGGAACTGGTAACTTCCACATTTTCATCTCCAAGGAAAGACATACCTTGGAGATTTAATCACGCGTGTTTATCTGTACATTTGACATTTTTAATTAGACACATGATTTGTTAGGCTTAATATGTCTGAAACTGAACTCTTGAAGTTTCCCTCCACCATGAAGTAGACTTGAACTTTTATGGACTCGCTTTTTCCATTTCTGTCTTATATACAATTTCTCTCAAAGAACTTGACTACTGTACCTGCATGAGTACCATGAATTCTCACTAGACTTCCTATGTGTTTCTAGTTTGTTCCTTTTATAGCAATGGTCTTTTATTTTTCAGTAATTTATCTATTCTATGAAGACAGCTCTTTACTTAAATTGCTGAGCCTAACATGGTGTATAGAATGAAGCTTTTGCATACCGATACATATTAGATAAGAATGAATGGCCAAATGCTTCCCCAGTGGCAGCCTTAATGTTCTATATACTTTATCATGCCCCTGTGACTACCTAATATCTGGATTTGGTGGCCTGATGACAAAAACCAACTATTTTGTATAATTCCTCCAGGGACTTTGTATTCCTTTTTGAAATCTATTTTACAACCTCATGGAGCTCTCAGTAGTTATGTAAAAAGCACCCTAATGAACCATACAAGGTTGACTTACTTGTTTTTATTACTACATCAAGAAAAGGGGGAAAGGGAAAATCAATCTAAAGAGTATTTATTGTTTCCAGTGATAATAAACCTAGAGTTTCCCCAAAAGAATCATTTACTCATTGCTATCTCCAAACAGGAGCTTAAAAATTAGTCCCAGTCATTAGTAATGCCAAATCGAATGCAGAGAGTCTTATAAACACAAAAGCTGTCTGGGAAAACTCGCTAGCAAACAGAAACCAGCTCATCCCTAGAGTCTGGGAAATCTGGTGAAGGGGAGAAGCAGAAAGGAAAGCCTAGGGTCTCCGTGAGCAAATGCCTGGGGAAATAGATATGGCTGAATGAGGAAGACAATGGAGGTGCTTCATGGTCACAACTCAGTTCTTCCCAGCACTGCCAGGGGCAGACTTGCTTTTCTTTCCATGTACTCCTTGCTCTTTGCCAGCCTGGTAGTTCTGCTTCCCCAAGTAGACAACAAGGTCACAGCATCTAGGGATGCTTATCTATAAATGAACACTGCCCTACAGGGTACCCATTTTACAAAGTCACCTCACCAAACATCTCTCGCATTTCACAATGAAATGCTACTGCGTACCATGCTGTACCTGGAGTGAGTAGTGACATCAGAAATACAGAGTCAAAGATAGGCAACATCATCATGCAGGCCGCAAGGTGTAGGCATGTACTAAGGAGCTACATGTGTGTTCCCACCAGATGATGAAGAAAACTCAAATGGTGAGGAAGGCACCCCTGGTCCCTTTACAGTAGAGATAAACTAAGTGCAGTCATCCTTCAGGATCTACAAGGGATTGGTTCTAGAACCTTCTCTGGGGATACCTAAATCCATAGAACAGGGAATGGAGAAAGAGCTCAGAAGTTAACATCACTGCCTGTTATTCCAGGTGGCTGAGGTTTAATTCTCAGCACTAGCAGGATGGCTAAGAACCATCTGCAACTCCACTTTTAAGGGGATATGACACCTTCTATGGGCACCATACAAACAAGGAAGACAGATTTACACAGAGACAAAAATACTATGTGCATTCAAAAAAGCAATAAAGCCTCAAACAAAGTAAAAATCACAAGTTGTTCAAGCCTTTTCTATAAAATAACACTATCCATCTTCCTGCATTTTTAAAAGCATCTATGGATTACTTCTAGTACCTAATACAGCATCAATACTGGGTATTTGTTGTCCTGGGTTGAATTGGGAAAGAATGTAAGAATAAGAACATAGAAATATATACAGACACAAGTATAATAGTTCTAACTGCATAGCACATGAACAAGACACAAAAGAAAAGCTGTCCAAATACCAAGTTCTGTAGAGGGACTAAAATCCTGTGTGTGGTGAGGACTCAGAATGGTACCTATACTTTGTTACTGCACATCCAGAAGAGTGACTGACATGTAGCAAATTCCAGCTTTGTGTTTTGGAGCTTTGTGGAGTTTTTTGTCACTTCTAAATATTTTTGATCTATAGTTAGCTAAATTCATGGAAGAGGAGCATGTCTAGTTAGAGGACTGCCTGTATCCCCTTCTACAGGGGTGGACATCTGATAGAGAAAGAACTGAGCAAGCTGGATACAGACCGAAACAGTAAATTCTGCTAAAAGTTTCAGAGGCCAGAAGAAAAGAAAAAAAGAAAGAAACAGTGCTTAACAAAAGGAAAATGGGTAGACAGCTTCTGAGAGAATGGAGGGGTAGCACAGCTTAGCAAGGCATATTTTAGGCTGTAGAAGGCTACTTATAGCTTACAGTTTGAGTGCCTGGGGAGAAACAGCAAACTTGGTTGGGCAGGTGACAATCATTTCAAGTTTAAAGAGCAAGGCTAGAGGGGCTGGAATGGCTGATGAAGCTATAAAATAAAGAAGTATAAGGGGAAGGTCCTGGAAGAGCTAGGCTTGAGATGTAGCCATCAGTCAGTATCCTAATATATTAAAAAGTTTGGATCAGGGGCCCTCTTATTAGACTCTTAACACCATCGACAGCAAACATTCTATGTGCAACCCCTGTTAGTCCTTTTAGAAGTGCCGCTTATAAAGATTTAGCTGTTGTGGAATATTCCTTTACACTGTGTGAAGAAATGTCATTGTGTCTGGTTTGATAAAAAGGTAAATGGTCAATAGCCAGGCAGGATTTTGGAGGCAGAGAAAATACTGGGAAGAAGGGCAGAGAAGCCAGTCAGACTCAGAATAAGTCAGGCATACAAAAGAGGATAGAGGTAAAAGTCACATGGTAGAGCATAGACTGATAAAAGTATTGGCCAATTTAAGATATAAGAGATAGTTAGAAACAAACCTTTTAGGGTCAGAGAAAATGCTGGGAAGAATGGCAGAGAGGCCAGCCAGACTCAGAATGAGTTAGACATACAAAATGTGGTAGAGGTAAAAGTCACATGTTAGAATGTAGATTAATAAAAAATATGGGTCAATTTAAGATATAAGAAATAATTAGAAACAAACTTAAGCTATCAGTTGAGCTTTAATAATTAATCATAAGTCTCCATGTTGTGATTTGGGAATTGGCAGGAGAGACAGAAAAATCCAACTAAAAATGGCACCCACGTTTGGCCACACATATCCACATAAAGCCTGCTTTAAAAAAATAAAGTTCACAATATTGTCTTTAAATTCTTTTGATTGATGATGAGCATGTAATAGCTGTTGAGAGATATTTGATTATAAAAACTACTAAATTAAACCAACCTATATATTTAAAAATGTTTTAACTTCAAAATGGAAGTAAAATATATTTTGCTTTGGGGAAGAGGTTATGCTTCTGTTTCCCCAGAAAATGAAAGACTTTCACTCAAGGTTAAAGAGGATCAGGCTTGATCATGGGAGATTTCCTAAAAATCCTGGCAACAGAAATAAAGAAATATACCCAGAAAAACTACAAGACAGCTGAGGTATATTTTACCTGCTCAAAAATAATACAAACAAACAAAAACTTTGGTTGGCTTGTGTACAACATACCATCTATACTTGTATTAATGCAGATATGTATGTTACCTTTGAAAGTGTGTGTGTTTTCAATCAAAACAAGTGACTCAGTTGACCCAGCCTCTCAGAATGCCCCTGTTGCTATTTCCTCAGAGTTCTGCATCCAGAATAGCTTCAAGGCTGTTGGCTGAGATGGTCCAGCCTCACAGACTATTCTAGCCAGGATTTGACAATTATCCTAATTTTCTCAGGATTCTCCCAAATTTTCCAGCACCCTCAGACTACAGGAAGTAGTCTAGAGAACACAATGCCCAAGAGGTAGGATGGGTGGTTTTTGGTCGTTTGGTGGATTACAAATGTTTGTCATAATTTAGTAAGGATACAGAAATATAGGATAACAAGAAAACTATTAGTCTCAAATATTTTTATATTGGTATAGATTTTTGCATATTGAAACAAATTTAAGGTTACTTTTGTTTTACTGCATATGTGTTTCTACTCTTGTTTGGGGTATTGTGCTTATGCAGTTATTTAAAAATGTAATGTATACATCAAAAATTCAGGTTAGTAATCTAACACTCAAACTTGTACTCATGTTAAATATGTTTTCAGTGTTTAACAGATATATTTAGAAGGATAGATGGTCTTAAATACTTTAAAGACCTATAGAATGTAGCATTTAAAACGTTTTGTTAACATGAGGCTTTGTGTGACAATGAGACACATATGTTTCTGGTAGCACCAAGTTACTTCAAAAAAGATAGTGGACATCAAAAGACTTCTGTATGGGGTTTATTTTCTTTTTGATAAAATTAGCCATTTAAACAAGAAACTACCCTTGTTTCAACTGCTGTTCAAAGTAGACAAGCAGGACACAAAGAAAAGTGACTGCTATACTTTCCCAAGATAGGGTAAGATAGTCCTTAAAATTCTTTCTACTTCTCAGAAAAGTCTGTCAATTATACTAGGACTGTAGGCCAAAGATGGATACCCAACCATTGCAGAATAACCTTGAATGACCATCCTGGCATCCAGACATCTGTCATTTCTCTAGATGTAAGTGCATTGCACTTCCTGTCTCTTCAGTTAATATGACTTTTGGGGGGTATTTGAAGGAGTGGAAGACTAGATAGTTATAGTTGCAGTTTTCCTTGGTTATGATAGAGGAAAAATTAGGTACAGAGCTTTGGACTCATCAAGATAGAATAAATAATGGATTGTTTTCCCCAAATATGACAAAGACAAATAAACTAGATAGTACAAATGTAATTCTTACCTGATAATTGTTATTGTTGTATATAGTTTTACTATGTTAGAGCTAAAACATTTCCTTTTTTAGACAAAAAGAGGGAAATGTTGTATAATAATCTTTTGTACATTGTGAAGAAGTGTCACTGTGATTGGCTTAATGAAAAGCTGAATGGCCAATAACTAGGCAGGATATCTAGGCACAGAGGACACTGGGAAGAAGAAGGGTGGAGACACAAGGAATTGATGTGACACAGAGTGAACAGGATGGGCAGTTACATAGATGAGATAAATGAGCCTTGGTGAAGCACATAGATTAATAGAAATGGGTTCATTTGTTATAAGAGCTAATTAGAAACAAGCCTAAGCTATTGGCCATGCTTTCACAATTAATAATAAGTTGCCATAGCATTACTAGGGAGCTGACAGTCCCATGAAAATGTCAGACTACACTTTCCCATGTGCAAGATGGGTAAGAGGAGGGTGGCCAGTCTCTGAGGACATGCCTCCACGTACAATGGCATATCCAAGAGAGACTGTGATGGCTGTGACAGTGCAAACTAGCGGGCATGTGAATTGTTTGCATGCCTATGACGTAATACCCACAGGGCCTTCAGTCAGTCAGCTCTCTCCTCCCAATGACAGCTTTACATACATCTTCATAATCAGGATAGAATGAATACTTGTCTTTCACAGTTGAAAGTGTTCAGTGGGAAGGCATTTCTGAAAGAGCCCTGCTGAGTGCATATTCGGGACCTGGTGCCCAAATATTTTGAGAGACTACTACTGCATTGAGTGACAGCAGTCATAATGGCCCCAGCTTTATTATGTTCCTCTGGGCTCAGCTAAGGGTCCTGACTACCAATCTGTATGCTCTGGCCACTGGAAAATCCTCATTCAAGGCAGGGGTTGTCCTGTTCCACTCTGCTAACTCCATTGTCGCCTGTGACACCACAGCCTTCCCACCAGGAGTCTTCTGCACAGTGGAGACAGTGATTAATAAATGCCCAAGGTTTCCACCTTCTGAGGAGGTGCTGCTTCCTCAGCTGCATTCATGGACTTCCTGGACAGACTTCAAAACCAGCCAGGAGCCCGTTAGAGGACACAGTGGGCTGGCCCAAGCTGGGAGCAGCAGCCAGACTAGTCACAATCTCTGGGAAGATGCAGCAAAGCCTTCCAAGTAGAGTGGGGCGGCAGCTTTCATCATAGTGTCTTTTGGCTCTGCCGTCACCAATGAAGACAGGCTGGTAAATGTGAACACAAATATCTTCTCTTTCTGTCTCACCCCAGTGTCCTGAGGTGATATCAGAGACTTCAAATTACCGTTCCTATAAAGGGGAGTGATCACAGAGAAGGAAGAGGCTGTGTTTATTAACTTATGGCCTTCTTGACTCTGCTGAGAGTCTATCCTGGGGAGAAGTAGGAATAGGCTGGGTCTTCAGAGGAACAGGAGTGAGGCCTTCAGATCTGCTGGGGCTGTTCCTGAATTCCTTTAGTACCTCCAACTTATTCTCATCTTCAGTGAAGTGACATACCCAGACATCACTGTAGAATGCTCTGTGACTCCAGGGAACTGGCCCCTTTCCATGTCACCCTGAAGGAGGTGAAATCACATTTGATACTACAAAATTAGCTTTCAATTTCTAAATCTTTAGATGGAATGAGGAACTGCAGCTATTAGACTTAGAGCCAGAATCACAATGGGATTTACTGGCCCAGGACAAGTAGTTACCTTCTTGAGTGAAATCCTTGTTGATTGCTGACTGATCAGATCAACAAGGTGTTTTAATCCTGCTCTCTAGAAAGAAACAAGTTTTGCTGCAGTGGGTAGTCACTGATACTTAAATATGTGCCTTTCTGACTCAGGTGCAGGTAGAGATCCGGAGGAAGGAGACTCAACTGTATACCCTAAGGAGAACCCAGGGACACAGTCTGTCCCACACATCTGTGTTCCATGTTACTAGCATCATGCATGTTGGCACTCTCCACTTTGTTCTATGCATAGAGACGGAACAAAGAACAAACTAGACAAACTCTATCCTTGAGGCACTGATACACTCCAGAAAACAAATGTTGACATCCGAAAGACAATTACAGGTCTGGACAGGTTCCCCAAATGTGGGTCTGCTTCCACACAGACTGTTTCCTCCCAGTCTCCAAGAACACTTGCATCTGTCCAATACTTGATACCATACCTAAAACTGAAGGTTGTTCTTGGTCACCACAGCAGATGTATTGACTAGTTTTATGTCAACTTAATGCAAGCTAGAGTCATCAAAGAGAAGGGAACTTCAGTTGAGAAAATGTCTCTACAAGATCTGGCTGTAGGCAAGCCTGTAGGACATGTCCTAAATTAGTGATTGATGTGGAAGGGCCCAGTTCATTATGGAAGTGCCGTCCTGTTTTGACTGTTCAGGGGCCTATAAGAAAACAGGTTAAGCAAACCAGTAAGTAGCGTCCTCCATGGCCTCTGCATCAGCTCCGATCTCATGGTTCCTGCCCTGCCTTCATTCAGTGATGAACAGTGATGTGGAAGCATACGCCAAATGAACTGTTTCCTCCCCCAAGTTCCTTTGAATATTATGTTTCATCCCAGCAATAATAACCCAAAGGTAGCAGATATAGGAAAGGTGACAAAGGACAGAATCTCAGCATGTGTGGGGGAAGCAATCTTTTCTCTTTCTACGACAAAGGTTGTAAGAGAGTCTATGATATCCAAATGAAATTAATGATGCAAATAATATATATGATTCACCTGGCACTTAGAGTGATTCCCTACAACAGGGCTATGGCCTGGATCGGTTGATGCTACTACTTTCCAACAGGAGAAGTGAGGCCCAGAGTATTATGTCCTAACTCACTCAGGAAGTCCCAGGGTGAGATCGATGGTGTCTAACCCTGCTCTTGGGCAGTGGATTGAATTCAGATGGTGCCTAGAAGCTTGTGACAAGACATGAGCTAGAGCAGATGTCCCATTCAGCCTTTGTGCAGCTTCAGCTGAGGTGTCAGATTTATACTTCTAAGCACAAATATCGGAAGTCCACCTGCCCTGGTAGGACTTCATCTATTGCTTCATGAGCTCAGAGGCCAGATACATCTGCCAGAGCTTCTGCTTTCAAAAACACTCCAAAAGAGAAGAAGCCATTGCTTCTCCAGCATTTTCTTCTCCCTATCAGTCAACAGGAGAAAAACAAACAAGAAACTCCTTTCCCCTGCCTTCTTTTTTCCCAGTTGTCTGCCGTGCGGCTTACACACTTACAGACTGTGTATGGAACATCTCTGGGGCCCTGTTCTATAGAAGAACTGTCATTGGTGGTAGTCCCCAGAGGGTCTGGTGCTTGGTGGCTTACTCTGCCACTGATACATGGCTCCTGGAAGGAAGAACCTAATAAAAGATGCCTACCAAAGGATCCTACGGGACAATGCCTCAAGGACAAGCTAACAAACTAAGGCAGAAATCCCCCCCCCTCTGCATTCTGTGATGCTTCAAAGCAGAGAGGGTTCTGTTCATAGCTTTTTGCTACAAGCAACTCAATTTCATCTTCACTCCCGCCACTGGGCCCACTGTGCATGAGCCAATACCACTGAGCTTTATAACCAGTTCAAGTTTGTGGGGTGATGAGGCAAAGGAGATGTGAATGCCCAAAGGTATCAATCAAGATCTACAACCTCCCACCAAACTCCCAGCACCCAAAATTAAGATGATTGACAGACAAAGCACTCTCTTGTTTTGCAGGAATCAAATGTCTACACTTGAGTCCTCAGTGTTCCACTTGTGGGAGAATCACTACCGTCTTGCTGGCTGTTTTGTCAGGGTGTTTAGATAGGCTGAGCATTCCTAATCTGAATTCTGTAAGGCTGAGCTCTGAACCCCGAATGTCCATACAATGTGCCAAGTAGAAAATTCCACACCAACAAAAATTTTAAAAATTTGATTTCAGGCACAAAATTATTACACATATTGTGCGGAATTACCTTTGGGCTATGTGCACAAGGTATAAATGAAACAAAAAGTGAAATCCATGTTTAGACTTGGGTCTCCCAAGATATGTCCTTATGCATATGCAAATATTGCAAAATCCCCAAAAATGCAAATCCCAAACACTTCTGAATCCAAGCATTTTGGATGAGGGATACTCTCTTTGCGGTCTCATCATCCCTCCCTCAACTCAGCGTGAATGTGTTTATTCCGTGTCTCTTCTCTCTCTGTTAGGTGGGCATGGTCCAGGTAAGATAAGAGCTTTCAAGAGAATGATGGGACTAGGACAAAGTAGGGCCCCAGTAGAAAATGAAATTTCTGGGACTGAAATCCCCTGGGATGCCTTAGGGACTATTGTGCAGAAGTACTTTGCCGGAAGTCTGGAATCATCCCAGGAAACTTCAGCATCATGAGGGGACACAAGCAGTGTCTGGTTCCTCCATTTAAAGAGGAAACAGGGAGACTTTGGGATGCTAACTAGTTCACTGCTGTTGGTAGATCAGGCCAAGTTTAAATCTATAGGACAAAGGACATAGGCATGGCTGCCACTGGGAACTCAATACTTAGAAGAAATTCAGGACAAGGGGATGAGATTTCTTGTTTCAGAAGTGGCTATCCTATCCCTGAGAAAATGGACTCCATCCACAAGACCCATATCTTCACGATCTCCTGGAGGTTGCTAAGATACCACCACAAGAGCCCGATCTACTTTGCCTGCTTCCAGGCCTGGCAGGGTCTCGGTGACTGGCCGGTCTGAGATGCTGATCTCATTAAGCCTGGCAGCTGATTGTAGGAACAAGTTGGGCAGTCAAACTCAGACTGGCAGGTGATTGTAGACTGCATTTAACCTAATTGGGCCAGGAAACTGGAGGTGCAAAATGCCAGGTGTGTCCCCCCCATATTGTTCCTCTCCTCACTTTGAAGTCTTTTTTCAAACATGAGATTCGGGCATTTGGTTGCTCATATTTAATGTGCAGCACAGGAGATCAAAGAGCAGATAGAGACAGAAAACACCAGGCAATAATTAGGCATTACTGTGAGAGCAGAGCTGCCTCCCCTCCCTCCTGATGCTCGGCCTTGCTCATTCCTCGGCTTTCTTTCATCTCTGTCTCCTCTTGTCCTTTCCACTCATCTCTCCTCCTCTTTTTCCTGCCTGAGCCCCTTGTATTTTCTCCCTCACATTCAATGGCCTCATAGCCGCTTTCCCTCCCACAGTGATTGCAATTACCCACCCAGCTCTTGCTCTCTTCCCTAAGTCAAACACTTGCCCACCTTCCAGGAGGGTCCTTCCTTCTTTCTCTTCAGCTCTTTTCCCATCTGCCTTCCTGGCATCTTCTCTCTCCCTTCCTTCCTCCTGTTGTCTCTAGTCCCTCGCTCCCTCCCTCTCCTTCTGGCTTGTTTCCCATTCTCTCTCTCTCTTCATTCTGTTTCCTCTGCCAACCATGGTCACCATGACAACAAGACTCCATGACAATTACAGCTCAGGCAACTCCTGTGTCTTCTCTCTACTAGGGTCTCTGATGCTCATTTGGAACCTTCCTGCTGGGAGATTAGCCCAGGCAGCAATCCCACTTCTCTCTAGTTTCTCAAGGCCTTTGGGAACAGATTTTGGTGACAACTGCGAAGAAGAAAGGAAGCAGGGGAGCAAATGAGAGAGAAGTGAGGGATTCTCACCTGCTTCCCTCCTGGTGGGAACAGAAAGGACTCCAGCAGGCCTGAAGGAAACTGCAAAGTTTTGATAGATGGGTCCATGAGTATTCGCCCCACAACCCAAGGGGTTCAACAGAAATGAACTATTTCCTCCAGCATAATTGCTAGGGGTGAGTGTATATAATAGACCAAGAGACATAATTATAACCCTAAACTCCTTTCCCTAACTTCTAAGATGAAGAACATTGTAGATTTGTGTTTAATTTTTGCCAGGGCTAGGGCCAATGATCAAAACCAGGGCCTGCTACATGCTAGGTTAACATTCAATCACCAAGGAACATACATAGACCAGCACTGTGCTATTGTATCTTAGTTGGAAAGACTTTCCTAGGCTACGCTTGCACTGATCATGCTCCTCAAACGCAAAGGAGGGCAGACAGCAGTCAGTGCAAAGAAGAGAACGGGGTGGTAGCTCCCTCGGGCATCAAGTCACCCCCTCAAAATGTTTAAGATCAAACTATACACAGAAGTAAAAATAAAAGATTCAATTCCTTTGTAACTGAGAAAATCAACTGAAGGATAAGATCCCTAAGGAAAGCTCTTGTGAACGGAGCTTGAGTTGGCTGTAGAAGACCAAGTAATGCTAAAGGGGGCAGAGGAGTATGAAAGATTGTCCCATACAACATGGGAAAATCACACACACTATGAACTGACCTGAATTCCAGGCTAGTAATCGTGAATCCTGGACATGAAATACTCACTTTATAAAAATGCAAGATGCAATGGAAGATGCTAAATGCTGTGTACAAGGGAGAGGCACCATGGCTCTACTACTTGTGGGATGTGAACCTCTCTAACCACTTAGGGGAAAGTCTGTAGCACTGCACACACTGGCTCCCACTCCACTCATCCTCACGGGATGGTCACTTGGCCACTGCACTGGTCTACTGATAGCAGGACCTGGTGACTTCCCAACTACTATTACAATATCCTGATTGTGCTTGGTGTTGGGTAGAAAAGAGGAGAGTTGCTGCAAGGTTTGTTTCCCTTTCTTGGATGCCTCAGAGAGAATAACAAGGAGGTGATCTAGAAAACAGTGTAAAGGGCCTGCAGTGGCTTGTTCCCAGGTAATTCAATCAGTGCGTTATAGAAATTTCAATCACAAAGCAATGAAAGATGAAAGGCGGTCAAGTCAGCATCTTCAAGAGACTGGGTGCCTAGTGGAAAGGAAACACATGTTGGCAAGCAGAAAATGGTGCTAGGGTTTGGCTCTGCCACCTGCCAGTCACAGAGCCTTAAAATAGCAGGGACTTCTCCAAGGTCACTCTTTTTACCCGTATAATGTGGTTAAAAATTAAAGAGGGTCTGCATATCTCTTTAAAACTTCTGGGGAAATGTGGTAGAATAGTAACCCTAATTCTTTATTGAATTAGTGGAGCCCATATGCCTCTGGTGGTGGTAGTCTTGGTCACTCTGTGACCCTTAGTTGACTAGAACTCTATATGTTATTGTAGAAGGCTGTCCTCTGAGCATGGCATGGCCATTGTCTTCTTTGAGGTCACTCACAGGAGATGACACAAGATTGAGCCATTAATATTTTGTCATGAAGTTCCTGAGGACCGCTCCACACTGAAGATATACAAGCAGTTAATTGTTGGGAAACCAGCCTTTTCTTTGATAATTTACTTCCTTGAAGTTGCATGTCCTTCTGTAAGTCACCAGTCAAACAAAACCCTATAAGCAACTCTAATTGAACCCATTGCCCCATCAGGTTAGACCTGAATGGAAGCGTTCCTTTGGTGTCATTGGTGTCCTACCTGGAGTGAATGAACATTTGTCTGTGTCTCCTCAGAATGAATTAAGACAACATGTGTCAACCCATCTGTGGCATGATAATTCATTTGTTATTCTTGGGCTTTAATTCCATCCCCGGGAAACTAAGAAAGTGATTTTTTCTTCAAAATGGAGGACAGTAAAGATAATTTTAGAGGGAGGGCCTGGATATACCATTATGTTACACCTAATTCTCCCAATTATCTTTCAATCTTCCCAGTCACAGCACAGTTCAGGTTCTCAGTTACCACCTCTCTAATGTCTGCTAATTTACCTTTCCAATGAAGAGAACACTAGCCTCGGGCTTAGAATCTTAGCAAGCAGTGGTATCAATTGAGAATTTAATAACACTGCTGGCTTATATTTTTTTGCCTTCCATTTTTAGGAAATGATATTGGTTTTCCATTTACAGTAATGATATACAGTTTCCTTTCCATGTGTATTTAAGCAAAAAGGCCAGTGGTATTAAAGGAGAGCTTTACATCAGTGGTACTGCCGAGGTCACACCGATGGGGCCCAAATCAAAGCAGCAGCAGGATTTGCAGAAAAATGAGGCTAAATGATAAGACAAAGGTTTCTTATAACAGTAATGCACTCTGGTTCCTTCACACAGGCAATGAGTCAGTGGTAATGTAGGATACCAACATTTAACTCAGGGGCAGCAGTGAAAACCAAAAGAATCTCCCAAAACCACCCCAAATGCATGAATGTGGTAACCCCCCCATCTGTTCTTATGACACATGACAAAAGAAAAAGAGAAACCTTGTAGTTGCAGAGAATCGTCCTATGAGTCATGACATTGGGCTCCAACTAGGTTTCCCCAAAGCACCAATTCCTCCAGAATTCCTTCTTTCTATAACCCCAGTTTGTTAGGCAATTGAATGACTGAGATGTGGAAGGCTCCACTGAGTCTTGAAAAATTAAGTTTATTCTGCTCAGAAAATAATCTGACACCCTCAGTAGTAGCTGTGAGGTAATTACCCAACATGCCTCAAGAGAATGAGAAGAGGGGAGACCTACCACATAATCCTTCCAACAGAATAGTGATGGAGGAGGAAGAGGATAGCGCTGTCCTTTTTGCTACTTCCATCTTTGGAGACTTTCCTATTTGGACTTAGATTATTATAAGTTTATGGTTGTTTTGTCTGTATCTATGAGTGCTACATGTATGCCTACTGTCCACAGAGGGTAGAAGAGAGCACCAGACTCCCTGGAACTGGAGTTATAGAAGCCACCATGTGTGCGCTGGGAACAGAACCTGGGTCCTCTACAAGAGCAATAAGTGCCTCAGCCTCTGCTCCATCTCTCCAGTCCAGGAAGCTTTTTTCAGTCATAGTCCCAATGTCCTTGCCAACTTGCCAATCTCTCTCTATGTCTTTAAATGAATCACAATGAGAGGATCATCTATACACTCATTTCACAGCCATTGTGAGTAAAGACTAAAGCATATGTCATGAAGAGAAAGGCAGCAACCTCAGAGGAGGGATTAGACATCAGCATACAAATAGCTGTAACACCAAGGGGAGGAGATAATAGTGAGAGTGACGACACCTCATGAAAATATACTTTTATAAAATTGCACCACTCAGCAGATACTACTTTAAGAATATCTTATTTTTATCACAGTTATTTACTTATTTGTGTGTGTGTGTGTGTGTGTGTGTGTGTGTGTGTGTGTGTGTGTGTGTATGGGTTGGGTGCGTGTGTACATGTGAGTCGGATGTATATGTGTGCAAGTATGTTGTGTTTTTTGAGTGTGTGTGTGTGTGAGTGTGTTTGTGTATGTTGGGAGTTATGCACCACTGCACAGATGTGGAGGTCAGAGAACAATTTCCAGGAAGTGTTATTTTCTTTCACCATATGGGGCTCAGGGATCCACTCAGGTTCTCAGGCTTGGCAGCAAACACTTTTTCCACTGAAGTACCTTCTTGGACCTGACTAATCTTCATGTTCTTTTTCATTTAAGCAACAGAATAACTGTGTGTGATAAATCCTAGTCGTAGGTTCACTTTTCAAATGATGTGATTAAAGTTTAGATAAATAACCCGTTCCAGAGCGTGCAGCTGTTCAACAACAGAATCACTTTCAAACCCACGGACCAAACCTGAGACTGTATTCCCAGTTAAGAACTTCCTCTACCCACCATCTGAGTTTCGTTTTCCCTCAGGCCGTGCTGTTTCTGTGCTTGTGGGCACTGACCATGTTTGGTAACCAGGTTACCAAAGTGGAGCCTCAGCTCTGCTTCTTCCTAGCTCTGCAACAATAGACTGATTGCTTAACTTCTACTTGTCTCAGTTCTGCTCCAAGGAGGTGGTGTTGGCGTACATAAGCGAAACCATGGACTGTGCTTGGAACTGCACATAACACATGCTGGGGCTAGAAGATTCACAGCCTTGCCACAAGGACAGCTTCCTTCTTCCATGACCCCTTTATCTGGACTACTAAAAGAAGGCTCTGGCCACATTTCTTAGGGTGAGTTTTCCCACATCAGCTAAGGCAAGCAAGCTAATCTAGAGATGCACCCCCAGGCAAGCTGAGACAGATGATTTCTCATTTGAAACTCAGCTGTCTTTGCTGTGGCAAGTTCAGCTTCTGATCCGCCGCCATCACACCCTCTAAGTAGACTTGTTCCTTTTCTAGACGCCTGCCAGTGTCTGTTGGTATGTATCTCGTCCTCAGGCCTCTTGGGAAGTCTTCTGATTCAAGCTTGCTCAGGGGAAGATCTTCCATCTGGGAGAACTCTAGGGACCCATACACTCGAGTCGTATGAATATGTTTTACATGCTCTGCATGTTTTAGGGTGCCGCTGCCTAATTTTCCCTACACAGATCAATGGCTTTTGAGGGCAATGAGTTCATTGCTTTAACTCTACAAGAGCTCACCCCGTCCCATCTCTAGATTGCACACATGCCCTGAGCACCAATAGGTGCTGCTCAGGGGGAATGAGTGACTTTCTTTCTTGTTGAACGGCTGTCTCTTGTCACTGCCTGTCTAAATACGCTGTCTGTCACTGTAAAGGAATAAGCAAGCTTACATAGCTTATGAAGAAGAGAAGCATAGTTCTTATGCTTCTAGAAGCTCAGAGGTTTAAGAGCATCTTCCCATCTTCTAGTGGGGATCTTCTCAGTATACCATAATGTAGAGAAGAGCATCATGAGGGGGACAGAGAAGGGGGCCAAGGAGAGCTTGTTACTCAGTCATATATAAAGATATTGATGCCTTCATAAAGGCAGGGGCCTCCTGAGCCAATCACCTTCCAAAGGTTCTACCTCCTAATACCATCGTATGACTTTGTGTACCAAGTGTCCTTAGTGTGAAACTTAGGACGAACACCAATGACAGCACTCTCCTCTCCAGGCTGCCACTCAACTGCGACACTGTCCTTTATAACTCTTGGAAATTTCACATTCCTTTTAGTCTCTGCTCCTTTGCACCGTCCCCTCTGAGGAAACAGGACCAGTATCCATCAATTTGTCTCATGATAGTCCTTGGCCATCTGACCCAGCCCACTTCCTCTCTCCAACATTCTTCCAACAAATGATTACCGAGGATAGGGCATTTAGGAAAACGAATAAATATAGGTTTATATTTCAGATTGTGACTGATAAAAACTGGGAAGGACCTAAAACAAGATAAAGGGGTAACTGAGTGAGTGAGAGACGCTTCCTGCGAGTGGAAAAGAAAGGAAGCCTTTCCTCCCTGAGAAAAGTCTTGGATGAAGTCAGGGTGGAAGGTTGCAGTGTCTGCAAAGCAAAGTCTGGGTCAAGGGAATCCTTTAGTGAAGGCCCAGACATACGGTGCATACCCAGATGAATTTTCTCAGCCTCTTCATTCCCCTCCATTTAGAACGACTAGAAAGCTTATGGACAACCATACTTTCCAGAGTCCCCTTCAGCTGGCGTAGAGCCCATCATCTCTTCTTGTGGCCACTTCCTTCCGTGGCTTCCAGCCACTGTTGCACTTATGAAGGTTTGGATTTTCCTGGAGGATCCAGAGGCAGGTTACAGCTGTTGCTTCTCGGGTTACTGTCCTTGCACACAGACAAACACTTCAGGGTGACGCAGCTGTTCCGTTGCTCCTGTTGCTGCTGGGAACCTGTGACAAGAAAAGGCCTTCCACTCACTGCTTCTTACCACACCCCATAACTTTTGATACCCCCAAACCTGCTCCCGTCATTGCATGAAGTCTCGTCATTAATATATCTTTTCAGTTAATATCTTGAGTATGCCTTGAACTTCCTGAGGAAGAGTAACCCTGAAAAAGGGCATAGACAACACTAAAATCAGAGGATGCTGCAGGATGACAGCAAGGAACCAGTGCATGCACAGCAAAGTGCATCAAAGGCTCAAAGAGTGTTTCAGAAACTGACGGAAAGGAAGTAACAGAGCAGACAAAGCACACCTGGACCACAGTACTGAGTTCTGTTCCTTTCTCCAGCGATGCTATGGTCCATAGTCTCTCTTATCCTTGAGGATGGGTCTCACTATCTGAGTAGCTACAGCGGTTTCTTGATACACTTGTTTGCCCTTGTGGCTGTGCCTACCACCTCTGCCTTCACTTTTGAAGAGTCCTTAGAGAGGGGCTTCTCGAATGGGCTTGCTTCTGTTGTTCCCTCGGCTGTTAATGCACTTGAATGTGATGACAGATTCCCTCAGGCTTAAGTGCTATCATCAAAACTCTGCCTGCGATGGAAAGGTTCCCAGGCTGCTCTTAAAAGCATCACTCTTCGTATCATCTGTGGAGGGGTTCAGTGGAGTGCCAGTTAGCCAGAGGAGAGCTCTATATTAGCAGGATGGAAACGCTCACTGATACTGGACAACACAGTTGAATCAATCCCTGAGTTTGGAACCTCATTCCTCCATTTGGCCCAATTTAAGTCCCACCCCTAGTCAAGGAGCTATTAGCGACTGATAGCCAATAGGAGAGAATAACCTTAGCTCCTGGTAGGTCAAAGGTAGTTCAGTGGAAGGCCATACATCCAAGAATATATGGGCAGCACAGATTGGACTTTCTGGTCACAAATCTGGGTATGTAGGGAATGCTAAATGGATCTAGTTTGGAGAAGGGATGCATGTGATTCCAGCACATGTGTGGACTTCTCAGAGGACTAGTGATTTCTTTTGTTCATTTTTAAATTTCTTCCTTTTAAGCCTCTATCATTTAGAATCAATTAAATTAAAGTCAGTTTTCATTTTCAAAAGTCTAAAATTAGGAAATATTGATGAATATGGCTGTGGCTCTCACTTTGGTTTGCTCTTTAATTTATTCTTCCATTTATTAAATACCGCAGGAGATTTAACCCAGAGAGTGTTGCATTCAGCAAGCCTTCTACTTCTGAGCTGCCTCCCCAGCCTTGTTCTGTTTCATTTTTAATTGATAATAATAATAGATCGAGCCACGTTATGACATTTAAATGCAAGAATATATTGTAGAATGATTGAATAAGAGTTAATTAGCCTGTGCATAACTACACATATCTATCATGTATTTGCAGTGAGAACACTTTAAGCTCTCTTTTTTAATTATTTTGAAGTACACAGTGTACCATTATTAACTATAGTCATCTTGATGTGACACAGAACACCAGGACTTAATCTCACTCATGACAACTTTGGATGGCTGAGCAAACGCTCTGTTCCCTGTCCACCTGCCCTTCCTTACAAGCACTTTCATACTTGCAGCTTCTATGAACTCAGCTTTTATTTTTTTAAATTTTGAATACAAGTGATAGCTTGAAAATATTGTCTTTCTCTCCTTGACTTATTTTGAAGAGCATAATGTCCGCTAGATTGGTGCACAAAGCCCCCTCTTAATTTGTAATCTGCTATAATGAACATTCAAGATCTGCATTGCTGTGGTTTAAAAGAAGATGGAGCGGCACTATTAGGAAGTGTGACCTTGTTGGAGAAAGTGTGTCACAGTGGGGGCAGACTTTGAGGTCTTTTTTGTTCAGTCTTCACTGACTGTTACTGTCAGTTGGCTTTTTGTTACCTACAAAATGTAGAATTCTTAGCTACTCCAGTACCACATCTACCTGCACAGTGCCATGTTCCCCATCATGATGAAAATAGACGGAACCTCTGAAACTGCAAGCAAGGCACCCCAATTAAATGCTTTCCTTATAAAAAGTTGCTGTGGTCAAGGTGTCTCTTGTCAGCAACAGAAACCGTAAATAAGACATGCACATTTAAGTTATAGAAGTTAAAGATTCAGGGATGGTCCTGTAATATCTGACTACTTCAGGGAAACTCGCTGCAATCTTCATTATTCTACATCAACCTTTCATTTTACTCTTGTTAGTCAAATGCTAACCATCCTTCCAGACTGCTTCAAATCCTCCTTCTCTTCCATAAAGATAGGTTCTGTCCTTAGTCATCTCCTTTATCACCTGCCATTGAGTTTGTTGACTAATACACACGTTTGACTCTGAATTAATTTTCAACTAATGGAACTTCAAACATGATAAGAACCACTGAATGGAACAAGTATCTTTATAATATACAGTGGTATTCCTGGTTGTCCTAAGTTACAACTCTACATGATTTAATCATGTGGTGAAAACAGAAAAGGGGTCTAGAAATCTTTCCTTGGTCCAGTAAAAAACAGAGCACTGTCTCAAAGTCTATGAATGTCTGAAGTGTCTGACCAGACAACAGGACTGAGGACATGTCCTGACAGCAGGATTTCCCAGAGGACATAGGTACTCCATGATGCTTCTTCATTCTCTCAGCCCATTTCACATTAGGCATTATTCCAGTACCACATCTACAGCTAAGGCTCAGCTCATTTATAAGAATATCCTGTGTCTTCATTTTCTCCACTTCTTCTAAGGTCTGACATTTGAATTAGCCCATTGTTCTTGCTTCAAGTGAAATTATTTCCTTATTTCTCCTTTTATATACAAATAAGTGTGGCCTGTTTCTGGTTATTCTTTATATATTTGAGTTCTAGGATATCTGTGTGGGTATGCACTTCTTTGACAGGCTGCTTGATTTCTTCTTCCTTTAAGTGCAAACGAATCCATCACAAGCTGTTACAATTCTCTGACTGCTTTGCTCAGTACATCTTCTGTCCTAGCTATATCTGAACACTTTCAGATTGAAGTCCTTATTATTTATTTTAAAAACCTTGCTCTTATTTCTCACTTGCATTATACCTAGGTCATTAGAATGATTTTTATTATGGACATAAGTATAATATCTGCAAATCTCATTTTGGTAAATGAGGCATTGCAAATTATTTGTTATAAAAGGGGGCATTAAATACAGTAGGTTTGAGAACCATTAATCTATTATAATACTTCATTTTACTGAAGAAGAAAGTAAGGGAGAGAGAGATTAAATGGCCCAATCACTAAGTTGTTGATCTGGAAGTAAAACCCTGAGCTGACTTGCAATCCGGCTCTCTTGTTTTGTCCTGTGATTTTGGTTGAATACTGAGCAGCTATTTCTGTCACAGGATTATGCTCACAGTCTCCTTGAGAATGGAGCTATTTTGTCCAATCCTTTTTTATAATCATCACAGTAACTAATATAGCAGTAGACATATAGCAGTTACTTAATTCATCCTCAGTGCAGCAGATTGAATTGCATTGAATCACACTGCATCGAAACTAAGTGATTTGAACTGCATAGAGGGGGGTTGAATGCTTATAGAAAATGGTGTGAAATAACCAAAGCCCTGAGTTCTGGGCCAAGGAGCCACAGCTGACATAACCACATGAGATTTTCTTGTTCCTGTCTCCCTGTCCCTCTCTAGTTTCCAGGTTCTCACTATGGAGTACTTTATATCTTCCTTTATCTTTCAGTAATTGGGTTTTTTTTGACATTGGCCCTTCCACTGGCCCAATAATTTCCATCTCAGGCTCCTTCTCTACCAGCCATGTCCCTTGGGACATAGACTGGCTCCAGTGCTACTACTAGCCTAAAGTCTACAGTGTCCTCAGTAAGAATTAATTCAGTCTTTCATGTCTCAACTTATATGCTAGCTCTCAACTTTTCCTAGGTCTCTACAAATGTACTAACAACCTTGGTCCAAGGTAAGATGTTTTGTTGGCAAGGGCAGACTCTACATGCCAGTGGAAATAGCACAAAGTATCACCATATCCCCAAATTAAGCATATCGTATTCTTCCCAGTATATGTGTGCATATGTTTCAAACACAGACAATCAGGAGAGAGAGTTAGGGTCCTATACCTAACTGATGGGCTACAAGAAGCAATTAATGCCAAGGAGGTAGAACGCAAATGAAGGAATGCCAAGGACTCTGTGCAGAGCAATGGAATCATGGGGGTTGTGACCTATAGTGGAGAAACTATTTGGCACAAATATGGAAAGATGGTAATTATGGGTCTAGACAGGACAGTGTGAACATATTAGATATATTATTTTCATATATCATTTGACTGTAAATATGCAATCAATTCCACTACTATCACTATCAACAACATTAACAACTCTAAAACAATAAAAAACCACAACCAATATAGCCGTGTTTTTACTTTTATCTGAAAATTATGTCTGGGTGGTAGTAACACAAGCCTTTAATACCAGCACTCAGGAGAAAGAGGTATGTAGATCTCTATGAGTTCAAATCCAGCCTGGTCTACCAGACCTAGTTCCAGGACAACTAGGGCTGTTACACAGAGAAACCCTGTCTTGAAAAACAAAAACAAAAAACAAAAATCAAAGAGAAAAACTTAGATAACTTCTACCAAACTACCTAGGGATAGTGAATTCATGGATCTTGGAAGATGATCTATAACCACCACTTAACTAACCAATGTAACTCCAATTGCATCCTGTGTACCTAGTACCCAAAGATAAGCATGCTTCTCACCTCTCATCAAGGAAACTTCTCTTTGCAACTAACTGAGGGAAACCATTCCAGAAAACCACAGCCGATCAAAATGTAGAATTGTGGACAACTGAGATATCTACAGATCTACTCTTGTGATCATTGTGAAAGGAGAGTGGAAAATTCTAAGAGACAGAAGAACAGGAAGTTGCTTTAAGACTGTGCCTTCTAGGAATTTTGGAAGCTGCATGTATAAAATCTATCTAACCAATATGAATTCCTAAACATGAGCTGAAAGAGAATGACAGCAGTATACAGGCTTATGTGGACTGGGAAAACCCTATGAGTCTCAACACTACTCAAAGAACCATGGGCAACTAAGGAATGTTGAGTCAGGAGAAGGAGTCTTCCTCCAGAGAAACACACCAATTTGTTATCCAGTACCAAATAGTCAGCTTTGAAAACATGTATGTGCAAGTAACATTATCCAGGCTGAGCAGATTATATTTAAGTATTTTGGAGTCTCTCTCTATTCTCTCCCCCTCCCCCTCTGTGTGTGTGTGTGTGTGTGTGTGTGTGTGTGTGTGTGTAACAGCCATTAATCAAACAAAAGAGAGCATAAATTTGAAAGGTAGCAAGGAAAAATATATGGGTGCTTTGGAGGGAGGAAAGGGGAGGAGAAATAATTGTATTGTAATCTCAAAAGGCAATTTTAAAAATTTCAGTGCAACTTCTAATGACTAAAAAGGGTTATTTGAGATCTCTGGTTAAGCTGGGTAAATCTTAAATTAAGAATCTTTCTTTCTTGCATGGGAGAGCTGTTTCTATTACTCATCTGTCATGTAGTGGCATGGGTGAGAGAGAGATACCCACCCATCAGCACCTGAGGTAGGTGGGAGAGCTAGACCTGCAGTCATGAGAGTGAGAGAGTTGTCTCTGCCCTTCACCAAGTACAGCTCTCAGGAGAGTGGCCTGTATGTCACCATGCCTGGGCAACACAGTAGAGCAGGCCCTGAAGGTGTCGGTATGGGAGAACCACCCCTTAGAACATGAAAGCAGAATTGGTCCAACCCCATGCACGGGGTAAACAGGCTAGGGCAATGCAGGAGAGGTCACTCTGGTGGTGAAGAAGAGGGAGAGCAGGCAGGCTGATCCACCTTGCAACAACCCAGGCCCAGAACCCGGGTTTTGTGTGGCACACCCCAACATCCACCTCATCTGTGATCTGATGGAGTAGGTAAAGGGCCTGGTCCTGCACACCCAAAGCTGCAGGATGTCCACAACACAGGGCAACAACAGGATATCCACAAGGAGTCTCAGTAAGAGCCCAGCATTGAGGTCTTGAACCAGACCAGTGACTCTTTTGCGAGCAAGGGTATAAGGACTAGAGGGTCTACTGTGCAATTCACTGTGTCACACTACAGCGTTCACAGTGAGATTGATTTTTCCCTTCTCTTTTTATTTTTCTTAAATAATTTTATTTTATTTTGGGGAAGAACTTGCAAGAGCAGAGGGTGGATAGGAAGGGATGGAGAAGGGAATGGGATGGAGATGCATGATGTGAAACACACAAAGAATAAATCAAAAAAGTTTAAAAAAGATCTCTTTCTTGAAAACAAAGTTCACACTTCCATTATTGATATAAATTATACCTATTTTCCTTTATTCTGGTCCAATAAAACAATGGAATTAAAGAAAAGCATTCCTTCATGACTTGTTATCCCAAACACGTTTACAGATACCCAAAGGCACAGCTCAGGAGAAAGAAGAGTGGGTTTGGAGTCAGGCAGCCTTCACCCGAATTCTGGCTCCATTTCTACTGCAGGATTTTTATTATGCTGCTTAAACTTTCCAGGCTCAGCTTTCTCATTTGTAAAATGAAGTTAATAATTTTCAATCCACAAAATTACAATGATAATTAGTTTAAATAAAAGTTATCATTTAAACAAAACGATAATTAGATTAAATAAAAGTATGAAGGAATGGAGCACGTGGGCAGGCATATCTACAGCTGCTTGCTGAACTCCCTTCGATCTTGAATTCTATTTGACAAGCAAGAAAATTTAGGTTAATCCTCTGTATATGATTGACTTAGGAGCTCCAGAAATTTGTAATCATTCCCTTTACATAAAAGCAATGCCATAGGCAAAAAATAAAAAAATAAAAAAAAATAAATTCCATCAGAAAAGGCCTGGAAAGGTGACTCAGCTGTTAAGAGAACACATTGCTCTTGTAGAGGACACTAGTTAGGTTCCCAAAACTCACAGTAGGCAACCCACAACCCCCTGTGACTACAGTTCCAGGGGAAAATGCCACCATTCTCTGACCTCCACTACAGGCACCAGGACTCACACAGGCACAGATCTCCCTCCACACAGGGAGATTCTTTTTTTTTTTTTTGTAAGAAAGAAAAATTTGCATTATTTAGGAATTAAATAGCTGTATTTGAAGTACCTATAACAAGCACCAAGGCTGAAAATCAAAGGTTCTTTTTTTCTGTAGATTTTTTGGTGACTTTTAAAAAATTAAAATAGCACTCTCCCCTTTCCCTCTCTTTCCTCTGACCTCTTCCTGCTCTCTCTCTCAAATGCATGGCCTCTGCCCTCTTTTCCTATAATTGTTCTTCCAAATAGATAGATGATAGAGATAGGTAGGTAGGTAGGTAGATAAGATAGATGATAGATAGATAGATAGATAGATAGATAGATAGATAGATAGATAGATACACAGACAGATACACAGACAGACAGATAGATGTGTAGGTAGATAATAAATATTACTAAATATGGATAGGACATCCTAGGTTTGTATTTTGTCACACACACACACACACACACACACACACACACACACACACACCCCACTGACCACTTGGTACTAGATAACCAAGTGGTGTGCTCTTCCCTGGGGAAGAATATTCTCCTGCTCACAGCTTTCCTTAGTTGCCTATAGTCCACTGTCTCCCACACCCAAAACTCAGGGAACACATCAGATGACTTTAAGAACCAGGGGAGGAGTGTTGGAGGAGGCTGCTACATAGTTCCTGGCCACTTAGCCCTGAAATAATCACACAGAAACTGTATTAATTAAATCACTGCTTGGCCCATTTGCTCTAGCTTCATATTGGCTAACTCTTACATATTAATTTAATCCATTTCTATTAATCTGTGTATGGCCACTTGGCTATGACTTACCCGCTAAAGTTCCAGCATCTGTCTCCAGTGGGGCTACATGGCTTCTCTCTGACTCTCCCTCCTTTCTCCCAGCGTTCAGTTTAGTTTTCCCCACTTATCTAAGTTCTGCCCTGCTATAGGTCCAATGCAGTTCCTTTATTAACCAATGGTATTTACAGCATACGAAGGGGAATCCCACATCGGAGCAGGATGCCTGCTGTTAAACTGTGTCTCTGGGAAACATCAGGGAAGCTACACAGAGAAGTCTCAACAACATGGTTGCCTAAACAAGACCTGAACAAGGATGATACCAGCAACTATGCTAATACAGAAGGGAAAATCCTACAAGACCCCTACTCTAGATAAAGAGCTACAGATGCTTTCAAAGTTCTTGAGTATTTGGTAATCAGGTTCTATGAGGTCATAAAAAGCTTCATAATGACCCAGAAAGCCTAGAAGCATGAGAAAGGAAAAACACCCTACTTGTATGATTCTACAGTGGCAAAGACACCTGACAGCTGATAGGCAGACTCTTCCAAGGGACAGAGGACACAGTTGGGAGGACCAGGCAGACCTGTTTCTGAGCCCTTTACTATGACTTGCCATTTGTGTTACTCAAGATGTGGTTCTTAGAACCCACTCCTGCTATTCTTTAATTCATTACACTGAAGAAAAAATAATAAACCCCATAATCAGAGCCTTTGAGGGGACTCAGATAAAATACGCAAGAGTTTGAGCTCTGGAGATCTTGGACCCAAATCAGGATCTTTTTGCTTAATCCTAATTTCAATGAAAAAATGTCAATTATTTGTGAGTTTTCACTTCTTAAAAATGTGTATCTCTATGGTTATTAAATGAAATTTAGAAGATTTCTCCAAGAGACAGACCAGTTAAAGTGTAACTTCTGTATACAGAATGCATTTTCTTAGATGGCCACAGACACCATTATTCCTTATTGTCTTAGCTACAGTGAAGGCCTTTCATGTTACCTGTCTGCCCTATGGAGGTGAAGGACCAGACTTTACAATTAAGAGCTAATAGGTAACTCCAGAGTCCCATGACCATGTGGGATTTACCATTATATCACCTAACTGGTAGAAGCCTTTTACCTCCTAAGGATCACTAAATATGTTCTGGGCTTAGGAATAGCTTGCTATGCAAGCATGAAGACTTGAGTTCAATCCCTAGAATCCATGTTAACCAAAAAAGGATCGCTAGATATGATGCATGTATCCCAGTGCTGGGAAGGCAAAGACAGACAGGGCTCATTGGCCAGCTAGCCTAGCTTACTCAGTGAGCTCCGGAGATGAGAGGCCTTGTCTCAGAAAATGGGAAGAAAGGACGACTCTCAAAGAATGACAGTCAAGGGTATGCTCTTACCTCCACACGCCTACACAGCACACACACTCTGCACACAAACACTCCATCATATGCATGAGGGTGAGTACACACACACACACACACACACACACACACACACACAGAGAGAGAGAGAGAGAGAGAGAGAGAGAGAGAGAAAGAGAGAGAGAGGTGGGGTGGTTCTCAATAGGTTGGGCTACTATAAGCTATTGAAGAACATTGTAATGCGTTAAAATAAACGTAGAAATCTTTTCAAGGGATCTAAGTCTTTCCTCATGGAGATGTGTTTGGGTTTGTGGCGTCTAAGCTACAGATGGAAGAAGTGCGGGCATTTTACCTGAGCTTCAAAGGGAGGGGTGGAAACTCACAGGCAGGCCTCATAGAGTGACCTTTGAAACCCACTAGTCCTTGACTGCCTCCCAAATCCATCAGTTCAGGCTTCATTTAAGAAACCACAATCCTCCAGGGGGCCAGGTGTAAGAGAAATCTCTGGATTATGTCGGGAGCGTTGATGGGCTGTGGGGGAGGCTGTCTGTAGGTGGTGTTCCGTGGGATAAGATTCCTGTCAGCAAATAAGTTTATTATTACATCATAAGAGAACTAGAACGAAGGAAGGGGCAAGTTCTGAGGCTCGGCCGCTGGCTTGCCGCGGTGGGCGATAGATGTATAAATCATACAGGTCAAGGGGGAGAGAGTCACCGCGAGCTAGCAGTAGGTTAGTTAAGATGAAAAGCTTCCATAAATCCCGGGCTTCAACATCTGCCATCCATGATTAAAAATTGACTGGGGGCATGTGACCTCCCCCCTTTCCCTAGGCAGCTAGCTAGAGATGCAAGAAACTCAAAGGGTCCCAGGATCAGCAGTTGGAACTGGCAACGCTGGAGACGTCCCTTTCAAGAGAGTGCCCCTTAAAGCCTGGAGAGACGCAAACGTGCATCTCATCAGGATGCTACGAAAGACGCTTTATTCTAGGGAGACCCACCACACCTGGAATGCTCAAGTAGAACAGATGGGGGCAGGGGAAAGGGCGGTGAAGAGGGTAAAGAGCCCTATCTCGTTTAAGTTTTCAGAGCACATAGAGCTCCCTCAAATTCCCACAGTGAGTGGGGGCTGGTGTCAGAACTCCCTGTGAGTTCAAGGAACCTGAAAAACGAGCTGATGTTGGAACTCCCCTGACTCCATGACTCCTATCAGCTTCCCCAGCCTGGTCCCACATTACCCATTACCCCACCTAAACCTATGGCCTCTGGTGAGTGAACAGGAGTGACTAGACTGGATCCCTCCACTCCCACTGAGTACTCAGACTCTTACCTTGCTCCTATAAACTAATCGGTTGAAAATGGATTAGAAAGTGATGCCCTACCCTCACAAAGCATCTTCGCCTCTGACTTTTACCAGCCTCGTACCAGCCTTGTACTGGCCAGGAATGAACTGTATGTAGGGATTTAACACTGGCTTGAAACACCCTGCATTTTTCTAGTCTTATCCTTTCCCTGCAAAGTTCTGTCGACCTGTGCTTTTCTTCTCTCTGGGTGTTTGTCTTTCTGGGTGTAACTCTCTAAGTAGCTTCAAAGTAGAGGTTTTTCAGCGTAACTACATTTTTTTTAACTTTCTACCCTCTGCACCTGGCCCAGCATCAGTGATTCTTCCTTGCTTCTCCAGTGCTGATTCATCTTGGCGGCCTAGGTAGAGTTTGACTTCTTGGTGTTAGAGTCGCAAGCACCCCCAAGCATCTACATCAACCTCACTCTCTTTATTTTATTTACAAGAACCATGCAACTTTACTGCTTTTTACTACAATTCAGATTTTTATTTGGATTTACATAAATAATAAAATAATATTAATGGAGGGCTGGTGAAATGGTTCAGCAGCTGCTGTTCTTCCCGAGGTCCACAGTTAGGACCCTGGTACCCATGTCAGGAAGCTCACAGCCATCTTACTTCAACTATAGGGGTCCTATACCCTCTTCTAGCCTCTATGAACATATGCATGCACAAATACACACATTCTCTCTCACACACATGTGAACATAGTATAAATATTTTAAAGAATCTATCTGGATAATAAATCTGTCATCTGTTAATAGGCTGTAATGTACCAGTCATGGATATAAGCACTGACGAATTTGTGCAATCGACAGATAAATTCATATCCGTTTTATGGATGGAGAGGCAAGGATAGTTAGTGACTTATCCAGTCTCAGGTCTACCTTGAATTAGCACCCATCCCCTTGACCTCATATTTGCCGAGCACCACACTCTCCTCCTAGTGCCCTCAGATACTCTGTTCTAGTCAACTGATCTGCTACCAATGGTGTCTTGTTACCAAAACCAGGAAGAATGGCTCCTGACAGCCGTACCATCTCTTTTTCCAAAAATGTAAGAAGCTGAATTCCTCTTCTTCTACCAACCTGTCTCTGCTCAGTCATTGCTATTCTTACCTCTCCTGACAGTGCCACCATTACCCTGAAGTCACCAAACCGGTTTGTCAACGTGACAGCCCTGGCACAGCCTCTTCCCCTCTCATTCCTAGCCATTTATTATTTATTTTGTTTCTAAGTTATATGAAGATTTTAAAAGCGGGTTTCTGCCTGACCTATCTGTGAAATACTACGCTTTCAGCGAGAATAGGGGGTAGGCAACCTCATCACTATAAGAGATAATTTCTGCCTGTGCTGTTTTGAAGTCAGAAAGGTGAGCCGTTCACTGCTTACACATTCAAATCTGACCTCAGTTATTGGGCAAATGGAAAAGAGAAAGTAATTAGTTTTTTTTTTCTTAATGGCTCGGAAACATACCCCCCAAAAGGGCTGGGGTGGGAAGTGGTGATTGTTCAAATCAGCAGGTTTGGGAGTTTAATTTCTTTGTATTCATTAAGCGCTAAGATCTTTCTGACATGCTTCATTATAATACAGTAGCCCAGCTGGAAGAGCACTATTATCCAGTTACGAAAATGATAAATTAGAGGGACAAAGGTTATTTGTTTCTTAAGCTGCTGTTTGGAAATTCTGGGCATGGATTTCTCTATCAGAGGGCTGAAAGGTGAAGATATTTGTTTTCCCATTAGACAGTATTAAGAGGAGAAAGTGGAATGTTTTCCCCAAACCATCCTGAAAATGTCACTCAGCAGGTAAGCCTCGGTCTTAGCTCCAAGCCCCCTTTTAAGATTGATGACCCTAGGGAGAGAGCTGGGCCGAGCACCAGGTTCCCTGGAATCAGGATTCCTGGAATTATTGATGAAAGGAGAACACGGGAAGTCCCTTGCCCATATTTTATTCTATCTTTAAGGCAGACAATACAATGAGGAACACAGGTCTCCCGTGACTTACTTTATTGTGTTGACTTAATATTTTGTAGTTTTCTTTTCTGCTAAATAGGGATACTAATGTCCTGCAATTTTGCTATCGCAGTTCAATCTTTGGCAGGAAGAATGTTTATATACCCATACTTACATAATCAAGCAGCAGCTGATTTAGAGACGAGAACTCACTATATTTTTAGCTTCAACTGGGACCCAGCTCTCTTATCATTACCAAGGTAAAAATGTGGATACTATCTGGTCACATCCCCCTAAATAATGAATTAGAAAGTCATGTCCATTTAAGCTCAATTGATTAAGTCCTTGTCTTGTGGGCATGAAAACTCAAGTTTGATTCCCTGTACCAACTCTAAAAAGTTGGGCACTGTGGTGCATGCTCATAATTGAAGAGCTGGTGAGGAAGAGATGGGTGGATCTTTGGGGCAAGTTCCTAGTCAGTGAGAGATCCTGTCTCCAAAGGCAAAGTGGGTAGTTCTTGTACAGCAACACCCATGGTTGTCATCTGGTATACACACACACACACACACACACACACGCATGCACACAGTAAGGGAGTGGGAGGGAGGTGGGAGATAGAGAATCATATTCAGTTCACTAAGATTTCATACAGGGAGAAGAAAAGAATGCTACATAAAAACGGAAACAGCTCAGTTGTAGTAAGATTTCCCATTAGGCATTTGCCAGAAGGCTGCACATCGCAACCTAGATGAGTTGTGTCCCTTGGAGATATCAGCTGTTCAGTCTCTGGGGCTTGCCTCTGTTCTTACTTCAAAGTTCTCTGCTTTTGAGCAACAATCTCATGTTCTTTCCTCTTCAGAAGGAAACTTTAAAATCACTTCTCCACTGCAATTCTCCTGGGCTTTACCCTCGTATTCCACTAGTGAAGTGCTTATTAATTGATTTGAGGAGTGTCTACTGTGATTCCCACATCCTTCAAGTATCCATCCTTCACTCTGGTTCATAAAGTAGTTACATAAGTCCCACAGTTCCCTTAAAGAAGGATGACATTTCCAGTGGCATTGGTCATATAAAAGCTAAAAAGCGTCTTCGCTATGACTCACCTGTAATTCTGAGAAGTTAGGGACACATTCTTCAGGACTATCTGCAGACAGCAGGTATTGGTACAGTACACTAAACTCTAGGGTATGAACAGAATACCTTCTAAATGAGGATGAGCTACTCAACATCAATTCTCCAAGGACCAATAAATTCTAGGCAGAAATGACCCCAGATTCATGGCTAGGCAATAGTAAGGAACTCGGTGTCAATCAAAAAGACAATTCGCTGTCAGCAGTATTCAAACTTATTGGAGAGTCCTCCCATTTATAAGAAAACTTGTTTGTTCTTTACCCCAGATTCCAACCTGTGGGATGGGACCACCCACATTACAGAGTAGGTCTTCCCACCCCAGCTGAACCTCTCTGGGAACTCCCTCAAAGTTGTATCTATAGGTGGCGTCTCATACATAGGTGAGTCTAATGCACTGAAATTGACGGTGAAGAGTAGCCACCACTGTCGCTATCAAACTTCAGGCAGGGGAATGACATGATAGGGAGACTGCCCCCACCGATGCCGGGTTCCCCAAGAGCAAATCACCAAGCACTCGCTTTCACTTAGAGCCAATGTCACCTACATTCATGTGATAGAAAATCTTTACTCCTCTCACCACGGAGTGGAAGAAGGACTACAATTGAGGGTCCAAAAAAGCTAAACCTTTCTGGATCACTGCCTCTTCCCAGAGTAACTCCAGTTCAACTGGTTAAGATGTAGAGAAAACACAGCCTCAGCCATTTTTCCTTCCTGGGAAGCCTTGAAAGTTCTTGTCAATGGGACAGGCTCCTAGGTGAAAACCAAGAAGTGGCCCAGACTGGACACAGAGATGACAAGTTCTTGCATGTGACATTCAGACAGCTCAGGACCCAAGTAAACAAGGAAGGCAATCTACCACGTTGTCCTAAAAGAACATTTCCAAATACGGCATACCTCCATTTTGCAGGGGGTCCATGGAATGTTCTGCTTTATTACTGGTATCAGAATGAGTCCTGGACCTTTAAAAACCCATTGTGGTATGATAAACAGTCATCTATATTACACAGTCTGTAGAGAGATTCTTCTTAAAGAGACAAGCTCTGCAAACAAACATTTATAAAAAAGAACAGACAGTATTTGCCTCCTGAAGAATCGGGAAGGAGATCTAATTCATAAGGCATAGGGCCTCTTTTCAAAGCTCTATCTTTTACTCTAACGCTATCATACCTTGCATTGGAGTACTGAGTGCTTCAAAGACAAGCCCTACAATTCTTCAGCCGAGTCCCAGCTCAAAGACTTTTCTCTCAAGACTCTTTCCTTCTGTTATGACAGGTTTGGGAATCAGCCAACACAATTCTTCTCTAATGAGTTCTTTGAAAAAAGAGATGTATTTTTGACCAAAATGGCTGACTGAAGGTGCTGGCCATGTCTGCACCTACAACACATGACAACAGAAAGAAAAGGCATAACAGCTCTTTTGCAAGACTATTTGAGACAGAGGGATAGAGCGTGATAGAGTGAGGAGACACCATAGAAAATGACATATGTGATAATTGTGTAAAGATGGAAACTGAGCATCCCGCACCACCCCTTTCTCTTCTCTAGCTCAATCGTGGGCCAAAATAGCTTTCTCATGACATGGAAAGGGTATGCAGGAGTTACCTGCACTTCCTATCCCTTCCGTAGCACCTTGAAGAATGTGCTGATAGAGAACATGCGGCTCTCGCAGGCCTTGAACCAAGTTTCAAGAGCTGTCATGCTACTGCACTGTTGCATTGCTCAAGAGAAAGAAGAAGCAGTGTTGCACTCTCTCCAAACCAGGCCCTTGCTGCATGGAGTAACCCTGAGACCCTGCTCACTCATGTTCCCTGAATCAGTCAAATCACACTGGCCTGCATTTCTAGAAACCAAGTGTTACAAACCCATCAAGAGAGCCAACTGCATATCCCCTCACCACTCAGGAAGCACCAGTGTGGCCCGCCCTCTGTGGCTTGGTATGCAAGGGCACCCGGAGAAAAGATGAGACACCCATCCTCCTAGGATTTCAGAAACTTCCAGATGGTCCCATTCACTCACTGTTGATCCCAGAAAGTCAATTCTTTATTTGCTGTTATTGGCTTTATATAGCTTCCATGTGCAATTGCTTTAGCAGAGATTTTAATAAAAACTTTAGAATGGATTAAAATAGAAGATATTGAGTTGAAGGGAGCTATCAATTTATCCAGACGTGGTTAATAAGAGGCTAAAGAAGAACTATCTCATGGTCTTAACATTTAGACACCAAAGTTATTAATCCTTGAAAATTCCTATCTGAAGGAGATACTATGGATTAATATAGCTAGGGTTCTTCCTTTGCTTACAAAGGGCACTCAACTAATTAAAGGGAAAGTAGGAATTTTATTCATACCTTTGGAATTCATGTCTAGAACTCTAAACAGTCCACCAAAATTATGACAATATAACATTTCTCAGGCAAAAATATCTGATAACACATTGTCTGTTGAAAAATCCCATGACATTTCTGTAAACTTAGTCACCAACAAAACATGTATTGTTTATTTATCTTTATGATTTATATTGATTTAAAATGGGCCAATGAAATCAAATAAATCAGCTAAAAAAACCATGATACCCAGTAAACCTCAGTCTTAATTTTCTGGAATATTCTGACAGGTCCAACATTGTTCCCTAGCTATCACAGTTTATAAAACCATAGTTTGGATTGCCTAAGATTTGTCTGAGACTTCTTTCTCTACAGACACAGGCATGCTCAGAGCCTGCCAACAGCTTGGATCCATGTAACCAACTCAAGCCTGGTCATTTCAATGAACATCAAAATACAAAATACAGAAACAGAAAAAAAGGAAGCTAATTTCTTCTAAACATGATCACACCAGGATTGATTTGGCAGCTCTGGAGGCTTTCTGGCCTACGAAGCTGTAAAGGACCGATGGCCCAGTCTTTTTGCTCATCCAGCCTCAACCTCCGGCTGCCTCTTTACTGAGTGATAACCAATTAAACCCTCAGTAGCAGCTACACAAAAGCAATAAGAAAGGGACAAAAAGAAAGGGAAAGCTTTCTTTAGAGCCAGGCATGCCTCATTTTCAGTAAACATGCAATCCCAAGGGTCAAGCATAACCAACCAGCACACAGAAAATGTAGTTGAAAGCTGAGCAGTCACTGGCCCAGCTAAAACTCCGAAATGATAGTTTTTGTTTTCTCTTATTAAACTTTATTTCGTTATATCTTTTCAAAATGAATGAATAAATGAATGCCCAGTGACTAGGGTAAAGGTTGACAACTGAACTGTGGCTCCCATCCACTAGGAGAAGGCAAACAGTTCTCTCCAGTAGAGAGAGACTGGGTATATGTCAGCCTCCCCAGGTCAGGCTTCATGTTCAGAAGTACTTAACCAACGCATAATGGACTCCACAGCTTCTGTGTGTACTTTTATTTGGTTACAGCTTGGCATTCTTTTTTCTTTGGGCTCATGATTTTATTTTGTTTTCTTGGGTTGGGGGGTTTCATTGTTGTGCTGTGTTTTGCTTGTTTTTTCAGAAAGAACTTAAAGTTGAGTGAATAGGGAAGGGGAGAGGATCTGGAAAGATTTGGGAGAGGGAAAGAATATAAAATTTTAAAAATTAAAAAAAATTAAAATGTGATTTCAAAAATACAAAATAACCTGTTGCTAAAGAAAGAACAGGAAACAGAATTAGAAATTACGAGACCTCAAAAATCAGTAAACCTTGTAATAGAAGCAAGGTGAGAAATTCCGAGAAACATAAAGACCAAATTATGAATGAATGGATCATGAAATTCAGGAAAATTGTCTACAAATAAAACAAAAAAAGTAGACAGAGATAAAGTACAAATGCTGTCTAGAAATGGAACCCAGAGGTAAAACACTTACTTAGCATACATACAAATGAATGTACAGTCCCAGAAATAAAGGTCCGCGTCCTTATATAGCTGTAGCCCCAATGTTCAACACATGTGGCTTTGCCACCTTCAAGGCAAGACTATGGACTTTTCAGCTGCTTCTGCCACCACTGGGATGGTTCGGGAAGAAGAAACCAAGACAGTTAAGAAGAGAACATCTAAGCCTGCCCGAGTTTGTCTTCCTATTGCTGTGACGAAAAGATTCTGCTGAAAAGACAACTTGGGGAAGCTGTTGACTTCCGTTGACCTGTGCAGATCTCGTCTGCTGGACCTGGGATCTGAGGACTTGAAAGAATGGGGTGGATGACAGTCTAACGCTGTAGACATCTTCACTTCAGGTTCAGAGGGCCTTTATAGATGAGTGAAACAAAGGAAGCAATGATTCAAGGAAGGCTGCTTGAGTTCAGAAAAAAACATAATCAGAAAAACAGGTAAATAAATGTCAATAAGCATGTACTAAATATTAACAGAGCAACCCTGGCCTGGGGAAAGCAGGACCTGTTGACTTCCCAACTGCTATTACAGCATCCTGTCTGTGCTTGGTGTTGGGTAGAAAAGAGGAGAGTTACTTTGAGCCTTATTTTCCTTTCTTAGATGCCTCAGGAAGAATAACAAGGAGGTGAACTTGAAAGTGCAAACAAAATGCACCTGAGGTGAAAGGTCCTCTGCCTTCTCTCCTGGAGCCTCTCACAGTTCCCCAAGGCATTGATCACCAAGGGTCATTCTTTTAACCACGTTCTGACAGGAGGGAAAGAGTTAGTTTCAGTTACAACTGCCAGGTCATGATCTAATACTGAGGGAAATAAGGGCAGGAACTCAAGACAGGAGCCTGAAGGCAGACAATGAAGCAGATACCATGGAGGAATGCTGTTTCCAAGCTTGATCCCAGGCGATTTTTCCCATACAGCCCAGATCCATCTGCCTAACAATGGTACTGCTCACAGAGGGATGGGCATTCCTAGATTTGCAATCAGTATAATGTCACATTTGCCACAGGCCAATCTGCTGGAGGCAATTCCTCAGTGCAGGCTCCCTCTTTCCAGGTAGCTATAATTTGTGTAAAGCCAGCATTTAACTACATAGTATAAATCCCTACTTTGTACCCTTGCTTTCTAAATCTGGCAGAAAAAAAAGTCATGTATGAACCAGCTCTCACACATCTCCATTCTCTCTTGTTCTATACCCTGCCATGTTCAAATGTAGCTTCTGTATGCATACCTCCCTGTAACCTAAAACTAACTGAGGTCAACATATATGCAATATCATTTTGAATAAAAATTAATGCCTAGATGCAGCAAAGAACTTAAGAGCTTTCTTGTTGCTTCTTGATCTACTCTCATGACCTCTTGAAGATTCTGTTCACGAATAGGAATAAGTCGCCATCTATCTTCTGGGCAGAACTTTGGGAGGAACTTCTAGTATACTGACAAAAACCATCTGCTAAGCACAAACTGGGCTCTGCCCCACATAACTGCAAAGCCCTTGGAGAGCTGCATATGTGCTACACAGAAATACTGGGCTCTGTTATGGAATGAATAAATGATCCCTCATTTAAACAGCATAATACCAACAACAACAAAAGCTATACAGGTAGAAAGATCTGTCCAATAGCTAGATTTCCATGACTTATCATCTGTCTTCTTGAAGTGTGACTTCTACACACAATGACTGGAACAGAAAACATGTGTTGTAGGAGCTGAGAAGAGCAAGAGCATAGGGAAGTCTGCTGACTTCTCTGGGCCTGAAAATGTGAACAGAATATAGAGTTGAGATAGGTGGGGGTCTGTAAGCAGAGAAAAGTCTGCGATAGCTCAGGAATGTTTAAACAAGTTAGATGATTGTAGGAACACAGAGAATTGGGAATGGCAAGATGAAGTTTGGTGTAGATCCCAAGGAACAAGAATGTTAATATCAGTTAAGCATTGTTATTTTTTTCAGTGTCTAGAAATCGAAGGAAATCTAGAATACCTATCTCTAAGGAGGAGGTTAACTAAAATATGTGGACGCATGCCGTTACAGCACACAGGTCTTAAGATTAGAAAGCTAGATCACATATGGATAAATTTAAATTGTAAAGCTAATGACAAGGGAGAAAGCAAGGCACAAAAAATAGTAAGTCTATAACAAAATAACAAAATAAAATTATCTGTAGACAAAACATTTGCACAAACACATATCAAGAACAGAAGCAAGGTCTATAATAAAATAATGTCTGAGACGACCAAAGCAAGTGTGCACACAATTATAAGACTACATAAACCCAGATCATCAGGTATCTGGATGGATGAGGGAAATGTTCAGGAAGACAGGCCATGGGAAGAGGGGAAAGGTAAATGATAGAGGAACCTTGTGCTGAATGATGTAGGCAATGCTGAGAGCTGAAGTGCATGATTAACTCAACTCTGCAAGAGCTAGAAAGGGAGATAAATAATTGCCTATATGCATACATAAATTCATGCAAACACTACAGAAAGACAAGCAGTGGTTTGCATGGTCTTATGAAGGATCGTCTCCAGATGAAGGGTAAACTGAGGGGAAGAAGAAGAAAAGCAGAGCAGACTCTGAACAACTGGTAACTTGCCCTGTGTTTCCTTTCCTTCTCTACCTTGCCCAGTGGCCACATGCTGAAAAGACTGCCTTTGGGAAGAGAGGTGTTTGTGAGTCACTTCCTACTTTCCACACAGCATTGGAAAGGCAGACCTGTCTTTGAGTCTCAGCTTTCTGTAGGTGAAAGAGGACTTCTTCATGTGGTAGCCACAGAACTACCATGAACTAATAGTAAAAGAATAAACAACCATAGCATATTCTTACTCAGTCAGCTAACAAAAGCTGGTTTCACTACTATAGGAGAGCAATCAAAGGAAGCTATGAAGGGAAGGAGGTATGAGAATATCAGAAGATTCAATAACAGAAAATACAGCTGTGCAGAAGGAAGACCTACAGTTCTACAGCACAGCAGGACTGGCTCCAGTTGACAACATTTTGGTAAATGTTAACATTACCAAAAGAAAAGAGTTCAGAATGTCTCGCTATAAAGAAATGATAAATGTTTAAGGAAAGAGAAATGTTAATTAGCGTGTTTGATCACTGTATATTGTGTAATATACCAAATTATTACAAATGTATGCAATCATTGTGGGCTTTTGTAAAATGCTAGTGATAAAGACAATAGATAGATGATAAATAGATGACTGACAAGCAGAAGCAGATACATAGAAAATAGATTATAGATAAGATAGACAGATTGACAGACAGACAGGTAGATATATTAGAATAGCTTCATAAAATAGTTGGTATAGCAAATAAATGTCCCTTACATATTGTCCCACACCCAAGGACTCACATGTGGTCAATGCTCTGAGCTTGGCCAGCCACAGAGGTGACAACAGAGCTTTGTAGGGCAAAGTCACAGCTTCAGCTCAGCTTTCAAAGGCTCTACTGTTCTGAAGAGAGATGGACAGAAGCAGTGAGCCCCGGGTATCTCTTCTCCCTTCTTGGTCCCTGGGAGAACATCTTCCCAGCCTAACCATGTGTCTGTAGTTTAAGTAAAAGCCACTCACAGAAGCTGGCCCCCCTCACACCCAACTTTACTGCACATTTCCATCTTTTTTATGTGTTTGGGATGTTACACTAATTGTGATGGATGTTCTTTTTGTGCTCATGCTGAGGGGCAGATGATGAAGCCATAATGTAAGGTAATACGTCTATTAAAGATTTAAAATAACCTGCCTGCTGGATGATTCCTCACTCCACTGGCAGATTCAAGCTCCTTGGAAGTCACTGGTGCTAAATTAAAGGCAGTGGTAGGGTGGGAGAGAGCAAGGGAGCTCAAGAGATTCTCCAGTTCCTGCAGTGCTGTCAAGTGAATCCAGTCTTTCTCTACTTAATTAAGGACAGTATAATTAGCACTCACTATATATGAGGTTCTGAACGTACATGGAAGGTCAGTGACTTTGGAAACTCTCAACTTAAAAAAAATGTTCTGGACTTGGAGAACAAAGTACCAATAAATAAGGAGTCATACTTTAATTTTCCAGATCAATATTGGAGTCCTGAGTTATTGATATGTTACTCAAAATGGCTCTTGGAGATGCCTGATCCTCCGATTCCAGAAGTAGAACAGTTATTTCTATCAAATCAAGAATCTCCCATCAAAAGCAGAGAGAAGTATAATATCCACCTGCCGTGTTGTTTCTCACTTACAAAATGCAAGAAATAGTGAGAGATATCTGGTCCATGTGGTGCAGGAGAATTGTCTGTATGCTGTCAATCATGTTTTAAATAAACGCTGATTGACCAGGTAGGAGGTGTAGGTGGGAAAACCAGACAGGAAGTGGAAATGATGCAAGGAGAGCAGGAGAATTCTGGGGAGGAAGAAGTTGATTCCTCCCACTCCTGCCCAGATCACTGAAACAGCAGGATGTGATCTGCTCCATTGAAAAAGGTACAGAGCCACATGGTTAAAATAGATCAGAAAAATGGGTTAATCAAGATGTGAGCGTTAGCTCATAAGACGCCTGACCTAAAGGGCCAATCAGCTTTATAACTTACGGAGTCCTTTGTGTGATTTTTCTCTGGGACTAAACAACTGGGGGGCCAGGCAGGACAGAAAAACCTCCAACAAACAGGCCCCCTCATATTACATTCATGTAGAAATAGGTGACCTCCCATAGAGCACTGGGACAGGAACCAAGCAGCCTAGATATTAATTAGTCTCTATGCTTCTTTAGGGGACCCACCTTCCTCTGACTATTCATAGGAGTCTAATTTCTGCTTACCACAGTACATTTGCTTTCTGGCTTGCAAGATGCTGCTGTCTACTGCCTCCTGGCCCTGGCCTGTATCACTACCCCTCACTCAGGCCCCAGCCTCTGGTATCTGATCCACTACTCTCTGCCTCTCAAATCCTGTTTAACTCCTAGGTAGGTATGATGAATGAAGAAATATAGCAACTTACCCTATAATTTATTGAAATAAATAACAAAAACAAAAGTATTACCATAAGCAATCAAAGATGAATAAGATATAGTCTCATTCCATACTCTAAAAAAAAAAAGTGATTGCCAAAGAGATTAACAGAATACCCGAGGATGGTATACTCAGTCCTAACTGACTGTCATTCCAACATGCACCCAACCAGCCTTAAGAAACAAATGTAGGAGGTTTAACTTTTTGGTGAATTTTTTATTTTGTTTTAAATCTCAATAATGCAATCCTATTTAGAAAGATTTAGAATTAATTTGTTAGAAAGTGAGGATATCCAGAACAAAGGTGAAGATGTATTTTTCCATTGCAAAAAAAATAATTCTAACTCATTTAGAGAACTTACTATTCATGTTAAACTAGTTATTTGAGCATATGAAAATACTCCACAGCCAGGGGTTAGAGAGACAGTTCAACTGGTAAGGTGCTTGCCACTCTGGCATGAGGATCTGAATTTTATACCCAGCACTCATGGCAATGTGTGCCTGTAATTCCAGCACTGGAGTGGTGGAAACAGGAGAATTCTTGATGCTTGCTAGCCTGACAGTCTATCAAAATGGGTGAGCTCTAGGTTCCATGAGAGACTGTCACAAATAACTCGCATGAATAGTTGGAAAACATACCCAGTGTTGACCCTTGACCTCCATCCTCACACAGGAACTCATAGGATGCCTCTCCCTCACAAATAAGTCTAGACACATACACATCAATAAAAATTAAAGACCACGGTCTTATTACTTCATGGACACAGAAAAAAAGGGTATGTTTATCCTAGTCAACTTCAGAAGAAGCAGAATAAATACTTGGACTTACTGTTTATCATGATCCCAGACAAAAACAAGGGACTGACCTAAAAGAGAGAGAAATCTCTATATAAGGAGAATGTCTCATTGGTCAGATGAAAAGGAGTATAACATGGTAATATTTTAACTCTCAGAAGAAAAACCAGAGCACAGATCATCTAGCAAACCACCTCAGAACTCTAGCTGAGCTGTTATATTGATTCTGAACCAATGACATCCTAGGAACTGCTAAGAACAAGTTATCCCTAACATCTGTCTCCAAAGGGAAATCGAAAATGTCTCCATATGATAGAAGAGGCACGAAGAAGAGTTTGGCACACAGTTCCACAGCAGAGTTCCTCATACATGGCATGAGCAGAGTGATTATATTAATACTAAGTAAGCAGGCACAGCAATACCACAGCAGCAAGCAGCCTGAAGACCAGAGGACTTCACATATATGCTCCATGCCATGAAGCAACCTGGTAACATTAGGAATTCTTTGCATTCAAAAGGGTTGAACAACAATGGATGGAAAAAACAGAGTGAGATTAAACAGTGAAGTCAGATCTCAAGAAACTAATGGGGAGAGAGGCAGCACAATGCCAACACAGAGTTAATAATTAGAGCAACAAACCCAGAACAGACATCACTGAAATTTTAATTAACGTCCTGAAAGTCCTGGGTTGAACACTGTAAAGGATGGAGGAAAAGAAGAAGATAAAGTGATTACAGATGAAGTAATAGTGAGGGCAGACAGAAATGATACAACATGTAGATGAAAAGGATTCTTGAAATAGAGAACTCAGAAATGCACACAGGAATCATTAAAAGACATTCTATAGCTAGATTTCTTTAAATGAAAGGCCTAAAATATGTATAAATTGAAAAAGCACACCCATTCATAGGAAACATTTCTACAGAGCAATTGGGACCTGGAGAAATCCCAGGCCTATTGCTGAATTTAAAAGATAAGGAATTGGGTAGGCATACAGGCAAAAATAAAAAGTATCCCCAAAGGAAGAAAAAGCGGGCTGTCTTCAGATATCTTGAGACCAGCATATGCAGTGTGGAGATACAAAGGAGGTACATCTCCAAATCCAGAAGGGAAAGTGATCCAGAAATAGATTCAGTCAAAATTTCTAATGTATGTACCACTGCCATCTTTTGAAGGCCACAACCTGGGTCACATCGTCAATAGTAAGTTTCCTGATCACTGGACACTTTGTCTCTTTACTCTCTTATGCATACCTGCATCTTCTCAGGCCACTTCAGCTCTGGGTTTTCTATTGCCTAGAATGTACACACAATCCTAGCACTTTAGAAATATTTGTGTTATTTAGTTCAATGTGAGTGTTCAGGAAACTGTCAGATACTTCACAAGTGAAAGGGCCTGTTGAATGGTTGTCATCCAAAGGTTTACTTTTACCATCTTTCTCTCTTCTCCTGCTAGCCTTCCTGTCATTCTTCTAATACAGAACTAGCTATAGTCATGGAGACTCTAGTTGGTTGTGTTTTGTTTGCACCCAAAGTAAATTATGGCTCAAGAAGCTTAAGCGGCTTGCTTATTTGTGTCACAAGGCAAGTGTGTGACCAAAATGGAAGTTAGATCTAGATTTCTTTAATCCCTCCTCAAGAAAATTCAATGAAAGATTGAACACCTCCCACACACATTCCTGCTAAAGACGATAACCATCTGAGTCAATTCAAAAAGCTGTGTCAACATACAATAAAAACACAACTATGCAACTGATTTACAGGATCCAGTGTGGCCAGTTGCTGAAGTACTGAAACGCCACTAAACTCAGTGATGAAGAGTCTGGGTCTTGGATCCCATGCATACTCCCTCATCATCTGTGAAGTTCAAAGGTGTTCTCTGGTAAGTCAACTTCTCCAAGGAACCGGTCATCAAAAGGATGGTTCCTGACAATGCACAGGACCCTCTGGTCACCCCAACCTGTGTCTGTTGTACTTCTGATTATCAAGGTTCTGTGGTCACCACTAGCATTGTGAAAGTATACAGCACAGTAGGTGTGGATAGAGATGTGGTTACAGCTTTTTAAGGTGCAAGGGCTGCGGAGAAAGAACGACTTGAAGTTCAACTCCTTTGCATACCTTTTAACCTTTACAGTCTCCTGGGGATGGGGCTCTGAGAACATCCATGAGCATCTTAGGCTTCTTTCCTCTGATATCCAATTCCATGGCTAGAACCACCATGACCAGGCTGAGCTAACAGACAGTTTTATACTTCCCCTGTGATGATGGTAGAAAATTCTTTCAGGAGGGTCACATTGCAATGGATGTCCTCAAAGAAGAAGATATTAGGTATCACATAAAGTTATGTGCTTGACCAATGAATGCAGTTCTTGCAGAAGATGACATAGTGGTGTGTGAACGTGTGTTTATACTCTACACTCCTTCTTTATGTGTACTACAAACCCCAGAAGTCTATCTACTCTAACAGTTTCTGTTTTTAAAAGAATTCTTATTGTAATCCCTTTCCTGAAATACTGGGATAAAAGGTAGAGATAAGAGTTTTCAGTGAATAATGTTCTTATTGTGGAACAACATTATCAAGTTGTAAACTTTTTCTTTAATTAGTAATGACATTCAGGAAAGTGTTCTATGGTGTGTGAGCGAGAGCTGTCTACAGCAGGATGACCAGGGATATTTTAGATCAACCTGATCTGCAGCTATGCCCATGTTGACATCAAGTTTGGTTCTAGAACAATGTGGGAGTTAGTTTGTGATGGGGTGAAAGTCTAGACCCAAGAGAAATAGGAGTCAGTCTTTAGTAATGGTTCTTCACCAACATGTCCAGCTAGGCAGAATCAGTTGGTACACTTTTAGGGTTTCTTGCAGGGCACAAGAAGAACAAGATGATCCCTCATTCTGTGACTCCAAGTTCACCTCTGCATCCGTACCTTCCACAGCCATTCTGACTTAGTGGCTCCTTTGACCGATTCCACTAAACAAGGATGCTCTTGCTACCTGTTAGAGAATTGCTGGTGCTGAGCACATGAATGATAACCTGTCACAGTCCATGTGTGGCCACATTTGATTCTATAAAGGGTTTTGACTGTGCTCAGGATTCCAAATGCTTCTACTAAACTCCTGCTTTAGTCTCTCCCTCCCTCCTCCCATCCCTGCCTCCCTCCTTCCCTCAGTCCTGACTCCTCTCCATGAGAGCTGTGGAAACTCCTTCAGCCAATAGACTTTAAGATACCACCCCACCTTGGGCGTGGCCTCATGTACTATAAATACAGATGAAAAGCATGTGTGGGCCTCTGGATTTCCTTCCAGTTCCCAATGTAAGCAGAGGATTGTGAATCACTACGTTTTCTGTGGAATTTATCTCCAGATAAATAAACCATTGTTATACTCTATTCTGGGATACTGTGGAACTCTTTTGTATGCCAACATGTGAGCCAAGTGAAATGGGGATGGTTATCTGATGAAGAGATGACGAGGAATGGGGGCAAGGGTACAAAAGGACATCATAAGATGAAGTATGACAAACTGAAAGGAGGGAAGATTTGGGGAGATGAGATGGATACAGATGGACCTTAGTCGGTCCTTCTAAGAGACTCAGATTGCCAGTTCTTATGGTTACCTTGGGACTCTTGGAGACCCTGGCTAGAGAGGTCCAGGCTGGCATGGTTTGCCACTGGTGGAAGAGGAATTTGCTCATGTGATATATGAGCCTCAATTCAGAAGTTTTTATTTTTATTTTTATTTTATTTTTATTTATTTATTTTGCTGGAGCTTCACCCTACACATCTATGAAATGAAGATCTCTGTTCTTGTTTGATTCATCTGAGAGAGTCTTTAAAAGTGCCCAGTGAGGTGATGGATGCTTGGTCATTTGTTAAATATGTTGTATGAGAGGTTTGATCACTCTTACTTAATGGCTCATAAATGCAAGAGAGATTCATTTCACTTAAAATGGTCTCACAACTTGGTGGTGAAGACAGGGGAAGAGCTGGCGGGCTGACCAACCCTGCAGCTACCCAGGGTTAAATGTTGGCCTACCCCAACATCCGCCCTGTCTGTGATCTGCTGGAACATGGCAGGGTGGAGTTTGGTCCTGCAGATCCAGGGCTGCGAGATCTCCTGACACAGGACAGCAGTGGTATGTGTGTCCAGGAAGAGTCCCAGTGAGGGCCTAGCTTCGATGATGTAGCCGAGACCAGGGGCCTCAAGCCAGAACAATATTTTTTTTTTCTGATAAATGCCTTCATGTAAAGATGTAAAGGGGTTTGCTGGGTGACTCATTGTGTCACACTGCAGCTTCCATGACAAGAATTTTCCTTTCTACCTTTTCCCTTTTTTTCTCTTAAATTTTATTTTTTTTTAAATTGGGGAGGGGGAGAGGTTGCAGGGGCAGAGGCTGGGTGCAAGGGGATGGGAGATGGATGGGATCAGGATTCATAAAGACACAGAGAATAAACTAAAAGAAAGTTCAAGTAAGTAAAATGATCTCATAAGATGCAAGTACATTTAATTAAACTAAGGAAGGAAAGATAATTCCTATTTTTCTGGCTTTTCTGTTCTATGAAATTCCCACAAACAATAAATCAGTTAACATTGAGCTATTCTGGTGGCAAATGTGATACCGGGTTCCTGAAAACCTGGGGACACAACATTCTGTCAGTTGACACATATCCTGTTTATATGTGTATTTCTGCTTAAAGAAATGTGTGTGGGTGTGTATGCGCGTGTACACGTGCACACGCACACGTGCAGGCGTGTGTGTATGTCTGTGTGTGTCTCTGTGCCTGTATGATTGTGTATATGTGTGTATGCATGCATGTGTCTGTGTGCGCCCTTCTGTTCTGTATCATTGAACCAATGTCAATAACACTGTAACTCGATCATGAGTTAAATTAATCTAGCATATATTTGTTGATAAGACACACCTCAGACTTATATGTGACAACACAGAGGACCACTTAAAACAGCAAAGCCACCAATAGAAAACACAGAAGTGCAAAAAGCAGATCTTCAAGAGGCAATGAAAGGGCCATTTGCTTACATTACGAAAGCTGAAAGATAACGACAGAGATTTGGTCACCTTAATGGGGAAAGTTGACATCAGACAACTGAGATTTATCTCCTGCTTGGTACGTGTCTGTCAATGACTATCAGAGTGGAGTATGGAGTTGAGGATCACAAATGCATTTTATCAAGTAGATAAATTTGTGAATACGAAGTCCACACACAATAAATGTTCAGTTATAGTCATAAAACATTACTATTTCCAGGCAATCTCCTAATTTCTGGGGTTACAACAATGAACCAACACACACACTCTTTTCTTAGAAAGCATACAATATGTATCTCACCCACAACAGATGGATAAAGGAAATACATGTATTAGGTACATTAAATTGCTCTTAAAAATAAATCAGGGTAAAGGAAATCTTCTTTATTTACTTATTTATTCTGATGTTGAGAATTAAACTCTAGGTCTTGCACTTGCTAGGCAGTAGCCTTACCACTTCCCTATACTCCCAGATAAGAAATGAATTGTAATTTGGGTACTGGTAATAGACTTTAATGAGAAAGTAATATTTTTCTGGAGTTTCTTTTCATATAAACATATTTTTATTTTTAATTAAATATAACTTACACAGTTTCTCCCTTCCCTCTACTCCCCCAAACCCCTTTCTTATATTCTCTCATTCCCTCTCAAATTCATGGCCTCTCTTTCTTTAATTGTGATGGTTTTATAGGTATGTTTCATATATGTATAAATATGTAAATATATAAATGTATCCTGCTGAGTCTGGTTAGTGTTCCTCATGTGTATATGATTTTGGGGCTGACTAATTGGAATCAGATTACCAATTGGTCATATCTAAGACCCATATTAGGTGGTTCATGTCTGGAGACACTAATTCAAAGATCTACTTGTTATTGGCAGTTTACCAAAGATGACCACTCAAACACAGTTTATAGCTGATTGGAAGCCTTTATTCCAGCCAGTTGGAACCACACTGAGGTATCTGGGGGACCTAGGTATGGCCCTAAGTATCCAGAGAACAGGGGTTTTGCTAGCAAAAAGAAACGTGTAATGGCATCTTGCCCAGCAGCTACAATAGAGCTTCTCAGAACCAAGCAGTTTAACAGAAACGAAGATAAACAGTTAGCTATAGGGGGTTCCATACAAAGAGCTGATTTAACAAAAGCTAGAAAAGTTAGCGAGGACTTTCTGACCTTGAGTTCCTAGAATAGAGTTTGATAATTTTCCATGGGATTTTCCACCAAGGAGATCTCATTCTATTTAAACCTGAGATGGCCTCAGCAAGAATACAAGATGGAGGAGCCTCTGCTCTGCCTCGTGCTGTCTTATACTTTCTTCAGTGATGGAGGCACTTGCACAGAGTCCCACAAACCCTGCCTCTTTGCATGTATCTGAAAACAACCCTAGTTAAACTTATTGATTCATCACAACCGTGTTAGGCTAGATTATCTAATATTTTAAAATATTCTTACTGAGAAAAACGTCTTATGGCTCTCACATGTGTTGAAATTAAAAACCTGAAAGACTAAGAAGAACCAGCTTGGAGGTGCCTGAAGGAAGAATGTACTGGGCCACAGGGAATGGGACAAATGATGCCAGAAAAGACTACATGGAAAGCAGCATAGAACCACACAGGAAGGGGGCTAGGATGAAATGCTTAGCTCTTGGAGATCATTGAAAGCACACTGGCTCTTACATACAGAGAGCTCAAAAGCTATTGCAGATTTTAAGCCTCTGCACAGGCATGGCTCACTCTGGCTGCTGGATTGAGAGATTAATAGGTGGTATATACAAATGGGTTAGATTTTGACAACGGAAGCAGGAAGGCTGACTGTAGATCTGCTCTGCTCCTTCAAATCCAACCCCCCAGTCTCACCCCCCAGCTCTGCGGAACACCTGCCCAGCCTCTCTTCTCCTCTGCCTCCTCCCTATCTCCAGTGGATCACACAGATCTTCTCCTCCTAACCGTTCTCCCACTACTAATTGCTCTATCCTAACCTACTCTCAACTCTAGCAGGCTCTAGCTGGGAACTCACAGGCAACTGTAACCAGGGAAGTAGGTAGGCTACCGACAGATTTTTCACCTCTCTCTCAGCTACTCCAAGTGCAATCCCCCAGTCTCATCCTCAACTCTGTAGCAACCGTTTTGCTGTGACCTCTTCTCACTCCTCCATTCCCAGAAGTTTAAGGGGACTCAGGTGAACACATTACCATCTTCCCTCTTGTGTATCCCTACAACCCCAGCTCACAACCCATCCCCACTCCAAAGTGTCAGCTCCCAATACCAAGAAATACATTTGACCTGGATCCCCATTGGCTACAACGAACAGAGTCCCAGAAGAATTTCCTACCAAGAAACACACAGTTACCACACTCCAAAGAAATGGAAAGAACAACAGAAACCAAGGAACAAAAACATCCATGCAACAAAGACAAAAGTAGACATTGGTATTTAGTAATTTTATCTTCCTAACCCAGATATCTAGTCATTAGTATAAAGCCACAATCAATAACACCCATGACAGTGTATCTCCACTAAAACCTAGCAACCCTACCACAGCAAGCTCTGATTATTGCAACATAGCTGAAACACATACACACACACACACACACACACACACACACACACACACGACCTGAAATTATCTTTCATAAATATGATAAATGTCTTTAAAGAGGAAATGAATAAATCCCTTTAAGAAATTCATGAAAATACTGACAAGTGGTGAAAGAAAATGAATAAAACAGTTCAAAACCCATAGTTGTAATAAAATCAATAAAAAAAGCTCAAAGTGAGGAAAATCTGGAAACAAAAAGTTTAGGAAGTTGAACCTCAGAGGCAAGCCTCACTGACAGAATACAAGACAAGAAAGAAAGAATTTCTGGGATTGGAACCATGATAGAAGAAATAGATGCCTTGGTAAAAAAAAGAATTAAATCTAAAATATTGTGGCACAAAACATCCAAGAAATCTAGGATACTATGAAAAGACTAAATCTAAAAATTAAAAAAGAAATTACAAACTTTCTGGAAATGAATGAAAATAAATACACAATATGCCCAAACTATGGACACAATGACGGCAGTTTTGAGAGGTAAGTTCATATCACTAAGTGCCCACATTAAAAAAAAAAGGAGAGACCTGATATAAGTAACTTCACAACAAAGCAGAAAGCTCTAGAACAAAAAGAAGAAATCACACCCAAAGGAGAAGACAGCAAGAAATAATGAAACTCAAGACTGGAAACAATAAAAGAGTAATAAACAAAAACCATTAAAAAGAATCAAGAATCAATGAAACAAAGAGTTGGCACTTTGAGAAAAATCAATAAGATTGACAGAAACCCTTATCCAAATTAACTAAAAGAAGGAGAGAGAATATCTATACAAATTAACTAAATCAGAAATGAAAATGAGGATACACCAATGGATAATAAGTAAATCCAGAAAATCATGAGGACATGCTTTAAAAACCTGTACTTTACCAAACTGGAAAATCCAAAAGAATTGGACAATTTTCATGATATATACCACTTACCAGAGTTAAATCAAGATTCAAGAAGCAATTTAATCATACCTAAACGCTGCAGTGAAAGAGCAGTCATTAAGTCTCCCAATTCCCCAACCAAGGTCCAGAGCTACATAGTCTTAGTACAGAATTCTACCAGACTTTCAAAAATGAGTCAATGCCAATGGTTTTCAAATTATTCAACAAAATAGTCATTCAACAGAACGGTCATTGCCCAGTTTGTTTATGGAAGCCACAGTTACTCTAATATTCAAACCACTTAAAGGCCAAATAAAGAAAGAAAATTACAGACCATTTTTATTATAAACATAGATGCAAAGGTTCTCAATAAAATACTTGTAAGCTGAATCTAAGAATACATCAAAAAGATCATCCACATTGAACAAGTAGGCTTCATTCCACAGATGCAGGGATGGCTGAACATATGGAAATCTATAAATGTGACAAACCAAGAGAAAAATAACCACATGATTACCTCAATAGATGCAGAAAAGGCCTTTGACAAATTTCTAGCATTCCTTCATGATCAAAGACTTGAACAGATTAGGGATACAAGGGACATATCTCAACAAAATGAAGATGGTTCACAACAATCCCATAGCCAGCATCAACTTAAATGGAAAGAAACTCAAAGACATTCCACTAAAATAAGGAAGAAGTCAAGGTTGGTCACTCCCTCACTACATATTCAATATAGTACTTGAAGTATTAGCTAGACCAATAAGACAACTAAAGGAGAACAAGGTATTACAAACTGGAAAGTAAGAAGTTAAAGTATCTTTATTTGAATGATGACGTGGTGTGATTGGTAATTAATGGTCTGCCAGACTAGCTTACAAAAGATACAACTTTAATAAAACAGAAGGAAAACTTACATCAGAATCCCAACTGTCTGAATGCTGGAGCCAGGCAAGAGAGGGCGGGGAAGTGCATCTGCCAGGTTTATAGGTAAACTTTTGCCTTAGGGCAACACGCCCCATGGACAGAATGTGATTGGCTGAACTCCCCTATCATTTGAAGATGATGATAGTACAGATTAGTGACCTGAAAAATTTTACTCAAACTACTAAAGCCCATACACACTTTCACCAAAGTAGGTCGGTACAAAATCAATTCATATAAAGTCAATAGCCCTCCTCTTTACAAATGACAAACATATTGAGGAAGAAATAAAGGAAACAACACCTTTCCTGATAGCCTCAAAAATATGCAATTTTTGAGGATAGCACTAATCAAGTGAGTTAAAAACTTGCGTGATACAAAACTCAAGTTATTTAAGAAAGAAACTGAAGAAAATATCACAAGATGGAAAGATCTCCCAAGCTCATGTATAGCTTGAATTAATATAGTAAAAGTGGTCATCCACTCAAAAGCAATCTTCAGATTCAGTGCAATACCCCTTCAGAATTCAAAACAATTCTTCAGAGAACTTGGAAGGACAATTTTCAGCTTCATATGGAAATGCAAAATACCCAGGATAGGTAAAATATTCCTGAATAATAAAAGAACTGTGGAAGGTCTCACTATTCTGGATTTCAAGTTGTACTATATAACAATAGTAACTAAACAGTGATATTAACACAAAAACAGACATGTTGATCATTGGAATACAACTGAAGACCTCGATATAAATTACATATCTTTGGACACCTGATTTTTGATAAAGAAGCTGGAAACACATACTGCACAAAAGATAGCATCTTCAACAAATATTGCTAGTCAAACTGGATGGCTACAAGCATAAGAATCCAAATAGATCCATTCTTAACACCCTGCACAAAACTCAACTTCAGATAGATAAAAAACCTCACCATAAAACCAGATATACTGAATCAGATAGAAGAGAAAATAGCCTTGAAGACTTTCTGAACAGAACACTGTTAGCATGGGCACTAAAATCATCAGCTGATAAATGGAATCTCATGAAACTGAGAAACTTCTGCATGTAAAGAATACTGCCATTTCAACAACACAGCAGCCTAAAGAATGGAAAAGATTTTTACTTACAACACATCTGATAGAGGGCTAATATCCAAAATACACAAAGAACTCAAGAAACTAGATATCAAGAAAACATTCCAATTTAAAAATGGATACAGACCTAAACAGAGAATTCTCAAAAAGAGGAAACTCAAATGGCTGAGAACACTTAAAAATAATGTTCAACATCCTTAGCCATCATGGAAATGAAAATCAAAACTACTTTAAGACTTCAACTATTATATGCCAGTCAGAATGGCTAAAATCAATAACACAAGTGACAACTCATGCTTGTGATGATGTGGAATAAGGAGAAAACTCATTCATTGCTTGTAGAACTGCAAACTTGTACAGCTGCTATGGAAATCAGTGTGGTGGTCCTCAGAAGGATAAGACGCCGTCTTCCTCAAGATCCAGCTATATTAATCTTGGGTATATACCCAAAGAAGCCTCATCCTACTACAGAGATACTTGTTCAACCATGTTCATTATTTCTCTATTAATTAGCCAAAAATTGGAAACAACTTAGGTCTCTCAGTAGAAAAAAAAGATAAAGAAAATGTGCTATATTTTCATAATAGAGTATTACTCAACCATTATGATATGGGATTCCCCCCTGTATGCTGTGAATACCATTGGTTAATAAAGGAACTGCTTTGAGCCTTTAGCAAAGATATGGGGAACAGAGCTAGGTGGGGAAAACTAAACAGAATGCTGGGAGAAAAGAGGAGGAGTTAGAGAGAAGCCATGTAGCCCTGCAGGCGCCAGATGGAACTTTACCCAGTAAGCCACTGACACATGGCGATACACAGATTAATAGAGATGGGTTGAATTAATATGCAAGGATTATCCAATAAGAAGCTAGAGATAATGGGGCAAGCAGTGATTTCATTAATACAGTTTCCGTGTGATTATTTCAGGGCTAAGCAGCTGGGAACCAGCTCTCTCCTTCAACATCATTAAAATAACGACATTGTGAAATTCACAGGTAAATAAATAGAACTAGAAAAAACTCACCCTGAGGGAGGCATGCCAGATCCAGAAAGACAAATGGCCCTCTACAGTATGCATTCACATATATGAGAGTATTATCTATGAAGTCAGTGACAAGCAAGTTACAATCCAAAGAACCACAGAGGTTAGGCATAGAGTAAAAGACAGGGGAGAACAGATAGATCTCATTACGAAAGGGAAATAAAATAGGTAGTTATGGGTAGATTGTAGGGGCTGTAATGGGAAGGTTATTTGTAAAGGAGGAGGGAGGAGGCAGATGAGGAAGGGAATATGGGGAATACGGGTACACACATAAGGAAGTTTGGACACCTAATATAATAGAATCTTCCTAAATATGTTTACGTGTGTTAAGGTACTATAAATGAAATAGTCAAATAAATAAGGAGACAGAATCCCAGCTGGTCATCTCTTATCACCTAATGAAGCTTCCAACAGTAGGATTTGTTTACATCTAATTGAGTTGTTGGCTAAAAGAATATCATGGGAATCCATGAGCTATTCCCAAGACTACGGGGTGCTCTCCACAAAATAACAGCATGTCCCCATTGCTGAAGACAACACCTGTACAAATTATTGAACTTGGAGAAGTTGAGTTGCCTAAATATAGCCTTCACACTATGTCCTAGTGTCTTTTGTACAGGAAGATACTCTGTATGCTACCAAAAGAGAAATGTACACCCCAAGCCAGCCACAGACACTTCGATCTAGAATGGTGTCTTGCCTGCAGGACATGCAGGGGCAATGGTGACAAAAGCTTATGGGACTATCCAAACAATATTAGATTTGATATAAGGCCTATTTACTGAGTTGAAACCCATACCCAATATTGCTTAGGTGACCAAGAAAGAGACACTAGACAGTCCAAGGACATAGGATAAAACCAAATACTATTATTCTAAAATTTAAAAGAAAGTAACAATGAAATGACTCCTAGTGAACCCTGCTATATTCATAAATCAGCGCCTTGCTCAGTCATCATCAAAAAAATGATTTCTCCTGCAGCAGATGGGAACAAATACAGAGATAAAATACAATCAAACATTATGCAGACGGTGGGAAAGCTTAGAACACTCAGCTTTAAATGGGATATTTCCAACAAATCCCTCTCTCAAGGCTCAGGGAACCATGTGGAAGAGGAGACAGAAAGAGTGTAGCAGCCAGAATGGATGGAGGATACCAAGAAAACAAAGCTAAATGAACATGATCAAAGCTCATATGAGTTACAGAGATTGAGGCAGCATGTATAGGGCCTGCACAGGTTGGCACCAGCTATTCTGCATACGTATTGTGCTTCCAAGTTTTGTGTTTTTATGGGATCCCTGAATGAGTGGCTCTCTGATTCTTGCACCTTCCCTTGGGTTTCTGTTCTTTTGTTTATCTTTTTTCTTTCTTTTTTTTAATTTGTTAAATCCTTTCTAATTCTGGTGTGTAACTTTTTGTTTTGTCATATTGTATTATATTTTCTTATTATCCTTTAAAAGTCTGTTTTCTAATAAGAAGCAGAAAGGGAGTGGGTCTGGATGGAAGAGGAAGTGGAGAGAAAGTCGAAGTAGAGGGTGGAGAAACTGTAATCAGAATATGTTAGATGAGGGAAAAGAATCTATTTTCATCAAAAGGGAAAAAAGAAATGGAATAAATAGGGTGCCATCTATTAAATAGGAGCAAGACCAAGGTGGTAGCAGAAGAGTTGTGAGAAAGGGGTTTAATGGTGGGCATGCAGAGAAAAACTACTGGTTCCATGAAGCTGTGGAATCCAAGACACTTGGATTTTTGACGCTGCATGTTGGAGATCCTGTTAGCTTTGATGGAAAAGGCTTAATGAATAGTTTGGGGAGGAGACCTCATGGAACACATTATGTTCACTATTTCATTAGACATCATTGTTGAATAAGCATTTGGAGGAGTCAGGAGTGAAGTGGTAAAATTCTATCCTGGATAGAAAAGCCATCAGGGCCTAGAGGGATGGCTCAGCAATTAAAGGGTAGGCTCACAACCAAAAATAAAAGAAAAGCCATCAGTACAGGCTGAGATCACCCAGCAAGTACACATAGTGGAGAGAGGCAGAGTCCAAAAGTGAGAGATAATGGAGGACAGAAAACTGAGATATGAGCAGCCAGATAGGAATAAGATCAAGAAAATGTGGTGTTTAAAAAGTTAAAAGACAAATGTTTCCAGGAGCCGAAAATGAAGAACTGTGAGATGCTTACTGAAAGGTCAAACGTTATCAGCTTTAACAATTGATTATAGATGTAGCAACTCAGGGTCACTGTGAACTTAAACAAGGGTGACTTTGCTGGAATGCTTGAGGTCAAAGAAATAATAGAGAAAAAATGAAAGATATTGTATAGAGATAAATATTTTGAGGAGTTTTTATGTAAGATGGACACGTTCTGTGACGGAAACAAAATTTTTAGAGAAATTTTAGACTTATAGCAAAATTGAGCAAAACATATAACGGTATCTCACATATCCTTGCCCTGGACATAGCCTCTCCTATAACTACCCCTCTTCCCACTGAGAGAGCAAGATGGTCATTGCAATATATGGATTACCAAATTCTATATTCTTCTATAAAGTTGCTCTTTTGGCTTGGGAAACTATACACTGACGTGTGCCTGTCATCATAGTGTCTCAGTCGACAGTTTAACTGACCTTCAAATGATCTCTGCTCTATTGAAAAGGCATTATTCCCAAATTCATTCATCATTTCACTGTCTTCATAGTTTGGTTTCCTTGGGACTCTAACTTATGAAGCCAGTAGCACACAGCCCTTTCTGATTGGTCTTCTTCAATTAGCTTTGAAGATTTCTCCATACAGTCCCATGGCTTGATACCTTGTTTTTTGTAACATGAGGGCCAGCTTGTTGGGGTTTATGTCCTGCCCAGTTCCCACAGTCGTTAAGTCCCAAAGAAAATCACACAGAGGTCTCCATAAGTTATAAACTGATTGGCCCATTAGCTCAGGTTTCATATTAGCTCTTATATCTTATATTAACCCATTATTCTTATCTATGTTAGCCATGTGGCTCAGTACCTTTTTGAGCAGGGCAGGTCACATCCTGCTTTGGTGCGGGAGAATTATCTGTATTCTGTCAATCATATTTTAATAAAACGCTGATTGGCCAGCCAGGCAGGATAGGCAGGAAAGCCAGACAGGAAGTAGAGGTGGAGCAAAGAGACTTGAATTATTTTAGGATGCTCCCTCTGCCAGTTCTGCCCAGACCACCGGAGAGGAAAGATGTAAGCTGCCCAGCTGAGAAAGGTACCGAGCCGTGTGGCTAACGTAGATAAGGATAATGGGGTAACATAAGTTATAAGAGCTAATAAGTAGCCTGACCTAATGGGCCAATCAGTTTATGATCTTATGGAGTCTTGTGTGTGATTTTCTTTGGGGTTTGCCGGCTGTGGGGTACCGGGCGGGACAGAAACCCCAACAAGCCGGCCCTCATGCTACACTGCTTCTTTGGTGTCTGGGGAGGACTAAGGAAGGAGCTTCCTTCTTCCCAAAATACTCCTGTTCTCATTGCCCCACCTCTACTTCCTGTGTGGTTGTCCCACCTATACATTCTGCCTGGCTAATGGTCAATCAGTGTTTATTTAAAACATAATTGACAGAATATAGAATTGTCCTACACCATTTTTTGTTTTGTTTTGTTTCTCAGTGCTAAACAACATCCCACTGTGTAAAAGTTGAAACTTTAGCCATTTGTTGACATTTTGGTTACCTTACAATATTTTTAAACAGGATAAATAAGTACTTCATGGTTTGATAAGGACAATGACTCATTAGTCAGGGGAATGCAGTGGGCAAGAGAAAAAGAGGAGGGAATTGCTAGAACAATAGCCTGAAGAAGATGGGAGGAGGAGATGAAGTACGTAAGTATGATCTTAGAGGGACATGAACGAAACAGACACTAGGGAAGGCACAGCTTGTGGATGGTGGTGCTGATGGTGGACAGATGCAAGGGTAACTCTGGTGGAGGAGGTCTTCTTTGAATTACTTTTGTTTCATCAGCTAAGTGGAAAGCAACACTTTTAACTGAGAGTAATAAGGAAATGATGTGTTGAAAGTTTCAAGAGAGGCAGAGAAGTAGACTATTTGGAATATCACAGTTCAACTTAGTCTTAGCCATAAGGTGGCAGTAAGAACATCAGCATGTAGACAAACATGTGTTTGCCTCCATTTAAAGCTGGTTGCTCAGGTGAAGGTGGAGATACTATTTAAGAGGCTTTCCGGAGAGAATTAAAATGGGGCAAAGAGGCTGAGGAAAAACACAAGAGACAGGTTAGATGACTGTGAGGCTGTTTGAAATTGAGGCTGTGAGGTAGCTTCAAGGGTTTGTATATGTTAGAGTACTAGAAGAAATGAGCTAGATAAATAAAAGACTCAGAAAGTGCACTTTGTTTGCAAGGAAAAGCTAGGTGTAGCCAGGAGATCAAATGGTGAAGAGAAATATAAATACATTGATGGGAGGAGGAAAGAAGCTGAAGGGACTGAGATAAAGAGTGAAAAGGATACATGTGTGTGCAAGTGCCTCCCCCCACACACATATACCACATATACCACATACACACACACACAATTAAGCATCAATGTAGGAAGTAAGCTGGAGGAAAGACCAGTGAATCAGTCGTTAAAGTCATTAAAGACGAAGTGGGGACTAAGCTCTGGGGTAGGAGTCACCTGTATTGAGGATGTTCAGTGAGCGCCACCATCTAAAACTCCAATCAAAGTTGTGTGTTTACTTTTTAAACACTTATTTATTTGTGTGTGAATATATATGCATATATGAGAGAGGCAGAGAGAGAGAGAGAGAGAGAGAGAGAGAGAGAAGAGGAGAGAAGAGGAGGGAGAGGAGGGAGGGGAGGGGAGGGAAGAGAGAGAAAGTCCCATGGCCTACATGAGGCGGTCGGAGGACAATTGTGAGAGTCAGTTCTATCTTACATGTGGGTCCTGGGAATTGAAGTCAGGTTGTAAGGTTTGGCTGCAAGATGCAGCTGATCTTTCCCTGCTGATTATCTAACCAACCTAGAGCTACAAGTTTAAAGGAAAGGAGAGGGCAGGACAGAAACAATGAGGAGGAGGAAGGATGTATCTCACCTCCATTCTCAATCGTTTTAAGATTAGAACTACATATGCAATCCAGAAACTCCCAGAAAAACACTACTCTTGAGAAAGGGCTAGGCTTGGGGTCAAGGTTTGCAGCAGAGTCAGGTAAGAATCTTAGGGCATAGGGAGGGTCGCTGCTGTCAGATCCTGGATTCCAGGAGACACCATGCTCAGGAGTGTGTAGCTGGAGGCAGCACATGCTGTGCTTTGTTGACAAAAGTCGTTGAGACTCAAGTTTCTATCGATCCTGGAAGTGATTGGAGATGACGGTGTGGGGAGACGTGAGATGCTCATCGTTTTACCTTCACAGGAAGAGATTTAAAAGCACTCGACAAGGCACTGTTGAGTGGAGCAGCGTGGATGAAAGACCAAATTGATAATAGCGGAGAGCTGTGCAAATTGGCCAGCTGGGCCCACGTAAGCACCAGCATGGGTGAGGCTTTCAGGAACCTGGGGTCCTTCCTGGAGAGAGTCAAAGAGCAGACATTAAAGGGAGGACCCAGATGCACTGATGGTGGCAGATTGTCAGAACTGGATGTCACCTTTCGAAGAACTCTCTTCAAATGCTGCTACTCTCCTGATTCCTATAAGACTCCTAGCATGTTTGCATGTGTCAGACAGTGTTAGTACTTGAGATCCTTTCTCTTCAGGGAGATGGGATAGGAACCTGGGATGGTGATGGCGATGCTACTGTTGCCAAAAATCACTGAGGGAACTGTTACTGCAGGTGATTCCCTGGGTCTGGTCATCTGACAGTTTGATGGGGTTCTTCTCCACTTTGAACGGAAGCAGAGGATTGGATTCTATCTGAGCTGAAAACACGCAGGGATATGTATGAGAATTCTGATCTACTTTTCAAATTGACTAGAGTCATTCAGTGTCTCCCTAACTGGGAGGAATACCAAAACATCACTACCAATAAATGAGGTGAATATTCACTATAGACACCGTTTTACTTCTAAAACTTGAGAATTGGAAAAGAGTAACTTCCGTATCTTTTTGACAATACAGGGATTTTCAGTGGACTGCTTTTGTCTTGTCGTGCCCTCTAGAAGGGAGCTCAGGCTCTCTCCACCTGTGGGGAGTTGTCTGCCACACAGCCTAATTAGCCATGTCAGTCACTACTGTCAAACATGGAGCCTAATCAGACTTTCTGTCATAAACCTGTTCTTCAATTCAAATGAATGGATTAATATACATCTCGGGAATGTTATTAAAAGTCACCGACTAATACTGTCTAGAATTTTCTGTTTCTACAGATAGAATAACAAAAGCATTCAAGATCAAACGGCTGTGAGGCTGGAACAGCCTGTTTTTATAATTTACCAAGCAATAATCCAAATTGAAATAATGTGATGTAAACATTTTTGTGAAAAAAATTACCCACGAATCAAGAAATACAAAAGTCTTGGCAGACTTCTGCTAAATCTTCTTACAGGCATAAATTTAATCTTCCTCTTAGCTTTTGAAGATTATTAGGTGAGAATTATGTGTGTGATTTCAGAAACGATGACATTCATATTGTAAGCATCATGATTTTCTGACACACTTCATGGGTGGGGGGACGCAAAGGACATTGCATTAGTTCCCTCATGCCTGTGTGACCACAGTGCTTGAGATAAATGACCTCAGGAAAAGAAGAGCTGTTTGGGGTCATGGTTGTAGGAAGCCATCATAGCAGTGATGACATGAAAGGGCAGCCAGACTGTGCCATGGCAGACAAGGAAACAGAGAAAGAGTAGCAGTGTGCTGTCTCCCTCCACCTTTTCTCCATTTATTACACTTGTAACCCTACCCATTGAGGGTAGGTCTTCCCCCACTCCCTGGAACGTCCCGAGAGACATGCCCAGCTGTGTCCCTCTTTGTGCCCTAGGTCATTCTCACCTAGCTAAGTTGATAATAAGACCAACCTTTACACGTATGCAGGTGAAACAAATTAGTGTTGCAGCTAGAAGATCTTGTTAATCTAACTTAGCAAGTACCAAGCATTGCATAAGAAGAAATAGACCCAGAACCAACTGTCTAACTAGCGTTACTATGTCCTAATGCAACTTGATAAAATAGGTCTTAACTAAATGATGGAATAAACAGACACTGGATTTAAAAGAAATCAAGTAAAGCTCTATCCACACATCGTATCCCTTGCTAGTCTTAAACCATTCCCATTTCGTTTAATAGAATCCGTGTTGCTAACCTGCACTCTCTTAGCTGTGCCAAGGTGCTTTTCTTTCTAGATAATGACACTTCCCGGGAATAGTATTGAGAATAGCTGACATAATTGCTTGTGATTAAATTTGTAGAAGAAAGGGGCAGCTTGAGCACTCAGTGTTTGTCTCCAATTCTCTTTCTGCATTGCTTCCATCCTGTTCTCCCCCAACAGCAAAACATTCTTGACAATAGACAGGTCTTGGGAGAAGAGAGGCCTTTAAGCACAACTGTCTTTGCTCCCACCCTCCCCAGCAGGACCCAGAAGATCATTTCTATCACCGAGCTTCGTCCTTAAAAGATTAATTGTATAATGTCAATAAAGAGAAAGAAGCCATCCCAGGAGTTTCCAAAACTTTGATTGATGCAAGAGATTTGTTTGGCTTGCTGAATACTTTTACACCCTGGAACATTGGGACAAAGCAAAATGAGGGAAAGAGGAATGCCACAGGTTTGAACAGATGGAGAGTGAGACATGAACCTACAAGGGTCCAGCAAAGCTTGGACAAATATGGAGGGTCTAGATGTGCAGTCGTTTCCAGAACTGAATACTGAGAGAGTCCTTGATGCCCCAGGCTCGCTCCACTCTTCAGAAAGTGAGAGTTGAAAGCACTCTGGTGGAAAAATGGTTCAGGCAGTAAAGTGAGGCCCTCTTGCAAATCCACAGAAAAGTTGGCTGGGAGTGCTTATATCTGTAACCCCAGCCCGGGAGAGGTCAGATGCAGGCAGATCCATAGAGCACATTAGCGAGTGTGCTGGATGGATAGTTTTATGTCCCGCTAACACAAACTAAAGTCATATGAGAGGAGGAAACTTCAATTAAGAAAATGCCTCTATAGGTAGAACTTGGAGATTGAGGTCAGCCTGGTGTACAGGACAACCAGAACGTACACAGAGAAACCAGGTCTCAGGAAACCTGAAGAAAAAAAAAAGAAAATAAATGGTGTGGGAAGTCCTTCTGTCTGTATATTGCTTTTATTGGTTAATAAAGAAGCTGCTTTTGGCCAATGACATAACAGAATAAAGCCAGGCTAAAATAGATATACATAGAGAGAGTAAGCAGTGTAGAGGAGATGCCATGTAGCCCTGACAGAGAGAGCTACATGTGGGGGATGTAACTTTACTTGGTAAGCCACAACCATGTGATGATACACAGATTAATAGAAATGGGTTAGTTTAGGATATTAGAGTTAGCCAGAAATACACTTAAGCTATTGGTCAAACAGTATAGCAAATAATATAGTTTCTGAGTGATTATTTCTTGGTCTGGGTAGCTGGGAATGAACAAGCAGCCTCCCCCAACAAGAAAATGTCTCCATAAGATCAGGCTGTAGGAAATGGCTGCTGGCACCCACAGGTCCACTCCAAGGTACCTGAGAGACCCATGGAGGCTTCCTGGAGAGACATGGCAGTGGAGGATGAGCCTACTGAGTGTGTAGTATCTCTGGAACAACTAAAAAATGGCAGTTCTTATAGGAAGAGGATTTTTAAAAAGCGGTTTCATGGAATTGGGAGGGGGGGATGGCCGAAATTGTAAAAGAAGCAGAACTAGGGATGTGTGGGCAACAGGAACGGAATGGAGGTTGTGGTAGATAGAGGAGTGTGTTGTTGATGAGCAGGGCCAGTCGTGGAGACTTGAACCACCATCCTTCCTTACCCGGTCTTCCCCTGCTAAACCAATTAAACCATCCAACCTGCAGTGGAGCTGTTGCGGCCACTGCCACTTGCCCTGCTCTCCTGATGGAGGGAGGATGGCACTGAGGTTTGAACTACAAATTTGACGGCGCAGCCCGCACTGAGGACAAGGTGGTGCACGTCACCCGGGAGCTCATGCAGGTCCTGCTCCCAGACACTGTTCAACTGGAATCTGAACAGCAAGATCTTGGAGACGAAGAATGGTTCCTTGAAAGATTTCTGTGGTCCACAGGGCCACCAAAGGCCTTGTTGGTGTCTGTTATCTGTGCTGCTGGTGACTGCTATGGGCAAGACAACTTAGCTTGCAGTGGCATTGGTGACTGCAGGTCGTAACAGAATGAGGGACGTGGAAGGCTCTGTGACAACTGCCCCACCAACACCATTAAAAATAAATAAATAAAGGAAGGAAGAGTCCAGGCAGGAAGCTGTTGAAGAGGGTCCTTAAACACTGTGATGAAGACTCTGAAGTGTAGCTCTTCAAAGCTGATGGCTTCTGGGGGGCGGTGGATAGGTAAGGATTCAGTTTTCTTTCTTATTAATTTTTCCCAGCCCTATCGCAGTTTTTCCTCCTTCCCTCCTTCCCTCCTTCCCTCCTTTCCTCCTTCCCTCCTCCTCTTGTACTATTCCTTCCCCAAACCCCCTTTCTTCCCCAAATCTCTCCATCCACTCCCTTTTCCTATCTCTGCAGAAAAACTTCAGGCCTCCAATGTATACCAGCCAACTATGGCATACCAAGTTGCAGTAAGTCTAGACACCTCTTTACCTCTTCTCCTATGAAGGCTGAATGAGGTGACCCAGTAGAAGGAAAGGGTCCCAAAAGCAGAGTCATAAATGGCCTCTGCTCCCACTGTTAGGAGTCCCACAAGATGACAAAGCCACAACTGTAGCAAATGTGCAGAGGGCCTAGGTCAGTCCCATGCAAGCTCTCTAGTTGGCAGTTGAGACTCTGTGAGCCCCTGTGAACCCAGGTTGGTTGATTCTGTGCCGTTGATTCTTGTAGTGACTTGGCCCCTCTGGCTCCCATAATCCTTCAGACTCAGTTTTCTTTAAGGGGCTGGCCACTGGGAGGCTGATCATGTGAATATGTGGGCATCATAAATTGGACCTGGTTGGAGGGTGGACCTGGGTGGAAGGGGAAGTGAGAATGTTCGTGGTGCATTGTACTAAATTCCCAAATAATTAATAAAAATATGTTGAAGGAAAATAAATATCAGGATGTAGGCAGGCCCATAGAGCATTCCCTTTATCAATGATGAATGTGGGAGGCTCCAGGTGTCACCCCTGGAGTGATGGTCTTGGATTCTATATGAAAGCCAGTTGAGCAAGCCACAAGGAGCAACCCAACGTTGCTCCCAACGTGGAGCTGTACCCCTCCACGGCTTCTACATCAGCTCCTACCTCTGGGTTCCTGTCTTGTTTGAGTTCCTGTCCTGACTTTGATAAGGAACAGTGATATGGAAGTATAACCCAAATGGACTCTTTCTTCCAACATCATGCTTTGGGCATGATGTTTCATCATTACAATAGTAACCCTAACTAAGATAGCTAGTCAGCCTAGCCAGTCAGTGAGCTACAGGTTCAATGTGGGACTCTGAAAATTAAAGTGGTCAAGTGATCGAGGAAGATGCTTGCCCTCACCTCTAGACTTTTCATACACATATGCACATATATCAACATGTTCCTGCACATGTATTCTCCACACACAAATATATTTTTAAAAAAATCTTCTCAAAGAGAAGGAAATTCCTGGGGATTCCAAATCTTTGGGTACATTTACAAAGGCAGCAGCTTGCTTCCTAGAGGGTAGCCTGGCCTTTGGTATTAGGGGTATATTAGCCAAGAAGGTAAAGAACAAAAGACTAAGCTGGGCGGTGATGGGGCACGTTTTTAGTCCCAGCACTCGGGAGGCAGAGGCAGGAGGATCTCTGTGAGTTCGAGGGCAGTCTGATCTACAGAGTGAGCTCTAGGACAGGCTCCAAAGCCACACAAAAAGACCCTGACTCAAAAAAAGACTATACAGAGAAAAGGAAAACAGAGAAAGTTTTTGGAAGAGAAACAGAAAAATTAAGTAATAAATTCAAAAGGGGTATTACAATTCTTTCCCTGCTCAAACACTGGATCAATAACAAGTTCAAGTGAACAGAATAGAGACTGATCTATTCCTAGACACTTTAATGTCTGACCCAAGCCTCTAGATGCTTAAGTAGTGGTACTAACTACCATGGCTTGTTTCACCTTGAGCAAAAAATCCAACACAGAATATGTACTCATTCATGATAACCTTTAAAAACACTGATGATGCTCACTTTACTAATTAGTATACCAACAGTGGCTGCCCCTCAGCTTGACATCACAAAGTCTTCTTACCATGATGATAGAGAAGGATGCTCTTCAGGGAGATCTGGTCTAGAGGCCAGTGCATCACAGGCTTGCCAGAGCATCCCTTTGTAGACACTGAAGTTCAAAGAGTGGCTGGACTATGATTTGAAATGCCTCTTAAAACACATGTTCTGGAAACTTAACTCAAATTTGTGTATTATTGTTACTTCTGTTTATACGTATGTCTTTTAGAAGTAATCAGTATTTGATGAGTTCATGAAAGCGAGTCCATTCTGATCTGTGGCTTCACAGGAAGAGTAAGAGAGGCCCCCAACTGCTGTTCTTGGTTTGTAGCATAGTATTGGCTTCTGCCATATTGTAATGCTATAAGAAGAGTCCAGGAGATTTAAGGGAGATGCCAACACTCTTCTCGAGGATTCATACCCTCCAGTATTATGAACTTCTATTTAAAGTAAACTTCTATTTTTTTGTAAGTTATCTGACCACAGGCACTTTGTTGCAGCATCAGAAAACAGAAGACATTCCATTTTGCCTGTCCTTGTACTCTGACCAATCTCACTTTCTGAAGAAGCCCAAACACCCTGATTAGCATATTATGTATTTTATAGTTCAATAAGGATGGAGTGGAGAATCATCCCTAATTGTGAGAGAGCATGCCAGAAATACAGTCAGAGGATAGGGAGGGCTATACTGGTGTAACATAGTGGCAACCAAGGAGAAACTTCAAGAAATTCCAATCACTGAACCTAAAGGAAAGAAAGAAAAGCAGTCACCCCATTTCTCCATGATCAAGTCACCACAAGGGTAAGTCAGTGCAAGAGTCCAGTTCTCGGGTTCTATGAGGATGAGACTCAGTGCTTAGGGACTCGTCCTGTATTCAGTGAGGTCTCCAAGGAGTCAAAAGAACACCATGCCAGAGGCACTGTGCCCACTTTGTTCTGATTTACATGTGTGACTCAATATGTATCTTTCTATATGTATATAGGACAGGTAGGAATGCATACATTGAAGAATGTATGCATGTACATAAGGTGCCAAGTCTGCACATATACAAATATGTAGTTATATATGTGCATTTATATCTCTGTGTACCTTTAGAGTTGTGTACCTAAGTGTGACTGTTTGTGTTCTTGTGCTCATGGCTGCCTAAGAGGCATATGTCTTTATATGAGTAAGCAAGAGTGTAAATGTGCCTGTGTTTATGTCAGCCACATATACTGTGAAGCCCATCAATCTGCTTTATAAACAGACCTCCCATGATTGCTACTTATCTAGATCTGTTTATCAAGGTTGTTTCCAGAGAGATAATTACAGCTGTGTCTGAGAATATAGCATCTCTAATGCCATGCTTAGAGATTCCTCCTCTCTTCCTGGGGATCCTCAGATGGTCTATGTCCTGCTGACTAAAACACATCCTAGGAATATCAGAAACAATGCCCATTAAAGTCTCACCAACATGACTGCCTGAATATGAACTGAACAAGGAAAAAAACACTAGGCATACGAAAATGCATGGGGGAAATCCCGTGAGACTTCAACTCTGCACAACGAATTACAGGCAACTAAGGAACGCTGAGAGCAGGAGAGTCTTCCTCAGGGAAGAGCACACCAGTTGGTTACTATCTTGATCAGTGTTCTGTTGCTGTGAAGAGACACCATGACCGTGACAACTCTTATAAAAGAAAGCATTTAATTGGGACTTGCTTACAGTTTCAGAGGTTCAGTTCATTATCATCATGGTGAGGAACGTGGAAACACAGCGACAGACATGGTGCTGGAGAACTAGCTGAGCTTTACATCTGGATTTCCAGGCACCAGGAGGAGAGACACTGGGACTGGCTTGAGTTTTTAAAACCCAAATCCCACCCAACATGATACACTTCTTCCAATAAGGCCACACCTACTCCAACAAGGCCACACCTCCTAAATCTTCTCAAGTAGGGTCATTCTTTGATGACCAAGTATTCAAATAGATGAACCTATGGGTGCATTCTTATTCAAACTACAACAGTTTCAGAATATCAAATGGTCAGTACTGAGGACATACATATACAAGTGACATTATATAGATTCAGCGGGTTGCATTTATATATTTATGAGTGTGTGTGTCCGTGTATATGTGTGTGTAACAAAATTTTTTAGAAACATGAATTTGAAAGCAAGGAAGGAGGGGATTAGAGGAAGGAAAGTTAAGAGAAATGGTTTAATTATTTCATATTATACTATAATGATATAATTATATTATAATCCAACAAGTAAGAGAAATAATTAGGAAAGAAAACACATGTAGTTGCTCCATCCTGCTCTCGAGATACCCACAGTGACTTGGCCCTCTCTGCTTCCCTAAACCACTTTGCAGTCATTTTTCTCCTCACAAGGGCTTTTTCTCTTTCAAATTATCTAAGTGACCCCAGAAGTGAAATGGAAGCACCTCATTCCTTCTTTTTTTATTGCTCTTGTGTTCTTTCCAAGTGAAATCCACTGACAGACCCTGCCTATAAAGGAAGGGGTGGGGTTTCATGAACTTGTATATGTGCCTGCCCTGTAGAGTCAGACAGGAGTAGTAGCAGCAGGTCTTTAAACCTTGTGTGTGGCTACCTGCTCAGTGAAGGGGCAATTGATTTTGATTAATAATGGAAGAATACTTGGACTTCATATTCCAAAGCAAGTTGGATATATGAAAATTGGTGTACCCTGGTAGGCACTGACTAATCTGCATGTCTTCCTTTATGAGGTCATCAGTCTCTCTTTTCTGTCACCCATGAGAAGAAATGTCAACTCTGCCACCTTCTCTGTGGATGCTTTACACACTTTGAAATGGAAGTTGGAGTTTATGAAGAACACTGGTTTAAGAATGGACATTAAGAGGGGGGAAGGGCATGTAGAGAAAGGTCATAGCACATCCCCTGTAGTAGGAGAAGGCTCCTCAAGAGAGTGTCCCCTTAACATATTTCTAGCCTTAGCTAGAACATATTTGACCCTTTATTTATACTCCTTTTAACTTCCACCTAGAATGCAAAGCAATTAACATCCCCTCCCTTCTACAGTCATGGGCAGTGCATGGAGAAATTCTGTCTTCCAGTAGAGAAGAGAAAATTCTGGAATAGGACTCTTGATGGGCTTATAGAAGATTGGGCTGGGTCCTAACATGAATAACCAAGGCACATACAAGGATCTAGGAATGGGAGGGAGGATGATTCTAGCTGGAACTGGATCACATAACAGAAGAATCTGTGGAGAACAAATTTCTTAGTCTGGACCAGAGGTGACCATCAGCCTCACATCTGGTGACCAGACGACACCTAGCCTGGGATTAGTCATCTCCCCTGTGGAACCTCTGCTTGAACCATCTGGCAGTTGGGAAGGCCAATACTGAGGTTCAGCTTTGGGAATCCTGTTGTCTCTTACTTTCTTTAGAGTGAACTACAAATGTCAGTGTCTCTTCTTCCTGGGTCTTTGTGGGTTGGGGAGGAGTGGAGAAACAGCCTCTGAGTCACTTACTCCTCTAATGAATTCTTTCCTCACTGTGTGGTCTCAAATGAAACAGATGTAAGAATGTTTGTGGGTAGCCTTGCAACCACACCCTGGGGACAGACTTCTGGGGCCTGAAAGGCTGATTGATAGGATGAAGTCGGGGAAAACAACATTTCAGTTGTAACTTATTTTTGCTGTAAGCATCAACAGCCACAGCCCCAAGCGCAAAAGACCAAAAGACCGCGACCTTTATGGTCAAAGATGCTAAGAGGCCAAAGTAAGAGCCATTATTATCTGTGTTTTCCTACTAGGGATACGTACCATTTTATCAGGGCCTCTATTTACTGACCCCCAGCAAGCTATAAATGGGTTATTTTAAACCATTAATTCACTCAAGTGGATTACGTTTCATATGTATTCATTTATAAAACTCTTGACATAAGCCTTTACTTGAGAGACAGAAAGACAGATGCACCAAGACCCACAGAGAGAAATGGTAAAAGGAAAAGACACTGCAGAGGAGTCAAAAGAAAGTTTCTACTATGGACAACAGGGCCACATGGCTGTGTGCGATTGCTCGAACAGGACTGAGTACTCAGCTCCAAGTCTCTTTGAAGAAAAGCATGAATGAAAATAAGTCCATTCACAGAGCTATTAGTTTAAGATGTTAATGGACATACCCTCAATGAAACAGCGCCTTCTTCAAATGCCTAGTAACCACACCTGTATGAGGGCCCTTGACCAATTCAGAAGGTAAGTGAGGTAAGTTCCATTTTCAAAGCATTAATAGACATTGCCATGAGACAGCAGCAGGGCATGTAGGTGAGTACACAAACTTTATAACAGATGACAAGGTGTTATGAGCTAAAAAAAAAAAAATAAAGAGCTAGAAATTCTAGGCTAGGCACAGTGGCGCCTGCCTATAATTCCAACATTGGGAAGGTAGAGGCAGAAAAAGCATTCAAGATCAGACTGGGGATTCATGGTAAAGCTCTGTCTCACAAAACACACACACATGCACACACACACACACACACACTAATGATTCCCTAAATCCCTTTGCTTCATTGGATCTGCCATAGCAGGAGACATGAGAACAAAACCATCCACCCTCTTTGCTTGCCAATCTTGAATACTCTGTTTTCTAATGAAAAACAGATATTTCATTAAAACAAAACCACAACAGTACTTATTGTTCTACAAAAGGGAAGACTGACTCCACAGTGACTGCACGGTGCTTGGGTGGCCAAAGGGGTGTCCTGAGAACACCAAACATCGTTCAGGCATCATAAAGTTCAGTCTTGACAGGAGTCTTTGAAGTAGGAAAATTTCAAACGAGTGTCTACCGGTCCTGACAAGAACAGACAGGCTCCAGAGCAAAGGCTTTCAGCATGGCCATTTCCTGACAAGAACTTTTCATGTTTTAGATCAACTAAAAGATAAAGAAGTATTTCCGGCAATCATTTCTCTCTCTTCAGCAAAGAAATCGGGTACCAGCCCACATGTAATTTGATCAGTCAATATGATGTGCCTGTCATATGGCAAACACTGTACAGTAGTAAGCAAATACTTTTGCCTTGTCAATATATTACCTTTGGCAAGGGACCCCCTAGTCACAGGGAAGGCAATTAGAGTCAGGTCATCCTCTATGCAGAAACAAATGCTGTGTGTCCAGAGAGCCCATTGCATGCATTATGGCCTGATTGAGGAACTTCCGGGAGAACACATCAAATTATTTATTTATTCACTTATTTATTTACTTACTTTTGAGACAGGATCTCATACATTTCAGGAAGGGTTTGAACTTGCTGTGTGGGCAAGGATGATCCTGATTCCCTAACCTTCCTGCCTCCAGCATTCCAGGGCTGAGATTGTAGGTTCCAGGGCTGAGATTGTAGGTTCGTGCCACTATACCCAGATTACACAGTACTGGGATTGGATGCAGGGCTTTGTGTAGACTAAGCAAACACTCCAGCGAGTGAGTTACATTCCAGCCTAGAATGCATCATTATATTAAAAAAATAAAAGTAAACCCACTCCCATATAAGGGTGAGGAAAATGATTTCTACAATTACAGGTCTTCTGAATTCAAAAAAAGATTGGTACATAAAAATAAGCCACTTCTTTTACCTGCAATAAGAAACTAAAGATGATGTTGTGTGACTCTTCAATTTTTATCTAACTGCATGATATTTTCTCACCTTGCACATCGGAACAAACATATACACACAGTTCTCTCTCTCTATTTCTTCCTTAAGTACATTTTTGAGTCCTTCTTCACCCACTTGCCTTCCACTAGATTATAAATTCTCAGGAACAGGAAATGTGTGTTTTATTTTTAATATCTGGCGTGACTGCAAATCTTAGGAGGCAAAGCAATTTTCAAAGACTCGCTAAACTCCAGCACCAGCTGCCTTGTCCTCCGGCTATATGACATCGAACACGCTGGTTTGGGCTCTTGTTTGTTTTGTTTTTTTAACTCTTTAAGTTTCAGTGTTCTCACCTACATGTGACTGTTGAATCGACAACTCTAATAATGACAAGGCCCGATATCTCTTGACCACATACACTGTGCCTGCTGCTTTGCGTCTGTTTGTCCTGATGAGGAGTCTGTGTGTCAGCAGGTGAAGTTACTTGGTAAACTCACACAGGTACTAAAGGACCGAAACAGAACTGTGTAACTCCAAAGCAAGCACTCTTCCACTGAGCACAACTAACATCTTCTCTCTGGTACTACATTTCCCTCCAAGCCCTGACTCCTCCGCAAACAGAGCATAAATGGCAAGCAGCCAGAGTAGGGGATGCCAGCATTGGAGGTCAGAAGTCAACTCTTCGCATAAGAAACTTGGCTTTTCCCAGATGGAGGCTGGAGTGTACTCATCTGCTTTGAATCCCCTTACAACCAGTCTGCTCTGTCTTGATCCACCAAGGGATCTAAGGCTGGCCAAATAAAGCCAACTCAGTTTGTGTGTGCATGCTCGTGTGTGTGTGTGTGTGTGTGTGTGTGTGTGTGTGTGTTATATGTGTGTGTATGCATTTAGGAGATTATGGAGGAGACAAATAATTTCCTTTCATACACTTAAATTTTAATAAACATTTGGAGATGCAGTCATGGCCCACAAACACATGCAAATGTAATAGGCTTACAGGCACACACACACACACACACACACACACACACACACACATATTTATTGCCACAGAGGGTTGTAATAAGAGTTGTGGGAAAGCACTTTTGACTTCTTAATTTATTTTCCCTATTATGGAAAAAATCTGAAACAAAAATCAAAACAAATGTTCCAGCACATTGTAGTCATCCGTTCTTGTGCCACAAGAACAGAACAACTGTTTGTCATCAAAATGCACTGGAAAATACAGGCATGTGCTAACGTGGGAGAGTTTCTTCTGTGGCCGTACTCTGCTTCTCTGCCAAGTTTAGATCCCAAAGGGAGTATCCCTAGGTCTCGGTGACCTCCAAGTCAAAGATGGGGGATGCTTGAGAAATTAGGTTGACCACTTCCTTTTGGCAAAGTGGACAACTTGATGACCCTAAGTTTTTGTTTGCTTGTTTGTTTCCTAAGATTTTTTTTTCCAGTCTGCTAAAAATCAAATGCAGTCTCTGTAGAAGAATACTCCTTGTTTATCTGGAGCAATATGCCTCTGGCATCAGCAACTGAAGTGAACTTGGGCACAAACTAGAAGTAAGGATAGTAGAGGTACTGATGAGGCCAGGAATCAGACAGTAAGAACCCAGCTGTGAGTGGCTGTGCTTGCTGGGGACAGAGAGAGCTATGCATGCAAACCGGGGGGTAAATAGTTTTGAAAGTCAATCTTAGCTTCCCAACGAGAGACCATCATGTTTGGTAGAAAGAAAGCATAATCCACTGCCCGTGACGTCCATCTGGACTTTTCAGCCAGGACGAGAGAAACTTTTAGGACATTTACAAACAGATTTTCTTGTTGGCAGGTCCACTACCAAGTTTTTGAACATGTGGGTGGTCCACTTCTGCTTGATTCTGGAGCTCAGAAAATGAAATGTATTCAGAGAGACCTGCTCTCTCTTTCAAGAAAGACATGATTAGCATAGAAAACGGTGTGAATCTTAAAAGACTAAGGTGCGCTTTAGTTGAAGGGAACATGTCTAGTGTCCTGTTCAAAGCCTCGTGTTTGGCCCTCAGCAGCACAAGAAGAAAAGGATGTGGACTTAATGAGCGGCTAAAATGGAATTAAAAGTCAAGTTCTGCTGTCTGCTATCTACCTAAACTCAGGAAATGTCAATGGCTTCTAGAATTTTGTCCCCCCATAAAACAAAGTGGTTAAGTGATTATCTTTCCCAGAGCAATTGAGAAGCCTAAGCCAGTAGTGTATGTAAAGGACTGACCTAAAGCAGGGCCATCAGAGGTATTTGGTGAAAAAAAGGCCCTAAAAAAGGTCTTTTGTGAAACTCCTTATTAATAAAACAGAATTTAAATAAAACTAATTCCACATCAAATATCATTCTCAATGGTGAGCGACTAAAAATTTTTCCTGTAAGACTGGAAACTAGGCAAAGGATTTACTTCTCCCACATGTAGTCAACATATTTGTATTTGTAGAAACTCCTGTCTACAGGATTATAACTCAGCAGAAACATTATCTAGAAAGCAGGCCAATGAAAATCATTGGTAGAAAGAATAGTTTATATCAAAGTTATGAATCCCCAATTCATTGTGTTAATAAAATGTGGATGAATGTTTCATCATTGATTTTTAAATTCCATACAGAAAAATATGCACTATTACTGTCTGTACTCAGGTGAAGACCAAGGTACTGCTTCCTATCCCGTTGGTGTTCGTCTTAAGATAAATTAGTTAGACAATCAAGAAAAGTGGGTTTCTACCATTACCCACCTCTACCACACAAAACAGCTGAGCTACACCTGGTACGCTATAGGCATAACCATGCTTCTCTTAGGAACTTCCACTTGAAATCATATCAGTTCATTCCAGATACTGAATAAAGACTTTCCTGGCTAATTCCTGGGCTAATAGCTACAATGGGGAAACACACAAAGAAAGTTCATTTGTTTGTGCTTCAATTTTCAAAGTTAATGGTTTATTTAACTAGCAGGTTATTTCTTGATTACAAGCCACTTAATAGGCCAAGGTTGTGTTTGCACTTCATAAATTGAATTTCACAAAGCCTGCATTTCAAAACAATATGTCAAGTTCAACACCTTCTTTTACAAACCCTTCTAATCAAGGCATAAGAACTAATCTTTTATTTGTAAATAAACCCCGCAATCAGCTTTCAGACAAGAAGAACAACTTTGCATATCTTCCCCCTGCAAATGTTTGCTTAAGGTACGAAGAATGTGCGGAGAAGCAAGATAGGAAAGTGATTAAAACAAAGTTCCCTGTTCACAGGGCTGGAATCTAAAGGAAAAGGTCAACAAAGACAAATTGACTGCAATTACTTACTACCAACATCTTCACAGCAAAGCCACGAAGACTGCTTAGACCTCAAATGCATCTTGTGGCTTTCGCCAGCCTTGAGGAAGCACAGCAGCCTACCTGGTGTGCTTGTGATCATTTCTCATACCTTGATTCCCATCCCCCTGAGTGCTGCCACACTTCAGAGTGATGATTAAGATGGATTATTGCTTGAAATTCCAATTTGATGTCCAGCCTAGGTCTTTTTGGAGCTTTCTGGTTTCATATGGATGGGTAGGCTTGGCCCCGATCTAAGTTCCAAGACACCCCAGTCCCACTGAAAGGTGTTCTGTGAGCTTCAGTCCTTAAGAGAAATTCTGATATTTCCAGTGTATAGAGTGAACAGATATGTGAAAATACAGTTCTGGGGGATTCAAAAGAGACCGCTGCCAATTGCGCGCAGCCATCACCAGTAAGTTTAATTCTCTCAAGACTCAGCAAGTACTTATTGCATTTCTAACACATTCTAAGCTGTGTGCTAAATTCTGAAAATGGAACAATAATACAAATAAAGACAAGGGTCCTATTCCCTGAATATACCAGCCTTGCAGATTTCAAATATTAAAGGAGTGATTATATACGTATTTTGTTACCAGAAAGAAAACATAGCTATAATGAACTGTGAAACATGTGAATTTAATTTACACTGGGGAAAATATGGATTAGACAGAAAGTTCTATCAAAAGAAATAGAATCTAGGAAGAATATGAGGCGTGAATATCAATTTAGGCAACTAGAGAAGAGGAATACAAACAAGAAACCGCAAAGGCAGGACAAGGGGATGTGACTAATTTTGGAGAAATATAGAAATTCTACCATTGATAGAGGTTGGGGTCATGAGTGGGAGAAGTGTGCTAGGTGAGCCTGAAAAGGGATATTGACAGCTTAGGTTATTTGATTGGATCTTGAATGACATATGCAGTTTTATTCATATGATAAGGAGGGAAGATTGTTTCCAAATAAGAGAGTTGTGAGGACAAAGGTGTGTGTGCATGTGAGATTTCATGTCATGTTTGGGAATCAGATTCTGCTGTCAGTGCAATACTTACTGCAGTTGGTAACCGAGACTGCCAATCAGGCAGACAATCACAAAAGGTCTAAATATACTTATCCTGAAGTTAGAGTTTGGGGTAATAGGAAAAATGTCATCCACTAGGAACTTCACAAGTGAATTTGTACTTCCAGCGGTTGGCCAGTGACAGGACAGTGTGTGGCTTCAGGCCCAGTTAGAAGTCTGCTGTAAGACTTAGGAGAAAGATGATGAGGGCTGGACCCAGAGTGGTAGCAGCAGCAGCCAAGGAGAGAAAAAGAGTCTGAGAACCCTGTAGGAATTAGCGTATTTACACCCCCAATGACTCACCCTTGAATTGCCAGAGATGAGATAAGAAATCAGAGACACTCTTGTCTCATACACAAGTAACTGAGTTGATACTGTTGCCTTTCATCGGAGGAACATATACTGAAAGACAAGAGATTGGGCATTTACAAATGGAACACGTTCTATGTAGGCTGTATAAGGCCATGTTTTTAATGTTGTCTATTTGGGACACTTTTGATTTGGGGAATAATGGACGATGGGTTGTGATGCATGGGAGCCCAGGGGAAAAGTCTTTCAAGAGAAAGTTGCAATCAGGAAGAAAAGAAATTTCTTAAGAATAAAACTCTCCCCTCTCTGTGTCTGTGTCTGTCTGTCTGTCTGTCTGTATTGCCATCTGTGTGCAGGTGCACACAGGGATCAGAACAGTATGTAATATAGGTGTGTGAGTTGCCTTCTGCATGTTCTGATAACTGACCTTGGGTCCTCCAAACCACTGAGCTATCACTACAGGCCAGAAAGCCATGCTTTCCTTAGCAGGAGGAAGGGGAAGATTGGAAGATATAAGATGTAGGGCTGGAGAGATGGCTCAGAGGTTAAGAGCACTGGCTGTTCTTCCAGAGGTCCTGAGTTCAATTCTCAACAACCACATGGTGGCTCACAACCATCTGATCTGGTGCCCTCTTCTGGCCTGCAGGGATACATGCAGGCAGAACACTGAATACATAATAAATAGATAGATAGATAGATAGATAGATAGATAGATAGATAGATAGATAGATAGATAGATAGATAAGATGAGATGTATTAGAGGTGAGAAGAAAAGACCCTTTCTGTTACAAATGTGTGATCCTATTGGTCAAAATGGGAAATCGAGTAAGACAAAAAAGAATAGAATTTGACAGCTGGTGGGGGAGACTCAGGGGGTCTTTTCCAGGTGTTCTTCAGAGCACAGTGGCTGATGTCTAAGCAAAGCGATAAAGCCATGCTGAAACCAGGACTGGACTGGAGGGAAGGAAGCTGTGAGTGAAGGTGGTGGACTCAGCTTCAGGACTGAAAAATAGAGTTTACCTGTCTGTCCCCTTGGGAGGGAACCATGACTCAAGATTGGGAGGTCAGTCCCTGAGCTGAGATCAGGAAATTACCAGTGTAGGCACCATTCAGGACTTCTCGACAGGAGTCCCTACCCTTGAAACATATGAGAGATTAAATGCAAGGGCTGATGGAATGTGGTGGTGAGGGAAGGTACGGCAGATGGTGGATAAAATCAGGCATCTCCAGAGGCAGAGCTGGCAGATGGGTGCAGGGGTGAAGCTTGACAAGTGATTGCAAGGTCAGGGAGACACCTCCAAAACTGCCTGTGGTCTTGATAGGAAGCACACGCTTCGCTTGAGAAGCCACAAGAACAATGGTGCAGTTCAGGAGGACAACTGATTTTATTTTAAGAGATGTTGAAAGTGTTTCAAAATTTACATATAATGGAGCAGAGGTCCAAAAGACACCACAGGAAATGTTTAGATAGAGGCCAGAATTTAAAAAAAAAAAAGTGAATCCAAGAGGGAGGAAGCATGCAGTAGCAGAGAGGGGAGAAAGAAAATGCTATCTTAACCAGAGCAAAGAAAAAAGAGGGGGAAGGCCGGGAAAGGTGTATAGATAGAAATAGCTTCAATTCACGCATTCAGATGGGAATCTGCCTGCCACAAACTGTTTCATTGCTGGGAACTTATGAACTGTCTAGATGTGAAGCTGGTGGCCTCATTTCTGAATTTCCCCTCTCTCAGCCTGTACCTCCGTGAGCCAGAGAAGCAATTCACAGCTTTGCAAAGTGTTTGTCCTTGCACAAGAAGAAGCCTGTGTCCATTCACCAGCAAAGCACAGCCTTCTGGATGTAATTCATGAATCTATGTGGACGCAGCTCTGCACAACCCAGACTTCGGTTCTCCTTCATACACAAGTGTGTGTCTATGTTCAGCCTTACCCAGATGTGAGTTTTCAGAGGCAATTTGAATGGCGAAATTACTATAAAAATTATAGATGAGATGCACACAGTTTCAAGATTTTGGCCAACAAACACAAGTGAACCCGCATTATCCCTTCTCTTTGTTTAACTGAAATGAAAAGTATTTTGACATTTCAGTGAGCTATCTCATTTTTCAAAAATTTAAACTAAGTATTCTTTCTTACTGTGTCAACACTGGGTAGGTTCTGTTTCTCTTTCTGATTTCATTAGCTGCCAGAGCATAAAGAAAAAAAAACCTTTCATTTCCCCCTCAAGCCACCCACTTGGTATCTTTTAAGCTTCAGTACTCCATACACAGATCACTCCCTCAGCGTGGCTGTCTCAGTATGGAACACAGAGGGAGGCTTAGAACCCCACTTTCCGAAGGGAGAATCAGAGCAGATGGCTACACAGTGAATTCTCTGCATCTTCTCAGAAGATGATTTGGCTCAACCATTTTGCTGTCTGGAAGCCCAATGTAGTCAAAGAATGTCTAACATGTCAGAACCTTCTGGAATTTGTTTCGGAGGTCCAGAAAGAAACAGCACATGGGAAGTAAATGTGGATAAGTGGTGCTTCATGATTGTCATCATTTGCAAGCCTGGCCTGCTTAATCCTTCCCTAATGAAGTATGAAATGGGAGCCATTCCATCCCTTGTTATCAGCACAGCAATTGCCCTGGGTAGCATCTTAGTTGGTACCCAAGACCTTCATACCAAACCAGTGGAGACTTCATGAAGCTGTCAGAGTTGGAATTGAATGAGATAATAAGTGGGAAAGAAAGGCCACTATCTAGATCTACCTTAGGGTTCCTTGCAGTTACCTCAGAGACAGGATTTTATCACATTGTGAATGGTCTTCTGCCCTGTTGAGACTGTCATGATGCCTGACATTATCACACGGGAAAGGCACCACAGTCCCCTAGCTTAAAAGCAAATGAGTTATCCTTACAAGCTTAGAAGGATGACGAGACCTTCAAGTTGTATAGAATCTTATTATTGAAGTGGAAGAGATACGGGCTACGAGGGCAGACAAGGCCTTGGATGGCACTCAGGAGTGCAAGGTGGATTTATGATAAAAGCACACAGGAGTGATCCCCACTTCCTAGCTATAAGGTTTTAGGCTTATTACTTAACCTCTCTGATCCTTTACTATCTTGCTCTGTAACAAAAATAAGGTTACATAAGCAATGGGAATTTTTAAACATTAAAGAATATAAAATAATACATATAAAGAAAGCATTCAGAAAATTTGTATTTTGTTCAGTACATCTGGTTTTGTTCACCTCTCCCTCTCCAAGAAGACAATGAAGGAATGAAACTTAGAGAGTGGTTTTGGAAGAAAAAGAGGGATAGACACTGAGAAAAGGACCACTGAATATATTGAGTCGAAAAAGAACATTTCAGTAGGGTAACTAGCTATTGCACACAGTGCTAGAGATGGAAGGTGAGTATCCAATAGTTACGAGACTCGGAGTTACAGGGACAAGCAATTAAGATATGAGTTCTAACTTGGCTTGTCTTTAGCTAGGTAGTAGGGGGCGATAATCTTCGCCCTGGGGAACCATGCCTTATTGCTCATCTACCATGGATAAATATTATGATAAGAGTACTCATGCCATAGGTGGGATGGCCAAATACTTTTATCCTTTAAACAAGAACGCTTTTGAAACTGCAAGTGGGCACTAGTGATAATTATATTGTTCCAACAGGAGTGAACAAGGGCTCTCTTAGGCAAAACCAAATGCCCTGTTTGTGGGGCATTTACAGTGTGCTCTGATTAATGCTTGCTAGCCTGCAAACACTCGACAAATATTGTGAATACTATTTCTAGCGATTTTTTCCCCTTGATCAGTTCTGTTTCCTCATTAAGTGTCTCCATGTGAAGTTATTATAAAGACTCAAGAGAGTGATACTTCAGATGTACCTTCTATGGTGCCTGATTCAGAGGAAACTGCTTACTAAGATTAATGGTTACCGAGTCCATGATTGGGTACAAGATGAAAGAAATAGATGAACTGCAAAATTTCTGAAATTACTCCTTCTTGGTCATTATTGAGTTAATAAGTCACATATTTTGTTATTTGTTATCCTTGTCATTAAAAGAAGCCTTCAGCCCCAGGCATGGGTGGAGCAAGCCTATAACTTCAGCCGCCAGTAAGAGTCAAGTATTAGAATCAAAGGTCCAAAGCCTACCTGAACTAATGAGTGAATTCAAGATCAACAGAGGCAACTTAGTAAGAGCAAAATGAGAAGTAAATAAAAGGCTATGATTCAGTCATATTCAATCTTTCTATGATTCAGTCAAAGAAATCTTGCCAAGCATGATCAAGACCCTACATTTAACCCCCAGCAATCGCAAGTTTCCAGGGGAATTCAGACAGAGCAAACTTTAACTTCGAGTTTATGGTGGTATACATAATGTAATAAAAGAAGCACTGATTTTGAAATTTAAAAATTTCAAGTCATTGTTGCCAAGCCAGATTCACAGTTATTAGCTGCATGCTGTTGACAGGATCATTTTGAGGGTGTGTTTTAATCTAAACACACCTCAGTTTATTTGTCTGTGAAATGAGGTCTTCCACTCTTTCAGGCTTACTCGGCGCACCCTGTGATAACACAGGTATAGAGAAACTATGGAGAGTGTGGCAATTTGAGAGGCTATTCCCAGTAATGATACCTTTTATTTTGATTCTATCCTGGCTAACGAAGCACTTCCCAATCTTGTGTTGTGCCTTCCAAAAACAAATAAGCAATAAGGAAAATGTTACCTTCTTCACCCACAGCCCCACAGGATGCTCCCATTCCACTTCCCTTCAGTTTTGTCCCTTATCCAGTTACTACATTTCTCTCAGAGGGAGCAGCGCCCCATGCTTCAGAGCATCTCCCTGCTATCATGTCTATTTACTCAAAATACTCCATTTCCCCTACATTCCTATTTCATTTGACCCACGAGACTAGACCATCACCTTAACCAGAAATTCATTCCCACTTTTAGGAGGGTCAATTAAATGGTTCCTCTTGGCACAAACATTGACATATTTAAAATTCACACTTCAATTAAAATTAGGTCTGGGTTAAGTTTGCTCTAGGTTCTGAAAACACCGTTTCCCAGTTTGCACCATTAATCAGGCCATTTCTTTCATACTTCCTTGCTTACATGGAACACACACACACACACACACACACACACACACACACACACACACACCTGTGCCTTAGAAGACTCAGTCAGTAAAGCAGCCAGCTGGATGGTAAGAGCTTTTTATAAGTAGTTTATTATTAATAGAGTTTTTTATTAGGTGAATGATATAAATATATTCAAAACCTTGTTCTCGCTCAGTGTTGCTTGAACTTTGGGAGCACTACCCTCCAGAAACTTCTATCTCCAAAAATATGCTACCATTATAATTCATAAGGGTAGCAAAATTACAGCTATGAAGTAGCATCAAAATAACTTTATGGTTGGAGGTCGGTCACCAAACCTCAAGGGACTTTATTAAAGGGTTGCAAAGTTAGGACGGTTGAGAAGCACTGTTCTAGGCCCTGTTCTCCACTATTCTCTTCCCCTACATTGTCTTCTCAATTTTTATCCAACAAGAAAAAGACCTGTGATAAGATCCCAGCTCCCCACACCGTACTGTGATGCTCCAACACACTCCCCAAGGGTGCCAGGTCTTAGGGCTGTAATTTTAGCAGCTTATCAGGATGAGATGAGGCAAAGAGCTGTACATACATTTCGCTCAATTCACAATTTCTCTTGAAAAGTGTCAACACTCTTATATTGGGGTACTAGAGTTTAAGGCTCCACTTCCTGTGCTTTTGTACCAAGATACTCTGAAACAGATACACAAATTCTTTGAAATGTCAAGTCTGGACTTAACTGTTCTAATCTCATTGACCAGACACATAACAGGAAAAGGGTATCAGCATTTTAGCACCACAAACAAGGGCAGAGACTCTCACACTTGAAACCCAAGCCAGCATGACACTTCTGATGAGGGGACACTGAAAAAAAAAGTAAGGGAAAGGGAATAAAGCAATCTCCTTAGAGTTCACAGAAAGTAAAGATTCAAGAAATTATGGGATTTTCTTAGTTACCTACTAATGTCCCTGTAGATATAAAACCTAGTGCCCCAGCACACCATATTGTTTGTTTGAATTGAGACATATAATTCTTGTCAGCTTTTTTTTTATATATCAGTGACAACAGTTGTTGAAAGATGTGCGTTATTCACACTTCTGAGGAATGTTGTCATCTGGCCACCTAGCAATGAAAGAAGTTCTTCCTTTATGCAAATGAACATCAACCGTCCTTATTCCTACTATGAATGCTAAGTGCGTCCTTTGAAATAAAAAGTAGCTGATGGAACCCAGATCTCAAGATTTCAGTAATGTACAGAAAAACAACAAACAGTATTTTTTTTTCTCAACTGAAATTCAGTCTATAGACAGCAACCACAAGATGGATTCGTTTTATGTAATTCAAACCCATATAAAATGCTGCATATGATTTCCAACATCTGTATCTGTATCAGAGGGAGCCAAGGGATGAGTGGATCCACAGAGCTTACTAGCCAACCACTCTAGCCAATTGATGAGCAGGGTTCATTGGGAGATAATTTTAAAAATATAGGAAACACTAGGAACAACAGGTAGGACACTGTCCACAATTCACAAAACCCTTTTAGTCCTTCCTAACAATCCCATACTGCACATAATGCCCCAACCCACCCCTATTCCCCCACCTGGGGTTCCATATCTTGATCTATAACTTCTGCTAAAGACTTCTGCTTTAGCAGAGGCACCCAGGTAAGACACTACCCCACTGCCTACTAACACTCCTTAAAATCCACCCACAAACTCCAGATTGCACCTCTTCCATTGTGCTCTATACTAGGGTCCATAGCCCCAGTAGTCTTATGGGAGGCCATGTTGTGTTGACTGAGATCTCTGTTCTGCCTGGTCCCACAGCCATTCAATTCCAAAGAAACACACAAAGACCTACATTAATTATAAACTGACTGGCCTATTAGCTCAGGCTTCTTATTAACTAAGTTTTACATCTTAAATTAACCCATAATTCTTGTCTGTGTTAGTCACGTGGCTTGGTATCTTTTATCAGTGAGGCATTCTCATATTGCTTCCACTGTGTCTGGGTGACGATTACAAATGGACCTAAGAAGCAAACTATCCTAACATCTAACAAAATAGACTTCCAATCAAAATTAATCAAAAGAGATAGAGAAGGGCATTTCAAATTCATCAAAGGAAAAGTTCACCAAAATTATGCCTCAATTCTGAACTTCTATGCCCCAAAATGTAAGGGCACCCACACTTGTAAAAGAACCATTACTGAAGCTTAAATCACACATAGAACCCCACACAATAATAGTGGGAGACTTTAACACCCCATTCCCACCAATGGACAGATCATTCAGACAGAACCTAAACAGAGAAATAACATAGCTTACAGACCTTATAACTCAAATGGACCCAACAGATATCTACAGAAATTTTATCCAAATGAAAGAACACATCTTCTTCTCAGACTGGCATGGAACCTTCTCTAAAACTAAGCATATATTCTGTCACAAAGAAAATCTCAACAGACACAAAAAACAAATTGAAATAATTTTCTGTGTCTTATCAGATCACCATGTATTAAAGCTGAATTTCAACAACAGAAACAACAGAACCCTACAAGCTCATGGTAACTAAACAATCTCTACTGAATTACCACTTGGTGAAAGAAGAAATAAGAAAGAAGTTTAAGACTTCCTAGAATTCAACCAAAATGAATGAATAATATACCTAAACTTATTGGACAAAATGAAAGTGGTGCTGAGAGAAAAATTCATAGCAGTAAGCACCTTCATAAAGAATTTAGAGAGATCTCATACTAGCAATTTGACAGCACACTTGAAGGCTCTAGAACAAAAGAAGCAGACATACCTAAAAGGAATAGATATCAGTAAATAGTCAAACCAAAGAATGAAATTAATAAAATAGAAACAAAGAATAATATAAAGAATCAGTGAAACAAAGAGTTGGTTCTTTGAGAAAATCAATAAAATAGATAAAGCCATATCCAAACTAACTAAAGGTAAAGAGAAACAATATCCTAGTCAACAAAATTAGAAGCGAAAATGGGGACATAATAACAGACTCCAAGGTAATACAGAGAATTAGGTTATACTTCAAAAACCTGTACTCCTCCAAATTAAAACATCTAAAAGAAATAGACAAATCTCTTGATAGAGACCACTTAACAAATTTAAATCAAGGTCAGATAAACTATTTAAATAGACTGATAATCCCTAAGGAAATAGAAGCAGTCATTAAAAGTTTCTGTACCAAAAAACCCAGGTACAGACAGTATTAATGTAGAATTGAACCAGATTTTAAAAGAAGAGCGAATACCAATACTTTTCAAATTATCCCACAAGATAAAAACAGAAGGAACATTGCCAAATTCTTTTCATGAGGCCACAGTCACCCTGTTACCGACATCATATAAAAATTCAACAAAGAAACAGAATTATAGACCAGTTTCACTCATGAACACTGATGCAAAAATACTGAATAAAGGACTGGCAAACTAAATCCAACAACACATCAAAATGGTGATTCACAGTGACTAAGTAGTCTTCATACCAGAAATGCAAGGATGGTTCAACATATGAAAATCTGTTGATGTAATCCACCACATAAACAAACTAAATTAAACACACACACACACACACACACACACACACACACACACGTGATCTCTCAATAGGTACTGAAAAAACCCTTGACAAAATCCAACATTCCTTCAGGATAAAGGACTTGGAGAGGTCAGAGATACAAAGGACATAGCTAAACATCATAAAAGTAATATATGGAAAGCTGATTACCAACATCAAATTAAATTAAAAGAAACTCAAAGCAATTTCACAAAAATCATGAACAAAACCAGGTCATCCACTCTCTCCATACCTATTCAAGTACTATAGTACTTGAATTTCTAGCTGGAGCAATATGACAACTAAAGGAGATCAAGAGGATATAATAAATTGGAAAGGAAAGACATCAAACTATCATTATTCACAGATGATAAGATAATGTATATAAGTGACCCCAAAAATTTTACCAGGGAACTCCTACAGTTGGTAAACACCTTTAGTCAAGTGGCTGGATACAAGATAAACTCAAAAAATTAGTAATCCTCCTATGCACAAATGATAAACAGGCTGAGAAAAAAATCAGAGAATCAATATCCTTTACAAGGGCCTCAAATACTATAAAATATCTTGGTGTGACTCTAACCAAGCAAGTGAAAGAAGTTTAAGTTTTTGAACAAAGAAATTGAAGAAGGTATCAGAAGAGGGAAAGAACTTTCGTGGTCATGGGTCAGTAAGTTTAACATAGTAAAAATGGCCATCTTACCAAAAGCAATCTACAGATTGAAAGCAATCCCAATTAAAATCCCAAAAGATTTCTTTCTAGACCTTGAAAGAATAATACTCAACTTTATATAGAAACATGAAAAAAATTCATGATAGCTAAAACAATTCTGTATGATAAAAATATTTCTGGAGGCATCATCATCTGTGATTTCAAGCTGTACTGCAGAGCTATAGTAAAAACTTCATGGCATTGGCATAAAATCAAATAGGTGGATCAATGGCATTGAATTGAAGTCTCAGAAGTAAATCCACACACCTATGGACACCAGCTTTTCAACAAAGAAGCCAAAATTATACAATGGAAGAAAGAAAGCATCTTCAACAAATGGTAATGGCCTAACTGGATGTTGGTATGTAGAAGAATATAAATCAATCCATATCTATCACCCAGCCCCAAATCCAAGTCCAAGTGAATCAAAGACCTCAACATAAATCTAATTACACTGATTCTGACAGAAAGTGGGAAATAATCTCTAACACATTTGCACAGAAGAAAACTTCCTGAACAGAACACCAGTAACATAGGCACTAAGATTGACAATTAATAAATAGGACCTCATGAAATTGAAAAGTTTCTATAAGACAAACAATATCATCAGTGGAACAAAACAGCAGCCTACAGAATGGGAACATCTTTACTAACCCCATATTTGGCAGATTTCTGCTTTCCCAAATATATAAAGAACTCAAGAAACTAAACTAGATACCAGCAAACCAAATAATCCAATTAAAAAATGTACAGATCTAAACAGAGAATTCTCAACAGAAGAATCTTAAATGGCCAAGAAATACTTGTTCAACATCCTTAGTCATCAGGGAAATGCGAATCAAAATGACTCTGAGATTCCATCTTACACCTGTTAGAATGTCTAAGATCAAAACTACAAGTGACAGGTCATGCTGTAGAGGATGTGGAGCAAGAAGAACACTCCTCCATTGCTCATCAAAGTGCAAACTTATACAGCCAATTTTGAAATCAGTGTGGCAGTTCCTCAGAAAACTTGGAATCAATCTACAAGACCAAGTTATACTGCTCTTGGCATATACCCAAGAATGCTCAACCATACCACAAGGTTACTTGCTCAACTATGTTCATAGCAACTTTAATTGTAATAGCCAGAACCTGGAAACAACCTGGATGCCCCTCAAACAAGAAACTGATAAAGAACATGTGGTACATTTGCAAAAGACAGCATTACTCAACTATTAAAATCAGAGACACCAGTAAATTTGAAGGCAAATGGTGGAACAAGAAATCCTGAGTCAGGCAAGACAAACATGGTCTGTAGCCACTCATAAGTAGATATTAGTCATAGCATAAAGGATAACCATGCTCTAATCCACACTCCTAGAGAGACTAGGTAACAAGGAGGGTTCGTGGCAGGGGATATCTGGATCTCCCTGGGAAGGGGACATAGGATAGATTTTGTGAGTGGACTGAGACCTGGTGGGGATGGTAACATGAGCGATCAGGTTGGAGGGGGAGCAGAAAAGGATGGGGGGAGGGAGAGTACTGAAAGAAACTACTGGAAAGGGGGACATTTGGTGAACAGGTAAAAACCTTGCACAAGTGAATCTCCCAGGAATCTACAGGAAAGACCCCAGCTTAGACTCCTAACTATAAAAGACATGTAGCTTGAACTGACCATCTCCTGTGACCAATTGGTCCAAAAGTCATCAGAGAGGTGTCATCTAGCAACTGATGAAAACAGATGCAGAGCCACAACCAAACATCAGGCAGAATTCAGGGAATCCTGCAGAAGAAAATGTAGAAAGGATTGTAGGAGCCAGAGCGGTCAAGGGCACTACAAGAAAACTCACAGAATCTCCTAACCTGGGCTCACAGGGTCTCACAGCGACTGAACTAATAAACAAGGAAGCTTGCATGGGACTGGCCTAGGCACTCTGCATAGATGCTACAGTTCTGTCGTTTGCTCCTCTTGCAGCATTCCTAAGAGTGGGAACAGAAGCTGTCTCTGACTCTTTTACAGGCTTTTAGGACCCCACTCCTCATACTGGGTCACCTTGCCCAGCCTTAATACATAGCAGGTGCTTAGTCTTACTGTGATTTGCTATGCCATGTTTTGTTGATTTCATGAGACTTCACTTTCTCAAACAGAAAGAGGAATGGATGCGGGGGTGGGGAGAGTAGGGGAGAGAGACCTGGAGAAGAAGAGGGAGGGAAAATTGTGTCAGGGTTGTAAAATAAATAACTAAACAAATTTATTTTTTTAAAAAAAGATACAGTGAAGAGTGAATACACCCAAAGTCATCCATCACCAGGTCTCCACAAGCATATATATGAAAACACATTCAAATAAAGCTCATACAAAAAATGCAAAATGTTTACAATTTTATCACTGAAATGTAAAGGATGGAAATATAGGATTTCTAGATAAGAAGTTTATAAAATTTAATGTGAGGAATATATAACCAAGTAGAACAGAATTATTGATAAATGTACATAAATTGTAAAATATTAAAAGAAATTATACAATGAAACTAAAAGTGGATAATGTTGCCTATAAGTTTTCAACTGTGTCTTTATTCCTGCTTAAAATGATCAATGTTCTTTATGTAAATCAGAAATATTATAGGAAAGCCTGAACAAAAGTTAGAATACTTTTAAGTTTTTAATTTATTTTTTTAAACAATCGTTTCTCATTTTACATACCAATCCCAGTTTTCACTCCCTTCCTTCCTCTTTCTCCCCTCACCTCTCCCCACCTCACCCTATCCCCATGCACTTCTCTAGAAAGTCAGGCTGCCCATGGGGAGTCAAGAAAGTCTGACACATCACTTTGAGGCAGGACCAAGTCTCTCCCGCCTATATTTAGGCTGAGCAAGGTATCCCTCCAAAAAGAATGGGCTCCAAGGAGTCAGTTCAGGCACTAGGGATAAATCCTGGTTCCACTGCCAGTGGTCCCACAGACTGCCCAAGCCACATGCCAAACGGCAGCTTAAAGAAAGGGAAAAATCTTCATCAACCCCACATCAGACAGAGGACTGATCTCCAAAATTTATAAAGAACTCAAGAAATTAGACATCAAGATACTAAATAGTCCAATTAAAAATGGGGTACAGATCTAAAAAGAGAATTCTCAACAGAAGAATCTCAAATGGCAGAAAGATACTTAAGTAATTATTCGACATCTTTAGCTATCAGGGAATGACTTTGCGATATCATCTTACACCAGTCAGAATGCCTAAGATCACAAACACTGATGGTAGCTTATGCTGGAGAGGATGCAGAGTAACAGAACTCTCCTCCATTGCTGGTAGGAGTGCAAACTTGTACAGTCACTTTGGAAATCAATATGGCAGTTCCTCAGAAAATTGAAAATCAATCTACCTTAAGACCAAGCAATACCACTCTTGAGCATATATCTAAAAAATGAACATCCATACCATAAAGACATTTACTAAGCAATGTTCATAACAACATTATTCATAATAGAACCTGGAAAAAAACCTAGATGCCCCTCAACTGAAGAATTAATAAAGAAAATGTGATACATTTGCACAATGGAGTACTACGCAGAGGTTAAAAAAAATCTTGAAATTTGCATGCAAATGGATGAAACTAGAAAACACCATCCTGAGTGAGGTAACCCAAACTCAGAGAGAAAAACACAGTATATACTCATTCATAAGTAGATATTAGACTTAAAACAAAGGATAACCAGTCTGTAGTCCACAACCCCAGAGAAGCTAGGTCACAAGGATGGCTGATTTTAAGATTTTGTGTATCTCTTTCTTGCCCTTTGCATACAGACCTCTGAACATACAGACACATGAATATATGCATATGTATTACAAAATTACTCTTGCTGCTAATAAAACTATTGCAGTTATTGAGACTAGAAAAATAGTTCTAACAGCATATGAGAAAAAACAGATTTGGTTCTAAAATAATTTAAGAACAAAATGTAATAAGTGAACACATAGAAGAAGGAAATACAGACCTGTGAGATGGCTCAGTGGGTAAAGGCAATTGACATGCTAGCCTGGCAATCTGAGTTAATCCCCAGAACACACAGGGGAAGGGGGAGGAGAGACTGAATCAAGAAAGTTGTTCACTGACCTCCAGGCATGCGCCATAACAGTCATGCCCCCTCCCCGCACACAGGACAAGCACACATAGCCATCATAAGCACACAAGAATAAACAAATGAATAGATAAAATTTTATAAAAGGAAATGAAATGTTCTAACTTCTGAGGCAAGATTTAAAAAAAGCAAGTTATTCATTTTTTATCCTGACAACTTTTCATCTGGGAGAGAGAAGACCAAAGACATCAATATTTCCAGCTTACAAACCACTATATGAACTGTTTTTATTTGAATGTCATTACTAACCAATGGCTAAAAACATCCAGCTTATAAGACTGTACATCAGCATTTTCCTCAGAAAAGAATAAAAAAATATTTATTTCATCATCTGTAGTTCACAGTGAGAGTCATTTGATTTTCTGTAACATTTTTAATAACATGCATGTAGGCACGCTCAGAGCAACACACACACACATACACGTACTGGCTCACAACATGAATGCTTCTATGTCAGAAGAATGATAACAAGAAATGAAAACACAACTTAACTGAAGATGCTAGAGTAACAACAAGAACAATTCTCCTTTGCAACTTGTCAAATTTCTGCTCAGTGGGTAACATTCACATTCCTCAGAGCTCATCCCAGGCTGTCTTTAATTTTCCTTTTCTATGCCCTCCTTCTAGGCAATCTCAGGGTATTGATATTGAGATGGTTTGATGGTGGTTTTTCCAACAAAAGTCCTTGTTCTTGAGGCTTGGTCTCCATTGTGGCAATGTTGATGGATCCTTTAAGAGGTGAAGACTAACAGCAGGGAGCTAGGTCATTTAGGGTCTGACCCTGGAAGAAAACCAAGGTAGCTCTTCTAGGAAGATATTTAGTATCTAAGTGAGTGAGTTGTCTTAAAAGAGTAAGCCTGACCCATGGACCTCTCTGTCTCGTTTCTTTGTTTGTCATGTAGGCTCCTTCTTATACCTGTTCCCATCGTAATAGCTTCTGCTTTGTCTGGGTGTGAGCAGAGGGTCCCTCATCAAAAGCAGAACCCAAGGTACCCCAACCTTATAGTTTTAGTCTCTGAAACATAAAACTTTCATTTACAGTATCTAGCCTCAGAATTTTGTCATAGTAACACAGACAATACAAATGCCATGAAGTCACATGTTATGGTGATGTTCAGAGTTTTCTCCCCAGGCTTGGATCTACAGATCCACATCTGTCTCCCAGATGTTCCACCTGTTCTTTGAGGAAAAAAAAATCCCCAATCTGTAATGCTTATATACTCAGTGTTCTGCATCCACTGAGTGTCCAGCAAGCTTTACCTAAAAGGAAACCCACAGATCGCATTTCATCCGTTACTTCTTCCTCAGTCCTGTCGGAAGCCGGATACCTAAAAGTGGAGCCTGAGAAGCTGAGATGAGAGAGATTCTGCAAAATGCTCTTGGGAAGAGAGAAGAGAAGGGGGAAGAGTGGAAAGGAAGGGGATGAGCAAAGCTAGGGCCTGAGCTGGAGAACAGCTTCACTCTGGTCCCATAGGGAGCTCGAACCACAGACAGCACTGCTATGCCAACCGTTCCTAGGAGCCAGGAAGCCATCCTTTCTACTTCCATGCCAGTCAGCCTCCAGTGGGGAGCGTAGTATGATATGTTAAATGGAACAGCCTTCCCGAAAGAAGGTCGCTATGAGGACTTAGCGACTAATACTCCCATCATCTGGAAGTGGCTGCCTCTGCCAACCCAGGGGAATCTGGGCAAAGAATCAAGAGCCTGCCCAATGCTGTCTAATTAATCTTCAAAGGCTGATGATTAGCCTGCTAAACATGAGTTTAGTGTGACCACTAGTTTCCACCTCCAGTTGCCTTCTCCTGGCCCAGATGCTCATAAGCTCTCGCCACCTCTTATTTAAATAAACCCCTCCTTCTCTGGTATTGGTTCCATGTGCTATTTCTAGGCTTGCATTTAGTCAATACCTTCCAAGCCCTCCTGAGCCCTGCTGTATGTGCTGTTTCCTATCCCCTCATCCTACCAAGGGCTTTTACCAAACTCTCTGGTTTGGCTCAGTTCTTCTGCTGGAATGATTTTTTTCCCACTCTGGATGGTGATGTGTCTTTCAAATCCAAGTTTCAACGTTCTCTCCTCTTCATAGTTTTTTTTTTCCTGATTCAATTCCCCTTCCAAAAACTAGTTGTTCATAGTTGCATATTTATTGTGTTTTATCACACATTAATTATACAGAATAAAGAGCTTCATTATGACACAGTGATCTCATTAGCACTTTTTGTGTTCACCAATTATAGAAGAAGTTAGGCTCAGTCATCAATAACTACAGCACAGAGCACGGTTTCCACTTTCTGGTGTTGGTACAACATCTCCCTGCACCAAGGGCTGTGTCTCATTAATTTCTGTATCTGTGCCTGGTCCAGACAGGTGTTCTATAAATGACCAAACATACCTCTATAATTTAGAATAATAAGTAAGTATCAAGGCTTAACTTGAAGACTCTGCGAATAAAAACCCTGAACTGCATAAAGAAATTTAGGGACTAACACATCACAGCTCCCTTGCTCTCTCTAAATGCTATTCATCAAAATTCAAGCCTGGCCTAGCCTATTTCCTTTATTCAATCTTCTGTTGAACTATCTCTTTCCGACCTTCTAGAAAATTCCATGTTGATCTTATTTCATCTAATAAACCACATACTGTAGCAACTCCTAATTATTTTATATGTGGTTCTGTGAAAGCCATTGGCTTATGAATCTGTGCAATACACCACACACAGTGAAGAACACTGGATGGGAGTGAAAGAAATAGTTTTTGAATCAGCAATGGATTGATGGATTCTGTAGTGAAAATCTGGGCATGGAGTTTCTAGCACTTGGAAGAAGCATTTAAACCAAAAGATAATTTGCGCAGAAGGAATGCCATTGGCATCTATTACACCCCCTACCCAATGACATGAGTATATTCAATCCAGTTGACTACAGGCTCCCTGTGCTAGCTGATCAAGGAGAGAAGATGGAGCTGGCTTCCTTGTTGAGTGGCAGAGCTACCAACCCCAAAAGTACTGCTGTGACCACATGGCCTTTATTCAAAGGAAAGACACCAGGCAGTTCTTCTACAGTTTAAAGGGAGGGGGGGGATAATCCAGTAAACTTAGAAACAGCACTGCACCCAGGGATGTGAATTGATTTCTTCTCTTTCTCATCTGAGTCTGAATGCTGCAGGGCCAGCATGCAGTCCAGGATCAATAAGACACGAGTCCTCTATTACAGACAACATAAAACATATTTTTGAGGCAGGGTGGGAGACTGAAAGTCTGGTACTCACAGGATGGAAAGATTGATGGATTCTGTAGTGATGGCGCTGGTCCTTTTTTGGAAGGCCCATACCTTCCCTCTGTGCCATGAGTTCTTACTGCCCACTGTCTAAGGGCAAAACCTGAACTGGTCTAGTTAATAAGAAAGAGTTACTGGTCCAGGCTTGCTTTCTTCGGTACCTACACTATTTCTGGGATTCCAGCTTCTAAAACTGTCAAACAGGAATAGTAATATGGACTTCTAGGAGTGATTCATGACCAAAGTGTTAAATCCAGGTCCTGCTGGATGTCTGGCAATGTTTGAATATGTTAGCATGGGATCTTCTGCCTTCTGATCCTCAGCTATATTGGACCTGGATTGTTTCCGCCTATGTGGCTTTACCTTCATTAGAATTATATAGGATCTGGGATTTCAAAGACCTCTCAGCACGCAGTGATGGATTACGGTTTAAGTGTCCTCTTGTAACTTCAAGCATGTGTTTTTAACCTCCCTGGGTGTAATCTCAATGGCAGATAGGGACAACTAGAGGACCTCAGTTCCATGATCAAATAACAAACGTCCACTTGGTATCACAACCCTGTGTGCTGTGCTCAAGAAACATTTGTTGAATGCATGAAAATTGAGAAGTGTGTGTGTGCATGTGTGCGTGTGTGTATGTGTGTATGCATGTGTCTATATGGGTAAAGTTTTGATGGCCATAGAAGTCCATTACTGGGCTGGTAAGATAGCTCTGTTATTAAAGTACTTGCTGAAAAAGCCTGACTTTGATCTCAAGAACCCATATAACAAAATTCAGGCATGATGACACATGCTGATAACACCCTTCTGGAGAGATGGAAACATGTGGATCCTTAGCTCTCATTGGCCACAAAACCTAGTGTATTTGTTGAACTCCAAGTCATTAAGAAAGAGGCCAAGTATTACAAAAACAAGGTAGGTTGATCCTAAGGGATGATATTCAAAGTCATCACCTGGCTATCATTTTTTCTTGTATGCACACACTTTAAGCAATCTATCACCAATATGAAAACGTAAGGGCATGGTGTAAAGAATAGCATGGTTAGTTAGCACCATGCAACATCAAATCGCTGGATTTACAAAAGTTACATCTAACTAAATCTCACATCAGTTACAATCTCCAGTCAGTTCTGTTTCTACATGGCAGAAAATTAAAGGACTCCTGGGTACCACACTTACTTCTAGAACAAAGCTCTCAATTTATAGATGGGACAGAATAAAACAGAAGTAAAAAAAGATGACTTAATGTCACACCGTTCATTGTTAAAAGTCAGGACTTGGACCCATCTCTAGAACTCCAAGCCAGTAACTCTTAAGCATCAGCATAAAAATCTATTCACTGTAAGCCTGCAAAAGAGTTCTCAGCACACTGAGAAACGTGTGAATTTGGTCCCCCCCTAAATTAAATGTGGTTATAGCAATGATAAAAGCTTTGGGGAAAAAATAACCCAAGAATAGAAAGAAAAAAACTTATAGAGTATTCATTACATAAGCATCTAAACCCAATCACCATTAGCAAAGTGGTACGGTCCCTCCCACCTATGCATATTTTATACACGTGGATAGGTAATTGTGTACCTAGACGTTTGTAGATTAAATGATGCCACCACTTGTTTCTTTACATATTTTCGTTGTTGTGTTCTCCAGCATCATTTGACTTGGTACATAACTTGTTCCTTGTTCAGTGGGTTTGCCAGTTTGTATAAACAAGCTTTACTGTCAGACATTTAAGTTGTTTACTTAGATTTTTAAAAAGTTGTTTACAGTTATTTTAGTGTATATAAAAGCATAACAAATACTTTTATGTGAATTTGTGGTATAGAGATTATTCGTTTGCTTAGATGCTAAGAAACAGACTCTCTTCTTGGATTATTTTCTCCAATATCACCCTACAATATACTGGAGTGATCTTCAAAAAGTTATTTATATCCAATATAGTACAAAGAGTTGTGTGTCTATAATGAAAACGTGTACAAGACTTTTTTTGAGTGGAGGGAGTGGGAGGTGTCCGGAGCTAGTAAACAATTGCTGATGACATGTTTCTGGGACCACAAAGTGAAATGGATAAGCTTCAGTGCAGAGAAATGTTTTACAAGCACAATTGGAAAGGCTCTTCATACATTGCTTTCTCTATAGATGGAAATTTATGAAGTTATTGAACTTCTCTAAAGATTTTTTTTTGTCTCTTCAGTCACAAAACAAATGGATTGAAGAGGCATTTAGATAAAATATCAGTGGAGATGAAGCAGCAGCAATCCATCAGGCAGCTTGTAATTTGTGAGGAATGGGGGAGGGGAAGACAGCCTTTCCACCCACGTGTGATGGAGACTGAGGGGCACTGTCTCTAAGCCCTTGTGACCTTTCTCCTGCCCTACTTCATATTTAGGAAAGCTCTGGTCCCCGACTCCCACATCTGTGCTGCTCATCGGCTTCCCTGGAGCTCTCAACTCTCCCTGACCTCTCAGAACTTGGCTTCCAGAGCTCTCCTGCTGATTCATTAGCAGCACAGAGCTCTCGGAAATGAGACCCTAGAGAAGGAAGCCTGTCCACCTACTGTGGTGTATGGGCAGACAAACTGCCTTCTGTTGGGGCCCATCCTGCTTCTCCATGTGGTAGAAGAGGAGAGCTGAGAACAAGGTGGGGTTGGGGCTGGAGGTTCTGTCCACTTCTTTGTACTTAGATTGAGTATAGCAGACTATAGATTTTACCTATAAATAAACGTCAGCATGGTGGCCTCTCCTCTTATGTATATTCTATGTAAATAAAATACCATGATGCTTTCTGAGTACACCATGTGTGTTTCTTTTTTTCACTTTCAGGCTTGTTTGTCTTTTGCTTTTTGTTATGTTTTATTATTCCTTTTTAGTAAGTATAAATCATGCAAAATACTTATCTTTGTTACATTACAATTTTAGCCAAAGGTTTGTGGGAGATGCTCATATTCCCAAAGGCTAACACAGGAAGGGACTGAAGAATAATGTATTTAGTGGGGATGCTTATGTCAAATGAGTTGTAACTTTATGTTCAGGTTAAAGACTAAAGATTTATACAGTGGAAGCCGGGCAGTGGTGGCACACGCCTTTAATCCCAGCACTCGGGAGGCAGACACAAGCAGATCTCTTTGAGTTCGAGGCCAGCCTGGTCTATAAAGTGAGTTCCAGGACAGGCACCAAGCGACAGAGAAATCCTGCTGTGAAAAACAAAAAGCAAAAACAACAACAAGAAGATCTTTACAGTGGAAACACATGGAGTTCATAGCTCTTCAGAGGGCACGAAGAGAGTGTAAAACAAGCCTTGGCACCAATTTCATATAGACCTCTTTCATGTCTATCATGTGTGACGGGGAAAATGTCCCAGCTCTCAAAAGAGCCAGGCACGGGTCTTCTCAAGCTACCAGGGGGTATCCATCTCATACTAAGATGCTCAAAAGGACCTATATCCATCTCAAAGACTCGTGCAATCCCCGGTGACCTGCTACTACTCTCTCGTGGCACCCAGAGGACTTGTCAATGATACCCAAGAGTGACACCCAATGAGGTGGGATTTACACATGGCTGTCTCACAGTTGCTAGGAGATCATTTCACTGCATTTTTCTTAAGAAGTTATGTCATCTTAATCCATACTCTCAAGGAATTTTCAGAGTAGCCCTAGTCTCTCACAAATTTGCAGATCTCCAAATAGCAGGGACTCTCTTGTGTGCTGGTGGAACCTGCCCTTCAGGTTACCTGGGGTTCTGATTTGTCCTAACTTCTACTTGCAGTGCTGTTCTTTGCTAGCGTCCACTGTATTCAGAAGGGAAGGAAACCTTCCAGATCTTTGAAAACATTAAAGGAAACGGGAAATCAAAGGGCTCACATATGAGCGAGCGCTCAGGGCCAAGTACTCCACTGATCTAACTGAAGGAGGTCAGGAGCTGAAGAGAGAGGGCTCTGGGGAGATCTTCCCTAGATCCCAAACCTGAAACATGCCCAAAAAGGGAGGAAGAAGAGATTAAGAGACGTAAGGATAACTCACATGTGGAGAGAGGGAATGCTTACAGATAAAAAAAAAAAAAGCATTCTTTATACCCCTGTTCACTCACGTACTTGAAGGGTACTTTGTTAGACAAGTCAACTGAGGTCCAGAAGGACGTCAAGGTGCTTCCAGAACCACTGATCCCGAGGCTCATCTTCTTCCAAGAAGTCTGGTACTCTGACATGAGCCATAGAAAGTGCACTTGGCTGAAGGAGCATGGGCAGTAGCAGGACTGTCTTGGCTCAAAGCTTCAGAGGAAGCAACACAGTCAATACTCTTCTCAGGCAGGCATCAATCCCTACACTAATAGCTAGCACAGCCTCAAGTCTGGATAGTTTCACCCGATGGGGCTGTTTAGAAACCCCATGACCATGGTTTAACACAACTATTCATCAATAATTGTAAAGATCAAGACTGAAAATTGCACCAGGTACTTATTCTCAGTAATTGTCAGCCCTGCATTTTCTCTTATTTTTGGGGTCCCACTGCCATGCTTTCCAAGGATGGAACTAATTTGGGAAGAGTTCCCGAATCTTCCCAAAGGCCATATCTTGTTCCTATAAATGTAACAGCTAGCCCGTTAGGGTGGCCCTGGTTCTTCACAATGGTTAACTTTCATGCCTGATCCAAACCGCCACAGTGTTTCATTACTTCTCAGATCCCCATCCAGGGGTTACTCTGACTCAGGGTCATAGCCAGGCTCTCATTTGTCATTTATCTCTGGGTTTGGACGTGATATCTAAGCATATTGAAGTGTAACATGAAAGCCTCCAGTTAAGCTTCTCTCTTGCTGGCTCACACCTCCTGGCTCTTAGGTCCTGTAACCTACAGTTATAATTATGGGCGAAATATGAAAGGCTGAACACAAACATGTAGACACATTCAGGTGGCTCAATCTGTGTATGGTGAAATCATGGATGGATCAGAGCACTGAACTTGTGTCTAACACGAGTGAGGGTCCACCCACAGTTCATCACTGCCATGTCAGTACCGGTCTCCTGTGATTCTGAGAAAGAAATGCTACACTAACCAGGAAACAGTGGCAATTTGCATGCTAACACCTGACTCTAAGCTCTGAGGTCCTAGGGCAAGTGTGAGTGTTTCCTGATACATCTGCCCAATCTCTTAACACACACACACACACACACACACACACACACACACACTCCCTTTCTCTCTTTCTCCCTCTTAATAATGGGAAATGTGTTACTAAACAGAAGATTGCACTCACACACACAAAATGAGACAATGTCACTACATGTCCATCATATACACAGTCTAAAACACTGTATGGAGCTTGTGCTATAACCCTACTTCTGCTTCTGCAAACATAACCAACTGTGGGCTAAATGTATTTGGAAGAAAACTGTACCTATGATAAACATCTAGACTTCCCTCTGGTATTTATTCCATAAACAATGTAACAATTGTATTTTACAGAATTTACATTGTGCTGGGAATTATCAATAATTTAGAGGTAATTTAAAAGCTATGGGAAGATCTGGTAGACTATATACTAACACCAGGCAATCCCATCAAAGAACTAGAACATTTGAAGGCGTTGGTATTCACAACGGCTCTTGAAACCTTTCCTTTCTATACACCAAGAGCATTCTCTCCCTACCCCTCATATGTGGGCAAACATGTGCATGCATGTGTGCATGTTTCAGAAGGATATGGAAATCCAGAGAGGTCAAAATGGTAGAAGTGAGAACCAGGACTGTGAATATCCTATCTGGTTTCTGGATTCTCTGAATAGACAGCAGGGACAAAGCGAACCCTTTTTCTCTGAGGGTAGTGCTATCTAAACAGACCTTCCCATTTAACTCTGCCTTTCTAAACCTTGTATTGAGTATAACATGCTAAGCCCACTCTGGCCCTAGAGTAGATACCGTATATATGCATTTTTTTTAATTGAATAGCATCACAAGTCTTAAGAAATATCAAAAAGGGCAAAGGAATCCAAACCAGGCTCCCTACAACCACAGCAGGCCCTGATAAAGATCTCATTAATACGCTTTATGCTAATCCTCAGGAATTAGCAAATACAAGTCTATCCTGCTATGAAATTCCCCCTCCCTTGCTCCGGGGCTCAACAGAAAACTCAGAAGAAGAATGAAAGAAGCCGGGTTAAATGTTGCTTTGAATCCAAGCATTGGGTAGCATTTCTAATAAGCCCTCTCAGGCTTAATGGGGCTTTCTGAAGATTCCCCATTTCAAACTCCCCTATATGCCTTGCCATTTACTTCTTATAATTCCCGCTAGTAGATAATCAGGGTATCACATTTAAAGTCACTTGAGTTTGAGCGGCTTTTCCAGTGCCCTCTGCGTGCTTAAATGTTTCCTATCTCTCTGCCTGTGTTGCGCTGAGAACTCCCTGGTCCAGCACTGGTTGGCAAAGACTCAAATGTAAAGAGGCTCTGTGTGGAAAAACTCTTGTAAAGAAAATTCAAGCCCAGTCCCTAGGAGCACTCACTCACCCATCGACTACACAAGCCTAAGACTCCTGAGGAGCTGGACAGGGTAGTGTACGAGAGGTCAATGCCAGTGTCTTCGTGATGGGTCTCTGGCTTTCCTTGCACCCCTTCCGGGCTCAGCCTCTCTATCCCAGGTCAAGTCAGCTCTGAGCCATGCTCAGCGCATGTGGATTCTTCCTCTTTTCTTCTGTCTCTCCGTGCTGCTCACCTGCTTGCCCAGATTGTCTGTTCTGCTTCTTTCTCCTTTAGGCCACCTTACAGCAGCTTTTTCATCTCTGCTTCTGTTCTTCCATCTCCTTCCTAGACCTGAGGCAATATTCTTTTCATTTACTCTCATCCCTGTTGGCTGTGCCCATCTCTACTCCCTCAAAACAACATTTTATATTCAGAATCATCAGGGATAAAACCAACACACTAAGGACATTTGACCTTTAAAATCAGTTCAGAGAGAAGTCGGTTTTTTGTTTCTTTTTAACTTTCTCTCCCAGAAACTTAATGATGTATGGCTCACAGTTTTTATTTGCTCTTCCTTCCAGTATGTTCACCTATAAGACCCAGTAACGGGAAATCGCGAGAATTATTATTATTATTTTTTTAAAGATCTACTGGGGGAAAATTCAGCAAACCAGGCCAAAAGGCCTCCCTATGACACACATTTCTATAATACGTACCCAGCAGGACTCTCTTGGTTCTGTGTCCTGGCCTTGTCCCCCAAGGCTTTGCCCTGGATTGCTGGGCAGTACTTAAAGGCCATAAAGAGTGAGCTCTTTATGAGTTGAGAGGTTGAGGAATTTCATCAAAGAGCCAAGTGCAGCTGTGGAGCCAAACGACACAGCTCGCAGCTCTACTAAGTCAAGGGATTCCTTCCTCTGAGTCTCATCCTAGGGCGTTTCCTGGTCCAGCCCAAAGTAGCTGCACTGCTAAGCCTAGAGGATGCTTTCCATGGGTCTTTGACATGAAGAGAGAGGAGGGCTTCAGAGAGGATGGATGGGTTCAAGGAGGCAGTACAGCTCCATCTGTTATTCCTCCGCTACCAAGAGAAGGTATTTCCAGTAGTGGGAGGTTAGTTGTTCTAGTACTGTAACTTTATCAATTTACAACCAAGTCCTAGGACGTTTGAACATGTCACCTGTGGCCTCATGTATTTCAACAATGGATGCTGTTCTCATGTATTTCAACAATGGATGCTGTTCTCATGTATTATCTCAACAATGGATGCTGTTTGAAAGGTTGTGGAACACTTTGGAGGTGGAGCTTTGCTGGAGGAAATGGGTAACTGGGGACCAGCCTTGGGGTTTCACAGCCCATTCACATTTCCTGACTGGCCCCTGTTTAAAGAGAACAGCCGCATACTCTAACCAGTGTGGGACTGCCTGCTGACTTGAGATTTCCCTCAATGATGGCTGTATAACCTCAAACTGGAAACCAAAATGAACTCTTCCTGCCTGAAGTTGTCAGGTCATAGCAACAACAGCAACAAAAGCAAACGACATTCAGTTGGGTAAGTCTTTAATAACATTAGCTAAAGCTGATTTTCAAAGGTGAGATGAAAGCTATTACCTTCACTCTGTATTTTAAGGTCAGATCCATAATACTATCGTAGGTACCAACTTTCTTTTCTTTTTTATACATTTTTATTTTAAATTTTTTATGCATTTTACATACCAACCACAGTTCCCCTCCCTCCCTTCCTCCTGCCCCACCCACCTCCTCCTATCCCCCACATACAATCCTCAGAAAGGGTAAGGCCTTCTACGGGGAGTCAACAAAGCCTTGAGGCAAGGCCAAGCCCCTCTCTCTGTGACAAGGCTGAGTAAGGCATTCCACCATAAGAAATGGGCTCCAAAAAGCCAACTCCTGGTCCCATTGCCAGGGGGACCTACAAACAGACCAAACTTACACAACTATTACCTTTATGCAGAGGGTCTAGTTCATTCCCAAACAAACTCCCTGTTATGCCCAGTCCTTGGGGACCCAAAAAGACCCCAGGGAGACCGACTCATTGAAATGCAAAAGCAAGGTTTATTGTGTGCACAATACAAGCTGGCAGGGACTTCATCTAAGCCACTGGCACAACACTGGTAGGAGGAGGTAACCCCCCTTCTAAAGGGCATTATTTAAAGGCAAACACCAGAAAAGTAACATTAGCAGGGTGTGGGGTGATGGATTCAATCCTGACTGGCTCTTGTCTAGGGACTTTTCAGAAATTTTATTTTGGAAACCCCCCTGTTGTTTGTCAAGTGTTTGTCAAGTGTTTTTTTGTTTTGTTTTGTTTTGTTTTGTTTTTTTCACCTGACCCTCAGGTGGGGACATTCTTTAGTTATCTGCACTTTCCAGATAGCTACCCTGTTACTTTTGCCCTTAGCCATTTCTGAAAACTGGAATGTTTTACAGGAAATAGCTTACACAAGACACAAGATGGAGGTGAACAAAATGGAGGAACTTTGGTTCTTGACTCCCCGGCTGTTAGTTCAGAGTCCATGGGTTCCCACTAGCTCCTAGTTCATGTCAGCTATCTCTGTGGTTTCCCCATCTTGATCTTGATACCCCTTGCTCACATAATCCCTCCTCTCTCTCTTTGATTGGACTTCCAGAGCTCTATTTGCCCTTTGCTTGGCTGTGGATCTCTGCATCTGCTTCCATCAATTACTGAATGGTGGCGGTTCTATGATGATAATTAGGGCATTCACCAATCTGATTACAAGAGGAGGCCAGTTCAAGTACGCTCTCCACTGTTGCTAGGAGTCTTAGCTGGCGTCATCCTTGTAGATTCCTATGAATTTTTCTAGTACCAGGTTTCTCTCTAATCACATAATGATTCGCCCTATCGATATATCCCTTCCATTGCTCTTTTTCTCTATCTGTCCCTTCCCCAACTTAACCATCCAGTTCTCTCATATTCTCACCCCCCAATCCCTTTCCACCTAGCTTGCCCTCATTTTCCCAGAAGTCTTATCTATTTTTCCTTCCTAGGGTAAAAGGAAGGAAGGCAAAAGTCCCTTTTAAGGTCCTCCTTGTCTCCTAGCTTCTCTGGGACTGTGGATTGTAGTCCAGTTATTCTCTGTTTACATCTAGAATCTACTTATGAGTGAGTACACATCTTGTTTGTCTTTTGGGGTCTGAGTAATCACACTCAGGATAATTTTTTTTTCTAGTTCTATCCATTTGCCTGCAAATTTCATGATGTCAATGTTTTTTACAGCTGAGTAATACCCCATTGTACTAATGTACCACATTTTATTTATCTATTATTTGGTTGAGGGGCCTCTAGGTTGTTTCCAGGTTCTGGCTATTATGAATAATGCTGCTGTGAACATAACTGAGTAAGTGTTTTTTATGGTATTATTGTGCATACTTTGAGTATATGATCAGGAGTTGTAATGCTGGGTATTGAGGTAGATTGATTTCCAATTTTCTGAAAAACGGACATGCTGATTTCCAAAGTAGTTGTTCAAGCTTGTACTTCCACCAGCTATGGAGGAGTGTTCCCCTTGCTTCACATCCTCTCCAACATAAACTGTCACCGGTGTTTTTGATCTTTGCTATTCTTACAAGTGTAAGATGGTATCTTAGAGTCATTTTGATTTGCATTTCCCTGATATCTAAGGATGTTGAACAATTCCTTAAGTGTCTTTCAGCCATTTGAGATACTTCTGTTGAGAATTCTCTGTTTAGAACAGTAACCTATTTTTAGTTGGATAATTTGGCATTTTCATGTAATCCCACCAGCAGTGGAGGAATGTTCCCCTTATTCCATATCCTCTCCAACATAAACTGTCTCCAGTGTTTTTGATCTTTGTTACCCTTACAGGTGTAAGATAGCGTCACATTTTGTTGGCTGCCATTTTGTTTTATTTATCATGTCCTTTGCCTTAAAAAAGTTTTTCAGTTTCATGAGGTATCATTTATTGATTGTTGCTTTCAGTGTCTGTGCTACTGGTGTTATATTTAGGAAGTGGTTTCCTGTGCCAATGCATTCAAGGCTACTTACCATTTTCTATTCTATCAGGTTCAGTGTAACTGGATTTATGTTGAAGTCTTTGATCCACTTGAACTTGAGTTTTGTGCATGGCGGTAGATATGTATCTATTTGAATTCTTCTACATGTCAGCATCTAGTTATGTTAGCATCATTTGTTGCAGATGGATTTTTTTTCTTTGTTCAATTTTGGCTTCATTGTCAAAAATCAGGTGTTTATCAGTGTTTCTACACCAATGTAGATACCAATTTTCAATTCACATTCTATTGTCTGGAATCTTGGGCCTCCCACAGTGTCCCAGGGATCCTATTTCATGCAGATAATCATACAGGAAGAATGAACGTGGATGTTATTCTCTACTTAGACATGATTACACACAAGAAAGGGTACCACTACCCATAGTAGTAGATAAGCAGGTATCACTTAAAGAGTTCTGAGCACACAGGGTGGTGACCACCTAATTTAATTGGATATGTGCTGGTTTCAAATGTCCCAAACAATTTAAGAAGAAAGTGGAAGAAAGATCAGAAGAGCCTAATTCTGGGGAACTTTGTCTATACTCCATCCTGTTGAAATAGGGGTAAGACATCAGGGTAGGAACCCCTGACCAGCCCAGTAATAGACCAGCAGTGTGGCCAGTTCAGAAAGGATAGAGGAAGACACTCAGGAAAGATCAATAACAAGAATATGACATGAGTCTTGTGGCAGCAGGAACTTGAACTGTAGAAAGACATCTACCAATAACAAAGTCAGAGCTCAGAATAATGAGATTTAAGAAGTATCTGGGCTTCAGAAAATTATGCCCTGAGAAAGAAGTATTAAATAATTTAGAAAGGAGATGAAGTAATCTTAAATAGGAAGAAAATTCTAGAAGGAAGAAAAGCTGATTAGTCAATGAAATGGCCACATGTGGAAAACAGGGCAAGATAGCAGTATAAAATATGACCAATGAATAATCTAGGTCAGAATGATATTGAATGCTGGCTCTATTAGCAAGGAGGCAGCTAGTTAGTTCCCAGCCACTTAGCCCTGAAATAATCACAAAGAAACTGTATTACTTAAATCACTGCTTGGACCATTAGCTCTAGCTTCTTATTGGCTAATTCTTACGTATTAATTTAACCCATCTCCATTAATCTGTGCATCACCATGAGGTCATGGCCTACCAGCAAAGTTTCAGCACATCTGTCTCCGGCAGCGACTCTATGGCTTCTCCTTGACTCTGCCTCCTTTCTCCCAACATAGCTTTCCCTGCCTAGCTCTGTTCCCCTATAGCTCTGCTATAAGCCCAAAGCAGTTCCTTCATTTATCAATGTTAATCACAGCATACAGAAAGAAATCCAACATCATATAATTCCTAAGGATAAGACACCCAGGGAAGTATACTGGTAATAGTGAAAGTATCTTTTCTTAAGGGGATGTTGTGATGGTTGCATAATTGACATTTTCAATGTGCTTGAAATTGTTAATGGCAATTGAAGAGTCATTAACAATTCTAGAAGGCAAGTAACAGTAAGACCATTGGTATAGCAGGCTCAGAAAGGATAGAGCAGTTGTTCTTAACCTTCCTAATGCTGTGACCATCTAATAGAGTTCCTCATGTTGAGGTGACCCCCAATCATATAATTATTCTTGTTGTTATTTTATAACTGTGAATTTGCTGCTGTTATGAATCAATAATGGAAATATCTGTGTTTTCTGAAGGTCTTGTGTTGACAGAGGTTTCTGTCACACCCCGTGCCACAGCCATTCAGTCCCAACAAAACATACAGAGGTCTACATTAATCTTAAACTGGTTGGCCTAGTAGCTCGGGCTTCTTATTAACTAATTCTTACATCTTACAGTAACCCATAATTCTCGTCTGTGTTAGCCACGTAGCTTGGTACCTTCATCAGCAAGGTGTTCTCATCTTGTGTCCTCTGCATCCTTCCTCTTCCCAGAATTCTTCTGTTCTCCTTGCCCTGCCTCTACTCCTTGCCTGGTCATCCTACCTAGGCTTACTGCCTGGCTACTGGCCAATCAGCATTTTATTAAACAAGTACAAGAAACAAATCTTTACAGGGTAAAACCACTGTCACGGCATTCTTGGACAACCCTCAAAGGGGCCATGACCCACAGGTTGAAAACAGGTAGGAACAGGTGGAGGAACAGGTAGGAAAAAAAAAAGAAATTGTTATTTCTCTGCTGAACATCATGCACACTGTAGTAGGCATGATCTCTATTAGATCTCACCATGGAAGTGGAATGGTAGAACTACAGTTGGTGTTTATAAGGGAAAAATTTTCTAATGTATCTTATAGTAGAACTATGCAAAGCTATAGAATCCATTTTATTCATTTTTGTTTGGATCTGGTTTGATTTGGGGTCTTTTTGAGACAGGGTTTCACTGTGTAGTCTTTGCTGACCTGGAACTCATTAAGTAGGCCAAGGTGGCCTAGATTCACAGAGATACCCCTTCCTCTGTCTGCATGACTAGGATTAAGAGTGTGTGCTACCAAGTCCAGGCAAAGCTATGGAATCTTTGGACTCAGAATAACTCTTATAAGGAGTTTAGTTTGACCTTCTCAGAATACTTTGTCTTTCTAGGATATTGTCACTTAAGATCCCAGAAAAGAGGGTGAAGAGCATAATGCATATGTGTCTGTCAAGACTTCATAGGTTGAAATCCTAAACCCCAACACAGCAGTGTTAAGAAACTGGGCCTTTGGGGTACGATTGGGTCATGAAACTGGGACTACTCTCTCTCTCTCTCGATTGCTCCCTGACCCTTCTACCATGTGAGAATGAAACATCTCGGAAACAGACTGTATCCTCTCCAGACACCAAATCAGTTGTGTCCTTGATCATGAACTGCTCAGTTTCCAGAACATATGTTTGCTGTTAATAACTACTCAGTCCATAATAGTCCATTGCTTTATCCACAGTTGACTCAGACAGCAGACTAGATGGCGTGACTGCACGTTTTGGAATATGAGGGAGAACTCAGTGAGTAGTTGGATTGTAGATTGAACCCCACGACGTTGTCTCTTAGAAAATCAACAACCTGACCCAGGGCCTGTGCCTCTGAAAATTCCTTTGAGAAGTGTTGTGGTTTAAGTCTAAACTGTCCCTAGCAGGTCCGAGCTTTGAATACTTGACCCCAACATTGTAGAACTCTTTTGGAGATCTGTCAAACTTTAGGTGGCAAAGCCTAAATTATAGAATTAGTTGACTAAGAGAGATCCTTTCAAGGTGACACTTGGCCCCTGTTTCACCCCATTACTTGCTTGCTTTCTTGTTTGCTCTGACCTGAAAGGCTTCTCTTACATAATTCTACTGCCATGAACTAAAGAGCGAAAGCATGTGTTCCTTGCCACAATGAACTAAGCCCTCCCAAAACCATGAGCACAAAATAAAATGTTCCTTCCTTAACAGAAGTAATAAACACATTAGTAAGTCTGGCTTGTGTGAGCATATGTGAGTGCATGCATGTGTGCATGTGTGTGTGTGTGTGTTTGTGTGTATATGCCTAGGTCCAAGTTTCAAATCAGGTGTCTCCCTTTTTTGCTTTCCAGCTTTCCTTTTGAGATTGGCTATCTCCCTAAACTTGAGGCTTACCTTTTTAATTTTTGGCTAGCTTGGCTGCCCAGAGAGTCTCCAGCATCTGTCTGTCTCTGCCTTCCCTTTGCCCCCCTCCCAAGCAGCAGGATTACAGGTGTGCACCACAGCCAGCTAGTAAGGCATCCAGATTCACACTCTCACAGAAAGTGTGTTGCCCACTGCACTGCTTCCCCAGTCCCCATTCATATATTTGTCAAACTGAGTAAGAAGGCTGGTGAGAAGATACAGCTGAGCTGCAAAAGTCTCTCTCCCCTGTCTTCACCACAGTTCACAGCCCATTGATCATGAACAAACAAGTTGTGGTTTTCCATCTCAGCTATGCTTTTAAACAGTTAACACTCTGCCCGCCTGGTCTCTCTTCCCCGTCTTCCCTTCCACTCACACCCAGATGACACCGTGTAAGTGGACTTTTCTGTCCCACCAGTCACTCCCCAAATAACCACACACAGACTTAATATTAATTGTAAATGCTGATCCGATAGCTTAAGCGTGTTTTTAGCCAGCTTTTATAACTTAAATTACCCATTTCTATTAATCGACATGCTGCCCTGAGGCTCGTGAATGTACTTCCCATCCTGCTGAGTCTGCATCTCATGGCATCTCCTCTGCCTCTGCCTCTCTACTTTCCAGAATTCTCTCTGCCTCCCAAATCCTGCCTAACCATTAACCAATCGACTTCCCACTAACAATGTAAGTAAGCAGCGCATTTTCAGTGTACAGAAGGATTATTCCTCAGCAATGTAGTTTCAGTCTAGTGGCAATACAAATATACTTCTTCCAGGAAGCTGTCCATGATAAGCGAGCTATTCTTCAGCTGCCCCCAAGCCTACACGTCTGTTTTCCAACCTTCTGCTCTGAATTGTGTTCTAGTGGCTGACTCCTATAGGATGATCTGTCTACATAGGTCCTTTGACAGCTGCCTTTCATTTGAGTTTTACTTATGGAAGGATCCAGTGGGAGGCGAGAGGCTAGAAGTAAAAAAATAATTGGAGTGTTCTTGTCTGCTCCCAGATCCCCATCACAGGCAGGCACTCCTACTCAGTTCTGGGAAAACCATTTCTCTTCCCTGACTGCTGAACTCTAGGGTGTAAGGAGCTTACCATGACAGCTAGGACTAAGGCCTCGGCATCTCCCTTTGTCTTTGCAGCCTTGCTCAGGCCTCCCTAAGTATCAGGAAAGCTCACTCAGCTGAACCATGTGCAACACAACTGAGGTTCTGCCAAGACACTGACCTCTGATACCCTTCTTGGGCACTATTTTTTTTTCAAAGATAGGGTCATGTTTACAGGGCAGAGGGAATACCAGGATCACAAGGTTGGTTTTCCTGGGGCAAGACCATTACACTCTGGATGTACCCCATGCAATTTCCCTAAACATGAGAAATTTCACTGCCTGATTTGTGGTAGTGGGGGATGGAATTCATACTGTTCCCATTAAAATATATAGAAAGGAAGGAAGGAAAAAAATAAGGAAGGGAGAAATAAAAGAAAAGAAAAAGAGTCTCATTATGTAGCCCTGGCTATCTTGGAATTCACTATGTAGACCAGGCTGGTCTCAAACTCATAGAAATTTGCTGGGCATCCAAAGGACATTTTTACGTCCTTCCTTTTGTTCCTATAACTCATTTTACTTACCTTTGTCGCAGTCATTTTTACAGACCATTCCAAGGCTAGTTCACTTCGTCATCTCTCTGTGGATTATTAGCTCGTTCAAGTCAAGCCTCCCACTATTACACCTGTCAGGTGGCGTTCGGTACATCCCCATATCTGGGTATTTCATCTCACAGTCTCCGAATGAATGTTGGCATGCTTGTCTCAAAAATAGCTGCGGGGGTGGGGGGGTAAGGGAAAGAACAAGTACCCAGTACACCGTGACGATGGAGCATGAACATGGGAAATGTCTATGCTTTGAGAAGTGATCGAGTATCTATTGGCTTAATGACAACAGCTTCATGAAAAATTGTATTCAGCTATAAATGATATTACTGGTCATTGAGGAGTCTGCGAATCAGTAGAACCAACGGTCTGTCTAGTTCAACAGATTTTTATCCTTACTCCTTTTTTTTCTTGTTCTAGAACGTAGTATATTAGTCTAACTCTCTGCCTTAAGTTCTCACCTATGACCAAGGGAAAAGAATGTTCCCGATGTCATAATGACGGCTAAATAACTGGCATGTGACTAGAGATCAGGTACCTAGTGACTGTCCTATAGACTGGGCAGCCTTGTTTGTGGTAAAATGCTAACATCCTGAAAATCTAAGAGAATTCTTCTGAGTTTTGGAACACAGACAGTTTCCTCCCAGGAATAAATAAATGTCTTTGCATCTCATGAATAAAAAGTAAAGGGAGCCGGGTGGTGGTGGCACACGCCTTTAATCCCAGCACTCAGAAGGCAGAGGCAGGTGGATCTCTGTGAGTCTGAGGCCCGCCTGGTTTACAGAGCGAGTTCCAGGTCAGGCTCCAAAGAGACAAAGAAATCCAGTCTCACAAAACCAAAAATAAAAAATAAAAGTAAAGGATGTTCTCTCATCGAAAAGACCTGAGTTAGAAGTCTCACAAGACTCCATCTCCTCCAGGCTGCGCACTTTGTGTTTTCTTCACACTGATCTCATTATCATCAAAACATCATTTGAGCATTTCTAAAGTGCCACCTTAAGACAGTGTCTGTAAGATATGCTCTGTCTCCTCTGTCACACAAGACATAAAAAAATTTATATGAAATGTCAAGTTCTAATTCTGAACATCCCATAGTGGACTTGAATATGGTGGGTAAATGTTCTTATAATTTACACATCTGCAAAGATGTAACAGCAGTGCCTGGTGGTTGGTTTAAAGTGAGGATTATCTGAAGTGAAAGCAGACTTCACTTGGATGCTGCATAGGAACAATAGTAATAATCCATAAACATCTTGGATCCTTTTCCTTGTAATGGAGAAAATCAGAATCAAACCAAGGAAAAGGTCAGAGGCCATATGGAGGAGATCTCTCCCTTGCTCTGGCTCATTCTGTCAGCACATATACCAGAAAGTTCTTGCAGTCAAGTTCTTTATCCCTACTCTGGAGCCCAAGAGAGAAGCATAGAAATCCAGGTAAACATTAACCCTCAGCCAGCCCAGTCACCTTTTGTCTTAAACACTTTAATTTGATAACAGAATAAAACAAAGAGAAAGAAATTCCCGGTACAGAACTCATAAGTTTGAGAATATTGAGAACAAAATTCATATAAGATGATGACCCAGGATAAGTCCTAAGCCAAGCAGAAAACAGAAGGAATCCACATGATGAGTAGATCCTAAGGAGTCTCAGGTAGTCCACACGTTGGGGCCAGCAAGGTGTTGAGCTTGAGTCTGCTGGCAGAGCACCTCTGGAGAGTCATGTCTCAGTAATATGAGACACTGGACTAGGATTACACATATTTGGGGAGAGACAGAGAGAGAGAGAATCACAAGATGTGGTTGGAGGAACAGTTGTGAGGATGGGATGTGATCATGCACAAGAACAATGAAGAGATAAACAAGTTTATTACGAGCAGTAGAAGCCAAGTTCCTCACTAGAACAAGAAATAAACTGCAAAAAGTTATTAAATAAGTTACAAATAAGTTATTTAAAATGATGTAAAAAAGAAAGAGGCAGAGTAGATCATGAGGTGTCATGATTCATTGAAATGCAGTTAGATCAGATGTTTTGAAGATAATTGGGTAAATATAGTTGACAGCAAATACTTGGATATTTCAAAGCAGCTAGAGGTGAAGATTTAGGGTATTCTCAACACAAAGAAATGATGTGTTCAAAGTGCTAGTTACCCCAAACTCCGAACACTTCATATTACATATGTGTCATGAAATACCTCACAATATGTACAACTACAAGGTGCCAAACCAAACCACCAATGAAGAATATAGGACTAGTGAGATGTCTCAGTGGGCCAAGCACTTGCTGCGGGAACATTAGGACTTGAGTTTGGATCTCCTGCACTCATGCCAAGGCTGAGTATAGCGACACAAACACCTGAGCTGCAGGGTGGGAGGGTGGGACACAGCTGAATCCCTTCAGGTCACTGGCCAGCTGGTCTAGCCAAAACGACAAGCACGAGGTCAGCAAGAAACCTCGTCTCAAACAATAAAGTAGAGAGCAAGCAATCCTGGAAGACAGGTGAAGACCATCTCTGATCTCTACATACACACAGTGGTCAGTTCACCTGCATGTTTGTGTGTGCACACACATCACACATGTTCTGTGCATCCACTATGATCACCAAAATAAGGGATGAATACTCTATGACCTATATACATAATATACATGAAGGAAGGAAGGAAGGAAGGAAGGAAGGAAGGAAGGAAGGAAGGAAGGAAGGAAAAAGGGAAGGAAGGAAGGAAGGAAGGAAGGAAGGAAGGAAGGAAGGAAGGAAGAAATTGTAACACATGGTATTGACTTGAAGTTTAGCTATCAGTGTGAATTTCAGCCTTTAGTATATTCACATATACAGACAATGGTGTAGGAGTGTGTGTGTGTGTGTGTGTGAGAGAGAGAGAGAGAGAGAGAGAGAGAGAGAGAGAGAGAGATTATCTCTGTCTCTGAGAGATTTTGGAGTCATTGACATCCACGAGACAATGTGCAATCCTAACGTTCATTTCTTGACTTCCAAATACCGCTTTTCACTAAAATAAACTCTGACTCCCTGAAGAAGGACTGAATGCGAGAGTAAGGTGAGAGAACACAAAGCAAGTTTGTAGTATACAGCTGGACCACAAAGAGAGAAGACACTCACAAAGTGATGACGGCACTGCATAAGGAACCAGGGCATGAGCCAGCTTGAAGGTATTCCACTAACTGGAAATGATTTGTGCATCTAAACTGTGCATCAGACACAAATGATGAAGATGGTTCTGGCAGTTTGAATGAAAAATGCCCTCATGGGTTTGTGTGTGTAACCACTTGGTCCTTACTTGGCAGCATTATTTGGGGAGGCTAGGGAACTTTTGGACCTTGCTGAAGGAAATCCATCATTGGGAAGGCTTTGGGGCTTTATAGCTTAGCACCACTTCCAGTTTTCTCTCTGTTCTAACTGCTGTGTCTCTCCCGCCATTGTGGACTCTCCCTCTGAAACTGTAGACGGAAGCAAACTCTTTCATAAGTTACCATCACTCATACTGTTTTATCATAGCAACAACAAACACTGTGTATCACCTACTGAACAAAAGAAAAAAATCACAATTCTATACTAGTAGAAATCCATAGATGAATAAAGAGTGAATTCAGCAAAGAACTGAGCACCAAGTTCTTTTTTAAAGCAGTTCTCCCCAAATGTTCCTTAAGTACAATGTGAGAAAATGTAACTCTACCAGGAAGACATCTGTGAAATGCCACCAAACAGTGATAACTGAGTAATTATCCAAAAGGGAATAAATCAAAAACATGGGACATGTAAAGAAGACCTAAGCTTCTTTGCAATGGCCCCAAATCTAAATATGAAGAAACTTCAGACAAACTGCAGGTTAGGAATGTGCCACGAGTTAGCCTGACTGCAATTTTCATGGAAAATCATGAAAGATGAAGAACCTATTTAGGTAGAGAGAGACTAAAGGAACAATTGTAAACACAACCCTGACACCTGAACTGGACCATCTTATTGGAGGGGACAACTGGGAAGCTGCGAAAAACCTTCAGTGTGTCTGAAGACTACAGTAACTAGGTTCCTCATGCCAGCATGCCAGCTCTCTGGTATTGTGGTTGTTACAAATAATGTCTTTGGGGCTAAGGGATGGCTGAGTGGCTAAAAGCACTTGTTACTCTTGCAGAGGACCCAGGTTCAGTTCCAGTCACCCACATGGAAACTCACAACCACCCATAAGCCCCAGTTCCAGGGTCTCCAATGCCTTCTTCTGACCTTCGTGGACTCCAGGCATGCACGTGGTTCATACATATACATACAGGAAAACTATTCATGCCCCAAATAAAAATAAATATATCTATTTAAAATAACAAATAGTATATCCGTGTGAAATATAACTGAAGAATTTAGAAGTGACAGAGCATAAAGTCAGCAACTTCCCCTTAAGCGCTTCTACCCTAATTAATTGTTCTGTATTGGACTTGCAAATTTTCTGTGCATTTTTTCACAGTTTCAGTGGTTGAAACTTCCATACATTTTTTTAATATATAAATCTGTAGCTGTAAAATCCAAATCTACTGCAGAAAGATTGGTGAGGCTCTGGTTTGCACCCCATTCTATCTTCAAGTGTTTATTCCCCTCTTTCATTCCACTGCGCTAGAATTCTGTGTTAGTAGAGCTGGTGTCCTGTGTTTAATTTTATACTCTGTTGAGAATGTTCTAAATCAGAGAAGAAGGCCAAGAAGGCAGAGTAGGAGTGAAATAATATACTCCGGTGCTCTTTATGGACTCCCAGGACCCTGAAAATGCAAACACTTATTATTGTTGACCTCCCCAACTTTGCCCATAACCGGAGGTACCACGGATTCTTAAGAAGCAGGTTCAGTAATTGCTACCATAAACCATGTACCGCAGCCCTCACCAGGACACACTTGGCTGGGGCTGCCAGCAAGACTCAAGGAAATCCTTGCCGGGCTCCATCAGCAGAGCGAACTTCAAATGAGTGTCTCCTGGCAGGGCAGAAACCTCATTCCAAGTTCACTTCCTTCAAATACAACTGCTAAACTAATGTCTTCAGACCCAGAACCCTTCATTAGGATGTAAGAATTACAGGAATCTGTGACACAGAGAAGGAAAAGACCAGGTTTAAATTCAGATGAAAACGTCAGACATCACAATCCTCCTCTGCTGTAATCTGTTCATGCCCTTGGGGAGAATTTATCACTTACTGTGTGCCTTGTGAACCGCAGAAGGTGATTGCTTGTCAGGGACCAGTCATGACAAAAATACCTCTTGCCAGAGTAAAGGCACAGGGATTAGAAATATAAAGAATATAAACACATGAATGAAAATAATAAAACGAAGACACGTATAGGGGAGTATCTGGAGGGAATTCCAGTGCGTACTGAAAATTGCCCACATTTATTTCCAATTGCCCAGAATATCCCTGACCCCAAAAGGTAGGAGTAAGAGAAAAGATTGCATTAACGTGATACAAGGAAGTGAACAGACCAATTGGAGGTCGTGGGGCTGCTTACACAGTTAAACATTCTGTTGCTAGAACAAAACAAGTCATGCTTACACCCAAGACCAAAACAGTCTATAGGTAAACCACTCCCTATAGGTTACCTCCATAAAGGGAATTGGAACTAAGTTGGATCCTTAGACTCTTGTTTGAGGTAGGAACCATCTAAAGTCTGGCTATTAGACACACCTGTTGACAATAACCTTGAGAGAGCAGAACTCTGTGACCAACACCTAGGTTGGACCTTTGTTTGAGATAGAAGCACAATAACCATGAAAGAATTAGAGGGAAGTTCCAACTCTCTGACCTTTGGTCAACAGGGAAACAGGCTCACATTTTGGGGCCTCCACAATTGATCATCTCTCTGGAGACTGAAAGCTTATGATCACAGTTGATGTTTCTGTGTCTGCTGAAGGGAGGGTCTATTTTTTAGTCAGAGCCTTCTGGCTGTGGCTTCACACTGTGGAAAGGGTGAAGAGCTCTTTTCTTAGTCTCCTTTATAAGGGCAATAATGCTATCCATGTGGACTTTGTCACCATGGCCTCATTGTCCCCAAAGGCTTTTCTTCCAAGCACCATCACCTTATGTTTTAAGATTTCATCGTGTAAATGTGAAAGGGAGACAGACATTCAGATAAGACAGCCTCCGAATGTACTAGTTTTGATCCATGACTCTGGGGCCTCGATTCCAGAGGAGAAATCTACCTCTTGCTTCAGCAACTTCTGGGCCATCAGCTTAAGCTTAATGAATGCTTTGGGCTTGCATCATCTTGCCATCTGAACATAATAGTTTCCATATTCCCAAGATGACTCAAGAAGGATGGACTCAATCCATTTTAACAAAATAAACTTAAGTTTCTTCAGCATATAATTTGGGCTTATTTGTATTTATTTTAGTTTTAGTTTAAAAAAATCTTCATTTTGCATTTCTGCTCTGGACAGTGATATCCTTCTAAGTCACTGGGAATTTAGCCTATGAAGTCAGTGGGTCATCACTGTAGACTCAGTGTTCAGAAACAACTATTCTACTTTTCCTAAGTATAAATTTTCTTAACACTGAGATGAGAATTTCACTAATACTATCTGGTATGTAGAATCATGGGACGTATTTCAAGGTATTAAGCAGATAAAAATACTTGACAGAAAACCTATGAGCTATTTTTAAAGATTTATTTTTTATTTTATTTAATGCGTATCTGTGAGTGTATGCCTGTGCACCACTGGCATAGCTGGTGCCCACAGAAGCCAAAGGAGGATGGTGGAGTCCTTGGAATTGGAGTTGTAGAAAGTTGTGAGCCACCATGTGGGGAATGAGAGCTGAACCCAGGTCCTTTGCTACAGCAACAAATACACTTCAATCATAATTCAGCTCTTTAGCGTGAAGCAATGTGTGTCATCAACATTGTTGCTGTGCTAGTCAGGATTCATTAGACTACACTGAAGTGGCTTGTAAACCCTGAACTCTCAGGTGTCACCATAATAAATGCTTATTTGTCTGATGTGGGATGCCCTTCTACATGCTGCGGATATGTGTTACTTTTTTTGGTTGACAGATAAAGCTGCTTTAACCAACAGCAGGGCAGAAGATAGCTAAAGGGGAAAGCCAAACTGAGTGCATGGAGAAAGAAGGCAGAGTCTGGGAGATGCAAGCAGCCGCCAGAGAAGCAAGATGGGAGGTAGCAAGCCATGAGCCTCACGGTAGAATACAAACTAATAGAAATGGGTTAATTTAGGTTGTAAAAGCTAGTTAATAATAAGCCTGAGCTAGTAGGCCAAACAGTATGTAATTAATATTAAGCCTCTAAGTAGTTACTTTAAAAGTGGCTTCAATACCAGGCAGGACAAGATACCTCCAGTGTCTTAGTGTCACTAGTGTCTTAGTTTCTTTTCTTGTTTCTGTGACAAAATACCCAGAGAAAACAGCTTAAAGGAGAGGGCGTTGATGTGGGCTCACCGTTCCAGGTTATCTATTGGCTATCATTCCAGGGAGACCACAGTTTCAGGAGCTCATGACAGCAGTCACAGTCGAGAAAGAGAGTATTGAAGGCCTGCCTCTGCTCAGTTCCCTAGTCCCATGTCAAGGAGTGATGATGACCTCCACAGCGGGCCAATGTCTCCGCCTCAGTTAATGCAATCAGGAAAATCTCCCCACAGTCAGGCCCAGAGGTCCATCTCCCAGGAGTTCTAGATTCTGTCAAACGGGCAATTAATACAAACCATTACACCAACATTGTGTACGTCAGGCAAACTTCCTCTACCACACAGTTAAGCCACCTGCAACAGTTTCCAATGTTATGACAGTACAGGGGTGTTAAGGGTACCAGTTGTGGCTTGGTTCCCTTTGATGGACACTTTAAGATGTGACACAAGGCAGGCTATGCCCACACACGTCCAGAGGGGAAATAAAGTACATGGGTCCACAAAAGGATCTCTCCAAGCAGGAAGTCAATGCCCAACAGAGCAAATAAAATGATTTACTAGGTTGTAAGCACCTTCAATACCATAGTAGGCACAGGTTTAAAAAGAGCCGCATGCTTGTCCCCTCCGGTAGAGTAGTAAATCTCTCAGATAAGCTGGTGAAGGTGGTTAATGCAGAAACAGTACTGTTAGGAATATTTCATAAAGTGAGTTCTCTGCCAACACCAAAAATCCCAAATCAAACCAAATCACAAGAAGCCGAATTAAAGGATATCTTGGTTTTAATGGGATTCCTGCGCTCTCGGGTAGCCCCTGAGGGGAACCGGAAAGCCACCAACGTGACCACTTGGGGAAAAGAGGGAAGACCACGAAGGGACTCTCGGGGGAGCATTTTAAATAGACTAGGGAAGTGGTCAAGGTTTTGGCGGGCTGCCTTGACCCTCCTCCAGGGAGGGGGTCAAGGTTTGGCAGGCACAGGGGCGGGGCCTCCAAAGATGGAGGCCAGAGACTTACAAGTACTAGTAAAAGCGCAGATGATAGGTGTCTGTGGGGTCCTCAGCCATAAATAGGATATCCACATCAACCTCTCCCCACAAGGCTCAAAGAGAATATCATAGCAAGGAGGGGGAAGAACGATTGTAAGAGCAAAGAGGACAGAGACCTACTATGAAACAATATCTGTAAACAAAGGTTTCTCTGTCTCGCCCTGTCCCACAGCCGCCTTTAAATAATCCCTCAGAGGCTTAACATTAATTATGAAAATGCTTGGTCAAACAGCTCAGGCTTATTACTCACTAGCTTTTACTTCTAAACTAATCCATTTTTATTAATCTACTTTTTGCCACGTGTCTCATGGCTCTACCTGGTGCTCTAACACATCTTGTTCCTCCAGTGGCTGGCTGGCCTGGCCTCGACTCCACCCTTCTTTCTCCCTGCATTTTGTTTGGCTTTCCAGCCTCATTATATTCTGCCTTGCTATAGGCCGAAGCAGCTTTCATTGTCAACCAATGAAAGCAACATATATTCACAGTGTACAGAAGGGTTATTCCACAGTAAATATCTTCTCCATGTGACAGGATGGACGCACTCAACAACTCAAGACAACTGTGGTTTCCTGGACAGAAGTGACTTGAGAGGGAGCCAGAAACATTCCACCACGGAAGTGGCTCTTATGTCCCCACTCATCGCTGAGAAGCCATTGACACTGGTGACTGATGGGGGAAGGAAAGCCAGTTTTCTCCAGGGTGTAAGTCCTGATTGGTCCACTGTGCGCCAGTGGACAGCCCCACACTTATGCATATGCAGATAGCAAAAATTGGGCTCTGAGATTCATTTATTTAATTTTTTTTTAAAAAAAGGATATGAAGTTGAAGGGATTGGGGTTCTGGGGGTGGATTCAGGAAGAGTTATAGAGATAGGTAGGGAAGAATATAATCAAAATTTATTGTGTGAATGTATGAATGAATTCTCAATTAATAAAAATATTACTCTACAAAACTCAGAGAGCCACAATATAATCAGCCAGAAAAGTAGGATCAGGCTAGCACTGGTTCAAAAAAAGAAGGCAGCTCTCTCCAGAGGAAGCGAGGAAAGATTTCATGGTGAGTAAAACCTCTGAATTGAACCCTGGATAATACGAGGTATTAGAAAAATAGGGACTTGGGGACAAGGAGGTGCTCAACAAAGTATAATTTATGTGGACATCCCACATCCAGTTGCATGACTCGTAATACTTCTGAATGGAACCTAATTTTCTGTGAGAATTCAGAATGTCCACACAATTTCGCTTAATACTAGCAAGAGACAAAGGAAGCCGAAATGATGCTGAACTGTCGACAATGGGCTAAGAGAAATGTGAGCCACTGGGAACCACTGTGGCTCACACGTTGATATGCGCTTTTTCAGCAGGTTCAGAGGAGACCTCAGGATTTCTGTAGTTTATATACAACAAATTACGCCAAGCAATTTGTTAACTAGTGAGGACCTCCTGCGTGGGTCAGGCGTCCACATAGGATTCACCTGGACCCTTTTACCCTGCGTGCTGTGGATTAAGACTACTGATATTCAGTATTAGTGGGTGAGAGCATTTGGGGAACAAGCCTGAGGACCAGGGTTCAGAGCTCCAGCACTACCCATGCAAACACTCAGACATGACCATGTAGGAGCCGGTAACTGTGAGGGGCAGAAACAGGAGGGAGGGAGGCTAGAGCTTGCTGAGTCTAGGTGAAACTGAGCTCTGGTTTCCATGAGAGACCCTGTGTCCCAGAAGTGAATGATAGAGTAAGACACTGGATGAGTTCCTTCAGTGACAGCACATGTGCACACGTGTGCACGCACACACACACACACACACACACACACACACACAGCACAAAAAAGCTATTTTCACCCACTTCTGCCTGTGACTGGGAAAGCTGGGGACTGGGCTGCACATGGAATGCTACCTTGAATGAAATGCTAATCTTAGTCTTTGCATCTCAGCAGCCTCAAAGTAATGAGACTTCACCTGAAGGCTCCAGCCCTGAGATTGTGTTCCTGGCCTTTCTTGACTTGGTCTTGTATGTTACAGTATCAATTCAACCTTGTTCTGTTGGTCAAAACAAACCACAGCATCTGGCCCAGGTTCAGAGATGGCACTTAGACCCTCTGCCCTTTTGAAGGGCCTGTTAAAAGTGTGCAGCCATCTTTAATTAGTCACATGGGGCTTTGAATGGTTTAAAGCAGAAGGAACTATTTATTAGCTGCTTGAACCCTCTTCACGTAGGAAACACGCAAGAAGACTAATGACAAGCAGGATGTGACATCCAGTCAGCTTGTTGTGTGGCTTCCGTGCCAGTGGCAGATAGCAGGGTAGACACAATCAAGTCCTTCACTGTGTCCATATGTCTTCCCCTGCTCTGGCAAGAAGGGTTTGACAGACGATGAATGCAATGGGTAGAAAAGGCTTTGGAAAATGTGGACTCGTGTATCCAGGTACCGTGTCAGTATCCCCTCACAGGTCCTCAGGAGGTAAAACCTTGCTCACATGGGCAAGAGAAACTGTAAGAATGCAAGACAGCATGTGATCCAGAAGAGACTGTGAGGCTCTGATTGTAAACTCAACAGGCAGAAGAGCAGGACCCTCAGACGCGAGCTGTTTAGCGGGGAAAGAAGATACAGGTGCCTCAGACTTTTATGGAAAAGTGATGAAAATGTGCCCTCTCCACAGGAACGCTGTGAAATCGCTCCTGACGTGTTTACCTGCACTGCTGTTCCCTTTCAGGACAATGCTTTATTTGAACCTACCTCAGCTGGCTTGAAGGCTACCTGGTCTTTCCCCCAGAACTGGGCCTTTGCATGGCTCCTATTAGAGGTGCATAGCCATCTCTCATGTGCATACTAATGGCAGGGAGCAGGCTTCTGCAGACTTCATGCTTCCCTGCCCCCTTGGCTTCCCTGGCTTGTAGGAGGCTGACTCTAACAAGCCCTGAAGCCTCTCCTCAGGCCTCCTCTTTGATCTCTCAGAGCTGCTTCTGAGTGGCAGCTTCAGGTGGTGGCATCACCTTTGTCTCAAACAGGGGAAGCTTGGTGTTTGGGGATCAGCTGCTGAAAGAGGCCTGCTGCTGCTACTGCTGCTGCTGGCAGTTAGCCAGACTCCCGAGAGGGCTCTCCAGTGGCCTACAGTCCCTTTGACTCTGTTCTCAGTGGATAGCAGGGAAAAGCCAATGATTAGCTTCCCCTTGGCACCGTCTCAGTTCTGAGCTCCCTGAGGCTTCTTAGGTCCCATTGAACCTGGAAGAGGCTGAAGTTCTAATACAACAAGCAGAGACTGGCTACCCCCCAGAGCAGCCCTGAGCTCTATGCTGCACCCACCCAGAGTTGCTATTACACTTTGGGGCTTTACAATGACACCCCAGTCCACAGCAGGGGGAGGGGCTCAGAGACCATTTCCCAAAGGGGACTGAAGTTATCAAATCAGGCAAATCTTCCCGTTTGCCATCACAGGTGAGATACAAAGGCAGGGAATGCACAGCGGCTGTGAAGTTGCAGAGCTGGGAAGAGGGGAAAAAGTCAGACCCCAAAAGCCTTTATAGCCACACTGTGCAAATGCCTCCCAGCTTGGATTAGTTAATTTCCCACGCACCTGACAAGATGTGGGTTAAGGGAGGAAAGCTCACTTATTTTACCCCATAATTCAAAGGATACAGTTCACCTGGCAGGGAAAGCCTGGTGATTGGCAGCTAGTTCTTAAGGCTCGTTCCCATCTCTCCTGTAGAGGGTTCTGCCTAGAAGCATCCTCAACCTTCAAAGGCTACCTCCCAGCTAACTAACCCCTTCCTCTAGCTACACCCCCTTCGTGAAAGTTTCAGAATCTACCCAAACATCACCACCATCTGGAAACCAAGTTTTCACCTGCACCGTCCTGTGTTGGTATTTCATTATGCAAACTAGAGCAGCACTGATACCTGGTGGGGTTCGGAGCCCTGCTCTGTCCCGCTTCATTCACAACCCGGGATTTCTGTACCATGTGCCTTGTCTATTCCTGTCTCAGCTGCTTTCAATCAATCCCATCCAGGCCATGGTCCTTAGAAAGATTGTTATTTCTTTTTACTAGGGTTTCCTTTCTTCCATGACAAAATGGAGATACTGACTTTTGTGGGTATTAGTGGCTGTAATTTTGTTATTGCTGTGCTTGACAAGAAGCAATTGAAAGGAGGAGGGTTTATCTGGGGTCACAGTTTGAAAGGATACAATCCACCATGGCAACAAAATGTCATGGTGGCAGGAAGCTCAGTGGTGGCGAGATCATGAGGCGACTGATTACTTTGTGTCTGCAGTCAGGAAGCAGAGAGAGATGAGACCAGCGGTGGGAGAGAAGGATCAGTGGTTAGGAGCAATTACTGTTCTTGCAGAAGATATGGGTTTTGTTACCAGCACCCACACGGTGGTAAACAACCATTTGTCCCTCCAGTTCTAAAGGATCTGACACCCTCTTCCGGCCTCCTTGGGCACTGTACACATATGATACACAAATATGCATGCAGATAAAACACCAATACACTTTAAATGAGAAAAAAAAAAGAGATCAAGCTATCTTCAAGGCCTCGGTGACCTAATTCTTCCACTGAGTCTCCTCCTTGTAAATGTAACCTTCCCAAACAGAAACACCAGCTGGGGGACCAAGTGTTCAAACACATGAGCTCGTAGGGGACATGGCACATTCAGACCACAACAGTGTGTGTGTGTGTGTGTGTGTGTGTGTGTGCGTGTGTTATCATAGAACCTTATTCTGTGATACACTAAAAGGGTATCGGCGTATTTGTATTCTTTCCCAGAGCTTCATGGGGCTTTTCATACAGATGAGTCATAAGCCAGGCATTGGCAAAGAACACGTGAAGCCTGGCAAGTCCTTTGAAGTTTTCTCACCTCTCATACAGATTTTTTTTTTCCTGTTTTGTGTGCATTTGGGCACACTGGCTTGGCCCACTGGTCTGGTCACCTTGAGCTCTCATTAACCTTTCCAGAAGGAGCTGGAGTTTCCCCACCCATTTCACATCCACTACACATTGTGACTTCTGAGAGCCACACACAATGCATCTGGGTTTTCTTGGGGTTCCATCTACTTTTAACTCTTGCTTGACTGAGCTTCACTATAATGCCTCCCATGGCTCTTTGATACAGACCACAGGGAGGTGGGACCAGGCCGAGGCACTTGACTTTCTGTCTACAGATTTCCTAGCTGGCTGATTGTTATGGTTTTAAGTCATTGAAATGAATACTTCCAAAAAGATGCGTTATCTCTCTGTTCGTTCTCACCAAAACGGGACAATAGAGGAACTGCAAAAGTAAGCCTCATTCAGAACTGTGAGGTGTTTGGGAACCACTGTTAGCTCTTTGGCTGTATTTATCTCTCTAAAAAAAAGTGAAGTTCACTCACAGTCAGTGCCCAGCCTCTTGCAGAGCCCAGGGCTACGTGGACATACTATGAAGATATACGGAAAGGAGCTCAAAGCCACCCCATTCATACTGCCACCTGCCCCCTTGGCTTCTCAGGGACTCAGGAAGGCTGAGGAGGCCAAGCTCCATCCTTCTCCCTTCTGAAGTGCCTTCCTCACAGGAAGTGGAGCTTCCTTCCTCAAGATGCATCTAATTATCCACCCTCTGTTCAGCTGGATAAATTTGAATTGCCTGACCTCCCTGCATCGGTTTCGGGGTTTTAAAGGATTGACAGCTCCAATTAGCTGTAATTAGAAAGGATTAAAACCATCCATCAGAGTTTTATAGATACAGCCAGCTTCTTGTTTCTTCCTCGAGACAGGGGGCAGCAGTGGGGAGGGACCCTCACAGGAAACTCTGCATCTCCGGTTTTGCCTGTGTTTTCTAAAAGGGACCCACGAGACCCCGACAGGGGAGGTGGAAGAGAAAGCGCATCTTGCTCAACTGGCTGATCTGTGGCTCTGCCTTGGTTTGCCTCCAGGTGGGTTTGGCAGCCGATAATGCAAAGAATGCTGAATCCTGAGGAGAGGGAGAGAGAGAGAGAGAGAGAGAGAGAGAGAGAGAGAGAGAGAGAGAGAGCAGGGAAAGAATAAAAACACAAAACCAAACCTACCTCTTACAAAGCAGGGAATCATGGAGGCTATAATCCCTGCTGCCGAGGCTCAGGAGGACTGCAGGTGTAATGAGTCTGGCTCCTGCCCGGTTCTGCTTTTGTTTACCTAAGTTTGACAAAGCATTTTTATGTAAATCTCGATGGCAGGGCCGCCGTTGGCTGTTCATTAATTTGCATCTGATTCCTCTGTGTTAGCCAGGTTTCCAGCATTCTGTTAATTTGATAAACAGTTGATTCCCCCTTCAAAGCTTTCATGTGGGCTTCTGTCTGAATTGTAGCTAGTGTCTGCACCTGAAAGGCGGGACTTCCGCTGGAATTGGTGCTGGAAGGGAGAGGAGGCAAGGTGCAGGTACAGGGGTCTGCAGAGAACTGGACGATGTGTTGGGTACGACTGAACTCAGGCCACACCTTGGGTCCTGTCTGAGGAAATCACTATGTGGTAATTTCTCCCCCACAAAGGCTTGGTTGAAAAATAAACGTAGATTCTTATGTGATCTCATCCTCTCCACAACATTATCCCCTGTTAAACCCATCTTTCGGATGTACAAACCATGGCTGAATTTCTACATGTCTCAAGGCTACATGTCTCAGCCTTGCTCGGCATCCAAGAGCCTGACAGCATCCCTGCTCAGAGAAGCAAAGAGATGAGGAAGGACTCCATCCCTAAGAAGCATCTCTAGCTGGAGGAGGTTGAGATCACACTCTACTCCAGAAGAAGAGGGAACAAAGCAGGCAGCAGCAACAGTGAAAGCAGGACTGAGCCAGCCCTGAGGAGAGAGGGAAGGCAGCGCAAGGCAGAGGTGTCAGCCGATGGCCCAGGATTGGTTGTGAGGTTTTAGCCTATGATTCTACAAGCAGAAGCCACAGTCTGTGAAAGCCAGAGGTTTCCCAACAGCTGTTCTGTTCTGGCAGCCCCACCAGGTCTCTTCTCCATTGTCCACTTGATCCAGCCCACGGGCAACCCTCAATTCCACTTCATTTTCATGCTTGGTCCCCACATTCACATTGCACTATTTTTTAGTGTGCTTGCCCTACTTACACTGGACCATCATACACACACACACACACACACACACACTAACACACACAAGATGAGTGTACATCAGTACACACACAAACTAACACAAACAAGTGAATGTGTGCACATACATACACACAAGGAGTTGAGTGTATACAGGTACACAAACATTAACAATACACACAACTGAGGACACACAAACACACAGATGAGTGCACATAAGCCTACATACATGCTAGCACACAGGCAAATGTACACAGGTACATACACACTAACGCACACATTCTGACATGCGTAAAGAGATGAATGTACATGGGTACATACACACTGACACATGCAAGTGAGGGGGTACACACAGGCATGCATACACTAACACACAGTTGGTGCACACAGGTGTACACATGCTAACACATTCAAACAAGGGAGTGCACACAGGCACACACACATAAGTGAGTATACACACATGTGCACACACATTCACATAGGTGAATGTACACAAACACAAACATACTAACATAACAGGTAAGTGTGTGCAGACACACACATTTGCTGTCTCTCTCTCTCTCTCTCTCTCTCTCTCTCTCTCTCTCTCTCTCTTCCTGCTAACCTTCCTCCCACTCTTCCATCCTGAGCAGAGGAACCTGGTGCAGCCCCACGGCTGACTGACTGCCCCCCTGAGCCCAACCCACCTCCTCTGGCCCTGCTCCAACCCTGGTTTTATTAAGACATCCATCCAGTGAGTCTCCCACAGAAACAGCACGGAGATGCAGCTGCTTTTAGCCACATCCAAGAGGTGAAGGAGGGAAACGCAGACATCTTATTCCTTCAGAATCTGCAGGAGTCTCCCTGGGCTAGGCTGGGGACTCAGGGAAGACTATGTCTAAACTGGGGAAATCTGCTCTCCAAAAAAACAGGCTACATTCTGCTTGGACATCCGACTTAGGGGGCTACAGTCCCCATTTTGAGTGATAATTGGCTTTGGTAGTGACAGAATACAAACTGACAATTCTTGGTGCATGAAGTCATGTTCTCCACTCAAAAGCTCTGGAAATTGCCAGCCTGTGCGGGTTCCTCTTTCCCTGGTCCCTATTGTCCTTGTTTCCTTTTACAGAGGGAAGCAGACAGGAGCTTAGGCAAGCTGCATCTAGCCTCCCTGAAGGGTACGCCCACCCCCTGCACTCACAGCCCCAAGCCAATCAAATCCAGCACCTTGCTCAGAGTCCCCGGGGTGGAGCTGTCCATCAGCACACCAGCCAGAGCAGCGGGAACAGCCTGCTTCACTGGGCTTTCTCATCATTCTGGAATCTAAGCCTTTGCTTTGCTGGGAGTGAGGGATAGAGGTCTCCACTGGCCAAATCACAGGAGACCATGCTGGGATTAATCCCTTGTATTCCAAAGCTGCTGTACCACCACCACATACACACACACACACACACACACACACACACACACACACACCTAAATTACCTCCTTGAGCTTTGATGTCTCTCTCTTTTTGTGTCTTACTCTCTCTCTTTCTCTGTGTATATATGCATCTACCTCTTTCTGCCCCACCATGCCCCCTGTACCCTGGTGCTCAGCAGTAGCATACAGATCTTGTCAGGCCCCTTCTGTGCACAGGACTCCGAAGTTGGTGTGCGCTGGACAATTTGAGCTGGGAATAAAAACAACAAAACCAGCCTGCAGCACAGCCTGCTCTGAAGATGTTTATAACCAAGATAAAATGGTAACCTCCAGCCACGTGGAGGAAAACCAGTCTGGGAATTTCTGTTCTGCCTCTAGCTATGTAACTTGGGGCAGAATGTCATCTAAATATGAGCGGAGCACATTAATATATATGTATGAGACTGTTGTAATAAATACTAACTCTTCTAAGTTTGCCCAGCATGGAATTTCAGGAGCTGGGACCAGCCACAGACACGCCTTCCACCCTACAGGTGACGTGGGAAGATTCTTCAGGAATGAGACACCTCTTCTGACCCCACTCGCCAGCTCCTACCCATAGACACTCCAAGAAATTCCTTCCACAATGTGGATTGTAACCATCTGGGTAACTTCACCTTCTAGCACATCAATCCTTCTTATCCCAGAATGCTGCCTCTGTGATGACTGGGTTACGACCAACCTGCCAGGGTCTGCATGGCCTCCCTAACCACACTGCCCCGCGTGTCTTAAAGCTGTGGTTTTTATAGGCACCTTGCCACTTGTAGTTTTAGGGAGGGCACTTTAGCACGCCAGGCTACTGATAAGTGTCAGTGGCCCACTGGGCTCTGTGTTCTCTGAACTGTACAGAAGAGTGGAAACCCTCCAGGCTTCGACAATCTAAGAAGATGCTCCTCCCAACAGATGAAATGCCATACTTGAAAGAGACTCCAGCCCCTGTGCCTGCTTTGCTTCAGTGGAAACAAGGCCTCGAGCTATTTCCAAGGCTCTGCAACACACAGACAAGAAGTATTTGTTCCACTGAAACCCATGCAGGGCTGAGATTGGAGTTAGCACCACACTGGGAAGCCGCTCTGCTGCTCAGGCCACCTGCTTTCTCTGCCTCCTTCTCGGAGGTCTGGGGCCAGGGCGCAGCCCTTCTGCTCTGACTTAAACCCTCCCTGCCTTGTTACACGCAGTTTGTCATTTTTGCAAAAATCTAGGCTACCAATTGTAAGAAAATTAACTTTGCATTCTACTGACCTCTTGACCCCCAACCCACCCTTTGTCTGCACTTGCCTGGACCTGCTAGGTAGTGTCAGGAAGCAGATGGCGCTGGGGGAGAGGGGTTGGATACATTTCAGTGGGCATGCATGGCCTCACAGAAGAACCGATTCTGCTGAGACTTCTGACCCTGCCAGGAAAACTCCTTGCTTTGGAGCCTTTCACAGAGATATAGGTGATGTTTTCACCACTTTACTGTATTAAAGTACACTCTGATGTGGGTGGGGGAGGGAGAGGAGAGGACAGGCTGGGAGGGGAGAAGAGAAAAGAGAGACAGGGACAGAGACAGAGAAGTCAGAGATATAAGAACACGATAATTATAAGGAAACATGGAGGCCATCATAACCAGGAACCCGCTCTGGAAATGAAAATGCCCATCTTTCGCACAGGTCCCTTATTCAAGGCTTAGTGGCTTTCAGCTTTTGTTCCTATAAGGGTGTCCTGCCTATAAAGGGTCGGTTGGTTGGTGGTCAGAGTCCACATGGGGAAGTAGTGCAGCTCTATCCATCCATCTGGTCTGGCACAGAGGCTCCACCTTTGGGGATTTAGGAAGAAGGTGAGAATTTACCATGCTGTCACCTGGGATCCTCTGAGACCCAGTGAACCTAAATGATCAAAGGAGAGAAATGACACCTGCTGCCCTCTGACTTCATTCTGGAAATGTGGAGGGACCAATGATCATTTCTAGTTCAACCAGGGCAATTTCAACAATGACAAAGAAGACAGTCCATAGACTCCTGGGGTCTGCCCGTGGCATAGAGAGCAGGCTAGATCTCTTAGTCTATTGGTGGCCACTCCCTCTGTGTGTTTTGTGTTTGTTTACTTGCTGGCAGGGCTGCGGATTGAACCCAGAGCCACGCACATGCTAGACAAGTGCTTCATCCCTGAGCTATGTCATCATGTGTTTCTTGTTTGTTAGGTTGTTTTATTAACACAGGCTGGCTGGGACTTGTTATATTACCAGGCTGTCTTTAGACTCTTGGCAATTCTTTTGTCTCAGCCTCTGAATTGCTAGGGTTACAGGTAGAAACCACCAGTCCTAGCCCTCGCTTTAGCTTCCTTCATTTGTCTGTGGATGTATAGTGGAGGGGGTGGAAGTGAACTTGTATGCATAGGTGTTTGAGCACATCCCACATTCCCACATACAAATGTGCACACACACACACACATACACAGACCATATATACACATAGAAAAAAGAAAAAAAATACTTCTTAAAGCAAATAATTGTCTTCCAGGGAGATTTGACTCAACAAGCACACTGACACAGACACAGACACAAACACACACACGTGCAGACGTACATGTGTGTGTGTGTACAAGTGCACATACACATGTGCCTGTGGAGGCCTGTGGGTAACCTTTGAAGTGGCTTCTTCAGCAGCTGCCCAGTCTTTATTATCAATTTATTTGTCTATTTATTTATTTAGACAAACTCCTTCATTGGCCTAAAACTAGCCAAGGAAGACAAGGCTTGCCAACAGGCCCCAGAGATCCTCCTGTCTCCACCTCCCCTTGGCTAGGATTGCATAACGTGTACCGCCACACCTGCTCTAGGGTCTTCATGGTCTGAGGCAAGTGTTTAACTGACTGAGCTATGTCTCCAGACCCTTTCCTTCCTTCTCAAAGCATTCTTGGCAGTGCACTAAATTCTCCCGGCTTTCTTTCTGTCTTTCATGGCCACCTTCTTCACAGCCACCTTCCAGTCTCGTTCTCTGTGGGCTTCGCCTGTGGTCCTCCCTGACGTGGTCAAGCTCATTGCTTCTCCACTATGGCTTAGATATGAAACGCTTCCCTGGAAGGCTTTTATATTGAAGGCTTGGTCCTCGGGTGGTGGATCCAGTCATTGGGAGGCAAATGGGTCATGCACTGGGTCTCTGACCTAATCAATGACTAATTCCCTCAAGAGAGTCATGGTATGATCGCATTGTTGGAATATAGTAGGAAATAGAAGGTGTGGCCTGATTGTGGGGGAGGGGGTTATCATGTTCCTGAGCTATCCCCCATCCTCCTTCCTGACCACCAAGAACTGAGCAGTGTAACTTAGCCACCTGCTGCTATCCTAACATTTTTACTTTGCCATGAGGCAAAATAAATCTTTCTTTAACTTGTTTTTTCTTAGGCATTTGTCACAGTGACGAAACGATGTAACACACACTCCCGATGCAAAACTAAGCTTACGCTGACCCCAGTCACCAGTCTGTCTGCCAGCTTGTATCTCCAAGCTTCAGCACCCAAGCAGCACAGATCCAAGGCTTTACTCACCTCACCCCAACCTGTTCTATCACCAAGACTCTGCTCAACACAAGTCAGACATCAAGCATGGCATCCTGCTCTGTGCCCACCCCAGTGAAGCATCCCCTCTCAGTTCCCTCAGCGATTCACAAATTAGAACTAATGACTGCGGGGGAAATAGACTTTAGCCTGATACCGTGGGAGAAACTTATAATAATTAGCTCTGTCCCAAAATAGAATGCACTGCCTATTGTGACAGCTCTTAAATAAAGACCAAAAATCAAGTGGACACTGTAGAAGAGACACATAGTGAGTGGGCCCGCAGATGGAAACAGCTAATGTCTATTATAACTGACAATCTGTACAATTTGCATCCTCCGTGTAACGCCTTCCCATTTATTGTGCAGAACAATGATAAATACTTCGAGCACCGTGACCATGAATCTCAATGACCAATGAAAAGATGTCATTAATCTGCTATTAATAAGGCCGTTTCCTCACATTCTTGCTTGGAATTAAGCAGGGTTTGAAAATTTTAAATAATTAATTAACCGTGGAGCTAGGTAAGTGGGTTCATTTTCGAACAATCTGCAAGAGAGTAAAGGTCTCCCGGTAAACTCATCTCTCCAATCAGAAATTCAATTAACCAGGACAAATATTCCCCAGCACTCCAGTGACTCCTCCATCTCCCAGGGAGCCTGACTGGTTTCCCTTCTCCGGTCTTCAGCCACTTTGTCTGAGGGTGGTTAAATTCTGTATCCATTTACATGTTTGTTTATAAACTACATCATAGACCGGGGGAAGAACATCCAGCAAGTCTAGCCTGTTGTTCCCTGCTTCTAAAGTAATTTCGGGGGCGGGAGGAGGGAGTGAAGGGAAAGAAAAAGAAATAAGAAAGAAAGTAAGAAAAAAAAAAAACCTGAAGGGGCTGGTGGGAGAGGCCTAAACACTGCAATTTTCCAACCATTTTCATCCAAATTGTCTGCAATTTCCCTGTGGCCCAGACTCCAAATTGCGAGTGAACGCTGCCGCAGTAATCCCGGCTGGGGCCCAAGCGCTGTCCCGGTAATAACAGGCCAACTCACAACAGAGCATGCGGATTCCGGCCCTGCTGAGGCAGAGTTCATGTTTAAAGTGGGCGAGGCTGGGGAAACGATCGACAGGTCCCTCATCTTGCTCCCTCGCCTCTAGAAGCAGCGCTCATCTGTTGCACCTCCCCCCACTTGTTCTCTCTAATACCGCAGGTGAGAAACCCTGCATCACATAGGCATTTCCTGCTAGGACGGCTCCTTTCCCTTACGCCTTCTGTTAGACATCCAGGCTGGACGAGACCTTGAGAGGAGACCCCATATCTCTTTTTCCAGGCATCACACACGGCCACATGGAAATAAGGGGAAGAAAACAGAAATAGCATCCAGGACATGTTACAGTCTTTACCTGTGAAAATCAGCTCCAAGGCCAGAGAGAATCAAAACTATCTGTAAATGAATAATAAAAAAAAATCACATTCCTAATGAGACGTGAATACCCCATAGCTTCATTAAAATTCATAATGAAGCTGATAATTAAACGCATAAATACATGGCACGGCAGGCATTAAATCTAATTATCGCACCTCTGAAAATCAATTTGTGTGCATGTGGTTAATACATGGTTGTCATCAATTACCAATGACAAGATCAATATGGAGCTGGTTCTGGGGTAACCCTCCACGCTGTCTGAGGAATGGGTCTACACTAACACCTTGGCGACATGGCGTTTGCTGGAAGAGCTGGTACATTTTCCTAAAAATTGTTTCAAAACAGGTGTGATTCAGGCTAAGGCAAGAGGGCTGCAAGTTCAAGGTCAGTTTGGGCTACTCGGGAAGCTCAAGGCCAGCCCAAGCTGCACAGTAGACCTTATCTCCAATAGCCAGAAAAAGAGTTGAAGCCATAGCCCAGTGGTAGAACACATGCCTAACCTATGCAAGGTTGTGGATATGCTAACCAGCACCAGAAAATGAAACTGGATTCTCTAAAGACAAAGGAGTACTAAGTTACATGATCCCTCGGTGGGAAGCTGGTGGGGAAAATCTTGACAACTCTTGTTTTGTTCTAGTGCCTTTGACCTCGGGGTAAACTGGATGTAGAATCCACGCTCTACCCTGCTGCCTCTTCTGGATGAGAGATCTCATGAGTTATTTAATCCTAGCTGTGTCCTCATTGGAGACAAAGAGAGATTTAGGGTGCCACACACCCACTATATAGTGAGCATCCCCACTCTATTCTATTACTCTGTTTCTATGAAAAGAAGAAATTTTGTTCATAATTATAACAAAATTTACCACACACACTCAGAAATTATTACTATTATCCTTGTTTTACTGAATGACCTCTCGAGGTTGCTGGGAGAATGGAGAATCAGCAAAAATGAAAAACAAATCATATTTTAAAAAAAGTGTTTCACAAAGTGAAAAGCATGTTAGCGCCTCAAGATAAATGCTCTTCCTGACAGAGAGTTCAGAGGGCATATCTCAGCTGTCCGGCAAACAGAACTCTCTCTCTCTCTCTCTCTCTCTCTCTCTCTCTCTCTCTCACACACACACACACACACACACACACACACACACACACACACACTCACTCACTCATATGTAAATCTCTGTTTTAGTATCTTGGAGACTAAAAGCAAGAGAAGTCAAGGCAAACTGAACTGAGTTTCTAGTTTTACCAGGGTGACCCTTAGCAGCTAGCTGTTTGCTCCACCCAGAGCTTAGCCTCAGGTAGCTTCTGAAGAGATCAGGAGCCACCCCTCCCCACTCCCGGCCACTCCCCCTCCACTCACGTCTGGCACGTGAACCAGGCTTCCCAGCGTGCTGTTTCCAGAGGGCACACATCCAAGCTAACAAGCAACAAGGCACTAAGAGAGCTTGCGATCGCACAATGATCAAATTGGCGTTCCTGCAGAACCCAGAGATTAATGACGCCTCCCACTACCACTCAGTCACCCCCTGCCTGAGAAAAGTCTAGCTTGATTGTTCACTTCAGGAGAGGAAAATGAGACAGACGTAACATCACACGGAGCTAAAACGCTCCTCATAAATCATCCCTTCTGGACACGGCTCACTGGGGCTGCGCACACTCCACCCGCCGGAGGATGGAAGAGACCTGGCCGACACATTTCTGCACACACTCACAGGAGAACTGTTGATTGTAGAGCTACAGCTCACGTGCAAGCTTCCAAACCGCAGTTTTCTTTGGGAGTAACACATTGATAATGCGCTGGACCCAGCTGGTGGTCTGGTGGTGGTGTGTTTTTCCCCCTCCAAAAAAGCGCGAGAAAATCCTTTTGGCAGGATCTGCATTGTGAACACTGGCAGATTCTCTGTCTCTGTCTCTGTTTCTGTCTCTTTCTCTCTCTGTTTCTCTCTCTCCATCCCTCATTCCCTTCTCCCTCCTTCCCTGCCTTGCTCCCTCTCCACCCTTCCCTTACCCCACCCCATCTGTTACTTTTTCACGGTTTGTTGCCATTTATGTAGCAAAAGTGTTTCCCTTTTAATTGATTGGGTGCCCCGGTGTCCTGATTCTGTAAAGAGACTCAGGCCTGGTATTGTTCAATACAGTACAGAATAAAAGGTGGGGTTGGACTATGGCTAATTACCTCCGGCTCAAGAACAAGGGCAAGCGAAGGCTCTTCATCAGATTTCATCAGAGACCTTTGCATATTGCTAAATTAAAAATATGTCTTGCCTGGATAAACAAGTTAAAGGCAAGCAATGGAGCATGGCCGCTGGCAGCCAAGGGTGCGTCTGGGGACATCTCCACCTCCAGTCTTGAGTTTCTGGAGGTGAGATGAGGGAAATGAGACATGGGAAGGGAAGGGTCTCCCTGTCCACCTCTCAATAGACACAAACTTCTAAGGGCAGCCAGGAGGACACAGTGTAGAGTAAAACTAGCCATTCACTGGACAGATCCTGCAGAATTCCACCCAGATAAGGAGCCTATCATAGACTCAAGGAAATGGAGCAGAATGGTAGTTGCCAGGGGCTCTGGGTAGGAGGAGACAGGGAGATGTCATTCAACCACGTAAATGATCCATAATTTGATCCAGATGCAATGATGCATGTTTGTGGCCCTAATTACTTAGGAGGCTGAAGCAGAGCAATCACTTGAGTTAATGAGTTCAAGACCAGCCTGGGCAATATTGCAAGTCCCAGTCTCACTACTAACTAATTTTCAGAAATAGAAGTTGACTAAATTCTGAAAACTCTTGTGAACAGTATCATGCCTATAGCTAACAATGTACAGGGCACTCTGTTACAGAGGTAACTGCTATTTATATGTTCTTAAATAAATAAGAAAGGATCGTGTTAAGGAAAAATGAAAAATTGGTAAATTATGGCCCAGAGAGAATATCTGATTCACTGACACACATTTCACATGATTTTAATGGCAGTATCTTAGTTACTTTTCTATTGCTGTGAAGAGACACCATGACCAGGACAACTGATAGAAGAAAGCATTTAATTGGGGCCCAAGTTTCCATAGGGATAGATAGAGTCCATAGTCATCGTGACAGGGAGCATGGCAGCAGGGAGGCAGGCGTGGTGCTGCAACAGAAGCTAAGAGCTCACATCTGATCCCCAAAATTGAGGCAGAAAAAGAGAACTAACTGGAATTAACATGGGTTTATTTGGAACCTCAAAGGCCACCCCCAGTGGCACACCTTCTCAAAGCTATGCCTCCTAATCCTTTCCAAACACTTCTACCCACCAGAGGCCAAGTGTTCAGACATATGAGCCTATCGGGTCATTCTTATTCAAACCACCAAAAAGGAAAAAGAATGAACAGAGGAATATAATGGTCCATGGCATAGGAGAATGATAGAAAGCCCAGATTTCAGTGGGGGTGTGTAAAATTTTATGTAGAACAGAGTGAAGCACTCACAAGAAGTTGCGTAGGCCATGGAGCCGAAAACCTTTCCCACCCACAATTTGCTGACCCTGCTGTTTGAGAAATAGGTAGTAGCTAGAGGGTATAGTGACTGCTTTGAACCCAGATGTAGGTGACAGTCTGAGCATATGCAGTCTCAATTGTGAAAAGGAAATAGCCAGGCTTTATTTTGTTCCTATTGTCCTGAAATTAAATGAGATAGAAGGGGAGAAAGAAACAACTTGGTACAATGTTCATAACGCCATAGATGATCAATAAATAAAAAAGAACAAATCAAAGAATAAATCCACACATAGCCTTTATCAAAAGACAGTGCTGGCTCCCTCTCCTCAAGATGGTCCCATGTCTTCCTAGTCAACCTTGCCCAGGCAACTCTCCCCTCTTCTGAATGCCTTTCATGTTTTCCAGACCGTGTGGTGAAATTTTCTACAGGTTCTGGTTCATCCCTCTTCCAGTCCGTCTGGTCACATGTCACATTCCTCTTGTTGTTCAGTCTGGTTGACAAGATGCGTGTCTGCCAGCCATGGATGAGGAGCACCACCGTAGGTGCTCAGCCATGGATGAGGAGCACCACCGTAGGTGCTCAGGCCGTGTGCTGCTGAGTTTGACTAAAGCTCTGAAAAGAGATGCTCTTGGATATTGAACGCGCATAGCTTTGCTTGCAGAGTAGAGTGGTGCGAAGCCTTGTAAGCTGTGAGGATTGTGCACGAGGCAAAATGGGGAGACAGGGTTTAAGAATGGAGACATTAGCCCAGGCTGAAAGAGAGGAACTGGTGGCCAGTGAGTTAAGATGCTGGGGACTGCTAGTAACGGAAAAGCAAGTTCAAATTAGATAAAAACCCAAGAAAGTCTATGTTTCCTAGCTAACTGGAAGCCCTGAAGTTGTGCTCCAGGCATGCTAGGATGCAGATCTTGCTTCTCTAAAAGTCTCTTTACCTCTACTGATCTCTGAGTAGAGCTTTGCTCTTAGATGGGTTTTCCACAAGCCAAGATGACTGCCTGCATTCCTCTGAACAGGCATATTCTTTTGTTCCCATCCTGCTGAGTAGGAGGTGAAATGAGACCTCCCTGCTATCACAGAACGAGTGCTCTTTCCTTCACTGTGATTAGAGCAACAAAAATCGCATGATCAGTTTTCCTCTGCCATCTTGAACCAGACTCTGGCAAGAACTGGCGATGAACTTGCAATGGCTGGTACAGCGATAGAGATCTGCCCTACAGTTCAGCTTCCTCCACCTCACAGGTCGTGTGAAGAGGCAGGTTTCAGAATAAAACTGAGGTGTGGATGACAATTTATGCCAAGATCCAAACTTCAGATGCTGTCTTAAGGGGGGGGAAAGTGGGTTCCTGAGGGTGTTCCCAGCTACAGTCTGCCTCTTTGTGAAGTTGTGACATGCCGAGGAAAAGCTGAGCCAAAACATTTAGGAGGAGACAGAAATAACATTTAGTTGCTGTAACCCAGATTTCACTTAGATGGTGCATCGTAGACAAAAATGAAATAAATAAATCTAAAGGGCCTCGCTCAGCAACCTTGTGGATCCAAAAGGTAGCGCCGTTCTTTTAATTACTTCTGCCCCAGGAAATTGCTCTCCTTCCTTCTCTCCTCCTCTCTGTTGGGGCTTACTGAGAAGAGCACATTGTCTATATTTTGTAGAAATGACAGGAATATTCCCTGTGCTTGGGTTAAGTAATTAAGATCTGCTGTGGGAGCACCAAGGAACCCCATAAAATGGCTGTGTTCCTTGGTAAATGAATTACTTGGTGTTTAATTACTAAAAATTACTATCAATTACTAAATGTTACTGCAAATTACTTGCAGAATAGACACATTTGTTTGTGGCTATTAATGATTGCAATTACTCCTCATAGGTAATTGGTTTCATCACACAGACGGGCACCAACTGTCGAAGAAGAGCGAAGAGATAGATGTTAATTATCATCTCTGTGTTTTGTTTGTTTGTTTGGTGGCTTTACCCCAAAGCTGAAGTTTTAAAATAAACATTGGAACCCCTTTCCCTCCAGGACTCTCTGACATTGCTGTTACTTTCTTGGACTCCAAAGGCTAAGAAGATCTGGAAGGCTCTTCCAGTGTATAAAGGGGAAAGCTGGGCCCATGAAGTTGATAGTTATAAAATCTAGTAAATAATATTCCAGGAGCTGGAGAGATGGCCCCATGGTTAAGAGCATTTTCTGCTCTTGCAGAGGATCCCAGTTAAGTTCCCAATACCCACATGGCGTTCACAAACATCCATAAAACTCCAGTTCCAGGAGATCCTAGGTCTCTTCCAGTCTCACAGGCACATGTATGTATATGCAGGCAAAATGCTCATACACATAACATAAAACTAAATAAAACTTGGACACCCACTGAAACAGCTCACCTGAGCTAATGGGAGCTCACCAACTCCGGGTGGACAGAGAAGGAACCAGCATAGGACAAAACTAGAACCTCTAAATGTGGGTGACACTTGTATGGCTGGGGAAGACTACAAGGCCACTGGCAGTGGCACCAGGATTTGTCGCTGTTGCTTGTACTTTTTGGAATCTATTCTCTTTGAATGGATGCCTTGTTCAGCCTGGATATAGTGGGGAGGGCCTTCTTTGTCCTACCTTGGAGCAATGTGACTGACCTTCGCTGAAGAGTGGATGGGGGTGGGGGGGATGTGGAGGGGATAGGAGGAGGGGAGGGAGTGGGAACTGGGATTGGTACGTAAAATTTTAAAACAGACAATTTGTTTTCTTTTTAAAAAAATAAAATAAAGAGCAAGGGAAAAAACTAAATAAAATTTAATTTAAGAAACGAATACTCCAATATGGATGATTATTCTAAGCATCCTGTTAAACCAAAGAGGACAGTCAGAAAAAGAAAATAACCCATCAATGGTGTGATCCCACTTCTAGGAAATGTCTAGAATTGAATATTCCATGGGAACAGGCAGTAATCAGTAACTGTTCAAGGCTGAGGAATTGGGGGGCGCAGGGACTGGGAGGAGTCACTGGGGAGTATGTAATGACTGCTGGATTTATTTTGCTCTAAAGCTAGATTATAGTGTACAACTCCAGATATATGTTTAAGTCCATTGAATTATATAGTTTAATTTGGTAAGCTTTACAACCTATAAGTTATAACTCAATAAAGCTGTTAAGCAAGTATTTTTAATCATGTGATTAGATGGTAGAAGAGCTGGATCGAGGACTTTATGCTCCTTCCTCCCACTTTATTGCTCTCTCCACTGAACCACCCTGCTCCAACATATGCTAGCCTTGTTGGGATGCACAGCTCACGGGGGAAGAGGTTGCCTAGAGACTCGTCATTGAAATGGTGGTCTTGTTTATGAAGGGCCCATTCCTAGCTATTTGTGTATTATTAAGAGGGCATAAACCATATTCATTAAAGTAACATAAAAAGCAACAGTAAAATTCGACAAACAAAATGATGGCTTCTCTGGGGTTCCCTTGGCAACACAAAACTTGTGGCAAGGATTTTCCAGTAGATCATTTATTCTCCTCTGTCCTGTGTATACCCTCATTGGGGGGGAGGGGAGGTGCTCCTGTAAGTGTAGGTGCATACGTAAATAGGGCATGTGTGTGAAGGTCAGAGCACAATGCTAGGTACGTAGCTTAGGTAATTTCCACTTTTTTGTTTGAGACAAAGCCTCCCATTGGCCTGAAAGTATGCCACATAGGTCAGACTTGCTGGGAACCTGCCTCTTCCAGGTCACCATCACTGAGATTACAGGTATCCAGTTGCACCCAGGCTCCTATTTTATATTTTATTGTTTTATTTTTAGACAGGGTCTCACTGAACAGTCCTAGCTGGCATGGAGCTTGCCATGTAAATCAGGCTGTCCATGAACTCAGAGATCTGGCCTCCTTTGCCTCTGATTGAAGCTGTGTGCCGCTGTGCCCAGTTTGCACCCAGCTTTACACATGGGTCTGGGGATCCAAACTCAGGTCCCTGTACCTGCAAGGCAAGCCCTTTACTGAGCCAGATGCCCAGCCTGGTAGTTTTCTTTAAGCAGTGAATCTCCAGACAGAAGAAATGAGAAGAGGAAAGAGGAAAATAGTCTGTCCCAGGGGTTGCTGTAGAGTTGACTCAGTAAGAGTGTAGCTGGAATGGAATTCCTGGAGGCACCTCTGAAGAGGATATTCAGCTCCAACATAATGCAACATAGACAAAAAGAGGGTGTCCTGGTTCTGACTATTGGGGAAAGGACTCCACCTGAGAATCAGCCACTCCCACTGTTCTTTCTCTTTTTTTTTTCAAAGTTTATTAAATTATAAAAGTTTCCATTTCCGCCCCTCCTCCCAACACCCTCCCACTCCCCCCACTCTCTCTCCTCCTCCCTCTCCATCCCTAAGAGCCATCAGGGTTTCCTGCCCTGTGGGTAGTTCAAGTTCCTCCCCGCTCCCTCCAGGTCCAGGAAGGTGAGCATCCAAACAGACTGGATCCCAAAAATCCAGTGTATGCAGAGGAAACAAGTCCCAGTGTCATTGTCAATGGCTTTTCAGAAAGACTCTGGGCCAGCCACATTCAGAGAATCTGGTTGGATCACGTGCTTGTTCAGTCCCAGTCCAACTGGCCTTGGTGAACTCTCATTAGATCAGTCCCCTTGTATCAGTGGGTGATTGCACCCCTTTTTCATGTTCTTCCTCTTTCTGCTTCTCATTTGGACCTTGGGGGGCTCAGTCCGGTGCTCCAATGTGGGTCTCTGTCTGTATTGCCATCCATCGTTGGATGAAGGTTCCCTCTGGTCTTGCCTTCTTTGCTCACGTTATCTTTCCTTCTGCTTCTCTTTTGGACCTAGGGAGTTAAGTCCAGTGTTCCAATGTGGGTCTCTGTCTCTATCTCCATCCATCGCCAGATGAAGGTTCTATGGTGATAAGCAAAATATTCATCAGTATGGTTATGGGCCAAGGCCGATTCAGGCACCCTCTTTTCTGTCCAGAGAACAATCTGGGGATCTCTCCTTGGACCTGGGATCCCATTTATAAATAAGTCTCTTGTAAACCCTAACATGACTCCATTAGTTGAGATATATTCTTCCCTGATCCCATATCCATCCTTCCTCCCTCCCCCCCATTCCAGTCCCCCGAGCTTTCCCCATTCCTCCCCTACTCCCTTCTTTCTAACACTCTCCCCTTCCAACAACCCTCCCATCCCCCCATGCACCCGAGGTTACCTGGGACTCTTGTCTATTTCCAATCTCCAGGAGGATAACTACATGATTTTCTTCAGGTTGACCTTCTTATTTAGCTTCTCTAGGATCACGAATTATAGGCTCAAAGACCTTTAATTATGGCTAGAATCCACTTATGAGTGAATACATACCATATTCCTCTTTCTGGGTCTGGCTTACCTCACTCAGTAAAGCGTTTTCTATGTCCATCCATTAGCATGCAAAATTCAAGATGTCATTGTTTTTTACCACTGAGTAAAACTCTAATGTATATATGTTCCACGCCTTCTTTAACTATTCTTCTATTGAGGGGCACCTAGGTTGTTTCCAGGTTCTGGCTATTGCAAATAGTGCTGCTATGAACATAGTTGAACAAATGCTTTTGTGGTATGATAGGGCTTCTCTTGGGTATATTCCCAAGAGTGGAATTGCTGGGTCTTGAGGGAGGTTGACTCCCTGTTTCCTGAGAAACCGCCACACTGATTTCCACAGTGGCTGCACAAGTTTGCATTCCCACCAACAATGGATGAGAGTTCCCCTCTCTCCACATCCTCTCCAGCATAGGCTATCATTGGTGTTTTTGACTTTAGCTAATCTGACCGGTGTAAAAAGGTATCTCATAGTTGTTTTGATTTGCATTTCCCTGATCGCTAAGGATGTTGAGCATGACCCTAAGTGTCTTTTGGCCATTCGAAGTTCTTCTGTTGAGAATTCTCTGTTCAGATCAGCACCCCATTTTTTAATTGGGTTAATTAGAGATTTAGTGTCAAGTTTCTTGAGTTCTTTGTATATTTTGGAGATCAGGCCTTTATCTGATGAGGGGTTGGTGAAGATCTTCTCCCAGTCAGAAGGTAGCCTTTTTTTCTTACTGACGGTGTCCTTTGCTTTACAGAAGCTTCTCAGTTTCAGGAGGTCCCATTTATTCATTGATTCTCTTATTGTCTGTGCTACTGGGGTTCTACCTAGGAGGTGGTCTCCTGTGCCTATGTCTTGTAGACTACTTCCAACTTTCTCTTCTATCTGGTTCAAAGTGGTCAGATTAATGTTGAGGTCTTTAACCCATTTGGACTTGATTTTTGTGCATGGTGATAGATATGGATCTACTTTCATTCTTCTACAGGTTGACATCCAGTTATGCCATCACCATTTGTTAAAGATGCTTTCCTTCTTCCATTGCATGCCTTTAGCCCCCTTGTTGAAAATCAAGTGTTCATAGGTTTGTGGGTTAATATCTGGGTCTTCTATTCGATTCCATAGGTCGACTTCTCTGTTCTTATGCCAATACCAAGCTGTTTTCAATACTGTAGCCATGTAATAGAGTTTGAAGTCAGGGATGGTTATACCTCCAGAAGTTCCTTTATTATATAAGATTGTTTTGGTTATCCTGGGTTTTTTGTTTTTCCATATAAAATTAATTATTATTCTCTCAAGGTCTGTGAAGAAGTTTGATGGGATTTTGATGGAGATTGCATTGAATCTATAGATTGCTCTTGGTAGAATTGCCATTTTTACTATGTTGATCCTCCCAATCCAAGAGCAAGGGAGATCTTTCCATTTTCTGGTATCCTCCTCAATTTCTTTCTTCAAAGACTTAAAGTTCTTGTCAAATAGGTCTTTCACTTCCTTGGTCAGAGTTATCCCAATATATTTTATGCTATTTGTGGCTATCGTGAAAGGTGAAGTTTCTCTGATTTCCCTCCCTGCTTCTTTATCCTTTGTGTATAGGAGGGCAACTGATTTTTTGGAGTTGAGCTCATATCCTGCCACATTACTAAAGGTGTTTATCAGCTGTAGGAGTTCTTTGGTAGAGTTTTTGGGGTCGCTCATGTATACTATCATATCGTCTGCAAATAATGAGAGTTTAACTTCTTCCTTTCCAATTCGAATCCCCTTGATCCCCTTATGTTGTCGTATTGCTATTGCTAGAACTTCTAGCACTATATTGAAGAGGTATGGGGAAAGTGGACAGCCTTGTCTTGTTCCTGATTTCAATGGAATGGCTTTGAGTTTCTCTCCGTTCAGTTTGATGTTAGCTGTCGGCTTGCTGTAAATAGCTTTTATTATATTTAGGTATGATCCTTGTATCCCCAATCTCATCAACACCTTTATCATAAAGGGATGTTGGATTTTGTCAAATGCTTTTTCAGCATCTAATGAGATGATCATATGGTTTTTTTCTTTCAGTTTATTTATATGATGGATTGCATTGATAGATTTGCGTATGTTGAACCAGCCCTGCATCTCTGGAATGAAATCTACTTGATCATAATGGATAATTTTTCTAATGTGTTCTTGGAATCGGTTTGCCAGGATTTTGTTGAGAATTTTTGCGTCAATGTTCATGAGTGAGATTGCCCTGTAATTCTCTTTCTTGGTTGTGTCTTTATATGCTTTTGGTATCAGGGTAACTGTAGCTTCATGAAAAGGGTTTGACAATGACCCCACTATTCTTTCTAATGCTTGTCGGAGGCGGCACTGCGACTAGACAGGTCCCCAGGGCACCTTAGGAGACGTAGCTAGGGAAGATCAAGTGTGGACAGTGAGAGGTAAATCAGAGGCTAGGGAGGGCTGTGGTCCAGTCACACTTCCTCACAATTGCCAGAACAAGGAGCTAAGTCAAGAGGAGTAAGAGGGTGTGTCAAAGAGGCTCTCTAACACCTCTTTATGAAAGCTAACTCCATCCACAGTCCCAACTGATATCAAATTCAAGAAGAGCTAAGTTGGAAATACGGAGGAAACCTTCAGATTTTAATAGAACTCATGGGTGTCTCCAAGATTCCAGACTTCTTACAGAATTCCAGGCTTGAACACTTCTTGGCAAATATCACATTGAACAAAGACGGTGTCTTTGCTTCTTCGGAAACAAGTGTTTCTGTGCTTTTCCTTTAGTAGCCTTAACCACTGCCTAGTCAATTATTTTGCTTTACATTTTTATTAATGTGTGTTTATTAGACAAAGCAATAGGTTTTATAATACCCCTACCCCTCGTGAGTTCTGTGTGTGTGTGTGTGTATGTGTGTGTATGCGCGCGCACATGCATGAGTGTGCACACTCATACTTGTATACCATAGCACCCCTGTGGATGTCAAAGGCCTCTATTGTCAGTCTTCATCTTCTATCTTCTCTGAGTTCACTCATGCACAGGCTAGCTGGTCTGCAAGCTTTCAAGGACTGTCCTGTCTCCACCTCCCATTACCTTTGGAGGGCTGGGAGTACAAACTCAAACTACTGCATCTTGCTTGACAGATGTTCTGGGGATCCAAATCCAGATCCTCACCCCTGCACAGTAAGCCTTACACACACGGCCATCTCCCTGACTCCTTAGTAGCATCTTTGATTTTGGCTCATGTGCTTTGAGCATATTCAACCCCTCACCACTCAGTCCTGGACCCCCTCTCTCCTTCCTTTTCCCAAATACTCTCCTTCACTGCCTTGTCATACATGTGGCATGTGTATATAGTACTCAAACTCAAGCATGTGTGTGTATTCACATTTTTTTTCTCTTTTGTTCTGGCAGTTTGGGGGGAGGGAATACCTAAAACAATTTTTCCATGCAGAGAATTCTAATTTGAATTGAACTTACTCTTATGTATTGATGTTAGGACTCTTTTTCATAGCTTCAATCCTTGCCATAGTCTGCTGCTTTGCTATGACAATGTCTGGGCATAAGTTGCAAATATACCATTTCTATTCTTCCTAGTGCTATATTGTTGACTACCAGGAGTTTATCATAATGTAGTGATGTACTCTTTTTTCAATTAATATTTTTAATTAAAATATTATTACATTATTTTCCTCTTCCTTTTCCTTCCTCCAATCCCTCCAATGTATACCTCCTTACTCTCAAATTTATGGCCTCTTTTGTCTTTAAATATATATATCCTAAATACATAAGCACAAGCTGAAGAGTCTCTTCCCTTGGGAAGACTGCTTCTCCTACTCTCAGTGTTCCTTAGTTGCCTGTATTTCTTTGTCTAGGATTGGGTTCTTTTTAGATTTCCCCTGTCCTTATTTGTTACAGGGAGAGGGTCGCTTGTTTGTCCCTGCCACCTGGCTAGCTTATACCCGAAATAACCACACAGAAACTGTATTAATTAAAAGACTGCTTGTCTATTAGCTCTAACTTCTTATTGGCTAACTCTTACATATTAGTTTAACCCATCTCCATTAAACTGTGTAACACCACATGGAGACTCTAACTGGTGTCCATCTCTGGCAGAGGATCCATGGCATCTCCCACTCTGCCCTTCTTCCCAGCATTCAGTTCTGTCTTCTCTGTTTACCTAAGTTCTGCCCTATCAGGTCCAAAGCAGTTTCTTTATTCATTAACCAATGAGTGCAACATATGAACCACCTACACCACATATTAGTGTGCCATCCTTGTTCAGGTTGTGTTTAGGCAGCCATGTTGGTGAGACTTCATAGGGGTAGCCTCCTTGATGTTTCTAGGAGATGTAGTCTCACAACCAACTTCCCGTTTCTATGGGATGGCAAATTAATTGAGGCAGGACATCACATGATAAGTTGTACTCTGACGACGTTTTCTTTATCCATTCATCTGTTTGCTTATCTAGCCCAGTTCATAATTCAGCTACTGTGAAAAACTGCTGACCAATCTTATTTTCTTAAGATTTCTCTCTGGTTGGATCAACCATATACCAGGTTGAGTTTTAATTGCCTCTGAGCCCCCTGCAGGCTGACATGAGACTGCATTTCTGCTAGTGTTTCTTTCTGGACTGCCTCCTTCTGCTTCTCCATCTGTCTCCCTAGACAGAGCTGAGCAATCAGAGATCACACCACCAGGGACATGATTGGTTTTCTGCCTGGTTGTAAGGCAGACTGTGTGCCAGTCGGAAAGATGTGCTCATTCATATTACAAAACCCTGGAGTATCTAGACCTGGGGGGATCTTCTTTCCAAGGTCACATCTAAAAGAGACATACATGGAACTACATAGGAAGAAGAAAAAGACAAGATCTTCTGAGTAAATTGGGAGCGTGGGAGTCACAGGAGAGGAAAGAAAGGGTTAGGGGAAGAGAGAAAGGGAGTGGAAAAAAATGTATAGCTCAATTTAAAAAAAATCAAGTTGAGATATGAATCTCAAGTAACCACCATATTCCACTAACTCGCTGGTACTGGGAAGGAGCATATAAATGGTAGAACAAAGATAAACATGAAAGTTAGTTTACAAAGTTATAGCATGGCTACTTGAACTGAGCAGGAACATATATATAGACAGGGGTAACAGCCTTAGTTTCTGTACCTCAACCCTCGGGACAAAGGAGGGACAGGTCAATGGAGAAAGCAGTAGGATCAGGCAGTTCTTGGGGAAGAGCAATCTTGCATAGGGGTGTTCTTTTCTCATCATCTGTAGGCCAGGAAGAGATACCCAAGAGAATAAATATTTTTTTAATATTTATTTATTATGTATACAATATTCTGTCTGTGTGTATGTCTGCAGGCCAGAAGAGGGCACCAGACGTCATTATAGATGGTTGTGAGCCACCATGTGGTTGCCGGGAATTGAACTCAGGACCTTTGGAAGAGCAGGCAATGTTCTTAACCACTGAGCCATCTCTCCAGCCCCGAGAATAAATATTTTGACCTGGTGTCCCATCCATGTCCTCTGTTGACTAAACCCAGATGGAAGCCCAAGGGTTAGAATGCTTTTGTTCAGTCTCCCGTGGTTCATGTATGCCCATAGAGGATGGTAAGCAGCAGCTGGGGAAGGAGCCGGAGACCAAACGAAACAGCTGGGAGTGCGAGCCGAGAGTCAAACACAACTCTGGTTTCTAGCTCTCCAGTGTGCTTTGCCCCTGGGGAGCTCACAGCTGCTTCAAGTGTGAGCCGAGCAGACAATTGCCTCTGTCCTGTTTCCAGCTAACAGCAGCAAAGCCTGAAACAGGAGCAGGTGCAGCATCTGTCCAGGCCAATGGATGTCATCCAATGTTCTCATCCCCAGCAGGTCAGGCCAGCTTGGTAACAATGTCCTAACAGCCGCACATGCCCCTGGAGGTCTGACTCATTCTAGAGATCAGTGCTAGGAAACAATTCCTTTTCAACAAATAATTGTATATTGAGCAAATATCACCATTCTCGAAACCTGCTCTAAAAAGCACAAGAAAAGATTTCTACTTCTTCACTATCCTGGACTAATTTAAACATGGCCCCGTCAAGAAAACAAAAGTTTGTAATAAATGCCTTTAAAAATATGTCTCAGAATTATGCTTTCATTTATTTCTAAAGTAAATGAGACAGAACGTAGAGATAAAAAAACAAACAAAACACTGCACACACACATACAACCTGACCAAGCTAGGTTTTTCTGAGACCTAGAAACATTCAGCAAGTCAGAGGCTGGGGAGGAGCGCTCCTGGTTTTCCACTCCACACGATGCAGTTCCTACCAGGTACCGGACACTGCTGAGCACTTAACTAGCAGGGAGAGTCTCAGTCATCCCAGAAACCTTTGCACCTCTGCATACACACAGTGCTATTTGGACTCTTATTTTTAAAAGTTTTTAAAATCTTATTTATTATGTCTCTGTCTCCCAATCTCTCTCCTCTCCCTCCCTCTCTCTCTCTCTCTCTCTCTCTCTCTCTCTCTCTCTCTCTCTCTCTGTGTGTGTGTGTGTGTGTGTGTGTGTGTGTGTGTGTGTGTGTGATATATGAGGATACATAGGTACATTTGGAGGTCAGCAATCCGTTCTCTCCTCCCACTGTGAGTCCCGCGGATGGAACTCAGGTTGTAAGGCTTGTGTAACAAGTGACTTCACCCACTGAGCTGGCAATAGCCCTAGACTCCCCATTTTATGAGCCAAAAACCTGGGGGTAGGTGATACATGTGCTGCTTTCTGAACCAAAATCAGAAATGTTGAGTGCTTCCAGGAACAGAGCGACAGAAAGGGCACTGTGGAGGTGGCGATGTGGAGGTGGCACTGTGGATATGGAGGACAGAACAATGGATGACGGGCATCTGGAGAAGGTAGCAGAGACAAGCACCCTGGCCACCCCATGTGTCACCTCCCAGCAAGCCAATGTGCTTGTTCTGTCTTACCCAGTTCTGAACAGCTGTCTTTCCTGCTTCTCTGCACCCTGACCAGCCCAGCCATTTCACTCCCAGCAGATTCTCTGTCCCTAGTAAAGGGCCTGCTTGATAAGTAATTGTGTTGGGGAGAGGGGCTGGGACTTGCCGCTGGTAATTGTGCCTTGTTTCCCCCAGCCGTGTTCTCTCTTCCTGTTTCCTTGGTTTGTTTCCCAGGAAGTGAACCTAGGAGCCTTCGGGCAAGTGACTGGAGGAGATAATGAGGCCCACAGGGCTACACAGTTCAGCCAGACTCAGCCACTGTGCACAGCTTCTTGCCTAGAGCAGCACTGCAGAAATGAAAGAACGTACCCGTTCCTTCCTAGGGGAGTCTGAACACAGTGGACTATCTAAAAGATGTGTACTCAGGTCTATGGCATGAGGATGCTCCCGTCTCATTTGAAGGAGACAGGAGCATTCCCATCACTAAGCTCATCACTCTTAGGTATGATTAAGATTATACATACATATATATATATATATATATACATGTATACATACATATATGTGTATATGTATGTATCAATTGATGACTCATCATATGTGTGTATATGTGTATGTAGGTATGTATGGGACAACAAAAGCCAACTCTATTAATATCTGTCTGCTCTTCCTGCCCATCTCCAGCTCCTTGAGCTCTTCAGAGGTGAAATAACCAGGACGTATTTGCTCACACACCACATGCAGGCTTGCCCTGAGTACTCATTTTGACATATTCCCCTCAGAGGTAGGCAGAGTTTGGAGGCCCACAATACTCTACATCACCTCCGTGGGCCTGGTCCTGCACAGAGAAGGTTGAGCCATAACAAAGCTAGTCCTTCAGGTAACCCTGCATCAGACTCCATGCCTTGCCAACAGAACCGCTGCCTGCTGGAGCTCACTCTAGTTGGAGGGATGGGGGTCGGAGAATCGCTGTGCTGTTATTCCGGCCGGCCTCCCACAGTGATTGGCAGCAGCTGGTGGGTAGATGTCCCTGCTTCCTCACCTCTCAGGCAGGTTAGATTTGAGATACTTACTCTGCCCTGGCTTCTAGACTTCTAAGATACCCGGGCTGAAAGTACGCTCATTATAAAATGCTGTTAGTCCTCCATCTGCTCCCCCATTCCCTTCTCAGCACTGCTGGCCTCTCCTTCAAACGAGATAGATAGAAGACCTATATCTTGTCTTCACGTCTGCTTCTTTGGTGGTCCCCCTTATGGAGGCGGGATTAAAACAGAGCTCATCATAATGGGATTCTGAAATTGCATCACTTTCTGAGCAGCTAGCAAGGTTTATGTAGCTAGTAATAACTAAAGCAACAGAAGATAGAATCAGGGTTGTATAAGCACCTTGTGAAAGTGTTTAAAGATGTCCTTGCTGTTGAAAATTGTGTTTAGAAATGTTACAGATATGACGAAGTCATGGCTCTGTTCAATTCCCTCAGCTAGAGGCAGAAGGGTAGCATTTTCTGGCACCTGGAATCCGGGCATCTATACTTGAGTATCATATGAATTAGGCCCTATGGGGAGAAAGTAGCAAGCACTATGTGTCTATTGCAAGGGCACGTACACTGGTAACCTGGAGGAAAATCAGCAAAGCTCAGGAACCTATTGTATCCATGAGGATTTTAGTGTGCTATGAAGGGGTGGGGTAGGGGTAAATGCAGAGAAACCCAGTGAGACAGGTTTAGTGGGAAAGAGTGCTTGCTGCTGAACACAGTGAGCTAAGTTTGGTCTCAGGATCCATATGGTGGGAAAAGAGAACTGACTCCTACAATTTGTCCTCTGTCTTCTACATAAGCTGCAGCAATGCTCACATATACATACAAACATGCATACATACATACATGTCACTTATTTATTTAAAAATGTTAAAGGCCAGCAGTAGATTATCATCTTTGTATTTTTGTTGGAAGCTCATCACTCTTAGGTATGATTACAATTATGTATACATATATACACGTATACATACATATATGTGTATATATGTGTGTCAACTTATGGTTCATCATATGTGTGTATATGTGTATGTATGTAAGTACGTATGTATGTATGTATACATATAAAAAGCCATCAAGACTGAAGAGATAGTGTCATGTGATGACCAGGACACTGCAGGAGGACACTGAATCAGGGTATGGTACCAGTGGTCCTGTGTTTGAGACATATTTTCTGTCAGATTTCATGGTTTAGGGAGATACCCACCACAGATAATGGTTATGTAACATTCCTAGAAATCCTAAGTTATATATCTTAGATATAGATTCCTATGGTTCTGCAGATAGACCCCATCATCTACAGAGAAGTATCATTCACCACCAGTATTCCCAAATGGAATGGCCCCTTCATGGTGACCATGGGATACCAAGGACAGTGTTACTGTAGGTGCCAAAGATTAGCCTGATATTTCATTCCTCCTAAGTCACAGGGAGAATAGGCATTCCAGGCTTATGATGGAGGGTTCCTTGCCTGCCCAGCCAGCTGGCTCTATTGCACCTCTCAACAGCTACCACAACCCTCTTCAGCTAATTGAGAAGTGTAACACCCAGGCTTGGTTCACGGGAAGGTCAGCTTACTCATTTTCTCTGGCCTTAAAATAAATCACTGTGGTAAAATGACCCCCTCAGGAATAGTTCTGTGGGATAGTCATGGAAGAACTCCCCTCAACGATAGTAAGAGTGATGGGTAGAGTGTCCTGCATTAAGGGAGAGCCTATACATGTACAGCTCAATAGCAGCACACGGAATCAGAATATTTAGGGAACTTGGGGGAGCTCTTTGGAATGATAAGAAAGCCATCTGGGGAAAAGGCAGGTGGACATCCGAGAGTCTTTACTCATAGGAGAGGGCAGGTGAGTGAAGATTCACTCAATAAGCCCATAGACAAGAGTCCTCCCATCCAGTGGAGGTACGTGGCTGTTTTCCTGAGCCATGGTATTGCTTGCACAATAGAGCCAGGGAAGACTCCTGGAGCATGGCAAGGAGGGTAAGGGGGTGTCTGTATGGGATCCTGATCACCACACATGACATGCACTACCCTAGTGAATCTCTGACCTGTGATAACACAGATTGATGCTAAGTCCAAGATACGGAGTCTTCAACAAAACCACACAACCACTGGATAGTAAATGAGTTGAACTTGGGGGGCTAAGCTTTGTCTCGATGACAGAACCTGAGAAAACAGGGAGGGCTGACATAGGCTCATGGTTTCAGAGACTTCAGTCATAGTGGGCTTGCTCAGGGCCTGTGGGTGTGTGGAAAGATAGAATGTAGTTATGAAAAAACATGGTGGAGGAAAACCCTTCACCTCACAGTGGTCAGGAAGTAGAGTAGACCATGCCTGCCCAAGAAGGTAAAGCATCCTTCTTATTTCCCCTGTATGACATTTGGCTCCCAGCCCATAGGGACAGTTCTGTCCACATTCAGGGTAAGTCTTCCCTCCTTGGATAACCGTTTCTGGAAATGTGTCCCGAAGCAGTCCTTAGGCACATCAACTATTAAGTTGACCATCAAGATTGCTTATCGCAGCTCAAATTTTTGTGTCCTAGAAGAGACAATGACTCCAGACAACAAACTTCATGTATTTGAGTATTACACTGCCTTCCTATCTAGATGGTATTTGTCAACCTTACTATATGAGGCCTAGCAGGAAAGTCCTCTGGCACCCCATCAGACAAAGGGATCCACTTTAGATAAAGGGAATTTGACTGTGTACCCAAGACCCTGGGGGAAATGACAGTTAGGCTCCACCCATGGGATGCTGCCACTCTTGAATCTGAGCCCCACATCTGCTGACACTGCTAACAGTGGCCAATGGCCACCACTGCGGCCGCCACCCACCATGCCCACGTTCAGCAATTTGCCCACAACCACCAGAGAATGGCAATGCCGACTGCTTTTCTTCACCAGCTCCTGAGTGAAATGTCGGTTAAGTGTGTTTGACCACACCTGACTAGCCTGCCCTACCTGCAAAGGAGGCTGGGAATGTATAACCCTGTCAGATCTCACAGCAGAAAGAAAGCTCTGAGAAACAGGTGTCCCCAGATACAGAAAATGTTAGATGGGAGGTTAGATGCTGGACAGTCGAAATCAATGGCACATGGCTAGTAACAATCTTCTTCTAAACTCGGTGCGTTGGTTGATGTAAGTAATCCTTATCCTCACTTTCTTCCTTTATGAAATGGGAGTGCGTGACTGGTACATAGCCACACACAGGAAAGTAGTGGACTTAACCTTTTACAAACTAAATGTTGTTGTATATACTTAAAGCATATAGATGCTGGGCGGTGATGGTGCACACCTTTAACCCCAGCACTTGGGAGGCAGAGGCAGACGAATCTCTGTGAATTGGAAGCCAGCCTGGTCTACAAAAGCAAGTTCCAGGATGGGCTCTAAAATAAACTACAGTGATAGCCTGTCTCGAAAAACCAAAAAAAAAAAAAAAAAAAAAGGCATATAGCATACAGTATAATGTTACATATATTTAGCAAAATGACTACAATAGATGAATAAATTACTGTGCCTGCCATCTCCCAATCTCCCATACACCCCCATTCTCTCCTCTGCCTGATAATCTATTCATTTGATAAACGTCCTGAATACAATACACTATTATTTTTCTATTGTTCTTAGATCTTACAACTTGCTCGTTCTACTCATTTGCTATTTGTTTCCTTGACTTAGATTCCCTCCATTTCCTCCCTGTCACCCAGACCCTGGTGACCAGAATTTCAGTCTCTTTCTCTCTCCCACCCTATTTACTGATGTGTACACCCAGCCGTCTTCTCCCTACTCAGTAAACCTTTAAAGTAGGAGAGGGTTGATTAATCCCTTGTTTGGGGGCATGCATGCTACATTATTCTTATTATTCTTATATTATTGTTTCATCTTCTTTTGCTTAGCAGATTATCAGTGTCAATCATTCATTCCATTGCAAGTCTTTGCCTCGACCTGATGTCTCCAGGCTGTCTTTGCATTGTTGCTGACTCTCCGTTTTCCCTGCAAACACTGAGTTTGGCTTTGAGGGTACACTCCAAATTGAATCCTATTCCTGCTGTTTTTGAACAAGGAGTACAGGAGCTCCACAGAGAACCTCATCTCTCCAAAGTCATAGATAAAACTCTTAGTCTCAGAGGTACTGAGGCCACACATGTCTTTTAGCCATCTTTATGGAGTGCCCTGTTTCCTATGATGCTTTGGGGGCTGTTTCCTGACCGCTCATTATGGCCTCTGCAGTATGTAAGTTCTGTGACTAAGGTTCATATAACTGGGAGTGTATTTATGGCAGACTACACTCTTTCCTAGGAAAATATTGATTTTTTTTAAGCAACGGAGTGACTGTAGAACCATTAAATCAGTCTAGTCTATCATAAACTCCAGTATTAACCGAAGAATACTTTCACCTTTTCTTTTATTCTCTCATGAGCCATGGGGAATGGAAGTGTCCACACAAGCAGGACAGGGTCAGAGCCTGTGTTACTGTGCTTGAATGAAGCCCTAACATTCCCATCTATTACCAGAAAAGTAATTACCCAATCTGCTCTTATTTGAAAGATTGGCCTAGAGGAGAGAGGAGAGCTGAGTTTTACAACAAAATGTAAAAGCTCATGGTGTGAGAATGTGAGAGGAAAGGAGAGTGGGGAGTGGATTACACCAGCATTGGGGACCTTCCCTCCAGTCCCTGCCCGACTGCAGGATGTGTGAACTCATTATCCGCCCCTTAAAGTCTTAGTTAGGAAAGTAGTCTGAGAGGTGAGGATTTCTTCTTTTTTTTTTCCTTTTTTGGAAAGATCTCTATCTTTCTTCTTTATTGATTGCTTGCTTTTCATTTTATATCCTTTCTCCCTTGCTTGAAATGAGAAAAATGAGCCCTTGCCACGGGCTTTAAACTCTACACCCAGACAATATCTCCCCCTTATCTAATGCTGGGCCAGGAGCCTCAGCCCAGAGGACCCTGGGTAATGCTACAACAGATTATGTCATAAAATGAAGAGATAAGCAAAAGAACCAATCTAAAAGACGCTGCAAAATTTACCTTCCCACCACCCTCCGCTTCCTGTTAAAAGGAGGCTTTAAATCAATCTGTCTCTGCCATAAATTCTCTTTCTAAAATTTGATAACAAGTGCAATATTTTCCTTGGAGATTGGCTTCTAACGAGATGGACGACACTGGAGGGTGGGGAGTAAGCAGGCTTTAGCAAAGTAATAAAATGCCCTGATTGATCCTCGATGGTGGGGTTGCTTGGAATTACTGCTATTTTGGGGCGGGTAAGCATAATCCAGCCAAATCATAAATTTCATTTCTTCCAGTAGACAGTCGAGTCGGTATCGATCTCAATTTGTTGTTCTGCTCTGGTGTAATTGCTCCCTGTGATTAAGACTCCAGGTTAAGAAGGGATTCCGGCTGGGCCAGGAGTATAAAGGGAATAACCACAGAGCCAGAATTGATTCCGCCACTCCACAGTGTATCCTGGGCTGAGGGAGAGGGACTGGAAGCTCTCAATATCCACATTTCTAGAGGCCAGACTGACTGCAGACTCAGCTGTGACCTTAAGATCTCTGGTTCTTTCAGCCAATTGCCCTCCCACCGACGTTATAGCCCCTCTCTCGCTGTCCCTGTAACATTGCCTGCTTAGACTGAGATCCCTCAAACATGCCCATACTATGTGCCTCTTCAAGTTTTTGCAGTATGGGAAGTGGCATGGCTCTGACCTAATTCAAGGTCTTGTAGTAAGCCAAGACATCTCTACCTACGTCACCCAGAAAATGAGCCTTCTAGCCCACTCCGGAGCCTGACAACCAATTCTTGACCAGAATTAGACTCCAAAACCTAGAATGTGAGCAATCTACATTACCTCTCTTAGAGATAGATATTTACAGCTACATCGTTTGCCAAAACAAGCATCTCTGTCCCTTTCGGCTCACCAGCTGAGTCGCTTTGAACAACTGAGGTGATATTTCTCAGCCTCTCTTTTTTCTTTGCCAACTGGAGACAATGGCATTACTGACCCCTGCCCCTACACATAGCCCCATATGGGTTTCTGTGAAGATTTCAATGACACAACACCAGAAAGTATGTGGCATAAAAATATCAATTATTGAACTGGGCATAGCAGCACACACCACAGTCCCAGAAGTTGGGAGACAGAGGGGGCAGAGTCAGAAGTTTAAGGCTGTCTTAAGCTTCCTAGAGGGTTCAAGGTCAACCAAGAAAACAACATAAATTATTATTATTATTATTATTATTATTATTATTATTATTATCATTATCATCATCATCATCATCATCATCATCATCATCATCATCATTATTTAGCCTTGCAGTTCTAAATAGATACAGAAGCCTGTGGCACAGAAACATTCTGAACTTTCCAATAAGATGGTTTCACGATGTGAGGAAATGAATATTTTGCAGCCTGGAATGACTTACTCAAACCATGGGAAATTCACTCAAAATAAGGTTATATGCCTTTAAATAGGAACTCAAATGACTCCTTGGCACTGCACTGCCAAACATCAGCTTGACTTTATTCAGTTCCCAGCTTCTCAGAGTCGGGAATGGGACCGCCTCACTCCATGAACCCTGCGCTATAGCAGCTAAATCACTTAGATGTGCTCTGCCTGTCTGCTGGCGGGGCTATTCGACCGCATGCTTTAAAGAAAGCATTTCTCAAACCCAGACTGATTTTGCTTTTTCCCTTCCCCTTCTAGAACTTAGAGATATGGCTAGTGTGACTGTGAGGGAGGCAGTTGTCATGTTAGCCTTGGCAAGTCAGACAACCTCCTTGCTTGCTTCTCTCTCTTCACTTCCTTCCTTCTCAACCTAAAGTAAGGGTGCTGGGCTTGGGTTTTAGCGCCATGCAGGTCCAACCTCAAGAGGAGGCCAGAGGCTCCTGACCACTACCCCAGGGCCATGCAGATGCAGCCTTGAGGGGAGGCCAATGACCCTGCATCTAGCCCCCCCTTAAACTGCTCTTCCTTATCCACTGCCCCAGGCTTTGGTTGTAGGGCCAAGCAGACCCATCCTCAAGGGGATGCCAGTGACTCTCTGCACCTAGACCCTCTTAAGCTCTTCTCTTTATCCACTGCCCCAGGTTTCCTAAATGTTTCCATGTTCAGGACAGGACTAGCCTTTGGCTACACACTGAAGAGGGGTGAATTAGTGAATCCATAGCTTTTTTCATGATAAAACAAAATACTTGACAAATGCAATGTGGAGAAAAAGCAGGTTTCTATGAGGTCACATTGGAAGGCTACCAAGGGTTCAGACAGCCTATAGCACAAGGCAGCTAGTGGCATTGCATCTGTAGTCAGGACATTAAGGGGATAACTAACCACTTTTTGATTGGATTTAAGGCTCACTCCACAGGAGACAACTGTGGAGTACTATGAACTTGACTGAGACCTGTGACTGGGTAAGTCATAGACAGACTTTAGGAGAAAGTCTACTTTAGTTTTGCAAAGTGGACACAATATCAAACTGCCTTCTAAATCCTTATCTTTATACCCAGGGATTCGCACAGCTCTCCATTCTCATCAGAGAAGCTTCTTTTTGCAGGGACTCTCAGCTGGTCAAAGGGCAGAGAGCGTTTGTGGAGCCCTGGGTCATAAATAGGATAACTCTATTACATTCTTTTTCTCCAAGACTCGGGGCCATCCCAGAAGCAGGCAAGAAAAGGGTGTAGGAAACAGATCAGGAGGACTTCTGTGTGATAGTGTCTTCTAGACAGGACAGGACCAATGCACTCAAGAACTTACATAGCTGCGTTTGCCTGCACGAAACACACATAGGATCAAAGGAGTCAACACTCCAGCATGGACAAGGGAGAAGGCACAGACTTCTTGGAAGGTGTTGGCAGTTGACAGCTGCTGGAGGAGGGAGAGTCAGTTTTATTCCAGGGTGTGGCCCCTAATAGCTTGCCTAGTGAATGGTTCCACAGGCATGGACATATGGGAAGTTATAACTAAGCACAATGTATCAGATTTTTATTTTTAAAGTCGGCATAAATTTGGGAAGGGATAAGATGGGGCATCTAGGGGACATTAGAGAGGAATCTGTAAGGTTGGATATGATGAAAATACATTGTATACATATATAAAATGCTCAAAAATAAAATTAAATGGTATTTAACATATTAAAATATATATTTATAAATTATATAAAGTACTTATTATTAGGAATGATTTAAAAATTCTTAAAATAAACAGGAAATACTCATAAGCCATGGTAGCAAACTACTGAACTTTTAGGCCTCAGTTTTTTCTTCTTTCAAATGGGGTCTATAATATCTTTTGTTCCTATCCCTCAAATCTGAGTACTAGATGTGTTTTCCAAGTCCCTAGAATGTGGAGTCTCAACAAATCCATTGTTGTTCTTGCTCTTATCCTCTAGTGGAAACAGTGCATCATTAAAGTTTCATATTACCAAGTTATCATGCTACACAAGATACATAGATAAACTGCTTATGATTTATGTTGGCGGAAATTAAAGAGGAAGACATTTTGATCATAATGAAACATGTTATATACACTATCATCATGAACTACCATGATGTGGGGTACAGGGGAAAGAGTGGTCTCTTCTCAGTGGTTTGAGAATTCTGGAGCTCCCTTACTCTACATGAGTCATTGTGACAGAATACCACATACTGTACTTAAACAAAATATGGAGGTAAAGCTGCCAGAAGTGTTGGGTTCTAGCAAAGGCATTCTCTTTGGCATATGGATGGTTACCTTCTTTCTGTATCCTCATCTGGCAAAAAGAAAGAGGAAATAAACTCACTGGAGTATCTTTGCTTATAGGGTTAGGGTCCATAGTCTCCTCTCAAAGGCCCCTATCTTAAATTATAGATTGGGCTTCAACATGTGTGTTTTAGAGTGAACACAGATATTCAGTTTGTGACATGAGTTTTAAGGGTATTCTGAGACAGCATTCTAAAGTGAAGATCAGACCTCATTCCGAAAACACAGTGTTTGTGTAGTACTTGCTGAAGCCCTGTATGGCTGGGACTCCAAGAAAATACACACACACACACACACACACACACACACACACACACACACACATACACACACACACACACACAGAGAGAGAGAGAGAGAGAGAGAGAGAGAGAGAGAGAGAGAGAGTCTAGGCAGACCCAGATAACAAAAAGCCTAAGGAGTTTGAACTCTGCATTATAGTAAACAATGGAACAAATGCCTTAAACTGGAAAAAAAATCAAGGTGAACTTGTAGTTTAGGAAGATTGCTTTGTAAAATGTGTAGAGTGGAAAGGTAGACGCTACATATGACACATTGCTATAGTTTAGACAGGAGAGCTCACAGCCGGGATGGGAGAAGGTGGGATACAGAAGGACCAGTGCACCAAGTGTAGATGATGATATTGAACTTTACTTTGAAGAACTGAGCAAGATGCCATCTGTCTAATTGATAAAGGGGGAAATATTTTGAGCGAAGAAAAGCTTTGCGGTTTGGAATACAAGCAGTTCTAGGTGTAGAGATGTGGGTTTGGTAGTGTAGACAGTGTCTGACTTGATAGTGTCTCAGTGAGAAACAGTAATAGAGAAAACCAAGGGGTAAGCCAGACCATACCAGCAGATGGGTAGAATGTGTGGTTCTGCTGTTAAAAGGGATGGGTTGACCCAGGCATGGTGGCACAGGTCTGTAATCCCAGCACTTGAGAGGCAGACAGGTGATAATGAGGGGTTCAAGGTCATTTTTACTAGATAGTAAATCTGAGGCCAGCTTGGGCTACATGAGACCCTGCCTCAAAATATCAAACAAAAAAAAATTGGTCATATGGGTAGAGTATCTAGGGAAGACCAGTAAAAAAGTTGATACAAGAGTAGCCGGCCAGAAAAATCAAAGTAACTGCATGGGAAAATGTGACTATGTCATCAGGGAGGACGGAGGAGAGCATGCTCTAGGTTGAAACAAAATGAAACAACAAAACCACCACAAAATTCACAAAGTGTGTATCAACGATAGTAGCACTGAGAGAAGTGTCTGAGTTTGACATAGAGGGGTCATTAGGGTGTGACAAGAGCAGCATCAGGCTAGCAAGCAAGAGTGGAACTTAGATCACCACAGTTAGGGGAGGACAGGATCGATCAGAAGCAGTGAGGAGGGGCTGGAGGGATAGAGCAACCTCTAAGAGCCCTTGTTGCTCTTACAGAGGGTCCACATTAGGTTTTCAACACCTACATCAGATGGTCCACAATCGCTTGTAACTCCAAGGGATCCAACACTCTTTTCTGTGGATATCTGTCCACGTGTGGCATAGATTTACACAGACACGCACAAAGACATGCAAAAAAATCTTAAAGAAACAGTGGGGGGAAACATAAGGCTCTTTTCAGAATGTTGGTGAAAGCGGGAGCTGAGGAGATGGCTCAACTGTTGAGACTATACGGCTTTGTAAATGAGTTAAGTTCAGATCCCAGTACCTTTATCAGCCAACCTACTAAATCTAGCTGCGAGGGATTCAATGGCATCTTCTAAACATACTCACACACAGGCACTCATATACACTTCCTTTTGAGTTATTAGCCGAAGAAGTCTAAGAGACTCCAGTCTATTGCTGGAGTCGTCAGTTGCTCCCAGTAGAAGGGGATTCCCTATCGCTGAAGAAATAATGCACTTCGGACACAGGAGTTGGAGATTCAAGTTGGACCTAACCTGAAAGTTCTCTCTACTGACGACTAGCTTTCATAGTACCAGAAGGTGCTATACTGTTGTAAAGAGGAACGGCGGGCTGCATCCTGCCTGGCTCCCATCTGCCCGGCTAGCTTAGCCCCTGAAATAAGCACACCAAAACTGCATTAATTAAATTACTGCCTGGCCCATTATATCTAGCCTCTTATTGGCTAAATCTCACATCTTGATTCAACCCATTTCTATTAAATCTATGTATCATCACAAGCTCACGGCTTACAGGAAAAGATTCAGCATGTCTGACCTGGCAGCTTCAGGGCGGGCGGCTCTCTCTGACTCTGCTTTCTTCCTCCCGGAATTCAGTTCTGTCTACCACGCCCATCTAAGGGCTTCCCTATCAAAAGGCCGAGGCAGTTTTCTTTATTCAACCAATGAAAGTAACACATAGAAAAAAACCCTTCTACAACACATTCTATGTGATTGTAAAACCTACCTACCACAGCAATGACCAGCATGGCAAGATGTTCCTAAAGATGCAACAGTGACGCTCATATTTTGGTGGTAACCAACAGCTCAACAGCTGTCTGATTGTACTTCAAATCTACTCAGTATAAAGAAAATAATTCCTAGTACTGAAACTCTAGCAGCTACTTGTGCTAGAAAGGTCATGGAAGAGAATCTACTTTGCTAAACCATTGTAATTCTTAGCTGTATTCTAAACGCTTGCTCTTACATCACAAATAAGTGTAGCTCTCACCCCTTATCAAAGAAGCTTCTCTTTGCAGCAGATTGAGACCATTACAGAAAACCATGTGTGGTCAAAAGGAATGGAATAATTGATTGTGAGGTGCTCAGCCCCAACCAATACATCTACAACATACTTCTTGCTGTTTTCAAAACTGCCCAGTCCTGCTAACTTCAAGGATAGGGTAACATAGTCATCACCCTCTTTGCTTCTGTAAACCCATAGCACTGTTTCACGAGTTGGCTAGCATCCTCCATAAAGATCAGCAAAGGAACACAAATATAAGTTCAAGGTCAGTCTGGGCAATGAGACAAAAGTACAAAATGAGACATGCTCTGGACTCTTGTCCATAATCACCTTGCCATAGGCATTTATCCCAGAAGAAGAAAAACTTTGTTCACACGGATCAGTACATGGATGCTTATAGCGACTGTATTTGTCACAGTCAAAACCTAGAAACAACCCAAATGTCGTCTTTCAGTGAGTAAGTGGCTACAGAAACTGTGAGCCATCCAAACCTGGGACTGGAACTTAGGAATTAACAGGGCTAAAGTGTTGATGTACGCAACAACCAGCAGGTTGTAAGGATGTACAAGTCAAAAGAAAACTGGTTCCCAGAGTTACAAACTGTGTGATTTCCCTTATACAGCATTCCTGACATGGTAACATTATAGAGCTGGAAAAACAAAAAAACAAAAAACAGTGATGGCCAGGCATTGTGTCACAAGCAGGAGGGACACGCTGTGACTATTAAAAGGCAATGTGCAGTGATTCACAGCACAGTGGCATTGTTTGGGTCAGACCATGATGCCAATCACACACGCCTTCCACGAGATTAAGTCACGCAGCCCTAAACAAACACAGGCCTGGGGGAATGGTGACATTTAAACATGACTGATGGGCTGAATCCACGTCAGTATTCTGGCTCTGAAATTGCACTGTAATGATATAAGCTGTCCATAAAGGGAGGGAGAGAGTAAAAGGAAGTCTCGCAGCTTCATGAGCTGGAGTTGAGTTCATATCTTCTGAAGACAGGTTTGACTTGCTCATATTCCAATCTCTATCTTCATATTTTAATGTAGTCTTTATTGGCATATGCCACTTCTTTAACTAGATGATAGACCGCTCACCCTGGTTTCTCTCTCCTTCTTTTATCATTCTTCATATCTAGCTCGCACAGGCCTCAGCATATTGAGTCTAAATTGAATTAAGTGGTGATACTCTCCTGTCAGGCCCATGGCAATACCTTGGATGTGCTACTAACTGTTTGTTGAGTATATTGATGGTGTTTGTAATGTATTCTGACCTTGGAGCCAGTGAAGGCAGCAAGGCCACAAGGTGGCTATTACTTTAAAAGCAGAGAACCTTACTGAATCTTTTTCTCCTCCTTTTAAGATACCAATGTGGATAATTAGTCTGCATCTTTCATTAACTGTACAGAGCTGTATTGGACATGGGGGGGTCTATAATGGTGTAAAGATGAAACAGGCACCAGGGAAGCCACCTCAGTTCACACTGGTGGCACCTTTGAAAATTCTCACCACCATCCCAAGGATGGGCCAGCAGCCCATTCCTTCCCAGAAGAAGCAAGTTCTTGGCATTCAGAAAAGCCTGGATTCAAAAACAAATAGCATAGGTACCAATCCAGGCCCCACCATTAACCAGCCAGGAGATCCCCCTGAATATATGCAATCTCTCAGGACCTCAAAATTCTCTATAATGTAAATATGTCATGTGACACTTGGCACTCAACCACTACTCTGAAACCACTGACCATTGTTAAGGTCAGACGTTCTCACCTCTGTAATGAACAGTTGCTCCTTCCTTATATTTTTGGGGTAAGTCCACATGTCCATTTTCTATATCCAGTGTTTTTTAATAAAGTAAGTCGCTATGCCTTCCTGATCTTATTCTCTAAATCAAAGGTTGCATTCATTGAGGAGTCCACAAAAGATAGGCATTAGTTCACTTGCTGAAAGCCAATATTCCTAGCTCCTTAGCCCAACCCAAGAGATCTAGAGGAGGGATTGCTGGTGAGAATCAGAAAATCCCACATGGTGTTATCAGGGGTCACATTTGTTCCCCCCACGCCCGATGAAATAAGATTTAACAGGGCCAGAGGGCATCTGTTCCTGTCCCTGGTTGATCTTCCGCCACCGTAGAAGTTACTCTTTTAGGTCTCAAAACGATGTTACCCTTCAGGGACCCAGTGAAAGTAAGTCACAGATCCCCAGAGATGGTCCTCAGGCAGGAACTATGACATAGCAGGGTGGATGGAGTAATGATGCTGAACATCTTTGGTTTGAGTGAGGTTGCTGATGTGTGAGTTGGAAGGGAAGAAAGCGTTGTCTTTTGAGTAGAAGAGGCATTATATCAACTTACATACTTTGTAGCTTTTCCGGGAATAAGCCTAGAAAACAATATGGGCCCTCCTGAGACTACAAGTAGCAGAGATCAAGCCACAATGGTTTTGCAGGCAAAGTGAAGTTGAGAAGGCTAGAACTCTCCAAAGCCATGATGGCTTACTATTCCCATTGAGTTAGGAGCTGGGACAGTCAGTTTTCATTATCAACTCAACACAATCTGGAATCATCTGGAAATAGAGTTTCAGTAGCTATTAGCTAGATCAGGGTAGCCTGTGACTATATCTATTTTGATTATGTTAATTGAAGTGACAAAGTGATACCATCCCCTGGAAGGGACTCTCTCTCTCTCTCTCTCTCTCTCTCTCTCTCTCTCTCTCTCTTTCTCTCTCTCTCTCTCTCTCAAATTGACTGTAAACTGTGAACATGACTGCTTCATATTTCTGCCACATTTAACCTAACTGCAGTGACTTGACTGTAACCTAGAATTTATGAGCTAAAATAAATTTTTTCTCCCCCAAGTTGCTCCAATTGTTTTTCTTTATTTTATCACTGCAACAGGAAATAAAACTAATACAGTAATTGGCACCAGAAGTGGGGCAGTTACTATGATAAACCTGATCATGTGGTACATAGGCCTTTGGAACTGGGTTGAGGTATATTGATGAGTTTGGAAGTTTGGGCTAATAAATAGATATTAACAGGTTATTCTGGTGGGAGTCTAGAAGACCAGAAGGCCAGACAATGGGGACCCAGTGTATGAGAGTTTAGAAAGGACCAAAAATTCCATTAAAAAGTGTGGCTAGAGATCGTTCAGATTTGTGATGATTTGAATAAGAATGGCTGTCAGTTGGTCATAGGTTTGAATACTTAGTAGATAGTTGGTGAAACTGTTTGGAAATTATTAAGAAGTATATCCTTGGCAGGTGTTTCATGGTGGTGGGGTTTTGAGGTTTCAAAGACCCTCCATATGCCTAATCTCTTTCTTTATGCCTCCTGGTTGTGTCTCAATGTCTGCATTCTTGGTTACTGTTCCAGTGCCACACCTTCCTTCCCGATTGCCTGCCTATCTGATGCCGTGCCCCCCCACAATGACAGGTATAGACTCTAACCCTCTGAAATGGTAAGCTCCAATAAATTCTTTCTTCTAAGTCATAGTATCTCATCACAAAAGCAGAAACCAAGGTAATATTTTAATCTGTATATATAATAGAGTTTTGTTCATCTTGCAACAACTTGGATGAGGCTGAATTTAAAAGTAGTAGATTAATTTATGGATAAAAGAAATTCCAAGACAGCAAAACTTTCAGTCTATGGCATGGTTGTTACTGATTGCTCTACAATGATGAAGAGCAACAAGCAGGGCAGAAATAAAATGTATTTGTGCAGTTTGGAGAGGGAAAATATATTAAGAAGCTGAAGGCTTCAGCCAAAACATTTGCCAGTAAAAAGCGGGGATCCAATTGGTAAAGAGATTGGTGTCACTAAAGAAAAGTCTTCTTTCCATCACTACAACAATGGGAAATTGTGGCAAGGGCTCTAACTTGTGAAAGAATAGAACCAAAGGAATTTTTTTAAAAAATAACTACCTATAGAAGGGTAGGGTATTTTTCCATCCTGAGCTAACTATAAAATTTGGCAGTGTCATCCATGTGATGTGGTTTTGGAGGCATGAAAAATACAACATTGAGGGAGTCATAGACTCTTCTCCCATGGTTTTGAGAGCCACTGAGGTCGGCACCACGTGGAAGGCTCAGCGTCTGACATGAGGCCTTAAAAGGTCTTCACAGGAAGCTGTAAAGGTGAAGACTGTGTTATGATGGAGACATAACCAAGATGTTAGAGATGCCAAAGCCATGGCATGGGGTATCTATCAAGAAAAGCTGTGTCCATGAAACAGAAATAGCCCAAAAGGGACACATTGCAGTTACTAATTCAGCAGGAGCAGAGTCACATAAGGTCTTTGAAACTGAAGCACCAGATGCTTGACATAGAGTTACAGAACCCAATGCTAGCTACCTCAGTCTTTCTTTCTTTTTGCTTTTCTTTATTCTAATCTTTCCTCATTATGCTCCCATTTCTTCCTTCTGGGATGGGAATGAATATTCCATGTCATTGTATGTTGGAAGCATGCAGTTGTTTTTTTTAATTGTACAGAAGATCACACCTAAGAGATTACCTTGAGTATCCAGAAGAGATTTTGGACTTGTAAACAGTTGGGAGACAATTAAGGACTATGGAGACTTAGTTTGAAGATGGGCTAAGTGGTTTCTGATGATAAAGATAGCCAAGAGCAAGAGCCTTTATGGGCCAAGCATGGAAAATTGTGGTTTGAATGTGAACTGTCTCCCATAGGGCCAAGTGTTTGAATGCTTGGTCCCCAGCTAGTGGCACAAAGTTATGGAACTGTTAGAAGGTGGAACACTACTGGGGAGAATAAGTCACTGGAGACAAGCTATGAAGCTGTATGCCTTGACCCCGCTTCCTATTCTCGTTCTGCTTCTGAATCGCCAACACAATGTGATAGAGTGGTCTCAAGCTCCAGTGCCATGCCTCCCTAATATGACAGAAGGTAACCCCTCCGGATCTGTGAGCTAAAATGAACTCTATCACCTCTAAGTTATTCTTGGCTGGGTATTTTATGAAAGCGATAGAAATGGACCTAGACAGAAGTCACACAGAACACCAAATCTCTCTGTGTGTATGTGTGTGTGTGTTTGTGTGTTTCATATGTGTATATATATGTATACATGTGCATGTGTGATGTTGTTGTGGGGATGCACATGTATGTCAATGTGTGTGCATGTGTGTGCATGCCTGAGGTTAACCTAATATGTCATTCCTTGAGTGTTGTCCACCTTCATTTTTGAGCCTGGAACTTGCCGAATAAAATGGGCTAGTTGTCCAGCAATCCCCAGTGATCTCCCTGTTTCTGCTTTTTCAGCACTGAGATTGCAATAGCTTTTTTATTGTTGTTATGTGGGTTCTGGGGATTGAACTCAAGTGCTCACATTTGCACAGCAAGCATTTCACTGATTGGGTAACCTCCTGAGACCCAAGTTTCTTCTAAATAATTTTTCTTTGATATTTTATCTTGGGACAGATGCCTCTGCTTTGTTTAAAAAGTATTAAGAGAGGGAAAGCTTTGCATTTGGGGAACCTTTGCTTGTTTTGCTCATCTCTCTTTCCCCTAGACCAAATCCCACCTTCAGAGAGGAAGACAGCAAAAAGCTATTGACCTAGAAGCTGAACTTCAACAGGAGGAAAAAGAATAAAATCAGCAGAACTGCTAGGGATCTCTCGTAGAAAGCATCCCTCTATGCTCAGCTCTCTTCTATAAAATGTAAGCTACTTTCCCAAGGGGCTTGTGGGAAAGAAAACCCTCAGGCCTTGGCCACAGATGAAGCACACATTTTCTTTGAGATCTATGACTCCACTCATCTCTACCCTAGCCTGGCATCATGGGCTGTGACTGTTGGGTGAGAAGATGCCAGAACAACATAGGGGTGGCTGGATGGCAGCCTGGGGCTTCCTTCTAAATCATCTCAGCCAATCAAGCACTTAATGTTCTCTGTTTCTCAAGAATGTTGCACCTCAGTGCTGCCCATGTATCTTTCAAGTTTTATCTTCAACGTCTTATAAATCAACCATTAAATACCTCCCAACTAATACACACAGCTGTTGTTCACAGCCAGCACTGAAAAGTTCACAAATCAGTTTTACTGCATATTAGTCTTGCCCAGTAGACTCTAAAAATAGTAATAATAATAATAATAAGAGAGAAACAAGAGGAAGGAAGTCATCTCTGAGCAGCCCACCATAGCACAGTGGTGTCCTGGAGATGCTCAGTGAAGAGTGGTCAGTGAGCTAATGCGCCAGCACCTTCGCTCCAGGATCCTTTCCTAATGTAAATGTCAGGGATGATGTCCTTAAAGTGTGGTGGTTCATGAAGCAGCATGCAGCTGCACGTAAACCTCCTGAGTATTGTTTTTACCAAGGCAAGAAAGAAGTATGTGTGCTGGTTTTAGAGAAGGCTATTGGTTTGCACTTCCACAGCAGCTGCAGATACCTTCTCTGCCTGCCTGCACCTCCAGTTGCGTCCCTGATGTGAGACTGTATGCTTTAAATGGGGAGGTACCGTGAAAATACAGTATCCTAACAAAGAAGATACTCAGTAAAGAAAATGAGAAAAAAATTCCAACCATTTTTTACCATCGACAAGCTAGACCCACGGACCCATGCAAGCTTAGGGAGGCATCAGGCTAGTACTTCTGTGGCACCAGGCTCTGGGAGAGCCTCTCTAACCCTGAAAGAATTGTATTAGCTGATCTATGAATTGGCAACAATGTTTCTTTTCTACTCAGGTTGGGACCAGATTATTTCCTTCTAACTGGTATTGGATGTGTCTGTGTTTTTAATTGGAAAGAGTATGGCTGGCGAGAACAGTGAAGATGTTGAAATCAAACCTGGGTTCTAACCAGATCTCGGTGTGAACTGGTTGTGTTCACACAACCTGAGCCTTCATTCAAACAGCTACAACAAGGGGTTATGAAGATGGCTCGGTGTCCCCATGCTTGCTGTGCAAGCATGACGACCTGATTTGGGTCTATAGCACCCACATAAAAATTCAAACACAGCAGCGTGCACCTGTAACTTCAGCAGTGGGAGGAAAGGTAGAGTCAAGTAGATCCCACGGCTCACTGCCTTTCCCATCTGACCAAACTGGTGAGTTCTGTTTGGTGAGAGACCTTGTCTCAAAGATAAATAAACAAACACATAAATAAATAAGGTGGAGAAGCAGATGATGTCATCCTCTGATCCTCACAGACACCCACATAGGTGAGCATATGAATATGTACATGTACATAGACCACATACAACGCATTACAGTATATACACATTAACAGATCATTTGACATAATCAGTGATGCAAAGAAGGTATTTACCTCCGGAACTCTTCCTACTAAATGAGATTCTGGGCAAGTTTAGGACAGAAAGAACCACAATAATTGCTTTGGTTAATGCTGCTGGAGAGTCAGAAGCTCTGTGCTGTTTCTTTTCCTGTCTTCCCTGTAGTGATCCTTTGGGGGCTACTCTGATGGTTCCCTAAGACACCTCAGAGGACAATTTGCAATTCAATGGCTGGGAGGGAACTTAAATCCCCATCACCATGGCAATTGTTCAATGACTGACTGTATGGGCACCTCAAAAAACCACCACAGAGGTAATAAGACTGGATAATGATGCACAGAAAAGGACATTCATAGGTGAGATCAGGGGTGTGCACAGCACAGAATCCCACCAAGGACACATGGAGGAAGGGGGAGGGAAGTAAGGAGGGAGGGAAAAAGAGGACACACCCAACACAGCACCTCTTCCAACATAATTTGAAGTATAAGATATAGTTTAACCACAGGTTTAATGTTACACACAGATGTTTAAGACATCCATTTTCTACTTCTGAAACTTTACATTGTTGAATAACATTGCCCCCTCTTCCTCCCTCCAGCCCTGGACAGCACCGTTCTACTCCCTGATTCGGAGACCATTTTAGAGCCCTCCCGTGGGTGCCATCACATAGTATCTGTCCTTTAAGCTCATCCACACTATCACACATGGCAGGACTGCTTTATTTTTTTAAAGGTCTGCTGTGTGCATATGCAAATTTGATGTCCATTCATGTGATACTTTCCTTTTTATGAAGCAAAATGCCTTCCTATGTTGTACAATTAAAACGTAGAGGACTGTTGAGCTTTCCCCATTTATGATTCCATCTGGACAGAATGAACTCTCAAGCTCACTCCATTTCAACATCACTGCTGAAGTCAGACAAACGGATTTAGAAAGCCAGCAAGAGCATGGAAAGTTCTGGCGGTTGCTGTTTAGAATTACAAGGGACCCTAGTTGAGCAGTGAATGTCTCTCTCCCTGGGCTCTGTGATTATGATGTGTCCAGGGGCCCTCAGATTGCAAAGAGTTCCTCCAGCAACCTGACCCCTATGACCAGAGTGCCCTCTGTTGAATTAAAGTATTATTTTCATTAAATTCCTGGGAAAATGCCCATGGTGTACAGGAGGCTGAGAAGAGGTGGGCTGTCATGAAACAGCCTAGATGACCACATCATTCTACAGCCGACACCCACACATACAAGCTACACTTTCCAGACCACCAGGGAATGCTTGGAGCTAGGCATAGTACTACACGCATTGTTTGCTCTAGACACATATTTCTACAATAAAGTTTAATTTATAAATTAAGCATGGAAAGCAATTAACCACGACTAATAATAAAATAGAACAATGTTAATAATACACTGTAATAAAAGTTATTTAAAACTTATGAATTTTTATTTCCAGTATTTTCCACTTACAACCACTGGATCATAGTTAACTATAGGTAATTGAAGCCATGAGTAGCACAGCCATGGGAGACAAATACTGTAGCTAAGGCAAAGGAATCAGCAGAGTTTGGGTAGCAGCATCTACCCATAAAATTATACACAGCCCTAAAATCATATTCCAGCTGACAGAAGACAGACCAATTGCAAGCATTCAGGGAATTTTCAAGCTATTATTACACATGTTCTGTTTGTATCGTGGAAATGGAGGAGCTATATGCCTGGAAGGGCTCACCTACGTCTTTGGAAAATCACCCTCTGTGGTGTGTGTGTGTGTGCGTGTGTTGTTGTTGTTGTCCCAGGAAGAAAACTATACAGATGAAACTATATAGAACATGGGACTGCGAAAGGATTTGACTTAAAAAAGAGGAACTCACATTGGCAGTGGTCAGCATGGAGATATGTCTGCTCACAGCCATGACAGGCTGGGCTTGGGAAGAATCCTTCAAAGACGCCTTAGCAGCATCCATTCAGCCACTGTTTATGTGTCAAGCCCCAAACTAATCACTGTCATGTGTTTTAGGCCTAAGCATCCTCACTTCTAAGTGCATGAAGAGCCGCTAAATGTAGAAGTAATCTCAGGAACCGGTGATGCTCTGTGCCTATTGACCTAGGAAAGCTGTCAAGGATGTTCAATCTGGGTTGCATTTTTGAGCCCCAAACATGGAGGAAATGATCCTATATTCACACAAAACAGCCAAGGACAGATTCAACATAGAGAACTCTGGAGAATGGCATGGTAACAGAAATAGAAATTAGTCTTGCATCAGAAAAACAGATGTTTTTTCATATGTTTTTTCAGATGTTGTTTCATGTAGACAGGGTGTGGTCCTTAGGGACCGAGGTTATTTGGTGCTTTCTGCTCACTATCTTTATGGCTGGAGGATCAGTGATGGCCGGAGCATCACAATGGACAAGACAGAGCCTTCCAGAAGCCTTGCTCTGCTCCTCCGAATCCCTCTGTATGGCCAGAATCTAGTCATGTGACCAAACCCAGCTTTCAGGAAAAGGGAAAACTGCCATCTCTGGGTTTCCTGGCTGTTCCTACTGAAAATCTATCCAGATGAAAACTAGACTCCTATTGCTGGCAAACAAAAGGGAAATTAAATATTTGTTGCATAAACAGTAGACTCTGCCACATCCGGGAGAGAAGCAGCCTTGTTATAGTACATAGGAGATGCTCAGAGCTGTTCAGAATTGAAGTGAGTTGTTAAGAGTAATCAAACTGAGGGCTGGAGACATGGGTTAACGGCGACACTGTCTGTCGTGTGAACGTGATGCCCTGAGTTCGAATTCTCAGAACCCACATGTATTGGTTCCTTTTCTATTACTGTGATAAAGCACCGTGAACAAGGAAACTGATAAAAGAAGGCTTAGGTTGGCCTTTGGTCCCTGAGAGATGAATTCATGATGGTAGAGCAGAGAGAATCACAAGTAGGAAGCAGAGAGAAAACTGGGCATAGCCAGCGGCTTGGAAACCTCAAAGCAAGCTCCCAGCGATGTGCTTTCTCCAGCAAATCCACACCCACCCAAACAGCACCAAACTAGTCACACATCTGAACCAATGGGAGATGCTCCTATTCAGACAGCCATGCCATATAAAATCTAGATGAAGTTCTATGTATGTCTAAAATACCAGTGCAACAATCCTGAAGCTTGTGGAGCAGCCGTCCTGATGTACACAGGGACAGGGAAACAAGAGGCTCTGCTTGGAGGTGAGGACCAACACCTGACACTATTCTCTAGCCTCCACCATGGCATGAGTGTATGGAGTCTCTCTCTCTCTCTCTCTCTCTCTCTCTCTCACACACACACACACACACACACACACACACACACACATAGTAAAAAAATGCAAATGAAAACATTTAGCAGATAAGGAGGACGGGTTAATGATCCCAAGAGTTAGTAGTTGAAGTCCAGCACTGTAACATCAAGAAGCAGCTCACTCAGAATTCAAAGTATCTGCAGTCGATCCAACTGCAGTCTAACTGGTCCTGGTTGATCACACATTGCTCCATTGTCTGCTTGTCTTTGGCTACAGCCCCACAACCTCACCTGCACGTGCATGGTACCTCCCTTCTACTTGGTCGGGACCTCCCCTCCCTTCTCTCTCTCTCTCTCTCTCTCTCTCTCTCTCTCTCTCTCTCTCTCTCTCTCTCACCTTGCTTTTTCCCTTCTTTCATCATTTCCTCCTTCACTCCTTCTCTCATCTTCTACCACTGTCCATGGTAAAAGTCAAAACTGATGTGGAAGGGAGGGAAATCTCAATGCCAGTCAAAAATGCAGCGTGCCATGTTCTTGTTTGGTCACTATATAAGCTGAGCCAAGTGGAGCAGAAATGAATTTTGTACCTGCGAAGCAGAAGAGGGGGAGGGCAACACAAGGCCTACCAAGAAGCTGGGGAGCCCTGCTTCTCCCCTCCCCCAGGGCCTCCGTGTCTTAGGGTTTGAATTAGGGATATCTCAGTCCCCATTCATCAAAAGATGCCTTCTGTGTTTGCATTATATTACTGCTGGCTATGTCTTGTGCAGAGGGTCTTGGCCAACAACCAGCTATTCTGCTCAGCCTGTTGTTGAGCACTCAGCCCACTCTTTTTCCAACTCTCCATCTAGCTTAAGGAAACACTTCTCTAGCCAACCCCGTGAGCTTACAGAACTCTGTCCACTTGTACCTTCCAGACCCCTCCCACCCATCCACATCCCACCAGGCTAAGGCCTTTTCAGGTTTGTATGTTTGTAAGTGCTGCCACCTCCTGGATGTTTCGTCTCTAGGCACTCTAGCTGGAGAACCAGCCCCGGTGCTCCCGGGATCAGTGATACATCACAGAAAATGCCTTTGTTTGTTATTTACACTGTTGTCCCCAGGACCCCATCCGTTACCCGGAACCCTCTTTCTGATGTAATTGAGATTTTTTTAAAGTTAGATGCATGAGAGCCCCATGTGTAATCATTCACCCTACATGCCCAGCTCCAGGCTCTGGGTCAAGGTTCCGCAAAGATAATAAATACCAGACACTAAAACTAACTCGTCAGGCTAGTGCTTTGGGATGAGTGCTCTGGGAACCAGAGGATCCTGAAGCTTGAGCCTAGCAGGTCTGTTCACAGCTCTTCCTGGGATGGAAATTGGGGGTTCTTTCAGCTCCTTAATCCTGCCTATAAGCCACTGGAAAGCCACAGAGAGCTGTAGGTGGCAGCTCTGTGCGAGTCATGTCTGTCTCAATCAGCATCATTCCCATCCACAGCCCCCTTTCACCCTTGAGGCCTGTATACTGAAGGCGTACGGTGACTTCAGTATAATAGCTATAGACATTAAAACTCTCAGAAAGCTACACCTGAATAGAATGGTATAAATCTTCAAAGTTCATGGAACGAGCATGCAAACTACCCCACGAGTCATTTTCCAGGTTTAGCCATCTAGCTAGCATATGACTGAGTTGCAATGAGATCTGGGGTCTCCCTGTCTTCTCCTTCAGTACCCAATGGTACCTTCCAGCAAAGGCAGTGAGAACAGATGCCATAGACGAGTGTGCATGACAACTGGGTAAGAAAGCCTAATAGTTAACTTTACTAAGCAGTTTGTTGGTCACTGAAATGAGTTTCCAAACATAAAGCATATATAAGATCCTATGTACAAAACTCTTCGGTAAACTGATGACCATAACACATGCAAAGCCCTTAGAATGATGCCCTTCACACCCCACAATGTTGACTGTGTCATCTATGCATCCCTAGATTTCTTTCTTCATAATACTAATAAGCCTGTCTATGTGTTTAGTCAGAAATAATAGGCAAAAAGCTCAAAGCCATTAATCATTTAGAAAAAATAAGGGCTTGCTTTCGTCATCTGATAAAGAAACAGGGCAGAAGTTACAAGGCTCAACAATGTAACAGTTACCCAGACAATTCCAACTTTTTCCAGCTAGCACTGAGCCATAGTGTCAATTCAGGTGCCAGTTCTGGATCATAAAGAACAGAGCTTAAGGGCTCGAATATCATGGGTAGAATCTACATTCATTCTTCATTCATTCCCATAATCAGATCCTGGGATACAGGGAAACAAATTTATTTATGAAGAATTGCGTAGCTATTTGCCAAGTACTGTTTCAAACATTCCCCAATTAACCACCAAGCTCAATTCAATGAGAAAGAAACAAAGAGAATGTCATGTTGACCACACATATATACATCCTCAGGCACACACCCACTCTCTATCTCCCCTGTCACTGTGGTGGAGCCTCCTGGGATTGCACATTCCCTCATTGCCATCTGTATACTATCTTTCTTTACCTATTCAAAACCATGGTTTTTAGGCAACCTCCCTTTTCTCTCCTCTAGTACCCTGGGTTATGAGAAAGTGGGATAAAAATATAGAGCTTTTCTGCCACCAAAATGAAACTTACACATGGGGTGGGGTTCCCCTGACTCCACTTACCACTGACTGGCCCTTCATTTCTCTCCCATGATCAGAACTCACTGACAGAGTTCTCTGTATTCATGGCCCCCAGCTTCTCTTCCCAGCAGTTCACTTGGTCTCCTAGCCCCCAGCATGTCAGAGCTGTCTGCAGGCTCTACCAAGCTCTATTGCTTCAAGGCTCAGTCTTCATCTAATCAGATCTGTAACCAACAGGGGCTAAGATGGGCTACTTCCACCCTTGGCTACCAGGGTACCACATGCACATGGGTTTTCTTAGACCACTCTGACGATTCTGAAAACTTTTTTCAAGCTTCTTAGGTAACAGCTCCGCATCAACTGTACATGTCGATATCTGAACATATTCTATAACATATCTTCCACCAGCTGGAGAGTATGTGAGCATATAGTATCTATGGCCCTCCCTCAGACATCCAGGCTTTTCTATCTAACAGTTTTGATATCACCTTTATCATGTTCTAAAGATAAAACTTAAATCTGTCCATTCACACCCCACAGATGAGACATTGCTGACTCTCACTACCTTGAATCACTTCTCATCTTACTCAGCAAAAAGCCAGAGAACTTATGACAGACTTTTAAAAAATCTTCTTGAATTATTTAGTGAACTGATTAATAGTACCATCTCCATGACCAATATTCCCTATATATTAACAATGGAAATTATTAAAATTTTAGAATCTTAAAAATTAAGCAGAGATTTCATGTGTGTATGCATGTATGTTGTTGGAGGAGGTTACTTGTTTATTCCTGGCTGCCCAGACCACAAAATGATCACACAGAAACTATATTATTTGCAATACTGTTTGGCCAATAGCTTAAGCATATTTCTGGCTCACTCTTATATCTTAAATTAACCCATTTCTTTTAATCTGTGTATCACCACATGACTGTGGCTTACTGGGTAAAGGTCCATCAGGTATCTGTCTCTGGTGATGCTACATGACTTCTCCTTGACTCTGTCCATTCTCTTCTCCTCTATCTGCTTGGAAATCCCACCTAGCCCTATTCTGCTAAGCCACTGGTTGAAACAGATGTATTCATTAACCAATAAAAGCAACACATAGACAGAAGGACTTCCCACACCATTTTCCCTTTTCTGTTTAAATAAAAAAGAAGGTTTTAACTTTAACATAGTAAAATTACATATAGCAAAACAGGTATCAAGCAAGAATTATAGTTACTATATTTATATCTATTTTATCTTCTATCATAATTAAAGAAAACCATAATCATAACTACTATAGTTATGTAATCAAATAGATATATAATAATAACTATTATATAACTATAATCATAGTAAATAACTATCTACTCTTCAACTCTGTCAAAGATCCCAGAAGGATATAATATTACCTAAGTTAACAGGAAGTGCTTTGTAAGCAACTTCCAAAACTCTAGAACTGACAAGGACATTTCCATGCCTGAACAGTCACCCAAAGTTCTGTTACATTGGATCATCTCTCTTTAGCCTACAGGTCCACAGTATCTGGCAAACTTTTCCATAAAGCATGAAATTTAAAAGACAATTCCACCTATATCGGCAGTTTGTCAATCACATTCTTCTGTGTCCTGCAGAATGTTTGACAGACTCTTTCATGAAGCAAGAACCCTAAAGGACCATCTCACCTTCTTTAGGCAGCTTCAGTAGTCATTTTTCTGTGGGTCTGCAAATTCAGTCAAACAGTTCAAGCAAGAGCAGCTTCTTGCCCAAATGGCTAACAAACTCCATGAAGAGCCTCTTTGATGTCCATCATCCTCTTGAGGTAGATTGGTGTTGCCAGGAGCCGTAGTGTCTCGTCATAAAAAGTCTTAAGCTCTTAAAACAATGCCATATTCTGAAGGTCTCTGAAAGATTTGAAGAATACCTATCTAACTGAAATATATCTCTATATATCTAGAAAACATAACTAACATGACTACAAGCTTGACTATTATAGATGATTATCTATTAACCTATATTTCTCAATTATGCATTACATTTTAAATGAGTTGCACAAATACAATATTTAATCAAGAGCAGAAATACATATGAAACATAATTGGCCTTAAATTTGTATCAGTAAACCAAAATCCATACCAATGCAAAGTATTTATCTTTAAAAGTATATCCACTTTAAAAATAAATAAACATTTATAAACAATATTTTGGAATTTGGGCATATTTCTCTCCAAACAGTTTCTTGCTTTCTGTTAAGCAAAGTAATTTTTGGGGGGTGTTCATGGTAACCTTTTGTGTGGTGGAGAGTCTTGATCCATCAAACTGTCTGGAAGGAATCCATAGGTTCTCATCTTTTGTGGAAGGAAAAGAAGAGCCTCTTTTCCAAAAAAAACATATCTTTAGACTCATATTTTGAAGTCATGACACCTTGAAGATATATATGTTGGTTTAGCTTAGTAGCCTGTACAATTAAATGTCTCCCTGTGCTTAGCTGTTTCACAGTCAAAAGCTTCAAAGAAAACACAATAATATACATAATCCAGACTCTGCATATTTTCCATCTTTACATGGCTTATTTTTCTTTATTTCTTAAATCTATGACTATCTGTACTCTGTATCTTTAAAGATTTTGTTTTTTTCTAATGATTTACTTCTTTTACTTCTTTTTATAACCATATTCTTTTTCTTTTCTTTCCCAAGCCTACATAAATTCATCCAACACTGTGACCATTTAGCGGTCTTTCAATCTTAATCTGTCTTTATTGCATATCTGTAGTTATTTTCTGACCCGAAGAGCCAATTTTAATGATAAGTAGGTATGGCAAGGCCAACATAGCCCTGTCTGCTTGATCTTCCCAGTCCAGCATGGCAGAGGCATGTTCTCTACCTCTGAGAACCATGTACTTTGCCCCACTTTTAGGCACACAGTGGGTCTATGCTGCCATTAAGCAAGTTGTATCACTTTGCTCACAGAACCCATTTAAATGCTCTGTAGATGGACCTCCTGAAAGAGTCAGAGCTGTTTGTGCTGACAAACCAGGTATCTGCTGTTTCGAAACAGTGTAGTTTTTTTTTTCTACTACTGCACAATCAGGAAGACCTCTCTCAAGGAAGTGAAGGCATGCCACCAGTCAAGACAAAAAAAAGGCAGCTAAACTTTGTATTTTTTGTGTCTAGATTTTTTTTCCAAGCTTTCTCAGGTTTTACATGACTGTAGTCAGCCTTATTGGTGCACTAATCTATTGTTGGAGGAGGCTACTTGTTTCTTCCTGGCTGCCCAGACCATGAAATAATCACACAGAAACTATATTATTTACAATACTGTTTGGCCAATAGCTTAAGTGTATTTCTGGCTAACTCTTACATCTGAAATTAACCCATTTCTATTCATCTGTGCGTCACCATGTGGTTGTAGCTTACTAGGTAAAGTTCCGTCAGGCATCTGTCTCCAGTGGGTCTTCTCCTTGACTCTGCACACTCTCTACTCCTCTATCTACTAGGAACTCTGGCCTTGCCCTATTCTGCTAAGCCACTGGCCAAAACAGATTTATTCATTAACCAATAAAAGCAACACATAGACAGAAGGGCTTCCCACACCACGTGTGTGTGTGTGTGTGTGTGTGTGTGTGTGTGTGTGTGTGTAGATATAGACCAGAGGACAACCTCAAGTGTCATTCCTCAAGAATTGATACTGTTTGTTTTGCTTTGAGACAGGGTCTCACATGGTCCAGGTTAGCCTCAAACTTACCATGTATCCAAACAGGATCTTGAATTTCTGATCTTTTCATCTCTACTTCCACTCAATATGAAGTCAAAAGATGAAAGGACCCTGAGTCCCTGAATCACCATCACATGGAGGACCATGTGCCAGACAACACTTAGATGCTCCCATGCAAAAAACAACAAAAAAAGAAAACCACCAATTTTTAAGCTATAAAATGCATTTGCTGCAGCAGATATTATTACTGGCATCAAAACCTAATACAATTGGTCAACAAGCACTTTTCTACTTAAGCAGTCTTTAGTGAGAGCTATGCATGATTCCTCTTCTCTTGCATCTTCATGATCATTTCTTCAGTGGTTGTATTTCCCCTACACCTTCCCTACTTGGTGAGACTTGGCTTCCCTTTCAGTAATTCTTTTTTCAGTATTAAACCTAATGATAATAACCACCTTGCAGGGGCAGATGTCCACAGGGACAGCTGTGCCATTAGTCATTGCTAGATATATTCATTCAAAACGGATGATATCTTTTTTCCTGTACACCTGGACTTCTTTGTTGGCCTTAGTAGTGTCCTGGGACAACCTGAATTTCAGCACCTTCCAAATGGGCATAGATCAAACGTTCTACTTCTGTTTCAGCTCTTTGGAAAGAGGGGAAGACATGATCTTCCTCTAAAAGTAAGAAGGTACATTGAAATGCAGTTATGATTCTGGCTTTGGTCAGAAGTCACAAGGGGATTAAACTTCATTTTGGTGGCTGCTGCTTCAATGATAGCCACAAAAGGGAAGTGGGCAATAAATATTTTTGAATGAATAGGTGTCATTGAAGGACAATGGCTAAAGTGTGACTCCGTATAATCTGACTTTATACCAGGTACTCATGCATACTGCACTGCATAGCAATAATACAGTACCAGCTGATGCTTGCACCTGCTAGTTCAATTAGCAATTTCATAAATTGGGCTGTTTGGTGAAAAATAATCATGCATGAGCTTAATTAAAACTCTGTGCCTCAATGACAATTGCAACTAGTACATTAAAGTTTAGCCTAACACGGAGTTTCAGAATAAAAACAAAATGAAATAATGATATTTCTTTCCCACTTTCACTATTCATAAATACTGTTGATATAAAACAAAGTAGAACTCCTATTTAAAGCCACAAAATTAGATATCTGATAGAAATGTTTACAGGATTCCCCAATGCATACATTCTAAACTAATGAGGTGGAAGTGTCAGAGGTTCAATTACCCTGCAAGTACATTGTATTGGAACCCACAATTTTAGAGGAGGCCCACCTCTATCCCAACACAGCATAGCTTAAGATTTACCTTGATTCTTTTATGGCTACCAAGTGATGCATCAAGACTCTAGAATACAAAAATCAATAAGGTTGATTTTACTGTCCCTTCATCCCATTTGACAAAAGTTCGCCTATTCTCAAGCAATAATTGCACTGGTACCAGTCTTTGTTAAAATCAAGATTGCATTAAATCAGGTCCTCTAAGGTGAAAGGATCCCATAGTAACTTTCTCAAACCCCAAAACAAGATTCCTTAAGCATGAGAGGTCAATGGGTAAGAGTGAATGTCTGAGACACCACTCATCTCCTCTAGACAAAAACACCCAAGCCAGAGGTAATGAGCAACCATCTTGTCTCTTATTTTGTTTGAGCAAATTTGTTGAAACCATATTAATTTTGTAAGACAAAAAGCAATAGCCATAATGATAGTTGAAAGTCTATAGAAACATAATTCATTCCCTTTTCTTTCTGTCTACACACACACACATACATTCATTCTCTCTATATATCTATTTTAATATATATTAAATATATAAATATGATGTGTATATTTAATATGCTTATATTATAAATATATAAGCATTTTGTCTTTAGTAAATATTATTATTTCCTTAGGATGCTTTGGTGTTTTGCCTCCACGAATGTCTGTGTACCACATGCATGCATAGTGCCCACTAAGAATAGAAGAGGGCATTGGATCCCCAGGAACAGGAGCCACAGATGGTTACGTACTGCTGTGTGGATGCTGGAGTTGAACATGGGTCCTCTAGAAGAGCAACTACTGCTCTTAAGCACTGAGCCCTTACAATAATAAATTTTGAGGTCATGGACAATAAATAGTTCATATTTTTCTTTGGTACATAGTATTAGATACACTAAATGTTTAGTGTGTGTATGTGTGTGTGTGTGTGTGTGTGTGTGTGTATTCACTCATATTGTTCCAATGACAGCTACCTAAATGTCCACAGTTCAAGAAAATTTAGTAGTGATGTGGGATTCCCCTTTGTATGCTGTGAATATCATTGGTTAATAAAGGAACTGCTTTGGGCCTATAGCAGAGCTATAGGGGAACAGAGCTAGGTGGGGAAAACTAAACTGAATGCTTGGAGAAAAAAGTGGAGTCAGAGAGATGCCACGCAGCCCTGCTGGAGACAGATGCCAGATCTTTAGCCTGTAAGTCACAGTCACATGGTGATACTCAGGTTAATAGAAATGGCTTAAATTAATATGCAAGAGTTAGCCAATAAGAAGATAGGGCTAATGGGCCAAGCAGTGATTTAATTAATAGTTTCTGTGTGATTATTTGGGGGGGCTAAGCAGCCGGAAACAAACAAGATACCACCTTGCTACATACAAGTTTGCTGGTAGTGCTTTGGTGCACAATTTTTGCTAATCATCTGTATGTCTGACTAAGATCTTTGGATTTTGTGAGAGATCTCAAGGAATGAAAATATTCCCAGGGTTGCTCCTTGGGTGATGTGTAAGACATGGATGCCTCAGTACTTGCATAGAATATGAGCAGCTTAAGCAAGCTAGTCTCATGACAAGACAAAACCCCTTCCTCAGTCAAGGCTTCCCTTAGAAGGACAAGAACAGAAGTCGTAGCTCATGACTCCATGATCATCTTGTTGAATATGCATTCTTGTGTCACTTGTCTAAACTGAAAGGAGTAGGGACCACAAAACTCAGTGTCCTGGAGACCTTGCTTACCTATCTCTCCCTAAGAGAACGTTAGAGCCCCCATAGAGGGTACCAAATGAAGATTCATTTACTCACACCACCTGGAGATTATCAAGTCTCACACTAGAGACCACAGGCTCATATCCTTGGCGTTGTTGACAGTGTAAAGCAAATGTGCTACCCAAAATGCTGGATGCTGCACCTTTTTGCTATAGGAGCTTCATTCAATGCTGAGTCAAAAGATGAAGGAAGACTTCTCCAGGCTATTCCTGGGCTACACGTCCCTTGTTCATAAATGTGCTATGTGTACCCTCTACTAGTGATCTTTCCCACTTCCTGTTGGTCTCTGACTGCCTTATTGGCCTGCTTCTTCCTTGGATATGTGACCCTCCTTTAACCTCCTCCCAAGGAAAGAAGTTGCCCCACCCAGGGATCCCCTCCTTCTGTTTGTGGCTCTTTTCCACGGCCCTGCCTAAAAATGGTTTCATTTTCCTTCGTTCCACCAGTTTCACAAGTACAGTTGGAACTTTGGTTTTTCTTATTTACTAGAAACACTCAATAAATCCTCAGTGTTTCAAATAAAGCCCAACTGCTAAACACCCTTTCCAGCCAGGCTCTCAGCTCTGGGGAGAACGGAGTGTGTGTTAGTCTCCATCACTCCCCTTGGCTCCTGTCACCTCTCTGTTTCATCACCGTGGCTTCTATTAGATTTCAGCACCTGAGAAGTCTCCCTGCTGCTCCTTCTGTAAATTAAGAGGACAGCTTTTAAAAAGAGACCTTTAACCTCGCATCCCAGCATTCTACATAGAAGCTTCAGGATAATGAAGTGCTAATGCCCTGGGCAGGGATGTCCATCTGCACACAGACACACTCTGAGGAGGGAGCCAGGTGGCAAAGGGAAGTTAGTGCCTTCCAGTGCTCACGAGTGAGGGGGACCCGTTCTCATCCCTTGCACACACAAACCAAGGACATCTCCCCTACTCAGGGACAGAAAGAAGAGACCATAAAGACTCCCTACATTTTGGGGGAGTGTTTCTTCTGTCCAGTGTCTCCATTTCCAAAAATTGTGTTAGAAGGAAAACAAATCATATTTGAAGTTCTTTAAATGGCATTCACAAGTTTTTAGTAAATGAAGATCCAAACCCCGAGCTTTTACACACACACACACACACACACACACACACGTTATGTGTATGTGCATATATAATTATATGTATTTATACATACAAACATATACATGGTATTTCAACTGTATTTTAATAAAGACTGTCTGAAGATCTGAGAGTAAAACAGTCAGCCTTACAGACCAGAATATGATAACTCACACCTTTAATCTCAGTAGCCACAAGGACACACACTTTTAATCCCAGTAGCCACACTAGCTGCCATAGAAACTGGGTGGAGCATGCCTTTAATGATGGCGGTGCAAGCCTTTAATTCCAGTCTTAGAGAGGAACATAAAATGAGGGAAAACAGTTCTCAGACAGTCTCCTTCTGAGATCTCAGGAGGCCGGATCGCCATTTCAGACTGAGGTCGAGGTAAGAGGCAGTGGCTGACTGCTTGACTTTTCAGATCTTCAGGGTGAACCCCTGTTTCTGACCCTGAGTTTTAACTAATTGTACAACATATATATAATTGTATTTTATACATGTTGTGCGCTTAAGTGTACGTATGTGCACCACACATATACAGGAGCCCTCAAAGGTCAAAAGAGGGCATTGAATTCCCTGGAACTGAAGTTGCACGTGGTTGTGAATTACTGAGTGAGTTCTGGGCACAGAACCAGTGTCTGCTGCAAGAACAGTATGCGTTCTTCACCACTGCCCATCCCTCCAGCCCCTGAGTGTGAGACTTTTATTCAGAAAACTAAACAGTAGTAATAGCATTATCAGGACCACACTACTAATTCCAGATAGTTTTGGGGCAGGGGTTGGGGAGAGAGCAGCAGGGCAACACTGGTACAGTCCTGGAGAGCAAATTCAAACCCTTATAGAGGAGTACTCCACTATTAAGTCACAATACCAGCCACAGTTCATGACAGTTACAAGGAAAGACTCCAACGCCAGGAACAGAAGCACTCCAAATTTCTGTCCAAGTTACTATTTGAGGCCAAACATACCTAAGTCAGTTCAACCCTAGTCCACTACAAATAAACCCCCTGCCTACCTTAGCTGTTAGGGAACAAGTGGACTCTGGCCGCTGGTGACAACAATGGCTCGATTCAAGCAAAACTGATTTGCGAACAATTACGTGAACAAAGAAAAGGATAGTTTGAGAATGGTTATTTGCATTGCAAAAGGAATGTCTCCACCAAATAAAATGATCTACCAACAAACACTTCCATTACACAAAAATATGACCCTGTTTACCAAAATTCAAATTTTAGACAACTTCTTCGGAGCATGTCATTACATTAGGAGATACAGGGCTGCCTAAATAACACCCAAGCACTATTTGTTGACTAAGTTCAATAGCAGAATCACAGTGAATTTTCTTTGGGGCTGGTGAAAAATGCCCCCAAATATATTTCAGTGATATTAAACTGATCTGAATAGATGATTCTTGAAAAAACTCACATATAAAGAACTGGGATAAACTTCCACATTGTTTTTGACATATGGGAGCAGAAGGCATGGACTCAGGAACAGAGGCAGGAGTGAAATCGAGGACCACATGAGGACACAGGAGTTGTCTCCACTACCTGAAGCTGGAAGTTCATCTTAAATTGAACTTTGATGTCTGTCTTTCTCTCCCTCCCATGTAGAGCACTTTGTCCTAACAAGGGCAGACGTGTGCCTTTCCCCTGAACACACAGAGTAGGGTGATATGTTACACACTTGCTCCTCCTTATTCTGGCTTTTAGTTAAGGGTGGACAGTTGTCTACCAACCATGAGGAGGCACTTGGGGTAAATATCCAGCTTTGAACTCTTTGAAGGCCAGGGGGCTCTGCTTCTATGCTTCTGAGACCTCAGCTTACATGACGTCTAGAGCAGACACCTGAAGCTACAAACCCCCTTCCGTTTCTCTTCCCACTCATACCACCAAGCTAATCTCCCTGCTAGCATCCCTATGGTCCCAGCATTCACCAGCTTGGACTGGCTGGAAGGACTCTCTATCTACCTGGACCACCTGTGCACCTCTTGGTAAGGGTGGCGGTGCAACCTACCCTTGCCTCTCCTGCTGACTGCGCAGCCTCTGCCCAGGCCTTGGTGAAACCTAATACTTAATTGTATTTTTCCCAGCTTCCTTCTGCTGGCACAGCCACTTCTTCACAGTCTTGGGCCAGAAGAAATCTTTTCATTATAGCTCACAGCTGTGATCCTTGGGTTAAAAGAAATTACTCATGAAAGGGCAGCCCGGGGTAGAAAGGACGGCATCAGAAAAACCCCAGGCTTCCAAGGGAGAAAGAACTTCAAGGATTTATTGACATGGGGGAGATCACAGCTCTGGCTTCAGGCCCAGCTACTGACATTTGCGATAGATTTAGGCACTGCCGTTTGGCTTAGAATTATTTTTAATTCAAACTAAGGGGTCCAAGTGGGGGGTTTTGATCGGAGTGGGGGGTTTTGATCTGCTTGGGATGGCATTGCTGATGCCCCAGAAATATTAAGACAGGTAATAAGACGGCTTCTCTCTCCCCTCTCCCCTAGCGCCTCCATCTCCCCACCATGCTGCACTCTTTCTCCTTCCAAACTTATTCTTGTGGCTCCATTTGTTCCTCTTCTACTTGCTCTCCCTGTCCAGTGCAGATTCTTGGGCGTGGAATAGAGATGGGAAAAGCAGCACCACTTGCAACTGGGCTATCCAGAGGAACCAGGGTCTGTGATCAGCTCAGGGTCTGAACTATTCGCTAGTCTCAGATGTTCTAGCCAGGACTTACTTACCAGCAGGTACCTGGGTCAAAGGAGACTAAGGGAACCATACTGTATTACATGTATGACACCTCCTGGGATTTCTAGAGTCTTCTTTAGAGTTACCTACATCTGTGACTTTACTATCAGCCTGGGGCTGAGCCGCGGGCATGAGGATGTGCAGGGTTTGCATTGTACTGAGGAGACAGTTGTCTTCTGCAGGAAATATGCTCAGCCCCAGCAACCACACCAAAGCCTATGGGAAAAGAACCAAGCACACTATGTGTCTGCTTCTATTTGCTATGAGCATCCTCAGCAAGTCCCCTTTTCTTTATTCTTTCCTGTGGTCCTGTGAATGTTAGGCAAGTCCTCTGCCTACAGCTAGACCCCAAGTTCTATCTTCAGTTTTTATTTTTGAGACTTCATCTTACTAAGTTGCCCAAGATATCCTTGAACTCAGTCTCTAGCCCAGGCAGATCACGAACTTGTGATATTTCCACACTAACCTCTTGTAGCCAGGATGGCAGTCCTGTATCACAAAACCCATTTCAATAAAAGGGTCACGACTTTAAGGATTCTAGGCAGGGAAAGAGGGCAATGAGCACCAGTCAGCCAAGTGCCTCCACCATCTAGGCGTGTATCCTTTTGTTTCTTCTGGGGTGTTGGAGAACTTTCCTGTGTGATCATGGATTAGGTGGTAAAATTATTTCTTTGGCAAGGGGGACATCCCAGTCTCTGGTGGTGGCTTGGAGTATGATGATTATGCTAATAGGCATGGAAGGATGAACTTGATGGCTTTGTGTAGCAGCAGCAGCATGGCATGGCTCTATTGGTCCCTCTCACTCTACTCCCTATGAATGCGATTAAGTCCCCTAAAAAGTCCGTCTACAGTGCCGTTTGATAGTGAGCCCTTTAGGTGCTTGTTAAATATTACTGCAGGAGATGCTAAGTGCATCATAGCCACTTTGGGGGAAGTGAGGGGCAAATGTGTTCAAGGCCGGTTGCCAAAGGACAACACTGTATAGAATTCCAGGTGATGTCTGCATATCTGTTCTAATCCAGGCAAAGGGAGGGGAGAAAACATGGGGTGAATGATGGACAGAATCCCTATATTTCCTGTTTTTTGTGCTATAAAAACAACACTGAAATATTAGAGACAGATGATCTTGGTCCAGTTTTTCCCCAGCTATTCTCCAAAACTCACCCAACCACACACATACTCCAGGAAGAGGGTACAAAAGGGCCAGGGGTGGAGAGAGAGGGCAAAAGAGAGGGTAATTTAGCAAAACCCCTGCCATTCTTTAGCTGTAGCTTGTCCCTGTATGTCACCACGGTATATTTTAGCGTGTCTTGTTGCTATTACAAAACACCTGACAACAGCAACTTAAGGCGAGAAGTGTTTATTTGGACTCACTGTTGGAGAGTGCAGTCCATCATGGCAGAGGAGACACGATGACTGACAAGCAAGGCAGCTGATCACAGCGTGTCTGCAGTCAGAAGGCAGAGGGAAATAAATGCTTGTTTTCAGCATACCCATTCCTTTTTATGCAACCCAGGACGGCACCACCCACAGTTAGAATAGGTGTTTCCATTTAATCTAGATAATTCCACATAGGCGTGCACATAAGCTTGTCTCCTAGCTGACTCTAGATCCTGTAGAGCTGACACTACTCCAACACACATGGTAATATCTCCAGGAAATGCGGCAATGAAGAAACTCATGAATTTATTTTAATGCAAATTCTTTAAAGAGAAGCATGACTTGCCCACGATCTCAACGCAACACTTAGAAAGAAAACTCAGGTCTTTAACTCCAGCCTGGCACTCTTTCTGCACTGCAGGGAAAGAATTTTGTTTGGAAGGTTTTCCAAGGGCTCCTATCACTGACAAGTAAGGGGCAAAGGTCAAGGTGAAACCATCAACCTTGAGTATCAAAATATTCCTGATGCGAATGACGTGTGGTGATCTTAGAAACAAAGGGCATGAAATAGGGAAGGTACAGATAGGAAAAGGTGTTCTTATCCTTCAGTCTATAACCACGTATTAATAGAAAAATAGATTCATCTCTAAGGGCAACAACTGAGACTTTTTCACCAACAGGGAATCATTGGAAACAAGCTGGGAAGAGATGATGTGATAATGTTGTAAATTAGAGTTTTGCAAATCTGCATTTAATTTAAAATTAATGGGATATATTTTGTGAGTTAATTGAAAAAATGATTATTAAACACAAATTCACTGATGTTTGACACGTAGATAGAAAATACCCATTTTTGTACATGTCAGTTATTTCTCAACAAATGTATTTCTTTCAGAAACTGGTTGGTTCCAAGTCAACAAATAGGTTGTTGTCTGGTGAGAGGATACTCTGAAACCTTCTTGGATAGCAGCACTCCTGGCCATCTCCCTGGAGATGACATACTTAGAGAAGATGCAGGATAACAACTGAAGACCGAGCCTCCCCTCTATGGTGTAAGTTTCCTCTAGCTAGCTTGGTCTTCAGCAGCCAAAGGTCAGACTGATGGAAAAATTAGACTTGCTGTGTACTGCATCTTCTGGTAAAAATTCCCTTTCCTTCATAGTCCTGGCTAACCTCCCAAGCCTCATGCCTCACCTCAATCATTTCTCCTTCAGTAAGACCTTCTGGAATAACTTCAGACCCAATTAATCTCTCCATCTAAGAACCCCCATATAACCTTCTTACTAATATTAAGATATTGTATTTAAAGCTGAAAATTCCTAAAAAGTAGATTCGTAATATACAATTTGAATAACTCTTTTTTAAAATAAAAAAATACAGTCTATGAGAGAATTCTAGTTGTCTTTTCAAATCAATCTCCTTTAGTACTAGTTAGTAGCAGAGCTTGGACCTTACTGAGCACACCTATAGGATCATAGTTTTCATGCTTCCTTGCAACCTGATGTGGCCATGTATCTAAATTCTGGCCAATAACATATAAGCACTATGTAGACTTATATGCTGAGTCCTTAATAGAAGCTGACTCACATCAATTAAATTGAAGAAAAAGGGGAAGCTGGCTACAGTTGGAAGGTAGTCCTTTCTGTCTCCATTGCCTCCTCCCTGCATCCCTACTTTCTTTCTTCTGCTGATTAGAATATGGACATGGAACAAGATCACTAGATGTCACTTTGGATCATAATATGACTTTGAGCTCAAGCATCACATGGGAAGATGTAAGTCTCTACCGACCCAGGGGTACTGACTTTTTACTCAGGGACTTCTTGTCTTCAAACTCATTTTACAAAGAAAATGAACCGGAGTGTTTTTGAAACTCTACATATCCTAACAAATACAAACAGTATTCACAAACACTTATGGATGCTAGAAAACCCTGCAGCTACATATTCTCATTCATTCCAATCTCACGTTCATTAACAGTCCAAAGAAGTCAGCAGCTCTCTCAGACAGGTGAAGACACTGAGACCCTGAAGGTTAGGAAATGTGCCCCAATGCCCAAATAGTAATTAACAGGTTTCAAGATTGCATTTAGATCTGTCTGCTCCCACAGCAGGAACTTCTAATAATTACAAGTGTAACTTTCTGATAAATACTTTTTTGGATGCTATTCAGAGGACCAACTGATCTGAGACTGCTACCTGGACGAGATCAGTCTCTGATACTGCTCCGGGACTCTTTGTCCTTACCAATAACAGAGGCAAATATCTAACAGGATTGATTTAGACTCTGCATGAAGCCGTCCTATAGAAGTCGTGCTATTTTGTCTCCATTTACAATTAGGGAAAGAAAGACCTAAGAAGTCAAGCAACTTCCCCAAGATAACATCATCTGTAAGTGGTGGTTTAAAGGAAAGATGATATAACCCAGGTCCTTGGCCTGTCCCTCGGGATGTGCCACTCAAATTTCTAACAACACCCATGTACGTGTGTTCCTCAAATTATGAAGAGGTTAGCTTTCCAACAGAGAGTTTTAACTTGAAAATATTGTAAATCAAATCAAATAAGTATTGATTTCATCCTTGGCACTGCAAGAAACCATAGAAGTAAAACATAAAGTGTACTGAGTACATCTAGCCTACTGGAAGCGTCATAGCTGACCCATACAGTACAATGTAAGGGCAGAGTTTCTCCCCTCATGATGATGTGGATGACAGGTAGCACAGTTCCTCAGCATCACAAAAGATGGTCATACCATGCATTTAGCTTTGGGAGCTGTATACAAGAGGATTTCAAGTTTGAGGTTAGCCTGGAATACACAAGGAGATATTTTCCCACCAAAAAGGGGAGGTAGAAGTGGGAATTATACCACTGATCAACAAACTAGGAAGAGATCAAATTCCTGGCAATATCTACTAAACGGATTCCGCTTCCCATCAACTTAAAATTGAAAATAATAAGTAGAATCTTTGCTAGTCAGACACCATTTATATTCCCGTTGTACACATGAGGAAGTAGAAACTCCATTCCTGAAGTGATGAAGCAAAGACTTGAAATTAGACCCATTTCACACTAAAAGCCAAGTGCTTGTCACAGTCTGTGGGTGGGAGGATAGAGCAGAGATATCCACATAGCTGTAATCCAGAGGCTCCTGGTAAGGAGAGAGGCACACACTCAGCTAGAAGGTGACAGAGAAGAAAATAGAGGGGACAATGTAGGAAGCAGCAGATTCCTCACTGCTAGGGACTGGATACCATGAGTTCTCTCCAGAAAGATCCAGAAGTTTCCCATATCCAGTCCTACTGGATCCCCAGCCTTAGAACAGTCAGACTCAGCAAGTCCTTTGATACCGCATTTTGTTTCCTGTTGCTGTTACACCAGATACCACCAGCCCAGGCACTTAAGATAAATGTGTTAACTCTTGTAAAGGAGGCCAATAGCAGGTTCTCAAAATGTCAGCAGGCACTTGTTCCCTCTACAGGCTCAGGGGAGAATCCTTTATGGTTCTGCTTTCTGGTGATGTTCACATTCTTTGGCGACACTCCAGCCTCATCTTTCATTGTCATGGTGTTCTTGCCAGTGACCAGTGCTTCTATCTCCTCTTCTTATGAGGACATCAGATGTCAGAGTGGGGTTTACCCTAACCTGAGAATGACCTCATCTTAACTTGACTACATCTTCAAATAGTCGGATTCAAAGGAGGTCAGTGCACAGGTCTAGGTCCAAGACTTGGGTATTGCATTTTAGAAAGCACTCTTCAACCCACTACAGGGACTATTTGAACTAAACCAAAGATGTTGACTCTGCAAAGGAATTGTGCCCTTGCAAAAAATCATGAATGGGTCTGGCCTTCTTATTGCAAAATGTTAAAAGTCTCTATCTATCTATCTATCTATCTATCTATCTATCTATCTATCTATCTATCTATCTTCTATCATCTATCTCTGTCTCTCTTTGTCTGTCTCTCTCTGTGCATGCATGTATGTGTAGCATTTGTTCATGTATGCGGTTTTATGTGTATTTCTCTTGACAATTCATAATCACAACACTAAACTTTGTCTTTACAGATTGAGTTCTTGAACCACCCTCGAGGCCAATAGTTTAATTAACTGTTTGGTTGGACTTGAGTTCTTCAAGGTGTCCTTCTTAAGGTGACGCTCCATGTGAGAATGGCATTGTGATGGGAAACACAGGCCGATGCTGTCCCGCAGGGTGCTGCTCTGGGATGAAGTCCGTATGGGTCTATAATGGGTGCTGAGGAGTGAGAAGGAACGCAGAGGAGATGCCATGAGCCCTAGAAGGGAGGGAAGAGGTCCATTTCCCAGAGTGAGTGGCTGGGCTCAGTGACTTTAAAAGCTTTAAATTCCTCTGAAACACAGGGAGCTTATACCCTGATTCTCTGAAAAGATGACTTGGAGAGTGTCCTGTGCTTGCCCAGTTCTTGTTTGAGGGTGAAGATCCTCTATAGATTCATGTGATTGAATCCTTGGCCCTTGCCCGGAGGTGGTATTTGGAGAGGTTGTACGTCCTTTAGAAAATGGAGGCTGAGTGGAGGAAGTAGCTCTATAAAGTCAGACCTTAAGGCTCACAGTCTGCTGTTGCTCCTGGTCTTTCCTGTTTCCTGTTCTTCTGAGATGTCAGGAGAAAAGGAGGCTCAACCTGACACTGCACCATGCACCTACCTGTTACCACACTTCCCAGATGCTATGGATTGTGTGCCTTCCTACTGTGACAATGTACATCCTTTTCCAGATATTCTGTCTTGGTGAGAAGAGTAACACTAATGGGGGTCACAAGCTGACATCATCATAGGTGGGACACAGAGGTGTTGGGGAGGAACAATGGCAAAGCATAAGTTGGGACCCTGGCCATTGGAGACACTACAGCGTTCATGCCTTTGAGGCCTATTCCATTGCTATAGGAGAACCTTGGTCCCAACAAATGAACTTGGCATCTCTGGAGCTTATCTCCAGAGTAGTGGTCCCAAATAACTTAAGGAAAGGGGCTCGGGTGTAGCAGCTTCCCTGAGAGGCAGGTGAGGAGGCAGGATGAAGGGGGAAACGAAAGAACAGAAAGAAAGCCTTAGAAATTTGCCTCAAGACGCTCAAGGAGTAGAGCAATAAAGGAGCTTCCATTGGGAGAATGGCTCTCGGCAGGCAGGGAAGAAGTGGTTCAAATTAACCTTGCTAGAAAACTTAGCACTCTGCACTGTACTATACACGTCCAGGCTGGAAGCCATTTGAAAATTCTCTGCTCCCGAATCAAACCATTCGTTTCCCATTAATAGACCATCACATACAGTAGGTATTCTTGGCCTATGCTATTATGCCTCTAGGTTATTGTTTTAAATTTAAGTCATTACAGCAAATTACTGTACTTAGCCCTTCTGGAGGAGCTCTGAGGACTCACTGTCACTCCGATGTCCCATTTGTCTGCTTCTCTTATGACACTGTGCCTGCAAAAGCCAAGGGAAGTGATTCCTGACCAGATGTTCTGTGCACTGGATGCCTCCTTGGTTCTTGGGGGAACCTGAGCCAGCCCTCTGGGACAGAAGACAGTGAAGCCCAAAAATCATCAAAAGGCCTCTCCATATGCTAAACTCTGATCCTGACTTAGAAACCACCACAAGGCATGCCACAAAGAAAATTTAAAATCTAGTAGGGTGTGTGGTATTGGTATGGAGATACTCTGACTTCAGCTTTGGGAGCCCGGAGCCACCATGTGTGAACATGGGGAAGGTGGGAAGGGGAAGGGGCAAGCCACTAGCTAAGGTTCAACAAGGTTGAATTATGTCACGAAGGTGCTGGTAAGTGAGCCACTTAAGTGAGCCTCACCTGAGCCACTCCTTGCCTTCTGGGTAGTCATCATGACAGGGTACAGGCATGCAGTTGAAGCCCCTTGGGTCAGCGGTAAAACCCATACACAATGCCATTTTTTTCCTGAAAATCAAAATCTCATAGTTGTCTTGAGACGCTATGGAGGCCCTGCACTGGAAAAGTCCACAGAGGAACCACCAGAGATTCTCTCATTTCTGGACTGCGCTCTGCACATTTGTACATTCATCCAACCAAATAGTTGTTTTTCTTGCTGCCATAATCAAATACCCAGCGAAAATGATTTTAAAAAGGAAGGAAGAGTTTATCGTGGCTCACATTTTGAGGGCGCATCATGGCAGAGACCTCAGAGCAACATGGGCATGTAGCAGCTGGCCACAACGCATCCATAGTCAGGAGAGAGAGAGAGAGAGAGAGAGAGAGAGAGAGAGAGAGAGAGAGAGAGAGAGAGAGGTAAAAGCCTGTGCTCTGGCCACTTTTTTTTTTTTTTAGCAGTCTGGAAACTCAGCACATGGAATGGGTCACCCACAGATAAAGTAGGCTTTCCCACTTCAATTAACCTACTTCACCTGACGCTTTATGGCTACCCCAGGGCCGGGGTGGAGTACGGTAGGCTCCTTCAGCTCCTTCCTCTCTCTTCACGTTTTTGAGCCAGTGCAGACAGTGCAGTGCCTTGCAACAGCTAGTTTATAGAGACTTATTCCAGCCCTCCACACTAGCCTCTCACTGACCCTATGACTTCGAATAGGATCCTTGTCTTTGCTGTGAAAGGCGGAGTGGTTGGGATGACTGAGCCCTGATTCCCATCCAACCCTGATCTGTTCTGTCCGTAACATCCAAGGTCATAAAGGACATTTTCTCAATGGGCTTCCAAACAGATGAGCACTTTAATGGTACTTTCTAGGACTTCATACACTCTCAACCAATATCCTGCAGAGCAGTGTTCCTCAAGCACCATGCTGAGTGTGTGTGTGTATGTACTTGCGTGCGTGCATGTGCGTACGTGCATGTGTGTGCGTGTGTGTGTGTGTGTGTGTGTGTGTGTGTGTGTGTGTATGATACTAGTAAAATAACATTGGGAAATTTGGATAAAAGAAAGGTAATCCAACTAATTACCAGACTCTAAGAGTCCTTACTTTTTAAAAAGATACCCCTGCACTCTGAGAAAGATCTAGAAGACTAGTACCACCCCAGCTTTTAGGACTACATCTTTTGAAGATGCTCTCTCAGTGTCTGCCTGGTGAGCACCTTGGGAAACTGTGACTTTCCATATGTCCACCACAGTATCCTCTCACTTTCCTCCCCATTCCTCTAGAAACACTGGCCCCGGAAACTGCACGCCCTTCTATCAACTAAGCAATCAGAGGAACAGTTCTAAGTTGCATAGGCAAAGAAGGTTCTCCAGGTCCGGCAGATTCTCGAGTTCACCACTAGAGAAGCACAGGTAAATCCAACAAAATGTGCACATGAGACACTACCTGGTCCAGCCCACTCTTCATCTCCCCTTAATCGGTGTGTCGGGGGAGGCCAGCATGAAGCTGCGAACACACTCCTCTGATTGTGCATCATGCACATTTATGGAAAACATGCACACACGCAGCTTTCAGAGTACAGCAAGCATCCCCTGAGGAAGGCAATAACATCCTTAAACAAGGCAGGTGACCACCTCAGAGCCGTCTGGAAGCTAGAGCAATTTGATGCCTGGAAGAAAAAGAGGGTTCTTAGTCACAGAAACATGCATGTGGATATTGAGTCATTCACTTAAAAACACCTGCTTTTAACACCCCTCTTGGGGGAGAGCTTCCATCTATATTGAAATTCATAAAACAAAAACATTCAGACTGTGCTCTTTGAATGTTAACTTCACAAACAAGCACAAGAAGCCAGAGAGACTTAAGATACCCAAAGAGGCTTGAAGGAGGGAAATCCCTTAGCAATTACAATTTTCAGGAAGCTTTTATTTTATGTATAAGAATACAGAAATGCTTGTGAGATCATAGATGCACAGCCTCAGGCTGTTGAAAACTATCAGCTCAAGAAAAGGAGAAGACAAGAAGCAGATCAGCACAAACTAAGGGAGATCCCCTGCACAGGGCCATGCAGTTGGAGGGAACGGGATGATGTCATCCAGCTGTAGATCTGTAGGCAGAGGGATCGATCTCCAGTGCCTCCATGGTGAAGAGCAGTCTCAAAACTGCCTACTTCTTCAGTGACTCACTAATACCGACATAAGCATGTTCTCATCTCATCTCTCACAAGAATGGCTGGTTAGAAGGGCCCATGTCCTGTCCACCTAGGGTTTGCTGATTGGGAACAGGCTTATCATACACTGGACGGGTGGAACACTGCACAGGGCATTCCTGTTTTCCTAAATATGTGTTCATAGTGATAAATCGAAATAGAAGGTGGTGGGAATCCTAGTCTACCCATTTCCCACTGAACTCCAATAATATAGATTTCTACCTGTAATTGGCTAGGTGAGTTCAATGAGGGTACTTAGCCTCTTGGTGCCTCAGTTTCTATATGTGTAAAAGGAGTGTGTGGTCATGAGATCTGCCTTAAGGTTAACAATTATCATATGTTAAGTTCTTCTCTGTGTCTTTAAGCATAAGCAAACACATTTCATTTCCAACAATATATGCATAGTTCCTCTCGCATTTTACAGATGGATGAAGAGTTGTTAGACAACTTTACCAAAGTCATCAAACTACTTAGCGTTGGAGATGGGATTTGAACCAAGAGAATGGGAACCCATAGCCTGTGATGTGAACTAAAAAGGTCCCATAGCAGTAGCCCACATAGATCCCTGCTCCTGCTACCTGGTTTAGTTTAAGGACACTTACCCATGATTTTAATTGTCTTATTTAAAAACCATCCACTTGTGTCTTGAGGATCTAGGCTTGTAGTAAACGTCAATCCATGAAAACCCAAATGAAGCATTTGCAAGAAGAAAAACAGCCTAAGAATCATATGGTGATTATGTTAGAATCTGGTAGCAGGTGTTTGCATCTGCTTGAGAAGCACGACAGGCCTTACCCACAAGAAAACGTGGGTATGTTACCCAATCCCATCCCCACACCCACCAGTTAGGAAAACAAAGGTCTACAGATACCAGTACCCAGTGCACCTCCACACAGCTTCTTTCAAAGTGAAGAAAAATCCCTGACCAGATGGCCATGTTTCTGCAATGGTCCTATGGGGAAGAAGCACACATCACAGAAGGATTGTTGGAGGCAGAGCATCTCTGTGTTAAAATGCTGGAAGTGTCCAGGGAGTAGCAGGTAGTAGAAACTACAGTGAGAAATGGAGCCACACATTCAGAAGCCCAAGCCAAGTCTCAGATGTGAAGGACAGCTTCTACCAACAGGTTAACCAAGGTGGCAGAGGTCTGGATTCCACACACCTGGCCAACATGTTTCTGTTCTACATCTCAGGCCTATAGCAGAGCCTTATCCACAAATTTCTCTGCCTGGTTTCAGAGGACAAAGGGTACGAGCACAGCCTCTTTTGACCCTAGGCAAACAAGTGGAGAAATTGTCCCACTTGACTTCATCTTGTTCCAATAAACATAAGGTCAACCAGTGAAGTCAAGCCCCAAATGTCATTGAAACCCTGAGACCCTTAATACACCACATACACAGTTATCTTTCATTTGCAATGTATGTAAAAGATTGCAGCAGCATCCTGGGGTGGAAGGAGGAAGGAGGGGCAAACGGAGGTCAGTCACGAAGCAGTCTGACTTTTATAACAAGCAAAACAGGATAATTAATAGCACAGCCAAGAGCTTCAGCAGATAAGAATCTTTGTATATGATTTTAATAAAAACATGATCATTTAGAGGAAAAATGTGTTAATGAGATACTAATGTCCATATAAATTGAAAAATAACAGACCAAGCTGGGTAGTTAAACCCACTGCTCAGTGTGTCCTGGCTTCATTTTTATCGGCCTTATCTCTCTTTAATAAATCTGAGATTTTTTTTGACTATTAAAACTTCAAGTTCTCACACTTAGCTCTGTCCTTTCTACCTTGCATGAACAGAATGGCTCAGTGGTATCAGGTGCAAGGCCCAGGTCTCTACCTCACACACAAAAACGGTTTTAAAAAAATGTAATCAGTAATACTAGAATTAAGTGCGTTATGGCTAATGTTCTATACTATTCAGCCTCCAAAGGGACATTAAGAATCTGAAAGATGTGTGACTCCTTTAAGATCTCGCAGCTGTTGGCAGATCTAGGTTGGAACCCTTTCCCAAACTGCCTTTCGTTTCACGCCTTTGTATTTCCTCAAGTTGTTATTGCTGTGTAGTTCTGTGGGTATGTGCCCCTCCCCTACCTCAATCCTGACATTCAGATGTAATTTCATTGGACAGGTTCCCAATGACACCCTGAGCTGGTCAGCCCCGGTAATTCATGTATCTACAACCCACCAATGCACCAGATCCGTGGTGAAGGGCCCCGGATTTTAATTATATCTTATTTCACAGCTGCAGTCAATTCCTGCTACAGCTTAATAACCAGGTTGCGGGAGCTGTGAACACTCTTTGTTGTTAATTTTGCTCAGGAAAATTGAGTTTTTACTACCATTTTGGCAGAAATGCTTATCATAACAATTATGATAAAGCGATGAGGATTGGAAACAGCTGCGGGAGTGAACTTGGAGACACGAGGATGTCAGTTAGTCTGACTGTGCTGGAAAATCTGCCATAAGGAATCTGGGTTAGAGCTCATTCACCTGCTGGGGAAAGTGGAGGGTGAGCAGAGGTGGGGGCGCAGGTGGGCACACTCAAAGAAGTCTGCTAGCCCTCTGTGAGATAGAATGACTCCATTTTCATATTTACTCTTTAGGATAATCGTCTGGGGGAGTTGAAATTAGGAGACAAAATATTGGTCTGAGATAAGACAAGGAATGAAAGAACCTTTGGGGTCATCTCATTTCATGGAGGAGATTATGGACAGCAGGGGAAGAAGGAGAAGTAATAACTCCAAGGTCATACAAGACATGAAGGACACCTCAGTCTTCCCGTTCCTATAGCAGAATGCCCTTTAATGTGCCTAAATCAAATCCCATTGAGGCTTCAGCAAAGAAATGAGTGGGGTAGTCTGTCATCTCTAGGAGGAAAGCTCAAACAGTTTAGACCAGAGCTAGGAAAATCTCAGGGTGTGCAACTTCATTACCAGCATTTTGAGGAGTCATATAATATACAATAGCTGGGGATGCAGGCTCAGAGAAGATGTAGGAGCACCCAAGGTTCCATCTAGAGTACCAATAACATGGGGCAACTAGGAAGAGAAAAAGAGATGCAACAGTGTTGCATCCTAAAGTCTCCCACAGTGGCCTCATTCCAGGCAAGCCCTGAACATCCATGTATCTCACTTTGATGGTGTTTGAGAGGTTCTTGAAAACAGAGTCGGGATGTATGTGGGACCACATCAATCACATTTACAACTAAATTATCAGGTTGTCTCCATTCTTGCGTCCTCTTGGGTATCACAAAACATCAATTCAATATGATCTTTTAAAGGAAGACAAGCACTACACGAAGTATGAGCCTCCACTACAGGGCAGTACTATGTCAGAAAAGTATAAACTAGAAAAACAATCACCAGCCGAATCAGAAGTGTATATAAGATGAGGTAGAAGTCACAGGTCTCTTGATGGAAAAGATTGCCAAGGAGTGAGGGGATGAGAGAAAGAAGAACCTCAGAATATTTATAGCAATGGCCCCAATAAGGAAGGATACTTGTGATGATTCATTTGGTAGTTACAGGGATGAAAGAAAGTAAATGAATGCATGTATTAGTTTTCTATTGCCACATAATAAATTTCTACAAAATTAGCATTTATTATTCAACCATTTACTATTTCATGGTTCTTTAACTCAAAGACTTATAAAGAATTTAGTTGGTCTCTGCTTGGAGTATCACAAGGCTGAAATCAAAGCAATATCCAAGCTTAGAACCTCAGTGAGGGTCAAGGTCATCTTCTATACTTTGTGTGCACTTCCTTGAAGCTGTATAGCACACAGAGGCTTCTCTTCAAGGCCACTTAAAGAGACTCCATTGGAGGTTGCTATGGTGGCGTGTTATGGCAGCTAACCAAATCGCAATAACAACAAAATCAGCATTCCCAAACACACTCCAGAAGAGCAGATCACAGAAGGCTCATGCATCAGCATGTGACAACAGTGTGTGAGCAAACATTGCTGAATCTGTCACATGACGCTGTCTGCTCTGTGGTGAGAGATATGAGGCATGAAGAGCAACTTAAACCTCACCAGTTGCATGTGAGGCATGCAACACAACTATGATTATTAGCTTGTAGACATACACGGACTTTAATGACTTGAAAAGTTTCCCATATATGAAACGTATGAGCTCTTCGGTTGCTTGAAGCACTCCTATGAAACAAGTAGATCAAATACTATTAATTACAATTCACTGTTGGGAAATGGAAGTCCAGACATATTAAATCATTCACCTCGAGTCATGCTGAGTTACTGGCTAAGGCAGAGTTAGGCTTGTGAAATCAGTTTCCTGCCCAGAGCTGAAAGCCTATACCTTCTTGTGCCATTGCTAGCGATTTTACTGAAAAATCCACGAAGCCTTTCAATTCCTGTGGGCAACTCCAGTCCAAGCTTAAAAGGTAGAACACCGACCTCTGTCCTTCTGGAACAGATGAGAGCGTCCAGATTCTACCAGAGTGCATTGGTTCTAGTTTTCCTGCCGCTAATGTATCAGCCATGATGGACAGCACAGCCTCCTCCTCAAATTAGGAATCCTGGCTCGATGACACAAAGCAAAAGCTTATCTCCAAGCACCAGCTTCAGACAGCAAGTGCAAAGAGCAAGACGTGACTCAGAAAGAAGTTATGACCCCAATGATGAGGCTACAACCCTAGTATACTCTTGATAAAACGCCCATTACAATTTCCAGGGTAGCGTTTCACAGTGGGTGATCCGTGATCCAGCAATCCCTTCAGTTTCCTAAATTGTACAGGACAACAACACTGACAGAAGTCTCATAAAAGACAAAGAGAAAAAGAAACCCATTCCTGTTTCATGTTCAAACATACATCCATGTACTTGTGAACACTCCCGCAGGTATGAACAAAAATATGCAGCTCGCAGGCCCAGCATAGTGGCTCCATACAAAATAATGAGTTACTGGGGAGAGCTTGCCCTTCCTGTCTTCTTTGACCACTTCCTTTACAAAGTGAAACACTTTATAACTTATTGAAGGTGTGTTTCTTACGTGACCCTATCACAAAGGGGGTTCACAAAATGTCAACAGCAACGCCTCTGTGGTAGGCAGCAAATTACATCACCCGAGAAAGGAAAGGGGAAGGGCTCATCTTCTCCTTTTCTGCCTCCTGCTGACTTGTGACTGGACCATGTGCTCAAGACATTTGGTTTTCTGTGTCTAGGTTTTGTTCACTTGTACAACAGGAAGCTGTGATAAGGAGGGGTTTTTTCCTAGGGTGACTTTTGGAATTGGATTGGTTTACTATACTTTGTATTGATAATATGACTTCAAAAATTATTCACTCTCACAGAACCTGTGCCTTCCTTGCCTATATGTGAGAAATGCTTGTGACTATAAAATGTGTGTGTGTGAGCATGTGGTGTGTGTGTGTGTGTGTGTGTGTGTGTGTGTGTGTGTGGTGTGTGTGTATGCAAGTGGTGTGTGTGTGTGTGTGTGTGTGTGTGTGTGTGTGTGTATGGCTAGGGGGCAATGTGTGCATAGATTTCAGCTTCTTCTTTCTACTCTCAGAGTCCTTTCTGGTTCCCCCTCCTCCTTCTCCTATCTAACAAATCTATAACCATCAGTCTTTCCTTCAACAAAGAAGCCACGTGAAGTGTTAAAACGCCATGAAAAACTTTGCCAGAGCACTTCTGACAGCCTGTGTGTGGCACCTGACATTTTCCCACTTTCCGCCCCCTCTCTGGAAATTATCTAAGTAAAAGGCATAAATGCATACGTACTTATTTATCCGCATCCAGATCAGAAGCTCCTTCGGGGAAGTCTTTTCTCTTTCTGGTGAAGACCTCAGACATCCCTCCCACTTGTGTCAGGCATCAGCAGCAGTAAACAGCAAGCTGTCATGTAAAACTGAGGCGGGAGTTTTAGCAAGGACGAGCATTTAGTAACTTCAATGTTCAAGTCTAACCTGGCACAGGAGGCGATCCCCTCTGAGGTGTGCTATCAGTACCGAGTCAAGCACTACACCCCAGCTGACAGGCAGGAAAAGAGAACAAGTATAATATGGTATGGTGCTGTGAAGGGATTAAAGAAAACAGAGCATCAGTATACTTTATTGACTGCGGTCCCTGTCCATAGGGAAAAATAATTGGAGTTGAGGAAGCTCATGGGATGCTGTAGGGCTACCACTGGGTTATTATCAGTAACTCGGACATCCTAACTCCTAGAGCTCTTTCAAATTCCGGGGAACATTCAAGTTACAAAGGGACATTATTTTAGTGAGATTTCTGTTTTCTATTGTTCTTCAGTTTAAAGATGCCTGTACAGCTTATTTACCCAGAATAAGTACCATAGTAAGAAAGCCTCTCACTAGAACCAGAGAACTGTGAATCAGGTGTTTCAGATTCAAAATCCATCCATCGTCAACTTCCTCCTTATGTTTTGTGTTTTAAGAGTGATTTGTTGTAAGCTGGCATAACTATTGCCATATTAAGTCATTTGTTTATCTTGCCATGTCCCACAGAGTTACTTGCCACAGGACTGGTCTTTCAAAGAAAGGGCCCAACAAAGTCCATGTAAAACAGAGTCCTGAAAATCTGTGGAACAAGAGGATATGCTAGGGGTAATAGTTTCTGGGGATAAGAGGCAGCTAAAAATTCAGCACTAAAATCAACAGTTGCGCTGATCTTAATCCTGAAATACACAATCCTAAGAGCATAATGCCAAATTGCCTAAAGGTCAAAGTCCCTGACATCTAGAATAACAAAGGATCAAAATCTTGATTGTTGAAATTCTAAAGACAGGATTCAGAAAAGAGCAGCTCTTGCTGTATAAAAGGCCATCTAGGAGGGATAGAAAGAAAGATTCTCAGAAAGAGGTCAGCTCACTTATTTGGTTGTGCATGATGTTAGTACAAATACCTATAAACCTGGTAAGACATTGTTGAGCCCAAGAGAGCACGCTTGTACTGAGATGAGATCAACATACAGGGCTGAACCTAGTAACTCAAAATGTGTGAAGGCTGACAGAGTTCTAGTTCCATTGCTGCAGCCTTTGAAGACTTGATTCCGAAAGTGCATTTGCACACTCCGGACTGTACGTGCAAACATTGTCCTTGCAAGTGAACACTAATTTCCTCAGGAAGTGAGAGATGCCATGCATGTGCGCCTGTAGAAGTTAAATTGCCTCACAACCTCAGCTCTTTGTGTGACTGTATGTGTTGTCATGGCCCCACACAGAATTTATTGGTCTCCTTCAAAGACTTATGTTGTCCACCATGGTATTCGTACGGCTGAGGTTGTAAAACTGAGTGCACACAATCCCCAACTGCAGTGAGTTCACATTTTCCTTTGTCGTATATTTTTATGAGTAGGATTCATGTGCCTATAACTGCTATGTGAATGCTGTTCACATATCTAGGTGTTCATGTTTACGAAGATATATATGGTTATTATTGTGCAAAGTGGACTATGAAGAGTCCTGTCGTGTTTTCATGTATATACCAATAAATCCCCCTTTAGATGTCAATAAATGCCTTCCATTTCCAAATGGTTTTTGGAAAGTTTTGGGTCTCTCAGGATTGCCAACTCTAGAGCGGTGGTCCTCAAGCTTCCTAAAGCTGTGTCTCTTTGCTACAGTCCCTCATGTGGTAGTGACCCCCGACCATAAGGTGATTTTCCTTGTTACTTCTTAACTGTAATTTTGCTACTATTATGAATTGTAATGTAAACATCTGTGTTTCCCAATGGTCTTAGGTGACCCCTGTAAAAGGGTTGTTTGACCCCCTAAGGGGGTTGCAACCCATAAGTTGAGAACCACTGCTTTAAAGGATTCTTTTTTTAAAAGATTCTACTTATTATATATATAGTGTTATACCTGCAGGCCAGAAGAGGGCAGAATATCTCATTATAGATGGTTGTGAGTCACCATGTGGTTGTTGGGAATTGAACCCAAGAAAGAACAGCCAGTGCCCTTAACATCTAAGCCATCTCTGTAACTCCTGCCTTAGAGGATTTTAACATTTGGGATTCTGCCATTTATAATTTTCTTTTTGGGAGATTATAGAACAAAACTGTTCTAAAGAAGAAGTTATACTGCTCCACATAGATATAGAGGTAGGGTTAGAAATGCTGAGAAGTTCTGCTGTTCCCAAACAAGTGCCTTCATCCTTGATGAGTGGGCCTGGTATAGTGCTCTCCAGGGTCCTGAAGTTTTGTTTTTCTCTAGGGTATTGACAGTCTTTCTCTAGGCTATTGACCCTTTTTCTCCTCCCCTTTTACCCTAGGTAAGTGATGATGAACTCTGCATTGCCAGCTCACTTACCGATAAATAAATACACCAACTCCAAGAAATTTGGTCTGTGTTTTGTGAACCCTCATGCTATCACTTCCAGTGTACATATTCAGCAACTCGGCAGCATTTCCTTCACCTTCCTATTCATCCTTTCACGCATACATGCCATGTTTATTAAGCAAAATGCAGGAAAAAGTGTATATAGGACCTTTCTTACTGTATCAGAGAACTATGAGATAATATAAACATCATTTATGACTTGCTTTCTTCCATAAGCACATGAAAAGGATTTGGAAGTCAATGTGATGGGGAAAAAAATCAAATAAATTTGGAAAATTTAAAAATCATGTTAAATTTAAATTTTAAATATATTTGAAATACACTTACATACATACACACACATACACACACACATATGGTGTGAGAAGTCCTTCCATAAATGTGCTACTTTTATTGGTTAATGAATAAAGCTGTTCTGGCCAGTGGCTTAGCAGAATAGAGCTAGGAGGGAAAACTAAACTGAGTGCTAGGAGAAAAAAGGTGGAGTCAGAGACACTATGGAGCTACCAGAGGAGAAAGATACTAACCATTAGCTGGAACATTGCTGGTAGACCACAAGCCTCATGGTAAAATATAAAATAATAGAAATAGGTTAATTTAAGATATAAGAGTTAGTCAGAAAGATACTTAAGATATTGGCCAAACAGTATTGCAATTAATACAGTTTCTGTGTGGTTATTTTGAGTCTGGGTGGCCAGGAACAAACGAGCAGCTTCTGCCTACACATCCAGTATAGGGGAGGACAATATACAAAGTTAAAAATAAACAAAGGTTAAAATGAGAAATATAATTGAATTACATCCATATAAGAATATATTTAAGTATAATATCAAGAAAGAACCAGACAGTGGTGGTGCATGCCTTTAATCCCAGCATTTGGGATGCAGAGTCAGGTGAATCTCTGTGAGTTCAAGGCCAGCCTGGTCTATGAAACAACTTCCAGGTTAGTCAGAGCTATTACACAGAGAGACCATATCTCAAAAAAATCAATAATAATAATAATAATTAATAAATAAATCTCTGGGTCTTGGAGATGGTTTCACAGTTAAGAGCATTTACTGCTCATTCAAAGGACCTGAGTTTGACTCCGAGCCCCGTGTCAGGTAACTCACAACCACCTGACCTGTCTGGCCTCTTGGACATCTGCACTCACTTGCACAAACACACACATAGGCCACACTCATATACAAAATAAAAAGTAAATTTAAAATGGATAAAATTCACGGAAACATTTCCCTGCCAGATAGTAGAATAATTCTTAATTAGAATCCCCATCAAACTAGGAGAAATATATGCTTAAATTATCCCAGCACGCCATTTTCACCCATGGCATTGATAAAATCTGGAAGTTCTATAGACTATTGGAATAAAAGCACTGCAAGGGAGGAAATCCTCTCTTGATGTGCTGGGGACAGATAAGCTACAAACTAATAGGGAAGGCAATGTGTTGACTTTGTAAATATGCATAAAATCTTTGGCCCAGAAACCCCATTCTAGTCTCACACATGTGCAAACTTACACATCTGTGATGGTTCAGTACAGCACTTTCATTGGTAGGAAGGGATTGAGAATAAAATTAATAGACAGAGAATAAAATTAGACTACCATAAAAATAAATATTTATATAGCAATATGTGATGATCTCTAAGAATATATTATAAATAAAACAGAGATGAATAATTAACTAATAGTATAAGAAGAATATATGTGAGGCAATAAACTTATTTATATGTATCTGCTTATGTATTGCTACAAAGATCGGAAGTGATAGCACTGGTGATCTCCTAGGAGGGAAACTGGGGAACTCAGAGTTAGAGATGCAGGGAAAATGTCTAAGAGTTTTTATATTTAGGCCTTGTGAACATATTGCCTATTGAAACTCTTTTAGGTCAAAGTCATGTTAGGGAGAAAGGTAGAAACAAATTAGGTATGAATCTCTCCTTCAACTACCTCTTCCTGCTTTCAGTGTTTGCCCTGCCCGTGTATTGCTTCAATGACAAGATTTTTCTGTGGGTTATAGCATCTTGTTTAAACTTACATAATTTCAATAGATGGTACTTCAAAATTTATGCTTTTATGATTCCGTGTTTTTCACACGAGTACATCTTGTCCCCTCTTTGGGGGCTCTTTTAAGCTTTCTCTCTGAGTAATACATGTGAAAAGGAAAGCAATGTTGTCAGCGCTGTTGAGTACCTGCCTCATCATGCCCAGGGCAGTTATGATGTCTAATTTAATCTCATAACAATCCTGGAGCTGAACAGCATTTCTCTTATTATACAGATGATACTTTAGGAGTACAGGGAGAATAAATGGCTTTCCAGTGCTAACTCAGCTAACACACGGCGGGGCTCCCTTTGGAGAGCATCACTCTGGGTCTGTTCACACATGGCCTTCCTGTGTAATAAAGCAGAAACAGTATTAGTAGGCTTAGTCAGTCTTGGATCCTTTTCTTAAATTTCAGTTTTCGCATTTGTGAAACTGAGTTGGATCCCTTTTTTGGAGCTGGACAGAGAATTAACACAAACTTACAGAACACTGCTCCTTGCTGGGCAAAGTGTGTTGTTGTATTGGTCTCCCCTACTTTTGTATACTTACTCCTAGAATATGACAAGGTACCTTTGAGTCCTGAATCAAAGGAGTGGGAATAATAGTTTACTAATAATAGTAAGAGCAACATCCTAGAAGAGATGGGCCAAAAGTAATCTGATGATGTGTACCTAGCAGAGTGTCCTGGGACAGAAGGGATAAGTTTGTTTTTCCCCCAAATGCCCTGCTCCCTCCTGATTTATGAGCTGAAACGAAGCTTTAAAAAGACCCATTGAGAGTGACTTTACAGTTTCACTGAGGTTGGGTCTGAGCCAGTTCATTAAGCCCTTGTGCTGTTTCCATCTAGAAATGGGAAGGAGTCAAGTAATGTTTGAAACATAAATCAACTTCAGCCTACTGCTCTGACAACAAAGAAGGCAAAACGGGTGGCAGAGGGTACCTACAGAACACCTGTGATTTCGTATAATTGGCTAAAGGACGCCATTGTTCCGTGATGCAAATGAAACATCATTAGCGATCAGTAAAAAGGGGTGGCGAGTGGTAGGAGACACAGAGTAGAAGACAGCCTAATGTTTCCAGGGGGAGATTGACACATTGAAGCCCAGTTGAAATATGCAGTTGGTTGATTTCACCGAGGTATTGAACAAATGACGGATGGGGATGGTTAATGGGCATCACGACAACAATAATGAAGACACTCCCTGCCAGCGGAAGACTTCTGCTCCCACCTTCCATCTAAATGACTTTTCATACCACTGAATACATGCTTGTCAAGACCGCCTGTTACCTATTCCCTGATGGCTCAAGATGAGATACTCTCCATGCAGAGGACTGGCTGGCTATCCACCATTCAGTGCCCCATGTCCCCCTTCTTTTGATTAATGTGATTTACCTAGGAAAGTACAAGGAAGGCTGAGGAAAATTGAGCTATAAGAAAAATTGTACTTATGAGCAGAGCTGCAATTTCTACACAGTTTGATGCTTTTCAGCGTGTCTAAGTGGCTGGCAGTCTTCAGTGGTTTAGGTGTCAGAACAGACAGCCTTTTTATTTAACTGACTGTTGTAATAGTGCTATGTTTATGCCTTGGGAAGGTCAGATGAAATGCGTAAGGGCCCTGTAAAGCTTCCCATAAGCAACAGAAGAAGAGAAATAAGCCAGTGGGTCAGCACTGTGGTCTAGTGTGAAGGGTAGAGTGGGCAGCTCTGCTGGGATTTGTGAGCTTCAGAGACTAATTAGTGAGAAGGTGAGTGATTTTCTTAACGATTTGAAAAGCAAGCCAAAAAGACTGCATGAAATTCACACATATCATGACCTTGGTATCAGTTTAAACATCTCTCAGTTTGATACTAGGTCTATTAAGCCAAGATAATAGTAGTTAACTTCATTACCATTCCAATTTAGTAATTTCCCTCAAATACGCAATAGTCCCATGATTTGACCTCAATAGTAGCTCTGAGCACACACAAAAAGAATTGAATGCTGCCATAGCACAAAATTATAGTGAATAAAGCATCCGTATATCATCAAAGAAAGCTGAAAGTGGAAGTTAGAGAGAAGAATTAAAGGTACACATTAGACCATTTTAAGCATGAGTAACTAAAAAGACACTGAAATAAAGGTGGGGAAATGACCAAATGGATTAATAATGATAGAGATGTCCATCTCAGAGCCCAGATATTCAAGGTTGTCTCATATAGGAGGGAGAAAAAGTGTGGGAGGTGAAGATTCTGACTCCAGAGAACACATCCTGCCAGATGCAGAGGCATCTCTAATCCCAGGCTCCCACAGTGAAAGCAAAGGTGGAGGCATGAGCCTCTCCAGATGTCCATAGGCCATCAAGTCTGATGTGTGCAGCAGGGAATGAGAGACCTGGTCTCAAACAAGGTGGAAGGAGAGAACCAACACCTCAGGTTTTCTTCTGATCTCTGCATGCAAGATGCGGCACTTACGTACATAAGTATGCACACACACACATGGAAAAAATAATAAGAGCTGATTAAAACTCACAAGCTTACTGTGAGAATAAAAATGACATCACGAAAACAGAGTTCCTAGGGCATAAAAAGGCATCAATGATGACATAGTCAATATTAATATCATGGCTATTATTATTTATAGAAGTTTTCTAGTCTCCTCATTTGCTCTTTTTTATTGTCTGCCCAAACCCACCAGTTTCTAGAAAACGACACTTTTCTCACTCCTCCCATCCTCCCCCTCCCAAGACTCCTAATCTCTCCTGCCAGGACTGCACATCCTTCTGCCCCACCTCTCCTAGGTACTTATCTTCCACTATTGTCTCCTCTCAATACACATATTAGCATAAATGTTATTATCTCCCAAATCCAATTAATTTCAATTACAGTGGCCCTGGAAAGATTGCTAGCGCTCTCAATTCAGGGAAGATTCTGAGGAAGTTGGGGTTGCCTCTGACTTTTCCGCTTCTTGCATGGTTATGAGGACCCGGAATGACAGAGACAGGGCTGCACACAGATCCCTGCAGACCTCTTCACCCTGTTGCCCTAACTTTGAAGATGCAGGCCTTTTCTGGAACAAAGGTTTTCAAACCTCGCCTGCCTGTAGATGAAGCCTCGCTCTGTCTAAGCGTGGTTGTGACTTGCAAAGATGAAAAGTGGACAACAAGGAAGGGCAGTGATGCAGCTGCTTGATGATGATGCCGTAGCAACCAAACATGAAGCAATCAAGTGTTGATCATTCCGGCACTGCCTTTAACTTGCTGAATTATGATTATTTTTAAGTCATTTTATACATTGACATTGAACATTTATCCATTTAAATTTCTTCTGGTGTCTAATTATCATGAGACAGATACTCAGTGGTCCTGCGTCCAGGAAGGAGAAAATACCTGTCAAGAATATTTGGGAGAGAGGATGAGTGCTCACAAGATAGTTTGGGTAAAGAAGAAAAACCTCTGCTTCTTCTCTCTCACGTGGATAAGTGGATCAAAATCATCTCAAAAAGGCATTGAGATGGCACACTGGAATAAGAATCTTTAGTTCCTATAGATAAATGTATATCTCAGGAATAAGGACAAAGGGATAAACAACTTCTCACTATAGTCTCACAAGTAGGATGTATGTGTGTGTGTGTGTGTGTGTGTGTGTGTGTGTGTGTGTGTGTGATGAGAGAGAAAGAAAGAGAGAGACACAGAGAGACAGAGAGAGAGGGAGGGAGAGAGAGACAGAGAAACAGAGAGACAGAGAGAGAGAGAGAGAGATGGGGAGAGAATCTTGCCTCTTCTTACAGAGTCCTGACCTATCAAAAGTGCTCCCTTCTCATTGCAGAATGACCTGGAAGGACCTAATCTCTTCATGCCATCCTCTACAAGATTAGGACTCCGACATATGGATTAGCGTGAGGGGTGTAGAAACACGTAACATCCCTAACTTGCCTTCATGATCCCTTTGTCTTGTTGTCTTTCAAGAAGAATGCTAGTTACAGCTCCACTCAGTGAAAGACCTCACGTGAGAAACAGAGCAAACATGGAAGCCTCAAATTAAATGTTACTATTCTCATTTCACAAAAGGACCTCTACCCAGAGGGGCTATCGTTTGTGAATAACGAAACATACACTCAGACCCTTGACAGAGCCACAGACAGAAGGAAGCAGTCCTCCAAAGTCTCATTCACTCCTTTTTCCTCCCCACAAGCCCTGTAGATGGCTATCCTGTACCAACAAAAGCACACAAAGTCCCATTTCTTTTATGATTTCCTTCCAGGCCAGCTACCTCCTTATTCCCATGATTATTTTGTTCCATTTCTTTCTGAATGTCCAATCCCTATCTTAGCTTTCTGTTTCTGTGAGGAACAACATGGCAAAAGCAACCGGAGGAAGCAAGGCATTTGTTTCATCTTGTATTTCCAGGTCACAATCCATCGCTGAGACAATTCAGAAGGACCTCAAGCAGAAATCGTGGAGAAGCACAGTTTTATGGCTTTCTCATTGCCTTAGCTCAACCAGCTTTCTTAAACATCCCAGGCTCAGCTGCCTAGGGACGGTGCTGCCCACAGTGGACTGCGCCCTCCCATAACAATCACACATTGAGATAATTCCTACAGACATGGCCACAATTTGATCTGGGCAATCCCACTGTTGAGGGATGACCCCTCAGATGATCCTGGGCAGAGTCAAGTCAACAGAAGGAGCTGATTAGGACAGTCCCTAAAATCTACATCAGAGTCTGTCTATGAGAAGGAGGTGGTTCCAATACTGGAATCTGATATGCCAAACCCCTGCATCATAGTGGACCTCTGTGACATCAAACGGAACAAGGAGTCTTCCTTTTACAAGTATTCGTGTGGTGCCAGCTTCCGAATCAAAATAATAAAAATAAAAAAAATTATAGTCTCCCTCCTCAAGGCTGCCTGGCTTCTGGGAATGAAAGCAAGTTTGCCTGGGCTGAGATTTCTCAAGAGACTTCTGGAATCAGAGACCCAGCCACCAAGAAGCCTCCCTTCCTGGTTTGAATGGGTCATAGTAAGGAAAGAAAATCCTTCCTTCCCTCCTGCTTCGCTCTCCCCAAGCAGCCAGCTCATCAGCATATATAGCAATTCTGATAGAACCCCTGTAATGCCTGCTCCTCAGGAAGGGTTTTAATACCTTTCTGAGTGACATTTAATATGATAACAGTGTGTGAATTTGACAGGAAGCTGTTTTCCAAGAGTTAAGGTCCTAACAGGCCCACAGATCAGACTGACAATGGCTTTCCTGATCATTATTAAATTCCCTGTGATTAGAAAATGGGCTAGAGCTATTGATTTAAGCTCTTGGAGTTAAGCTAAGCTTTCGAGGCCTTTCACAGACCACAAAGAGAGCATTTAATATTGTATTTTACCTTCCCAATTAATGTACCCTTCAGAGGGCAAATAGCAGCCAGTGAGGCATGAGGCTCTGGACCCAGGAAGAATAGTGAATGAAGACTGGTCCAGAATAGTTGCCAGAAGGTGTGCATCCCAGAAGGTGTGCAAGTGAGCTGCAGGGCACAAGGCTGCAGTTCCCACAGGCAGGGTCCTTCTGCTCTGAAAGGCACTGACACACTTTGACTCCAACTTCCCACTCCTGTAGAGCAGGAAGATCCAGGTCCCAAAGTTTCCAATGTCAGGTCTGTTATAAGGATCTTGCCCTGTGGTCCCTTCCATAATTGTCCAGCTGTGTGCGCCGTTTTAGCCTTTATGGAGTGATCCAGCAAATCTCCAAAGGTCGAAGAGTTTGTTTATATTCCAAGGTTAATACTGGCAGGGGAAGAAGGCAATGCTGTTTCTGCTACACTCTGAAGCTCTGGAGGAAAGCAAGGGTCCCGGGAGGGAGGTCTCAAGCAATTGAAAGGAATTACCTTCCTTGTCTCTCTCTCTCAGTAGGACAGGCACTTTGGGTTTGTAGATACACGTTCAGGGCCTACTCATTGCCCAGCCAATAAGCAGTGTTCAGGATCCTGAGTGTTTTCCCCTTAACTGTTTTTCTGCTTTAATCCCCATGGACCTCAGGAGAGCTTTTCCGAAGCCTGTTGATGCCTCTTAAGCTTCCAGTCATCCATGCTAGGAGCTTTGTCATATCCATCCTGTTATTATTATTCTTTCTTTTCCCCTGACACACAGTGGAGATGTCATTGTGAAACCTATTACACTGTATAATTCATATACATTAATAAGAAATATACGTTAAAACTACAATGTCATCCACATCATGCATTTCAAATGGAAAAACTAAGGCTGGAAATATTGTTCAGCAGTTAAAAGGAATTATCACTTTAGTCTGAGGACCTGAGTTCAGATTCTCAGAGGCCTTTTAAACGCCTTCCACCATAGGGCAAGCACCTGTGATCCCAAAACATATAGGAAGAGGAAGTCAGAGACAGGAGGATCTCTAGAAACTCATTGGTCAGCTAGCCTGCCTTACACAGTGTACAAGAGACTATATCTCAAACAAGATGGAAAGGTGAGGGCTTTATATCTCAAACAAGATGGAAAGGTGAGGGCTTACAGCCAAGGTTGTCTTTTGATCTCCACACACGCTATGGCACACATCCACCCACACTCACACATGAAAAGGTACACACACACACACACACACACACACACACACACACACACACTCTACTATAACTAAAACCAATTATCAGCCAACAATACATATGCATATTAGATGCATTTTCATGTCACATCTCCCTAAACTAGTTCTGCGGCTCTCATGGGTACCTATTGTGAGAGTAAAATAGAATTAGGAGTTTAGCTTCTCAAGTACCTCATAATGCTTTGAGAGAAACATCAAAGACATACAGAGAGGTGCTAAGATAGGTGTGATGTCAATGCCAAAGAGATTAGTGTCCTGGTAACACACAGGTCTGTGCTGGGAGGTGTGAGGAGGGAGAAGTGAGGAGACAAAATGTTTAGAGGAGCTGCTGGGATAAATTCTTGGAAAGATCTGGGGCCAGGAACTTAACTCCTTCATGTCCCAGTCCCTCACAGGATCTTTGTTGGCTCTTAGAACGTTATTTTAACTAGGCACTGAATGTCTGGTTGTATCATATTAGAACTGCTACAAAAGGCATTAACTACTGTTTACTGAGTCATCTAAAGTATGTGTGGCTGGGCCAGGAGTTTAACCTAGCCATCATAGTGAACTAGATGCTGCTGTCTCCCATTATAAGTGGAGGAATTGAACTCAGTACATTCAATGGCTTACACAAGGTTACTCAGCTTTGCAGACAGGGACTCTGACAAATCTCTTGAATCCAAAGTGCCTGCTTCTCTCATTTAAAGGACGACTGTGGGTGGCTTTGTGGGTGGTCGGCGAGGACAAATAATGCATACGTGACACACGGTACTTTTGAGGAACAAGTTAGGAATTTGGCAAGATGAAAGAGGAAGTTTCATCTTGAGAGGAACAATATTCGAGGGCTAGGTTAGAGTATGGCGGGGAGGGAAGTATAAACAGAAAGTAAGTCTGAATCACTGAAAATGCAATAATAGCAATGCTCATGGCAATGCCAGCAACATCTAAAAATATTTGCTATATGCTAGGCACCTTTCCAAAGTCATTACCAATTAGCAACTTCATTCTGAAGATGAGGAAATAGAGACATAAATGGAAGAACAACTTATATAACATCAAGCAGAATAATGTTTAATAATGGTTGGCAGGCATGAAATTGACACTGTTACGATAAATGCATTGTCTTTGCTCCTTCACTTTTTCTATGGTTCTTTCCTTGTGGCTTTGTAGAAACCATGAGCTCAGGGTGCCTATAGTGGCACCTACAGTGGGCATTTGGGTGTCCCATGGGATCAGGAATAGTTTGTTCAAGTTCCAACTGCTGTACATATTGGCTGCTAACAATTCGTAATTATGACCCCAGATGTGTTGCCTTAAACCACAAAGAACTTTTCTCCCTCTTTGATACTGTTCATGTCTGAAGGAAACACCTCTGAGCTGCGGCGAGATGATGGGAACACAGAGTCTCAAGTTGCCCTCATCAGGAAACAGCTCTAAAAGGCGATCACAGCTTTACGGTCCCATTCGAACTGGCTAGATCTTAAGAGGAAAACACACATTTAAAGTTAGCTTCCTCCTTTTCCTCTTTTCCTCTCCTCTTCCTCTTCTCCCTTTTCCTCAAACCTGTCTTCTTTGCTTTTTGTACGTGTGTTTCTATCAAGAACCTTACTCAATAGATATTAGATGATGCTTTTCACTTCAGGAAAGCTAATATAATCCAATTAGTGCCTGCTATGGCTCTGGAAAGTGGATTTTTGAGAAGCTTAGATATTTGAGGTGGTTTACTCCCGGGACAGCATAGTGGAATCCATCTTAGAGTTAGGTATAATATAAATGGCCTCTGGTTGCTGTGGCAGTGTGATTCCTGGCTGAACTAACATCTCTGGCAATGGAGATGCATAAAGGACAAAACCATAAAATTGGTAGTGGTGACTGGGCACATTCTGTCAGACTCATGGTAAGCAGCTGACAATTCAAAGCAAAACATGAAAGCCAAAGGATATTCTGCTCATTTTTTAAAGAAATCCTAAGCTCTTCATGAGGGCCATGAGCACAGTGACCAAATCCCAGATGAAAGACACTCAGAACTTGAAAAGTTCAGCCTCCACCGTGCTAATGACACAGTTTAGCATTCTAAACTGCCACCTTCTCCAAAACCTGCTAGAATGGGCACAGGCTATCCTCTTAGAGAGCAATACCCCGTTTCCTCCTCCTGTGAGACCTTAAAAAGTCAGGTTCTGTATGAGGTCTCACTTGTTCCTTTCCGGAGTCCTAATCCATTGTCATGTTCTGTGAATAGGGACAGTTGAAGATGTAAAAGCTGGACACACCATGAAGCTCGGCTAGAGGAAGAGAAAGAGTGTACAGCAAAGGAGGCCAAGGTAAGAGGCAGTGGAAGTATCTGTGCATTTTATTAGATCCTTGGGATAACGTGCCAAATGAGTGAAAGAAAGTTGGATAAAGGAAGATGTGTCAATATGCGATGTCTTAAATCCTCCAAACACCTTGGCAAGGATCCTGGGAAACACTGCTGATAAATTGCCAGGTTGTATCTTGGACATGTGGCAAAAGTAATGGCTCACACTAAAGGGATAACCCCAAAACTTCCCTGGCAGATGGCAGAATAAAAGCTGAAAGGGCTCAGAAAATGGGCAGAACAGGACGGTTACAGGAAACCTGCCTTCTGGGTGTTCTGTGAGGTCTAGACAAGAGCTCCATTTCCTGCAGGGAGAAGGCACTGATGAACAGGGGAACAACATTTAGATCCTCGGTTGTGTCTGTCTTTTTGGAGCCGAAAACAGGGGATGGTGCTACAAAGCCAGTGACCCTTATAGTAGAGACATTGTTAAGATCCCCCAAACCAGAGAGGTCACGATGGATGAGAAATATGACTGCCAGTTTTATCCAAAGCGCTGCCCATTGCAACCTACTAGGCCAGATTACATAGGTAGATGACGCTATGCTAGATTAACAACCTTAGCACAGATTATACAGACTCGGGTCCATGATATGCAAAGGTACTCTGGCAAGTATCTTGTTTTTGCCTTTGTCTTAAAGGATAAAAAATGGTACATGGTCCCCGTGTCACAAATAACAGTATGCTCAGGGCATGGTTAATTCACCTTCCCTCTGACATAAAACACACTTAATAGTGCATGGCTTCCAGAAGGAAGATCATCTACCTCCATTCAAATACTTGCTTATATATTATGGTTTTGTGAAAGCTTATAAAATAGTAGGTTTCCCTCTGACTTGTTATGGATCCTTCGTTCTGGTTCTTTTTCTCTTCCTTCTTCCCCATCCTCCCACATGTATCCTTGTTTAGACCTTCTTACCTCGAGGATCCCCCTTCTTCTCCAGCTTCATGGCTCATGTGCTCTACTATTCCCCTTTCCTCCTCAGATGTCTCTTTTTTTATCACTCTGACTTCTCTACAGGATACTCAGCACACTAGCCTACACATGTGTATCTAGAATGTTTGTGTAAGGGAGAAGAGGCAGCAGAGTTTTTGTGTGTACCACATTTCCACTACCCATTCAACATCTAAGGAACATCCAGGCTGGTTTCAAAACTCCCAGTGCTGGGAATGAGACACCTCTTTATGAGTGTCAGCCAGGGAGATTTTATAGACCACACATACACATGTACAAAACAATAAAAACTATTATCCTTTCTTTCGGTTTTCCACCAGAGCTTAACGGTAAGACCCTATTGCTCAATACACCACACAATTTCATTATAGGTCATTGGAAAATCAAGTTGGAACTGAGGTGACAGCTTCCTCTGTACAAGTTACCCCCTTCAGAGTCCCAGAATCCATGCTGATGGGGAGAAAAGGCACTAACAGTGTTGCTCAGCTATGAACCCCGTGAGCTACAATAATGACCTGCTAGTCATTACTGCAATAGTGGCATAACCATCCTGAAGGTAACCATTTCCAAACAGATTTATGGTTTCCCACACCCCAGGAGGGAACTCATATCTCATACTGTAGTCTGCTCATATGTCCTATGCTGGGAGGTCATAGACTCTAGGAAGGAACTTACTACTTCTGTCTTGAGAATTAGTCGTGTTCACCACCGCCTTCTGAATGCTTAAGCTCATGATCATTGATTAGTGCTCAGCCAGTCTTCATCAGAAGTCCTTCTTGCCGTAGCAAATGAGTAATGTCGAAACTAGTAACTGGCCAAAGTGCCATGAAGAACGGATGGCAAAGTACTCAGCCCCAAATGGAACATATATCATATCTCCTTCAAGACTCATGGAACATTTTGAAAAAGGAGGCTAAAAGAATATAAGAGCTAAAGATGGGGAAATATGCAGTAAAAAGATGTATTATGGACATGGTGTAGTGTCTTCCTTAGGGTTTCTATTGCTGCAAAGAGACACCATAGCCATAGCAATGCTTATATAATAACTCATTTAATTGGGGCTGGCTTACAGTTCAGAGGTTTAATCCATTATTGGGAAATATGGCAGCACTCTGGCAGACACGGTACTGGATGGAGAGGAGCTGAGAGGTCTATATCTGGAGGGGCAGGCAGCAGGGAAAGAACGTCACATTGGGCCAGGCTTGATCTTTTGAGAACTCAAAGCCTGGACCTGGTGACACACTTCCTCCAACAATAACACATCTACTCCAACAAAGCCACACCTCCTAATAGTGCCAATCCCTGTGAGCCTATGGGGGCCATTTTCTTTCAATCTACCATACATGGTCAATTGTTTTCATGATTTCACTGCTGCCTTGATTATCTGTACAAGACTTACAGAAGTTTGAGCCTATCAACATTTAATCACATGTGATGAATTTTTATGAACTAACACTTGTTGGGGGACAGATGGCACTTTTTTTCAGTATTATAGATAGCCACAGATGAGTAACTCTTGTTTCACTGAGTAGTTTTCTATGCACACAAGGGCATGCAGCTCTAACCAAATTCCACTTAAAAGAGACACAAAAGTAGATGGTCACTTGCTGAGAAGGGTGCCAGTGTCAGAGGGAAAAATAAGGGAGAGGAACAGAGAAGGGAGATGAATAAATTCATTATATAAATGCAAGAAACTGTAAGCCAATATTTAAAACACAGCAGGGGAAAGATCCAAAGTTCATGTATTCTACAGGTGATCATATTAGCTCCTATGTTACTGATGTCATACAAATCAGACCACATAAGCAAGAAACAGTGATAAACCAACTATAGGCACATGTATTTTAGAGAGTAGGGGAAGTTCCTGGGAAAACTCAAGAGCTTGCCACATCTGTGAGGTTTTTAGAATCTAACGATTGGACCATAGCAACGCATCTCCCACTCGACCAGAGGACAAACGAACAATCTTCAGGACTCCCACCACAAGTAAAGAAGCACAGTGTTCTCTAAGCCTCAAGGTTCTAGAAGCCCCAAACTCAATGCTTGCAAGAAGCTCTCTGACTCGTTTATCAGGGGGCATGCAAGGCTGCCAACTTCCCCTGAAAGACCTCTATGGGAAGTCTGAACTGAAATAAAAGCAGGCTTGTAACTTGGCCACACAGCCTAGCAGACCTTATGGTATTAGAGGTTTCTGGGTTGGGAAAGACATGAAATACAGTGGACACACAGTCACAATGCAAGCCGTCAAAGTGTTGGCGCAAGGCCATGCCATCTGCTGCAGAGCGTGCTTCAGTTCAAAGGCAGGGCTTGGTTGGACACTAGGCTCTGGTAAATACGGACCATCTGAACAAGGCATCAAGTGGCAGCCAGAGACAGCCATTATAGGCTGAATTCTGTCATCCACACTAATCCATAAAGTTAAGCAGAACCAGCACAAATTCCTTGTAAATTGTAAGTGACTTGTCTGAGACTGGGCATGAATAGGACCAGCGACACAGGTAAATTACATGAGTAGGTCATCTCACACCCATGTTGCCCAGCATGGCTGCTTTTCTGTCTTTTAGGGTTCACCCACACCTACTGTTCTTAACGTCAAGCTAATGAAAGAAAAGCCCAAGCTTGATCTATAGATTGGTCACTTTGGTGTGTTGTTATGAATTAAAAACATTCTTTTTTTTAATGAATGGTGTTTCAATACAGTTCTCTCTTGGAATGCTCTGAAAAATAGCAATGATATATTGTCCCAACTGACTGGACTAATCTGATGAATCAGGTCTTCTACCTTGGAAAGAGAAGTACCCCCAAAGTCTAATCATTCCTGTTCTTATAGCCAATTGAAATGCAGCTAACTGATCCTTAAATGCAGAAAGATTTGAATATTGGTTCAAGGAAGACTTAGCAGAGAGAATTATTAAATATGTATGAGGTGAGTTGATCTTGCAGCATAGTGTGACCACCAAATAACAACCCTAAGCCAATCAGGTAGGTGGAATGATTTTGTCGTTTTTCACTAGCCATTATTTATTCTGAACCAATGTACTGCTGGTATAGATGGCATACACAGAGACAGGCAGGAAAGAAGAGATGGAAGCTCCATATGAGCCCAGAAGGTGTTCTTTCGCTGTGAGACTGGTCTTGGCACAGCTGCTATTGAGTATCTACCTGACCAGCTGCTGTTGAATATCTATCTGGCCAGCTGTTGTTGAACATCTACCTAGCCAGCTGCTGTGGAATATCTACCTGGCCACCTGCTGTGGAATATCCACCTGGCCAGCTGCTATGGAATAATTACCTGACCACCTGATGTAGAATATCTACCTGGCCACCTGTTGTAGAATATCAACTTGGCCAGCTGCTGTGGAATATCCACCTGGCCAGCAACAGAAACTAATGCTAAGCTCCATATTTGACCTTTGAAGATATGAACTAAACAACACACATGGCAAGTATAAAGGTACCTTTTCTTTCCCTGGGGCTTTGGTCAATATAATTGTCTGTAGACTTCAGAAGGATCATATCGGCTGAAATAAAATTGTAACAGACAATGTAGTAGGCCAAGGAACCCATACGATGGGGGTGGGTGACAGAATCCATTGGTCTTGTTACCTGCTGTGTCTTTAGAGAAACACAGCTCTTCAGAGTGATAGGCTCTCCTCTTAAAGCAAGGGTTCCCGGCATAGTGAATATACCTTTATATAGTCTCTCACACTTGGAAGACAGAGACAAGCAGAGCTCTATGAGTTCAAGGCCAGCCAGGGCTACACAGTGAAATCCTGTCTCAATGATTTGAATAAGTGCAGTGCCAACTTGAAGATGTCACTATCTTTTTTTACACAAGCCATTCCTAAATGAATGAGCATTATATAGTCCCATGTCCCCTAGAGATAAAAAATACTAAGGAAGGAAACTATACCAAATAACTATAATCAAACACGTTACCAAACCTACAGTTTTGAGCTTGTGGTTCTTAATATCTTGTGTCTCAGATGGGAAGAAATCCTACATTAAGCCTAAATGAGAATACGTTGACCATAAAGCTCCTATACGGACAAAGACACTTCTGGCTGCTCAGAGAATGCTGATAGCATGGGGAAGAAATCAGCCCATATATGACATGAAGTTGCTGCTGGACAGCAGGAGGGGAGAGACTGTCTCTGGAAACACACTGATCCTCTGATGCTTCTCTTGTTGCACACTTGCCCTGTTTCAATAGTGAATTCACACCAGTAGGACAGAATGCTAATCAGGGTCTCAGGTGGCTTGGGAATCAAAACCTGATCTCCAAGTCACCTAACATAACTTATGTTGTCTACCCAAGACAAAGAAAACTGGAATTGGAGACAAAGTACTGGGATAGAAAGCATCAGTTATAGCTCCAAGATCAAGCATCGAAGAGGAGCTGTGGTCTGTCCTTTGCCTATGGATTCCCTAGGACAGAGTAAACTGGAGGCCCTGTTTCCAGGTGAGGAATCCAAATGGTGCACACAAAGGGAGGCCGTTGTGGATTCTGCTAGTGACAACCTTGACTCTCTTTCTTCTCTTTATTGTTCTTTGTTTTCCTTTATTGATTTAGTGTAGAGGGGGGTTATGTGAGCAGGTGCATGCCACAGTGAGCTTGTTAAAGAAGTCTTCAGGACTCGGTTTTCTCCCTCTAGTGTGTGATACCCAGTAATCAAACTCAGGTCACAAGACTTGATGCAAAGTGTGGTGCCCTTACCCGCTAGACCGCCTTTCTGGTCGATCTTCTTAATATCTGTTCCTCTGTCTGGGAGCACTGATGCTCATAGTACCATCACTAAGAGCTACCCTGGGATTCAGAGAACTGACTTATCCAAGGTCACTCTACCTTCCAGAAGGCCTCTATCCCCAGTGACTTGTGGAACAAGGATGAGTTACTATACTCTTAACATCGGTCTGGGATTCTGGAGGAATATCAGCTCCCCAGGTCTGGGGTTTTGTGTTATGGGATGAGTTTCTTCTACTATGCAGCCCATTCTTCCTCATTTTATTGAGAATGATCCTCAAGAACCCTTCCACATTTGATGCTATTTTTGGAGTGTTTCCCATTCACTCAACCTTTGCTTGTCATTTCATAGTCTTGAAGTTTACTTCAAAAGTGCCTTTGTGCTCCAATAGAAGAATGCACCCTCCCCGCCACCACATGCCCGTTTATAACCCTCCTCCAGGGCTGGCACTGAGCTGGACACACACCAAGACTTCTGGAAGCTTAGAAGAAAAATCTGTGGCATCACAAAGATGTCAGACTCCTATTCTACTAAAAATGGTTCCACCCCAGGACTGCCAGACATACCTACTCCCACCCAAGCAGATGGAAGGCTATAGACTTAAGAGATGGAGGGCAAGCAAAACAAGACTTCTATAGGGAGAAAATAAAATGCTTCTGCCCACATCTCTGTATCAAGCAGCTGAAAGGAGGAGTTGGAGTCTCCAGTCTGCAAGTCCACCCACAAGCATCCTTGACAGTCTTTCAAAATGGGAATGAGTCACTTGTACCTGAGATTATAGAAGGAAGCTATCTAAATTATCGCAATGGTCTCAAATTAGCCAAGTATTCACATCTACTCAATTAATGATCTCTTCCTCTCCAGATTCCATGATGCTTAATGTTAGCGCTTGTTTGTCATGCTAGCCCATCGTCAGTTTTCTAGGGACGTTTTCCTAACATGATGGTAACACTCAGAGGAAAACCCCGTGTATCCCATAGGGCCTTAAGGAAAGAACAAGGCCCCCATGTCCAGGACCTGGGACATGTCACAAATGTCATACTCTCAGTAGCATTCACTGAAAGGGAAGCATCAAGCCACGTGAAGAAGCTATTTCAGTATATGTGAAGAAAGTTTATTTGTTCTTTGGTTGGACAGAAAATATATTTCTAAATATAAAAATGTTATTGTTTTCTAGGGGATCCTCTGTTTTCCTGTTTCTTCACAATAAAGAACAAAAGTGTTATCGTGGTTAAGTTTCAAAGAAATGAAAGAAGGGAGGGAGGAAGGGAGGGGTGGACAGTATATGTTGTTGCAGCAATAGGCCAGATTTAAATTTGCCTTGTAATGGCTCACCACATCTGCCTATAGTTTGTGGTCCAGAGTTCCTTCAGGCGGAAATTTATGGACTGCCTGCATAAGAGTTTCTGACTCTTATGTTTGTATGTGCTGAGGCTTGTCCTCTGTGTGCGATCACCCAATCTCCCCCAGAAAATCTTCCTTTAAGAAGCAAATGGGAGAGGAGGTAAGGACAAGGCAGGCAAGGGGTGGGGGGGTAGAGGGCAGTATAAAGAAAAGGGCTCTTCTTCCACTTTGACAGAGCAGGCAAGAGGACAGCCTCTTTCATTCCTCACCTGTCCCTCCCAGCCTCAGATGGGAGAGCAGCCTTTTGTGACATTGTTTTTCCTCCAAGGCTACCTTTGATCTTCACCTAGGTGACATCTACTTACAGCGAACATCAAAGGCGGCAGAGAGGCAGAGTACAACTTGTCAGGGGCTGAGTCTCAGGAGGAATAGCTGAAATAAGAGTGTCCCAATTGCATGAGAGACAAGGCCAAGACCCCAAGGGATTGTCAGTGGAATGGATGCTTCTTGCTTGAACTGCCGGTGCTCCTCCAGGAATCAGACTTTCTGCCTTTTCTTTCTCACTGCACGCAACTCCCATCTCAGAAGGAGAGCAATGCCCCCAGCCTCCCTTGTGCTGTGTATGGTAGCGAGAGCTTGGCACAGGAGCACGTGCGCTCATTAATTCATGCCGCCTGTCTCCTTTGTGTTTTGGAACAAGTCAGACTCCTTTGTGTAATTGCTTGATGAAACATCCCCGTCCAGTCTGTCAACACAAATTACACAGCTAAGTAATGAGAACCACCCCAACCCCTCTGCTACACAAACAGAAGAAGGATCTGACTAGCCCTGAGGATTTGGACTTCCCACCTGACCCACCCCGACCTCTAAACCTTGCTTCTTACCTGCCAAGGACAGTTGCTAGGAGACAGAAGATAAAGCTGGACAGCTCTATCACCTGTCCACCTCAGGGTGAGGGAACAGAACAGGGGGGGCCAGAAATCAGGGTGTGAACAGGATCTTAGAGGGCATCTCCATGGTGAGGCTCACTCTACAGAGGTGGGGTCTGTGACCCTTGGAGAGGGTCTCACCCTTTGTGATACTGTGACTCTGTTGTTTATTTAAAGCAGCAGGATATACACACAAATGAATACATACCCCAGACACATTACACACATACACACACCTAAACATAGATAGATGAAAGAAAGATAGACACTTTTAAACACTCACACTACACAACATATATATATATATACATTCACATTTGTGCATAATTACATATATACATCAACATATCTATATATGCATACATATCCCTGTGTATATGTACACATTTATGCCCACATATACCTTTAAATGTATATACACTTCTGCATACATGTGCACATGCACACACCACTGCACACATGCATGTATATATACATATATACATATATATACATCCCTCTACCCACATATATACATGCCTATATGTCCATGTACATATACACCTATACATCCCTAAATTCCTATGCACGCATGCATACACACATGTACACTTCTATTATTCATACATATACTCTTGCCCACAGAAGCTATGAATACAGAGAAGGATATGTAAAAAGATGCTATCCAGTGTGAGTGGGGTGGGCAATAGATAAGGAAAGCAGTCTTACACACATCATGTCTTTTCAGCATCCTCTGAAAGGGCCTTCCACACCTAAACATACATATTTCCCCATATTAACAATTGTTAAGTCAAAGTGCATTTATATGCTGTTGGGCAAAGGAGGCTGCATTAGCTAGATAGGGCTGTCATAATTTCAGAAAGACATGGACCTGGTGATTAATCCAACAGAGATGTGTGATTACATGGTTCTGGAGGCTATAAATTCAGGATCCAAGTACTTGTAGGGCCAACGTCTGGAAAGGGTTCCCCATTTGGCTTACAGAAAGCTACCAATTCTCTTTGTCTGATGTGGCATTTGTGTGCTGTGTTGTGCGTTCTCTCTTTCTCTCTCTCTCTCTCTCTCTCTCTCTCTCTCTCTCTCTCTGTGTGTGTGTGTGTGTGTGTGTGTGTGTGTGTATGTACAAAGTGTCTTTCTCTTTCCTACTCTTCTCAAATATAGCCAGTCACACTGTATTATGGCCCCGGGGATCAATGACCTCATTTGTCCTCAGGCCACCTAAAAGTTCTTTCTCCAGACAGTGTCATATTGAGAGTGCAGCTTCCACATGTGACCTGGAGGATAAGATGGGGGATGAGAGTAAGCAAGGGACATGTTTCAGAGCATGACAGGAAGAAGCTTCCTCCCGGAAAGATCCCCTCTGGACAAATGAAGAGTCCATTGTAATTTAAGTATCAGGGCCATCTGCTGCTGCAGATTCCAATTGGCAGCATTAGGATTCCTTCTAAGTGGGAGTGTGAACACACTCTCATTTTCATCCTATAACCTGGAAATGCAAAGCAGAAAGGAATAGATGTTCCAGAACCACGGTTCCACTGGCAATTCCATGGGTGCCACCAGCCCCTGTAGCTTTACCCGGGATGGTCTGCCCAGTGGTGTCCCCCTTCACACCCTGGGCTTCTGTGGGAAGAAATGACATTTTAGTCACCTCTTTAATGCAGACCTGGCACAGCACACAAAAACATATGTAGTTCTGCTGTGTAGTGTGATTTTCCCTCTCCCCCAATCTGCACTTTCTGCCATGTTTCCTCTCCTGGGGCTGAAGAGAGGCTGCTGCAGCAGTGAACAGACAGTGTTTCCCTTACCTGCAGTTTTCTCTGGGTCCCCGGTTTATCTTCTTCCCTTGTTGCTGCGATCAAATTCCCTGACAAAAGCAACTTCAGGGGATGAGAGTTTCTTTGAGCTCACAGTTCCAGGTGGCAGACCATCATGGCGGGGAAGGCCAGGCATCTTGACCTTGAAGCAGTTGGTCACGTTATGTCCACAGTCAGAATAGAACAATGAATGCCCGCATGCTGATGCTCTGATCTCACTCTTCTATGCAGTCCAAGATCCCTTACTAGCAACAGACCTGCCCATATCAGTAAACACAGTCGAGATCATCTCTCATAGACATGCCCGGGGGCCCACCTCCAAGTGATTCTAAAATCTGTCGGGTTGTCAGTGAACACTAGGCATCACTGTCCCAAAGCCATCCTGAGAAGATAGCTTCTCCTGTGAAGCTTCTGGGAAATGTATACAGAGAAGAGGAGAAGAAAGGCCCTGGTGTGTCCAGTCACTTCACAGGGTCACCTTCAAGTCCCCTCCCTTGGTCTGGGACCTTTCTCTCTACACATGTTGCTCCGGGCTTTGGTTTCTCATCTGTGAATGGGATAACAAAGCATCCCCAATGAGTCAAGATGAGGATTAAGCAAAGTAGTAAACACAAGAAATTAGCCCATTGTCCAGCAAGCAAGACCCTCATTAAATGTCATTCTCTGAATGCAAAGGGAGTAACCCCGAAAATCCCCTGAGGGGGTGATAAATGAGAGAGGGGATGTGCTAGTTACCCCAGTGTGGTGGTTATAAAATCCAGGCATGTATCAAGCAACACACTGCATCCCATGAGTATGGGAAGTTAGGTGTCCATTTTTAAAAAGAAGCAAACAGAAGACGAAGTCAGTCACAGAGTGCTTCCTTTGAAAAATGGGACCTAGGGAAGAGCTATCTGGGGAGCTGGAAGAAACCCATGAGGCCACACAACCTTTGAGCACAGCATGGGGATAGGAAGCAGCCAGGGAGACAAGATGGCTTTCACCTAAGAACAGAGCTTCTCTCCAGCATAGACAAGGTGGGTGATCTCTGCATGGCCCCTCCTTCAGACCCAAACGGGGAACAAGTACTGGAGCATTTGGACCAAACTGTGGTCCTGAAGCTGTTTACACTAAGTCACTATAGCATTGCTAAGATCCTGACATCTGGGTCTCCTGACAAGGTATGCACCATCTCAGAACTGTGTGTCCTATGCCACCCAAAGGATTTTTCATTTTTTGATTCCAAACTTGGTATTTCTTAGAAGACCATTAAAAGGGTCCAAAATCTTGGTGCGCATGTTGTTAAATATATTAAGGACTTGCCATGTGCATCAGCAGTCAGATCATGGACATGAACTTCAGTGTAGCCATGACAACAGGGGAGACTGACCGACTAATTGTATCTACCTCTCCTCGTTCTCCTACACAGGCCCCACGAACCTCCACTCTCTTCCTGTTGTGCTCTGTCCTGGTGTTTGAATAGATTCCTTCAAAGCTACAAGATCTGGATCTACACTGCAAGCGTTCAATCTCTCAGACTGTTGCCTATACTTGCCTCTCATGATTCTTAAGATTTGGAATTCAAGAAATATCAGTTTTCCTGGGATGTGTAAGAAGAATTTCCAACATGAAACACACACACACACACACACACACACACACACACACACACACACACACGGAAGGCGAGCAGCCTCCTTCCCGCCCGCAAGCCTGTTCTCTTTGGGAGGCAGTCTTTGGCTGGATGCAGGGACCCTGTGACCACACACTGGTACATATGTCTCCTGTGGCTACAGGAGTTTCCTGTGGCTACTGCAGCAAATTACCACAAGCAGGGTAATCAAAAAAAAAAAAAAAAACTTCGGAAAAACAGAAACAGACTCACTCAGTTTGGGAGCTCAGAGTCCTCTCAGGGAAAAACTTTCCTGATGTTCGATCTGCGCATGCACGGAGCCTTCCTTGTTTCTTCCTCGTTTCTCAAGGAAGGCCCCAGCAATCCTCACTAGTTTCTGTCTTAGAGTTAGATCAGTTATGCCGCATCCCTTTCTCCAAGGGAGCTCCCACCTTTTGTGTTTCTGTCTCCAAACCCCTCTCACTCTATAAGAAAGTTAGTCTCAGAACTGAGGGATTGCCACAATCTAATATGGTCGCACCGGAAACTTGATCACATTTCTAAAGACCCTATTTCCAAACAAGGCCTCATTCACAGATACCAGGAGTTTGGACTTCAACATATTGTTTTAGAAACAAAGATCAACCCTCCAGAAGGCTCCCACACTGCGAAAATTTGATAATTTGCGTCCTTGAAAACTCAAGTTGCAGCATGATCCCCACTGGCTACTGTTGAGAGTCGGGACTTTAAAGGGTGACTGCCTTCCTGGGCAGGTTGTTTTCCCTGGGGAATGGGTTAGCTATTGTCAGTGTGTGTGCTTTTTTTCTCCCCTCTGCTATGAGGCTATGAGATGATCATTGAAAACTTACCAGCTAAGGGCGGCCAATCTTTCCAGCCTCCTACTTCATGAGCCAAAATAAAACTTTGCTTTTTGTAAGTTTTCCAGGCTCAGGTATTCTGTTAAACAGATAGATTGTCTCTTTATGGCATGCTTGAAACCATGGTGTTTTAGATTTTAGATCTTTCTGAGTTTAGGAATATTTGTGTGTACATTGAGAATAGTACCAAAAATTCAGTCACAATTTGTGCATACCTTAAGAAGGAAACAGTTATAAATAACATCATAATTAGTATTTGCATATGAAATTCAGCTTCATGGCCATGGAATGTTGACTGTGGCTTCATATAGGCAATCAAATGTCCCACATTTGGAAGTATTTGGGATTTTTAATCTAAAGTAACAGAAAGCAAATACAGACACAGACTCACCCACAGACTCAACATGGTTATAATCAATGTTGTTTCTTCAATAAAGGGACAGGTCCACTCAGATGACAAGGAGCAGAGCATCTGTGTTAGTGAGACTTTTCCTTCCTAATACAGGACACTGACAAAACACTTTTTGGAAAGAAACATTTATTCGGACTCATAGTTTCAAAGATTTTGGTCTGTGGTTGCTTTCCTGCCTGATTCTAGACAAGAGATCATAGTGTCAGAAATAGGATAACCCAGGAGATTTTTCATCCCTTGACAGCTGGGACTCTGATAGTCAGGAACAGACCATGAACAAGATGCCCCTAATGACATCCCCATTCCCTAACCTTATTCCAGCTAGACCTCCCTCTAGAAGGTTTCTCACCAGTTTGAGCCAACCAAGTCTTCAGTGTATAAGTGGTAGGGAGAAACACTTTGTCTCTAAATTATCACATTCCACTCCGGCCCCCAGAAGGTTCACATCTATTTCATGGTGCAAAACGCATGCAATACATCTCTAAGAGTTCACAAATTCTTAGCAACTCCAACATTGTTCAAAATTTCGTTTAAAGTCTCTTCTTAGACTCAACATCCTATGCAATAAAAATCTTTGGAAGATACAGTGATACACAGTGCATATATTTATTTCAAGAGGAAAAATGGTGGCCAAGAAAGGGGGTTAGGAAGGAAACAAGATTAAAACCAGGAAGAACACTCAATCTCAGAGCTCTGTGTCCAACATTCTGATGAGATTTAAAGGGCTTGGGGAACTTTGCTCTGTGGTCTTCCCAATTGTAGCCCGTAAAGTCTCTTTCTTGGGCTGTCTCTGCTCATGTCTTCCTGGAAGATAGTTCATGTCTTGGACATCTCTAACTTTCCTTGTGTCTTCAGCGTTATCCACACATTGTTGGGATGTCTGCACTAGCCTTTGCCCTGCCCTGTGCTGTCTGATCAAGGGAGCTGGAGATTTATAGCTATAAAAGGTGCATTCAGGCACTCAGCAAAGAGTAAACTGGTGAGCTAAGGAGTCCATGAAGCCCCATGCAAGTCATTCTTACACAGCTGGAGAAACAAACAAACAAACAAAAATCAAGCAGGCGCAGAATCCCATTTCCTCAGCATCCACACCCCTAATTTTCATCTACAGGCCTGGGAGACATTCCATTACTAAAACCCCCAACATCCTTTTCTCCTTGCATTAGTTACTGATAATGTTGCTCTCATAAAATACCTAACAAAATCAGGTCAACGTGGGAAGGGTTTATTTTGCCTCAGAGTCCATCATGTGGCATGGCAGCAGAGTACAAGGCCTCTGGTTACATTGCACCTTCAGGCAAGAAACAGAGAAAGGAATGCTGGTCCTCAAGTCGATTTCATCATCATTCAGGGTGAGTTCTCCCTCTTAGTTAAACCTTTCTAGAAAAACCCCCACAGCCAAACCAAAAGGTTTGTTTCCAGGGTGCTTCTATGTTCAATCTTTTTTTTTCCTATTTTTTCCTTTTCTTTTTTATTCCCCCCCCCCTTTTTTTAACTGAAGCATACACAGGCAGTCCGTATATGGTGGTTCTGTTGAACTTTGTCCACATCGGGTTTTGTGGTCTAAGTTGATGAAGATGACTGGCTAGGTCTCTTCCTCAAGAGAACACCAGATCTTATTTCACATAGTTGTGAACCACCATGTGGTTTCTGAGACTTGAACTCAGTAACTGCGGAAGAGCAGGCAGTGCTCTTAATCACTGAGCCATTTCTACAACCAACCTAGTTTTCCATAAAGACAATGACGATGGGCATCACCCTTCTCTTCCCTCCTCAGTTTTCTGGACTAAGAAGACAAAACCTATGTGCTCTGTGGAGAAGACTCTCCTTCCAATGGGATAAAAGACAGAAGTGTGCAGGACTGGCAGGGGGGAATAGCACCACCACTTCTGCCCTTTGGAGCTGGCTTTAGGGCACTTCTCTCTCCTATAGCCAGGAAACGGCACCTCTAGCTGCCTGTGCTTCAGGCATGGCTCCATTTAGAGACAGGAGCTGGAAGGACACATCTGAAGTCCCAGCTGTCAGGGTAGATTCAGAGACTGCCAGCAGGGCCCTGCCCTGCACTCCCCCAGGACACCTCAGGATCACAGACACCTGTGAACTGCTCATCCCCCTTTGTGTCTCTGTGGCAAAGGACTGTCAGTCCCTGGGGCTTTGCTGCCTCACTCTGAACAGGGGATAAAAGGAAATCTGGCTTGCTCTGGTTTACTTTGAGTTTCTAATACACAAGTGCTGCTGCTGCCTCCACTGCTGTTGCTGTTGCCGCCGCTGCTGCTGCTGTTGGACCTCACATTGGTGCCTATAGCCATTTTTCGTCACTGCAGGGTGTGCATATGTTAGCAGTGAGCAGAATCATTATCTACCATCCCAAAGAAGCCAGGAGAGGTTTCAAACACTTCTTCTGACAAACCAAACTCATTCAATCCTGAAGCATGGAAATTCTGTACTCAACACCCCGTTCTACAAGAATAAAAGACAACATTGAGACTCTGAAGAAACCCACCTCTCTTATCTATTGCCGATGAACCAAACAATCAGGCAGGATTCAACCAAATACACACACACACACACACACACACACACACACACACCGCACGCACATACACACACACAGAGAGAGAAAGAGAGAGAGAGAGAGAGAGAGAGAGAGAGAGAGAGAGAGAGCAACCAAAATCACAACTTCTAGCATATGCTGTCTAAGAATTTATCCTACATTCACACAGGGAAAATGATGTATTTCCACACATGAAATGCTTCATTGCAGCATCATTGCTTGAAGAACTTGGAACTAGCCTAAATGCCTATCAATAGAAGACCAATTAAAATAAGGCATGCTATGTCAAGCAGATAGAATATAAAATATCAGTGGAAAAGGGGGTATACACTGTCCATGAATTCACATGAAGGATTGTCAAGGTCTTATCTCTCTTGTAGAAAAGAAAATGTTGGCATAAAACCTTAAGCACTTATTGGCCCACTGTTTTCATGAGGTAAGAACTAGGAGATGACTTTTCCAGATGCTTCTTATTCAGGATTCCTCAAGAGGGTGGAGTGAATGAAGATACACACAGGCTGTATCCCTTCTCAGGTAACAAGGGAGGGTCTGGGACTTGCTTTCTGCTTCTCATAACTCTATGGGAGTCCCAGAAGCACAGTTTACATGCACACATAGTTAGGGGCAAGCCTCCGCCAAACAACAGTTGGTCAGTTCTGCTATGCTGTGCTCACTAAGATCAAGTCACTCATTCCAAACCACTGTCAAAGAGAAGGGAATTTAGATTTACCTCTTGAAGGGAGAAATAGGAAAGATTCTTGTAGGCCTATCTTTAAAACTACCTTACCAAGATTGCTAAGTTTTTTTTAAAGTGAATAAATATAACACACAGCAAGAGAGAAATAGAGAGCAAAGCAGTTTGGATGGCAGGCTACTACATATGTAACAATCAGAAAAGAATAGTTGTATGCATTTGCTGGCAGAAGCATAAAAGATCTCTGGAAGGAGACACAATAAACTGAGAACATGAGGGTCCTCCAGGGAGATCAGTCTGCAGCAAAGACGGGGGGTGGGGACTTTGCACCAGGAATCTTTGTCTGCCTTTTGAATTTAGCATTGGCTAAATTACCTGTTATATTTTGTTAAGGGTGGGATGTGGCCACTTTGCTATTCCATTAATGTTTACTGAGCATCATAAAGAAAGGCCCAGGGAGCGTCCATAGCTTTATAGAATTCAGAGTCTCCTTAGGTAAACAAGCCCTAGGAACATTTGAAAATTTGACAAATAATTTCATATTGCACATACTGAACACCAGCTGTACTGTCTGGATACAGATCCAATAGAGATGGCCTGGAAGTCTCTGGAATGAAGACAGCTCAGATCTCAGGTGAAGCTAGGGTCATTAAAATGAACCTAAGACTGAAGAAGAGGATCAAGATAGAACCTTGCCTATCCCTCCCTTCCTCCTTCCCTTTCTCCTGGCTTCTTTTGTCCCAGGCTTTGGGGACTCTGAGACCTGTGTCTCAAACATAGCTATTTTGTTTGCCTCAGGCTTCCCACCTTCCTTTGACTTTTCTTTTCTGCTCTCATTATGATTTAACTCAAGCCACTCCCCCAAACCCATACTCTAAATTTCTAGTACCCAGTACCTCAGAATGCAATCCTATTTGAAATTAGGATCTCAGGTTAAAAGGAGGCCGTTGGTGTGGCCTGGAGTCCTTCCAAGGGGCCTAAAATGTGTACATAGATACACAGGCAGGGAGATCATCAAATAAAGGTGAAGTTGGGATCAAAATGCTGCCTCTATAATTTAGGGAACTCCAAGATCCCCAGCCATGGGAACAGCTGCCAGAGAGGCAGATTCTTTCTCTTTGCTCTCAGAAGAAGCAATCCTTTAGAAACCTGGACCTTGTAACCACCCCCTACCTTGCCTCCAGAAATCATACAACAAAGGCTTCTTAGTTAAGGCCCCTGGTTTGTTCTTTGCTGAGCAGTCCCAGGAAACTAGACCCCTATGATGTCTGCTTCTGGCTTTGGTCAGGCAAGGCAAGTCAAATCACTTCCCTAGAGCATAGAGCAGACCAGACCATAGTTTCTGAGCTCACATCAATGTAAAAAGAAAATCTGATTTCCTGCTGTGCCCTGAATATGCTCTACCCGCTCTGAAACTCAAATTGGAATTCCATTACCCCGTGGTTCTCTTGGAAGGTGGGGCTTTTAAAGGGTGATAATGCCATTAAGAAGAATTAATATCTTCCTTGTTAGACTGGGTTCTTAGAAAGGAATTAGTATAAATGCAGGGTGCCCTGTGTTTTCTCCCTTCCACATACTCCTACCCACCTCTCTTCTTTTCCACTACATCAAAGGGATGAGGAGAGCCCCTCACCAGATCAGCCCAGTCTTGAACATCTAGGATCACGAATTGAATAAGTTTTTTTTTCTTTAAAACGTATTCGTCCCCGGGTGTTCTGTGAGGGCAATAGGGGACGAGCTAAGGTACTACTGGGCTCATGGGTTTGTGGAGGAGCCGCCGGTGAACTTGTGGTATTTCTGGCTGTGAGTGGAGTAGAGTGAGTTGTCGTTTCTAAGCCCGTTACCCAGCTCCAGCCTGCTGCAGGGGCTGTGAGCAATGAGGGAGCTCACAGGAATCAGAAGAAGTATTCAAAACCATGTATGTTGTAGCCCACACACTGGCCTGGAACCCCAATTCTTGGCCTATACAGAGGAGTAACCAGCAGTAAAGGGGTTGCTTGTAGATAGGGTCCCTTCCTTAGGACTCAGCATTCACTCTAGAAATAGATGCTAAAATAGAGTTCAAGAAGACACAGGTTTTTTTTCCCCCCAAGTTCTCAGTCAGTGAAGGGAAAGCTGGTAATAATGTCTATGTACAAGGCTGACACTTGCTTCGTGCGTATCAAGGCCTGTGCGGGTATCACACAATCGGATTCCTTTAATGGCTCAGTGGGGTAGAGTTTGATATCTTTGTTTTACCCATGAGGAGTTCGATTTCCAGAGAGATGAAGGAACCTGCCTGAGGTCACACAGTTGGTAGGCGATAGGTCTGGAACGTGAACCAGCCTGGCTGACTTTCAGAGGTCCTCTCGGTCCCTACATGGGTCTGCATTGCATTCAGAAGTGTCAACATCACTTGGCTCCACCAAATAGCTACTCCAGAGACTGCACGGAGTGGAAAGTGAGCTGGAGCACTGTGAAAAGTCAGTAACGGAAAACTCATGGTCCAGGGGCTAAGAGAGATGAAAGACCTGCATGTGGGCTGGGCAGACATCTATTTGCAGAGGATGCAGGCATGCCTGGTGAGTTGAGAGCCTACCGGCTGCCGAGGTTATCCTTATACTTAAGACTTATACTTCTAGCACCCTTCCATCATCTGGGGGTGGGGGTGGGTCTTAAAAGAGGATCTTTGGCAGGCTAAAGAAACAGGCAGTAAGTGAGAGGCTTTGAATATTGAACCAACAGGTATGAAGTCAGAGAAGTTGATGGATTGCCACTGCTATGTCTTGATCTAGGGATATTTTTAAAAGATATCTCTGGCACCCTACAAAGATGAGAGAAAGAGACTGGAGAAGGGAGGGGGAGGGCATCACGACAGAGCGAGACTAAATAAAGGTAGTGACAGAGGCTGGCAAGGAAGGAGCCTTCAGGGAGGAGAACAGAGACACTTTACATGTCAGACTTAAGAGAAAAGCAGGAAGCTAGACTGTGCACTGTGTTCTTTGTGTTTCTCCTGTGAGTGACAAACATGTGCCTCTCATACAAATATCTCCAGTGTCTTTCACAGTTTCTGACACTATTTCTGACTCCCGCCTCTGCTAGGTTTGGCTGGTTTGTGCACAGCGTCACTGTATAGGTGGGTGAGCATGCCTAGAGACACACGGAAGCTCATCTCTGACCTGTTGTCATGTCTAATACTTTTCATTATTTTATTGGAACAATTTCTTTGACATGGGAGAATAACCAGATTATCTTTTTCAGGAAGACAAGGACTGTTTATATTCTTGACCTGATTCTAAACACTCTGCAAAATCCCTGGAGAGTGATTAATTAAGGGTTTTCTATGTGCTTGGCTTAGAGATTCCTCCTATCTTCTCTGTCTTTCTCTCCAGTCCTTCCTAGACTCTCACCTACCCGCCCTCCTGTACTTTGTTCCTACTGGCGAGAAAGCTAAATTTCATTTCCCTTGGTAGTAGAACATAGCTTTGTTTTTTAGAGACACTTACAACCTAAGAGTTTTATTTTTCCACCCTTGTAACCATGTTGATGCTATATTTAGTAATTTTATTAAGGAGATAATTTACGTAAACTCTATACGGGAGCCCTGCTGAGTAGAGAGAGCTAACTAATTCTATTTTTCTTATTAGGAAAAACAGACAAACCAAATGAGATTTAGAGACGAGACAAATGAATTTGTGTCGATGCTGAAGTCAAGTCTGGGACCTTGGACTGGTGTTCAGGGATCTGAGGAACAGAACCCTGCGTTACCTACTTCAGAAAACAGTTGAAAAGGAAAGAGAGGGGGAGATAACAGGGTAAGAAATTTCGATTAAGGGAGAGAACATAACATCAAGAATCTACCTGGGTCAAGCAGGAATCCCATAACCCCCCAGTGAAATCTTAATAAAAACATCAGATGATGGAAAAGAACATTAGCCCTCCTTCTCTTGCTGGTCTTGGGTGTGTCCTCAAGATGCCAGTGGCTCAGTCTTCTCCAGTATTTCTGGGGCTGAGTTTGTTCTCTGAAATCCTTCATTATCCAATACCCCCCGACACACACGCAAGCCCACAAGAGAGACCAGGTATGCTTAGCTGCTTTGTTCAGTCTGTATCTCGATGCCAAGTAGGTGTACACGGGCTTCTTAATGAATGCAAGGGAAGCCCACTTTCAACAGAGCCTATAAATGAAAAATCCGATTTGTACCAAAGACATCAAGGGGTGGTTATTAGCTTTACAAAAAGACAAACTGGAGAATTCTTTAAAATCTCGAGCTCCCTTGGTGCATTGGAAATGAGATTCAATTTAGGAGAAAAAAAAATTCAATTGATACACAACTTTTGAGAGTGCTCCGCTGGAGAAAAGGAGGCACAGCGGGGACTGGGTATTGATGGTGATTAAGAAAGGAAGAGGACATAATTTCCTTCCTTCCCAGTGGGGCTAATATTATAATGGTATAGTGGTAGCCTCGTATATGCCAAATGCATTCAAACACCTTCAACATGCCTGCCTCTCCTAGGAGCCCCAGGAGAAAGACTTTTCCTTTATGGTATACATAAGGACAGTGGGGCTCACAAAGACTCAGAAGCTGCTACATACAGCTGGTGAGAGTTGGGTCAGAATCAGAACTCGGGTAAATCAGAACTTGGGTAAAAAAAAAAATTGTTTCAGTGTATCTTGAGCAACCCCGAAGTTCCTTCTTCCAAAGAGGAACATTTTCATGGACCTCCAAAGATGGCTCCCTTTTCCTACACAACATTTGTATAGGGAAATGATTGACATTGACTCCTGAGTATGATTAATAAGGTCCCTTCAAAACCAATATACTCTCTTCTGGGGAAAACAGGCATATCACCTAGAAGCCTTTCTGTACTGAGGCTATTAATGATGTAATGACCTTGGGAGGCAGAGGTAGGGAGATTGCACCAGGTTCAAGACAATCTGGTTCTCATAGAAAGGTCCAAGGCTCTATAATGAGACCCTGTCTCAAAACAATAAGAGAAAGAGAAGAGACTATAGAGATAGGAGAGACATCTATGGGTCTCTGTTGGGGCTATATGATACAGGACACCAACACAGAGTGGCCTGGGTCAGCTTCAGGCTGCTGACAGTGGAAGGGCACCAGAGAGTTGACCTCAAGGACTCCTTACTCCTAGACAGATTCAACCTACCCACTAGCAAGGAAGTCTAGAAGCCTTTTGTAGCCAAGATAGTCAGTCCCCATCCTCCATGACAGATAGAGGCTTATCAATGAGAAAAATCTAGGGCTCACAAGAGCAAAATTGACATCTAGGTTCCCCTGATATGGAAATTCGCACCCATTTCTCCATGTTTCAAACTGTTCTCCCATTACCAGCTCTCGGGTATGCTGAAGGAAACACTACAGGACCCCGTTGTATCTATACTCTCTCTTTTCTATAGAACAGCCCTCCTTCAGTACAGACAAGAATAGATCTCTCTACTCAGTCCCCTCCTTCCCATATCTATTAGCCCTGGCTAGCCAAGGAAATTCCAGAAGACCAGGAAGCTCCACAGGAACTAGGAGACAAACATACCTTCTCTTCTTCTACCTCAGGTGTCAAGACCTCACACTAAAAAATAAAAAGCGAAGCACATCCTGAAGACACATCTCATAGGGTTTGCCTCATCTCATCATAAACCCAGCTCAGATATCTGCATCTGAGAAACTATATATGTTTGACTCTAGGAGTATCATTAAAGATTGTCCATCTCGTCATTTCTAACTTCTCCAGAAAACTAAATCTATTCATCAAGGACAGTATACTTTGTAACAAAAACCTTAATTGTGGCATTAAATTAAATTTATCACTGAGCCAAAAGGGTAGCCCAAGCCTTCTACTCCTCTCTGGTTAACCAGCCTCCACTTAGAGAGAGAAACAGATCTGTCACCGAAGTGCGTTGTGATCGTCTTTTGAATGTCAACTTGACAAGACCCATAATCACCTAGAAGGCTCACTTACATGGAATCATCTAAACTAGATTAGCTTCTGATTGTGTGTGAGAGAAATTGCCTAGATTAAAATGGCCAAGGTGGAAAGACCTACTTTGCTGTGAGACTCACCATTCCCCGGGCTAGGCTCTGGAACTGAATAAAAAGAAGGCAAGCTGAACACTAGGAATCATTGTCTTCTGGTTCATGACTATGAATGCAACGTGGCTAACCAACTCAAACACCTGATGGCATCTCTACCATAAGGGACTGCATCCTCAAAATGTGAGCCAAAAGAAAGCCTTTCCCCCATTACCAGAGTTGTTTATCACAGCAATAAGAAAATAGCCAATAATATACGTTATTCAGCTGAGATTCTGAATCTGTAGGACAAACCAGGGAGGTCTGAAAGGCATTCTCTTGTAAATGTGTAAAGGATTGGAAGGAGGAATGGGGGAAATTCATTTCCATTGACATACGTAGGAGACATTGCGTCTTGACAGATGTCAATCAACTTCCAATCTGATCCTTGTAAACTCTTTCAGCTTTCCTGTGTCCCCCAAGCAAGTAGTATGAGGCCAGAGAACAGCTTGGCCCCCTCTGAAAGAGACTCCATCTGTCTCCTATCATCTACCTCAGGACTCCTCACTTTAATGGCCTCCCATGCTCCTGCTCAGAGAAGCTGCAAGCCAAGTTGGGGGAGAGGAGGTCTCACAGTCTTGGTTGGGAGCTTTGTAGCTTGTTTGTATCACTGTTATTGAAAAACACTGTTGTTATCTTATTTCTCAGACTATTTAAAAACTATTTCTGAAAGCTTTTAAGCCACCAGAAGCAGAGGAAAAACAACAACAACCCAGAAGCAGCTAATCAACTTTGGTCCTAATTGGCTTTGTGTTTTTCTGTTCAGGCAACATTGCCTCTTGCTTTGCTTTGTTTTAATTGAGCTATGGAAGAGAGAGAACACGGCTCAAAAAACCAAAGCAATGAACTAGAGACTTCAGACTCAAGGCTTGGGAATTCTAGTTTCAACTATAATTTCTCTCTCTCTCTCTCTCTCTCTCTCTCTCTCTCTCTCTCTCTCTCTGTGTGTGTGTGTGTGTGTGTGTGTGTGTGTGTCTGTGTCTGTGTGTGTACACACACACACACACAGTGAATGCTTGAAGTTCTGGTTATACCAAAGCTATACATACCAAACAGAACACCTTCTTCTGGAACCACCAGAGTCTCCTTTCTGAGGGCCCGACCCTCAGGTTAATCCTCCCTAGAAGTTCCTATGACACAATAATGCCTCCTCTCTGATACAGGAACATCAGGAGATAATTGGATATACCAAGACCTCCTCCAAATGGAAGCAGGGCACAGTTTAGTCTGTGTGTAGCCAAGACATCAGCGAGATATACATCAGGTGAACTCAAGACAAGACATGTGCCTTCCAGGCATCAGGACATTTCTCAAGAGCCACAGGATCACCCCACATCTTTCACCTCCAAGGTCTTAGCCCCCGAGCTTCTACGAGGTTATGGTGTATAATGAAAGCAAAAGATATAGGACAGGTTTGAAATGTCCTTTGTAAATACTGTCTCTTCTAAGGCACGGTGGGGAAATAGGTATGAATGGAAAAGTCTGCAAAGGAGGCGGCCTTGAAGAACTGGAAGGATGAATAGATGCGAAATGAGAATGGGATGGTGGAGGGGACAGGTGGAAGAAATAAAAGCAAAGCTTCTGACGTCAGCATCCTTTCAATCAACAAATTTCCATGAACAGCTTTGCCAACCACTGTCTTAAGGGCAGAGACAGTAACATTCAGACAAGTGAGGTTCAGTCCCTACTCTCAGAAGGCTCACATCTTAGTTGAGAAGGGTGAACAGTGAATACAGTCAAATGAAACCCCAAATAATTTCTGATCATGATAAGATCATGATGAGATGACCTGTCAAAGTGTCTAAAAATATCCTCTAGATCATAAAGAGGATGCCCTGAGAAGAGCAGAGAGGGCTAGAATAAGGACAAGAAAGACAAAATAAAGCAGGTAGAGAGGCCCTAAAGCAGGCATAAATGTAGTGAGTTTGAGAAACCAAATATCAATTGATAGTCAGTGTAGCAAGAGAATAGTGGCAAGGAGGAAGTGGGGAGAAATGCCATGTCCAACCAGCCATAAGTCACTGATGTGAACTATTGATAAAGTGGTTGGTGACACCAGAAATGAACCAGGTCAGAAATGATGCCAAAGTAAGGACGAGACACTTAAGTCTTTGAGAGAAACTCTATCAAGACTTCATAAGCTAGGTTTGTTGGCCCTGTCCTCAGGATTACACCCAGATATTAGAGATGCCAGATCCATGACCAGGACCAGCTATATAGTAGGGTACCTTGGAATAGGTACAAGACACTTTATTAGAGTACAAAGTGCTGAAGCACAGGGAGGTATAGACCATTAATAGTGTTTTATACAGTGAATCTAAACAGGAAGTCACCTCACTTCCTTCATTGGAGGAATGAAGGCAGAGAAAGAAATTGAGGCACAGGAGAGGGAAGATTTGAAGACATAACTAATCTTATAAATGGTTGATTTAATCAATACAGTTTCTGTGTGATTGTTTCAGGTCTGGGCAGCCTGGAACAAACAAGCAGCCTCCCTACTACACTCCTCTGCTTATCTGAACACAGAAATAACACTTGGGAACCATGACCGACAGAGCATCTAATTGCTACGGTCCAGCTCTGATTCTGTCATGACAATCCTCTGTCTTCCCAAAGGCACCAGTGTGAAATGTCGAGCTGTTACCCTAGTCAAGCATTCAGGTTCAGAGAGAGTTTGCAAAGCACAAAAATAGACTGTAGCTGGAGTAGGGTGTGGTGAAGTGTTCATTATATCAGGGTAATCTAATCTAGTATTACTAACTCAGCAAACGGAGACCTAGCACTCTGTGACTAACACTGTTCTGGCAGCTCAGAAAGTTCTACGAGTTCTCTCTCCTTCTCCCTCTCCCTCTCCCCCCTCTCTCTGTCTCTCTTTGTGTGTCTGTCTCTCTCTCCCTCTGTGTGTGTGTATGTGTCTGTGTGCGTCTGTGTGTGTGTGTGAGTGTGTGTGCATGTGAACAGGGTTGTGTACTCATGGTTCAACATGATTACTACTTCTGGGGCACATATCTGCCTAAGAGAGCTGCCATTTAGCTTCTGAGAATGGAGATACAGTGTCACCCAATGCTGTTCCCATCACTACTATGACTTTGACATAAAGAGGGGCTGTCTGGATCCAGAAAGGGTTGCTGCCCCTCCTGACGGCCTCAGAGCCCTGAGAAGCCTCATATCTGAACACTTCCTCCACCTATTTCTTTCTTTCCCAGATCCTTTCATCTCTGAGATCCAGGGGAGTTAGTTGGAAGCAAAGGCAATTAATGGAGCATGTCCATGGGTAAAGAATGAAAACCAACAAGTCGATAAAGGAGGCAAGAGCAAGAGCCACCTCCTCTTGCCAGCTCCAGTGCTCTTGGACTGGAACCAGATAGCCAAGAAAAAAAATTAAATGCTAAACTTTCCACTTCTCTGAAAGAATTTTTGGCTGCCCCCTACGCAATGCCAATAAGGAGAGAAGGAAAGAAATCATTCCATCAATAGCTGCAGCCTCTTTGGGTACAAATCTAATTAAAATGAGACTGCCAGGGGCCTTATGGAGATGGTAAAAATAAACTAAACGAAGGGCATTTTTAGACTGGGGAGAGAGAGGTCCAAGGGAGGGGACACAGAATGGAGGCAGGTGGCCACCAGGCCCTTGCAGACATGGCGGCTTGTGACTTTCAATGAAGGCTGGAGCTGCCCCGAGCCTCACCTACCTTGTCCATTTCTCTTTTCCTCCTCGTCTTCCTTTTTGAATAATGTGTTTTTGCTGCTACTTCAATCTCAGCCCCTGCTCTCCACATTAACATGTATATTGCTTGGTTAAGGGCTATCTGGCCGGCTGGTTCTAAATAACTGGAAAATGACAGGAAGGTGATGGGGGCAGAATGAATGAGGGTCTCCTCCAAAGCTCCTGGCCGCCTTTGTCATTTATAAACAAATGCCCAACTCAGTTCCACAATTCCATTTTCAAGTGCACTCTTTTAAATAGGAGAAAGAGGAGTCTTCCTGGGCTTGGCTGCTGCAGTTTCTCTGCTCCCTGATCCTAAGCCCCCTCTTTCATGCATCTGGGTACTCATTCATAGTCGTCATTTTGACTCTACTTGGGGCATCTATTGGGCACTGAGTGGCATTGTCACTGACCTCAACAGGTTGACAGTCTCAGAGACAAATGCTACTTATACCTGGGATCAGGTATAACATTTTAGGAATACTCTGGACTTGGGGCAATTTTCCCTGAGAGCACAGATGCATGGTACCTCACCCAAATATGTTCCCTTTAAGGAAGGCTTCAAAATAACACTTGGGTGTGGAAAGGCAAGTGTCAGCTCAATTAGCTATGGTCCACACTCACTATTTCTGGCTCTAAGGTCTGTGGCATGATATTGCTAATTCACTCATGCATGCATCCCCAAATATACAAGTATGTGAACTCAAAGTATGCCTCCATTTTCTCCATATTCTCTTTCTAAGGTATGTTTTTACCTGTTAGAATGTAAGCTCCAAGGGACTAAGGACCTTCTAACTCACTTGCTTCTCTGACTTCAGCAAGTTGTTCATATACACCCGGCATGTAATAGAAGGCTGTACTGTTTACAGATTGAGAGGATGCATGTGTCAGTGGGAGAGGTTTGCAGATCATTCTGAATGCTTCTTGTATCTGAAACATGGGTGAAGTGATGGAGGGTGTCCAGAGCAGGCAGATCTAGGAAGAATTTGGGCTTCAACTGTGGGGTAAAATAGTGAACCATTGACAGAGATAAGCAGGGGAGCAACAAGATCCAGTTTGTCTCTAGAAAGACTGTACCAGTGGAAGAAAAGAGGGTAGCAGGCTAAGTGCTGTGGGACAATGCTCTTTTTATCCTGTCACTTGTATTATTTTTAATAAAACACTGATTGGCCAGTAGCCAGGTAGGAAGTATAGGCAGGGTGACCAGGCAGGAAGTAGAGGTGAAGCAATGAGAATTCTGGGAAGAACTCAGTTGGTATAGCATGGGACTCTTAATCCCAGGGTCGTGGGGTAAAGCCCCATGTTGGGCGCAATTCTGTTGGCTGAGTTTTCTGCCCCACCTAGTCCTGAAATTGTTCAGTCCTCAAAAGATCACACAGAGGTCTACATTAATTTTAAACTGATTGGCCTAATATCTCAGGCTTCTTCTTAACTCTTACAACTTATATTAACTCTTAATTCTTTTCTGTGTGAGACACGTGGTTTGGTACCTTTTTTGGTGAGTCGGTCACATCTTGCTTTCTCTGCATCTGGTCACGACTGCAGACTAAAACTTCCCTCTTCCCAGAATTCTAGTTGCTCCACCTATACTTCCTGCCTGGCTACTGACCAATCAGTTTATAATTAATGTAGATCTCTGTGTGATTTGGGGTGGGGACTGAACAATTGCAGGACTGGGTAGGACAGAAAACTCAGTCAACAGCTGAGTGTTCAGGAAACCAGCAGAGAAGCGGTGAGCTGTAACCCAGGAGAAATAAGAAATGTAGAGGTCGGAGATTGTTCTCCTTGCTCCTCCACTTAAATAACAGTGTAGTCCTTTGAAGTGGCCAGTAGTAAGGCAGCATCAGCACTTGGGCTCTGAGCATTTACAGACCCTGGCTGCTCCTTTGAATGCTCTGTATGAAATAGTGAGAGTAGTTCACAGCTAAGAACATAGGGACTGGACACACTGGACTACAGTCTTTTCTGTCTGATCTGGTTTCCACTTGTCTCCTCCCTTGTTGCCTTGAGGTAAAAAATAATGACAAAAGAGAAGGGCTGTGGAGCATCCTTCACTGACAGGTATGTTTTCTCAGCATTCCTTATGCCTAACAATCACAGCACCATCTTGAAAACAGGGGCACCATGGTCAGTGTTCAGCATATAACAGCTAAGCATTTATCCCTCAGTGTCCATGAAGGACTTGTTCTAGGACAAAGTTACATACCAACACCCATAGGTTCCCATGCCTCTCATATAAAATAGCTTAGTGTTTGCATATAGCCCGTGATCATCTACCTGTATACTTTAAACCATCTCCAGAAGGCATAATGCTTCTTATGGTGTAGTGCTATATAGTTATTGTGTTTATTGTGTGGGGAATGTGACAAGAAAAGGAGTCTATACCTGTTGATCCTGACAGCAGACACGCGATAAGCAGGCTGGATGTTATCATACATCACCTCCTTGGTACAGAAACTGAGGGAGAGGTCTCCTCATAGACACACAGATAACAAGATACAGAATAGGTATAGCATCTAGGGAGCGAGAATGAAATCCAAGTGACAAGAACCAGGGAATTTTAACAGAGACCAGGAACTGTGCTATGTGCTCCTCATGGATTTTTTTCAGTTCTACTTCTTTGCATTTGAAGTAAGTGATCCTATTCAGTCTCTGTTTTCAGATGAGAAAAAATGCCAACAGAAAGGTCATGCTGACAAGTATGGAAGGACCTAATCCTAAGGGTGATTTGTCCAGAGTTAAAGTCTCACACTCAGAACTCATGGTGCGTGTGCTGTAGGATGATTATAACCAAATATTCATTGTGAACATGCTGTTAAGAGACTCAAGCTAGTCACCAAGCATCCAAGTGCATGCAGTCATGGTGGGTGGGTTATATTATTAATAGGAGTTCTCTAGGAAAGCAGAACTTACAGAAGGAGCCTGTACTGTTGGAGGATCATGCCTCTAACTTAGCATCATGGAGCGTATACTGTGGAAGGGTCGTGTCTGGAACTCAGCTCTCATTGTGAATATATTGTCTGAGGCTTGATCCAGTAACCCAGCACCCACGCTGAATTTACTCTTGGGAGTTCAAGTCAATATACAAACACTCATGGTTTATGTACTTTTGGAGACTCACACCACTAACCCAGCACACACAACGCATATCATGTGGGAGGCTCATACCTATACGTGAACACTCATTGTTAATGTATTTTGAGACTCTAAGCAGTAACCCAGGACTCATGGAGCATGCACTGTGGGGGGGGGGCTCATGCCTGTAATCCAACATTCATGCCTGCACTGTTTTGAGCCCATGGTTGTGCCCCAGAACTCATGGTAAATGCACTCTTGGAGGCTAAACCCTGTGTCCTATCTCTCATGGTGTATCAACTGAGAGAGGCTCATGACTCTAACCAAGGGCTCACCGAGAAGGTACTGTGGGGGTGTCTAAGCAGAAGCCCAGAACTCATGATGCATATAATGTGGGGAGCTCATGCCTATAGCCCAACATTCAATTCATGGTGCATATACCACGGGAGGCTGGCACATGCAAAATCACACTCACGGTGAAAGTACCGTAAGAAGTTAACCCCTGTAACCCAATACTCATGGTCCCTGTATGGTGGGAGACTTAGAGCTGTATGCCAGCACTCAGGCTGCATGGACTCTGGAAGAATCAGGCCTGTGACCCAGTACTCATGGCTAATGCAGTTTTGGAGGCTCAACCACTAACACAACACTCATGGCACACGTGCTATGGGAAGTTCACACCTATAATCCAACACTCACTGCGAATGTACTATACGAAACACAAACTCAAAACTTGTGCTGCATGTAATGTGGAGGACCACTCCTGTAACCAGATGTTCATGGTGCATGTACTATGGGAGATCCACAGCTGTAACCCAGAACTTAGTACGTGTACTATGGGGGGCCCACAGTTATGACACAGTACTCATGGTGCATTGTAATAGTTGGGGTTCTCTGGGAGAAGAGAACTTACAGAATGAGTCTGTACTGTGGGAAGTTGGTGTCTATAAACTATCAGTTAAAGCACATAAAAGTGCATGCCTATAAACCAGTTCTCACTGTGAATGTGTTGAAAATAAGCCAGGACTAAGGGAGCATATACGGTGGCAGGCTGATGCCTATAATCCTGTACTCATTGTGAATGTGCTATGCAAATCACAACAATAAGAATGCACTCATGGCATATATGTACATGGGATGCTTGTGCCTTGTGACCCAGGATTCATGATGCTTGTTCTATGGTAGGTTCACAGTTGTAAGCCAGAACTCATGGTACAGGTACTTTGGGAGGATGATTTCATAACCCTAGCACTCATGCTACCTGTACTCTAGTAGGATCGTTCCTATTACCCAGTACTCATTGCGATTATACTGTGCATAGCTCAAAACAGTAATCCCGCATTCATTGTGTATGTATTGTGTTAGGCTCAAGCCTGTAACCCAGCACTCATTATGCATGGACTCTGGAAACAAACACACACCTATAACGCACTACTCACCATGCATGTAATGTGGGAACTCATGGCTATACCTCAGGACTCATTCTGAATATACTACGCAAGACTGAAAAGAATAAGCCAGCACACACTGTGCATGTACTGTGTGGGGGCTAAGCCTGTAACCCGACACTCATTGAAAGTTAGTGTGTAATAACCCAAAGAGTAAGCCAGCTCTTTTGGTGTGTGTGTGTGTGTGTGTGTGTGTGTGTGTGTGTGTGTGTGTGTGTGTGTGTTGTGTGAGACTCAGGTCTACTTTGCAGCACTCACTGTGATTGTCCTGTATAAGATTTAAGAGTCATGTGGCTCTCACAGTGCACATACTATGTGAGGTTAATGACTAAATCCATGAATGAGTGCAATATTCAAAACAGTAAGTGAGCAATCACAGTGTGTCTACCAGGGTAGGCACATTTCTATAGCCCAGTACTCTTTGGGAATGTAATGGGCAAGACTTAAAACTGTATTGTATATGCTATGGGAGCCTCATGCTTGTAGTCCCACAGCCATTGTGCATTGTACACTGAAGATACTTGCCTGGAAGGCAGCACTCAAGGTACATGTTTTGCGGAGGGTAACACCTGTAATTATCACACGTGGTACTTTTACTAAGGTAGACTCATGCCCATTACCCAAGATTCATTTTGAATGAACTGTGAAACAGAAAATGTAAGCATGTGTTCAGGATGCATGAGCAATTGTGGGAGATTCATGTCTATAAACCTACCCCTCACTGTGCATATGCAATGAGGAACTAAGCATTAGGCCAACACTTATGGTGCAAGTTCTGTAGGAAGCTCATGCCTATTACCTAGGATTCATGTTGCATATGTTAATGTTACATTACACTCAAGGCTGTAAGCTGGAACTATGTAAATGTACTGTGGGAGTATGACACTATAATCTTAGCATGGTGAATGTACTGTGGTAGTCTCATGGCTACCACCCTAGCAGTCATTGGGAAGATACTGTGGAACTTAAAGAGTACACTGTCTGGCCTAGTTAGGGTTAATGTTGCTGTGATGGAACCCCAGCACCAACATCAATTTGTGGAGGAAAGGGTTTATTTAATTTATATTTCCACACTGCAATCCACCTTTGAAGGAAGTCAGGACAGGAACTCAAAGTAGGCAGGAACCGGGAGGCAGGAACTGATGCAGAGGCCATGGAGGAATGCTGCTTACTGGTTTGCTACACATGATTTACTCAGCCTGCTTTCTTATAGAAGCCAGAACCACCAGCCCAGAGATAGTACCACCTACAATGAGATGGCCCTCCCCTACTAATCACTAATTAAGAAAACACTTTATAGCTAGAATTTATGGAGGTATTTTCTCGGTTGAGGTTCCCTGCTTTCAAATGGTTCTTGTTTGTATCAAGGTGACATAAAACTAGCCAGGACAATTGACCCCTTGTAATTTTGACCAATATACAAACACTGTTCAATCATAACATTTCTTTTCTTGGTCATCCCCAAGACCACACATTAACATCAACAACACAGTCTAAAACATTCTACAAACTGTGAAAGTCCTACAGTCTTTACAAATTCAAACGCTGTATAATGTGATCTCTTTAAAAATTCAAAGTCTCTTTTAAAACCCAAAATCCCTTTTAAAAATCAATTGCTGAACCGTGGGCTCTTGTAAAATCAAAAATACATTGAACGCTCCCTTATTTCAAGAGGGAAGAACCAGGGCACAGTAGCAATCAGATCAAAGCAAAACCAAACTCCTCACAGGGTAAATAACAGCATGTCCTCTGTCTGGGCCCACTTATCTGGGCTTCTCCAAAGGGCTTGGGCCACTTCTCAGGCTTCACTTTCTGGAGTCTACACAGCTTCTCTTCTAGGCTCTGATTGATGCCACTTCCCTGTTGCTGTTGGTGGTGGTCATCCCATGGTACTGGCATCTCCAAAACTTGGAGTCTTCTGCTGTAGCTGGACTGCACTTTCATCAGTAGCATCAGGGTTTTCTTCGGGGACTCCAGTCCTGACACACAATGTCAAGCCTCAGTTTCTTTTCCATGACCCCTTTTATTTCTTCAGCACCATTTGGGTGACTCTTATACTATCAAGTTCAGTTGTCGGCATGAGGTATAACCTTGGCTTCCTCTGGAACAGAGCTTCTGTGTGCTGACTCTCAGGAAACACTTCCCACAAAATTGTACCTCAGTGATGCTGGTTTCATGTTAATCACTGCTTATTTCTCAGCCCCAACTAACCAGCATCAATCATTCAGAATTGCAATGTTTTCACTCCAATGGTTCTGGTATTTTGCTAATCATGGCTGACTCTTCAGCCCCGCATTACCAGAGCCACAGAATGTTCACCCAAGTGACCTAATATAGTCATGGCTTTCCTCTGAAATGTCTCAAGTCAGGTGCTGTCTTCTGCATGGCTCTCAACATTCTTATCTCCCAAACTCTGACAGAACCTGCCACTGAGACATCAACTCTCAATAACTTTTCTAGCCCAAAGCTCCAGAGTCCTTCCACAAATCTCCCAAATATATGGCCAGGTCTATCACATCAGTACCCAACTCCTGATACCAATATCTGTCTTAATTATGGTTAATATTGCTGTAATGGAGCACCATGACCAAAACCAACAACTTGGGGGAGGAAAGGATTTTTTTGACTTACACATCAATATCATAGTCCATCAATGAAGGAAGTCAAGGCAGGAACTCAAGTAAGGCAGAATCTTGAAGGCAGGAACTGATGCAGACGTTATGGAGGGTGCTGCATACTGGCTTGCTCGACACAATTTTTCAGCCTGTTTTCTTAGGGAAGCCAGAATCACCAACCCAGGGAAAGCACCACCTATAATGGGCTGTCCCTTCCCCATCAATCACTAATTAATTAAATATCCTACAGCCAGATCTTATGGAAGAATTTTCTCAAAGGCGTCCTCGTTTGAGTTGACCCTATCTTGTGTCTAGTTGACATAAAACTAGCCAGGATGCCAGCATTCATGGCATTCATGGTACATATTCTGTGGGAGGCTCATGTCTATGATCCAGCACTGACTGTGAATGTATTCTCACAGTCTCAAAAGAGTAAACCAGCCTGTAACTCAACACTCATTTAGAATTTACTGCACAAGACCCAAAAGAGTAAGCCAGAGCTAATGGCACATATACTCTGGGAGACTCATGCCTAAAACCCAAATATTTGTGGTACATATTCTATGATAGGCTCACAGATTAAGCCAACATGTATGGTGCATGTCCAACAGGAGAAAGACGCCTATAATCCTAGCATGCAAACACATACTGTGGTAGGCTCTTGTCTATTACCAACTACATATGAATGTACTGTATGAGACTCAAAACAGTAAGTCAGTACTCATAGTGCATTTTCAATGGGGGTTTCACACATAAAACTCATGGAGCATATATCGTAGGAGACTCAGGTCTGTAACTGTCACTGTGAAGGCATTACACTTATATTCTGTTGGTGCCTATCTGCAACCACACCCCCTAGATTAGCATTTTAAATGAGGTCCAAAAATGGGGAAAGCACATTCCCTGGTGACTCAGCAAAAGGTTTGTGATTGACAGAAAGCAGACTGTACCTATATAAGGGTCATAATTGGTCTACTTGCAGTGTCAATGGTTGCTCCACTTGTAAGTCTTATGGTTGGTAGAGTTACAATCTGTGCATGTGCAGAGCCTTGATCAGTTTGATCAGTGAAATTATAATCTATGCACAAGCTTGCTTACCACACCCCTCTCTGTACCCCTATTTCACATTCATACACTAGCTCTTAATATTTGCAGGTTAGTCTGAAGGCTTCTCTTCTATGCATCACCCTTGGTCAGTGTTAGGAAATTAGAACACAATAAAGACTTCTCGTGATCTGCTGTCTTTATCACAGGTTGAGAAGAATGAGCTGGTGGCAGGAAAAGAAACAGAAGTCCAGGGTTGCCAGTGTCAGTAGCAGCCACAGCAATAAGGCAGTGGTTAAAGAGTGTCAGAGAGTTATCAGATGTAGTGACACACCTCAATCCCAGCACTTGCAAGGCAGAGACAGGTGAATATCTGTAAGTGTGAGTCCAACCCGGTCTACTTATTACATTTCAGGACAGCCAGAACTACACAATGAGAGCCTGTCTGGAAAAAAAGGGAAGTTCTAGAGAGTCACTAAGTGCTGAGAATTCCTAATACCCAAAACTTAGAAATATAATACCAACAGACAGCTAAGAATTCCAGAGAGCAGGAGTTAAGAAATTAGCTCAATAATAGAGTACTTGTTTAACAAACCTAAGGCTGTAGGTCCAAGTCTGCAGCACAGGCATGCTCATGCACATAGTACACACACTCATACACACATGAGCGTTCATGTACACACACACACACACACACACACACACACACACACACACATTGAGAATGAAACTAAGGTTAGATTCTTCAAGAAGCTATGACAACAAAAGATGATGGGGATTCTTTTCAAAGGTGATAGACTTAGCTGAGACCATGCTGTGTGTTTGTATATGTGTTTGTATGAGAGCTGAAGGTAGGAGCCAAAGCTGCCAAGCTTACAGGGCACCAGAGATGAAAGAGCCAATTGTCTCTGTCCATGCAGCCCAGGAACAGGGTAATACACCTATGCCGTGAGTATCTAGAGCAGTTAGCATCCAGCTTCAAAATTTTTGAACCATAAGCTTCTAGTTCTACAGGCTAAGAGCCATAAGCCTTTGGGTTTAGAAGTCAATCTAGTGAGCATCTAGAACTCAAAGTAGGTGGTGTTAAAGGAGCTATCACTTGGGTACCTCGGATTTCTACCTGGGTAGAGAAAAATATCTCCCAGCCAGGCATCTGTGTAAAGGACCAACCAGAGTTACAGAGATCATATGAAGGAAAGTCAGATTTTAACTTCAAATTGAGACCCACATCATAAAAGCAAGCCCAAGTCCAGTAGTGCCTGGATGACCAGGAACCAATGGCTTGACAGCCAGAGACCTAGGATAGAAAAAAATCAATAAGATTCCTAAAGGTATTCTGCTATACTCATAGATTGGTGCCTAGCCCAATTATCATCATAGAGGCTTCCTGTTGTAGCTGATAGGAGAAGATGCATTAGGGAGAGAGAGAAAGATCCCAAATCTTTATCAGGTACCTTCCTTTGGAGCTCAGGGAATCCCACAGAAGAAGCTAAAAACTGTATGAGCCAGAGGAGACCAACACAAGTAAATCACAGACCACAGAGTCAACTAAGCAGGACTTGTAAGTGTTCACATAGACTATACCGGCAAGCACAGAGCCTGCATGGGTCTGTGTTAGGTCCTCTGCATATATGTTATAGTTGCTAGCTTGATGTTTTTGTGGGTCTCTGGTGTAGGAGGTTCTTCTTTCTATGTGTTGCTTTCATTGGTTGAATAAAGAAACTGCCTTGGCCTTTTGATAGGGCAGCCCTTAGGTGGGCTGAGTAGACAGAACAGAATTCTGGGAAGAAGGGCAGAGTGGCAGATGCCATGAATCTCCTGCTTGAGATGGACGTAGGTTAGAATCTTGCTGGTAAGCCACAATCATATGGTGATACACAGATTTAATAGAAATGGGTTAATCAAGATGTGAGAGTTAACCAGTAAGAGGGTAGAGTTAATGGGACAGGCAGTATTTAAATGAAGATAGTTTCTGTGTGATTATTTCTGGTGTAAGCTAGCTGGGCGGGATGAAACAAAAGGGTCCCTGCTGCTATTAACAATTGTCATGGGACGCCGCCCTTGTTTCATACTACAGGGCTCCTGACAGTGGAAGTGGAGTGTCTCTGATTCTTATGCCTGCCCTTGGGGCCCTTTTGGCCCACCAATTTTCCTCGCCCAGTCTTGATGGGAGTACTTGTGTCTGGTCTTACTGTAACTTGCTATGCCATGTTCAGTTAATACCCCTGGGAGGTCTGTTCTTTTCTGAAGGGAAATGTAGGAGGAGTGGGTCTGAAAGAGAGAGGGGAGGTGGAGAGTGGTTGGGAGGAGCTTGGGGAGCTGTATGAGAGAAGGACAATAGAGAGGCAGAGATACAGACAGATAAATAGGCAAGCAAATAGATAAAATCATTCTGACCATAGAGTTCGAGTCCATGTTCTTCCCATCCTATGACTCCACTGGTACTTCTTGGATCCATCCTCTCCTTTCATGAGTACTCACTTCACCCTGACTGTAGCCTGGAGCAGAGCTTCACATTTGGATTGTTTTGATGGCCTGACAGGATTCTACACAGACAATTGGTGTAGGAGGGTCTTCTGTCTTTGTGTTACTTTCATTGGTCAAATAAAGAAACTGCATTGGCTTTTTGATAGGGCAGAATTTAGATAGGTGTAATAGACAGAACAGAATGCTGGGAGAAAGAAAGCAGAGTCAGACAGATGCCATGATTCTCCAGCCCGAGACAGACATAGGTTAGAATCTTGCCAGTAAGCCACAGTCTTGTGGTGCTACCCAGAGTATTAAAAAATGGGTTAATCAAGATGTGAGAGTTAGCCAATAAGAGGGTAGAACTAAGGGACTAGGCAGTGTTTAAATGAATATAATTTGTGTGCTGTTATTTTGGGGTATAAGCTATCCAGGGAACACATCCCAATGTTCCTTTTACTACAGACAATGGTCTACTTCTGGCTATTATAGGTCATCTTTGGTTGCTCTCATCCCAGAGGCTGGTCATAGCATACTCGAATGCCAATGTCCTATGAGCAGAGATGACCCAAGAGGTTCTTTTCCAGGTTCTCCCAAACAGCTGCTGCTGATGGTTGTAAAACATTTTCCCTCAGAGCCTCTGAGCTTGAGGTTAAGTGTTGGTGTTAATTGTCTGTGTGTGTACATGTAACTCTAGCAGTCTGCAGCAGCAGCCACAGGGAACACATGTGTAGGATGCATGTCAGCCTAACTGTCAGGCCTGGGACCTAGTTCTAACCCAGTGCATCCTGGCTACCTTCATTCTCTGAGCCTCGGAGTCTTTCCTTGAGTAATTAGGAGGCTGAGTTACCCTTTATTGGAGAGGGCCCCATGGGTGTTTATTGAGCTGAAATACAGAGTTTGTGTAGAAAACTTGTAAGATTTTCCAACTTTGTTTTGACTTCATTCAGCCCATAATTTGAGTGGTGTCCTTGGGGTCCATCTGTGATATCTCGAAAGCCAATAGTGCCTGGATGTTTTCCGGCATATAGCATATCCAATGCTCTAGATCCTGGCCCTCCATGCACCCTTAAGACACCCAAACCTGCTCCCTTGAGAAGTAGCCCTGAGCCAGGCCTCAGAGAGTTATCCCGTTCCTGTGCATTTGCTAAGGTAAGAAGGGGAGTTGCTACACCAACTACTATGTCCTTTATCAGTCTTTCCCTCTGGGAAAACAAATGAGCCTCTTTCCCTACTGATGTGTGTTATAATACTTATGTTGCAAGCCTATGCAGAGAGGTGTGGGAGATGGGAGTACAAGAGGAAAGAAGAGAGGAGGGGGAAAGTGGGAGGAAGAAGAGAACAAAGATTATCTGAGGGAAAGATAACAGGGAGGGAGGGAGGGAGGCAGGGCCTATGAACCATTGAACCAAATCATTCAGAAGTGGTGTGACTTAGGTCATCTCCAACCACCTTCTGAGCATGCTCAAGGACTCCAGCGTATGTCATTCCAGATCTCTGATGAGAAGTGCTGAGCACAGGTGGCTTTGACAGCTGCAAGCAAAGCTCCTGTTCTCCAAAGAAGAGGACCAGGGCATACATTTTTACAAGGAGAAAACAAGGAGAGGAAGCTATGAAACCAAGTCCCTCCAGGGTGACGGTGATGAATGAGAGCTCTTGGGGACAGAGTGTAGACTTGGAGTTATGGTGTCTCCTATCAGCTGGCCACTCCCTTGGTTATTTCTATCTCTTCCCAAGGCCAAGGATGAGGGAAAGCATCCCAGACTTACCTCACCTCTGACATCATTCAGGTCCTCCACAGAGAAGAGAATGAAAGTTAGATCTTTCCACTGATCCTGGGTCAACTTCACCAATATTTTTGTGCAGAAAGACATCAGGTTCTCAGCCATTTATGTGCCCAGAAATCCTTCCTCATTTGGCAGGAAGCCAGCCACCAAAGAGTCGTGTATTTTACTCTCCCCTTAGCTTGTGGAGTGCCCTCACTGCCATAGTCAACTTTGTTTACTTATTAAAATTGAGCTTCCTGAAAGATGCAGGTATGGTAAAGAGGTTACATACATCTACACAGCTGTATGCATGTGTGTAGGTGTGTGGTGGGGAGTACACATACATTGACACAGCTGTGTACCTGTGTGCATGCGTGTGGTGAGGAGGTCACATACATCTACACAGCTGTGTGTATGTGTGCATGTGTGTGGAGGCCAGAGGTGACTCCCAGTGTCTTTCTCCATCTCTCTCCACCTCATTTTTGTTTAAATGTGATTGCTCACCAAACTAGGAGCTCACTGATTGGCTAGGCTGTCTGGACAGCAAACCTGAGGTATTCTCTTTTCTCTACCTTCTTACTACACCCAAATTTTACATGGGTACTGGGAACCTAAGCACAGGTCCTCATGCTAGAACAGCAAGTCTGTTCCCCACTGAACTGTCTCCCTAGCCCCTCAATGTATGATTCTTTATTCCCATGCTGAAGGCATGCCTTGTTCCTCTAACCCAGAATAAATGGTTAACTCCTATTCCTATGTCATTCTGCCTCCTATCTCGGGCTTCCTCTTTTACCTTAATTGTTGTGTTAACTTGTTGATCATCTGATTGCCTCAGTAGACTGAGCTCAAACTCCTTAAGAGCCAAAGTCATGTGTTATCTCACTATGTGTCCTGTGTGTCAGCAACAGGGGCAGCCCTTGGAGGGTGGAGGCTTGTTAGGATATCAAACATCCAGGCTTTACTGGAAAACCAGGAAGACTAACTCTCAGTTTTAACAAGATCCCTAGACATAGCAAACACATAAAATGTGACACACTCTGTCTAGAGAACTTGTAGACGGAAGTTTCTTTCCCACTGGATCCATAGTCATTCAGTCCCAAAGAAACACACAGAAGTTTATATTAATTATAAATTTGGAGTATTAGCTCAGTCTTATTATTAACTAGTTCTTACAACTAAAATTAACCCATAATTCCGGTCCAGTTGAGTCACATGCCATGGTACCTATTTTTAGTAAGGCATTCTCATCTTGCTTCCTCTGTTTCTGTCTTGTGACTGCAGACTGAGTCTTTCCTCTTCCCTGAATTCTCCTACTTTGGTTGCCCCGCCTATACTTCCTGCCTGGCTGCTGTTCAATTAGCCTTTTATTAAACTAAATATGAGTAACAAATCTTTACAGTATACAAGAGTATAATCCCACAGCAAGAACAACCTGTGTGCCATGTCTTACAAAGCAGTCATTCAGAAAATGTTTATTGAATGACTAGGTGACTGGACATCAAAATGACTGTCAAACCCCAGCCAGTTCAACCATAGCCATGGTGAAATCCTGGACTTCATTCTTGACTGTTTAAATAAAGTTGTCTCCTCTGCCACAGTGAGAGCAAACCTCCCGTACTCTCCTCTAACTTTGTGCCTTTATTCATCCTCCAGAACCAGGCACCTCCCATGGACAACTGTATCCCAAGTTCAAAAATATAAATAGAAACAACATTTTCAGGGTAACTCATGAATAACCAACCATGAACCAGTGCCTTTGAGGAAGGATGTAGTTCATCATGGGCTGTGAGCGATGTGCCAGCCAGCAGACCATGCGGGGAGAAAGCCTGCTTCTCATTAGTCATCCCTTCTCCCTCTAGAACCACACAGACTGCAGAGCAAGTTGAAAGCTGCCCTCTAGCTCTGCAAAGGGCTGCTCATCAACAGCTTCCTCACTGCTTCTCTCGCCAGCTACTCAACTTTTATATCCAAGATGGAGCAAAGCCTGCTGGGACAATCTCTGGAGCTAGCCTTGGTATCAGATGTGAGCTTAAACACCTGATCCCATAACTCTTCCATGCTACCCCTAAACCACCTCATACTGTACGTCCTGGAGACTTTCCTGTAACTGTGATTAAAAATATCCTCACAGTTGAAAAGCAACTTCAGGATATAAGAGTTAATTTTGGCCCTTCAAGGGCAATTCCATCATGGTGGAAAAGTAAAGGCAGCAGGAGTTTGAAGAGTCACAAGAAGTCTTCAGTTGGGAAGAAGAGAGTAATGGATGCTTGTGTTCAGCTCACTTTCTCCTTCTGCAGGTCAGGATCCCCACCTAGGGAATGGTGTCACTCACAGTGGTCTTCTCAATTGACTTCATCAAGATGATGCCATTGACAGACATACTCAGAAGCCCTTGCCCTAGATTATTATAAATTTCATCACATTGACATTTGAGAGCAAACATTATACTCGTATATAAATACAGAATTTTACTGACCGTGTTATGAGATCTTTGAGTTGAAAAGGCCATAGGTAATTAAGACCACACCCACTCCAAACTCTGTGGCCAATAGCTCGTCCATTGGTTTGGGATGCCCACAGGAGTAACACAAAGGGATATTAAGCCTTGCTACTGATGTCACTTTCAGTCTACAGCACAGTTACCTCCAGATAGCTTTCATCTCCATTATCTCCTGAGCGAGAAGGCAGGATTCTCATCACAACCTCACAGCAGGGGAACCTGAGGCCCAGAGAGGGTAAGTCTCTTCCCATTTTCAGGAATTTATACTTCTCTAGACTCCGAAAGGATTTTCCATGGCTTAAAATGAAATATTTACATAATGACAGCATTGGAAGTTTCACTGTAGCAACATCTTGGCATATGGTCAAAACAACGCGCAAAACGCATGTTATGACAATTTAAGTACTCCAATTTATGGAGGAAATCGCCATTTGCAGGTTTTATTTGCTCAATAAACTTATATCGAACATTTTAAAGATATCACTAGTTGTATACACGGGAATAGAAAATAAAGACAAAAAAGAAATCAGACATCCTCCAGGCAAAGGAGAGGAGCTTTTGCTGAATAAAAAAAATGCTCTCTTTGCTGTGATTTGTAGGAAATCGGCCTTTGGGTTTCCTAGTGGGCCAAGTAAAAAGGGAAATACAAGCTGTTAGTGGCAGAAGAAAGAAAGACATTCTATTTAGAAGAAACCACATGCTAGCATGATGTTCTAAACAAAATTCATTAGAGGAGGCTTATGGAACTGAAATGATATTATTGGATCATCTCTTCAGTGCTCACTGTGTGGAGGGTGTAGAAACAACCTTAGTGACAAAGAGGGTTTGCAGGGCAGGGAGCCAGACCAGTGACTAAGAGCATGTTCTGCTCTTGTAAGGACATGAATTCTGTTGCCAGCACCCATAATGGACAAGTCCACAACCCCCTGTAATTCCAGCTCCAGGGGATCCCGTGTCATCTTCTGGCCTCTTCAGGTACCTGTGCTCATATGCACAAATGTACATACAGATGGACACGTAATTAAAAATTAGAACTCTTTTAAAGTAATATTTGCATTTAAATTTGGTGTATTAGTGAGCAGCAAGTATCACATGGCCTTCTCGCGGATTCTTGGACTTCCTCCTTCTGCCAAGCAAAAGTCTTTAAGAACTCCTTCCTGGTCAGAGTCTTTGCAACTACACTTTCTACACTCATTCAGCAAAACTTCTGCCAACTCACCCGATTACCCTCTATGGGCCTGTTTGCCTTTTGCCTTGTTAAGTATCTTAGCTCAGTTTCTGTAACAAAATACTTGACTTAGTCAATGTTCTCTTGCTTTGAAGAGATGCTGTGACCACCCTGGTGACTCTGATAAAAGAAAGCATTTAGCTGGTGCTTGCCCACAGGTTCAGAAATTTAGTCCATTGCTACCATGGCAGAAAGCATGGCAGCATGCAGGCAGACATGGTGCTGGAGAAGTAGCCATTCTACATCCGAATCTGCAGGCAGCAAGAAGACAGAAGATATTCACTGGACCTGGCTTGGGATTCTGAAACTTAAAAGCCCACCCCCAGTGGTGGAGGGGGGTCACACTTCCTTGAACAAGGTCTTAAGACCATACCTCCTAGTCTCAAGTAGTATTCCCCCATGATGGCTAAGCTTTCAAATACATGAGCCTATGGGGGCCATTCCTATTCAAACCACCACAACACCCAAGGATGGAAGAACTTAAATACAGAAATTTATTATCTCATAACTCCAGAGCTGGGAAGCTCAGTGTCAAGGTGACAATCAACTGAATTTCTGGAAAGTACTTATTTCTTAGTATCCTTTCAGGGGTAAGGGTGGTACACTCTGGTATCTTATTTCAAGGATACTTACCTTATCATCAAGTCCCCACATTTGTGACTTCCTCTCAACGACCCCAACTCCCAGCACTTCTATCTCCCAGTCATATCATGTTGGGTAATGGGGCTTCAGGATATGAACTAGAAGAGGAAGATACAAACATATGGCCTAAAACATTAGGGTGATAGTTTCCTGTCCTTGACTGACTGAGAGCCTATCACCCTAATACCTTCACCACCCTGAAGTTCCTTTGGTAGTGTTTGGTTGTTTTCCATTCCCTTGGTGGCCTTGGACTACTCCTGTGGACACATGGTCACATCCATCCAGGTGTGAGCCTCCACTGGATGCTGAGCAGTCAGCCATACCCTTCCCCAACATCCTCATCAAAACCCAGAACCATCTCTCCTCTCCGAACCATGTTTTCTCCCAAGCTTTCTCCCTACCCGTTCATCCTTTTCCTTCTTCTACATGTCTAAAGAGCTTGTCTCCAATCCCTACTACTTGTACTCCCTGAACATCCCTCAAGCTTACTTCCACTCTCCATTTTTTCCCTCTAAGACTTCTGCTGCAGCTCCAAACTTTATCCAAAGTTGCCTCTAATCTTTTTCTCCAGAACTGATCATGAAACTACAAAGAGCAATTGTATATCCCATTTGATAACTTTAAGGGGTATCTAGTCACTTACAGGGAATATCCCCCAGCCTTCCTATTAAATCTGTGGTGTGTTTCAGGATCTGTCTCTAAGTCATCTCTAAACATTTTGTGACCCGGAGTGCTTTAGCCAGGACTCCCAAAGAAATCACCCCTGAGAGCAGCCAACTCCAACACATGCCATAGCTTCAAGATGTAGGTCATTTTCAAAACATCTTGTCCCCTGCGTGTCCTGTTTTTGGCTTTTCCCTTGGCTGACTATGATGAGTCAAAACAACGGTCCCCTTCTCAGGGTCTTTCTTTGAGCACCTCAGACTGAAAATGTCCCTCCTTTGAGATCTCCTTCATGTTCGCGCTGCAATGACTGCATGACCACATTGCCTTGACTCTTGCTGGCTCTACCTATAGCTACCTCCCCGGAGAAAATGAGAAAGATTGGTGCCACACTGTCTTTCATCCATCTCAGCACCTCCTAATGGCAACTAGATACTTAAAAGTTTGATGAATACAAAAGTGTGAATATCGAGAATTAAAGACAAAAATCTAGATACCCCTCATCACATCAAAATCACTACTTTCTTACCTCCTTAGAGTTCGCGTAGCTTTCTCCCCCACCTCTCTCTCTCTCTCCAGAGCTGAATAAAAGAGAGAAAGAGAGTAACAGAATGGCGAGGAGACCACCACGGCAGAGACCATTAACCCAGTCAAAGCAATCACCTTGGAGATTCAGGGGGAGGTAGTATAATTAATAGGGAAAGCATAAGAGAAGACCCATGACTGGACTCTGGGAGGGCAGGGGCAGAAGAAGGACTTGGGACCTTTGGAGTAAACAGAAATATAGGGAAGCTTGGAATAGGTAAGCTATTAAAGAGATGTAGATGATCTCAGAATAATTAATCCAGGAAGTCATAAAGAAGACATGACAGTCACAGCCAGTCTGGAATAAGACAAGGATAATTCACAAAAGGACAAGGATATATTGTCAGGTCAGGAATTTGGGGACAAAGGGTCCAGGTTGGAGTCAGGGCATGGACAGGTGACCAGGCAATACCAGGTCTATACAATAAGTCAGGATCCAGATCTTGTTCACAACAGGGAACATTCTTTCTTCCTTTAAAGCTATACTCATAATTTAAAAATCCGAGAGAGTAAACATTTGAAAATGGCTTTGTGCTTTAAGAAGTGTGTGGATTGGGTGTCCAGATAAGGAGCAGTTGGGAGTGGGTCCCCATCATTATTACTGTGCATTATCAGGAGGCTCTTTCAGCCCAACATCAGGGGAGGTAGGATGAACACATAGAATGCATCACAGTCTGAAAAGATGCTTTGTTGCATCAAGTAGCAACTGGGGAAAGTCTTTCCTCAGCATCTAGCCATGTATTTTATGCCAAGAGCCTCAACCAATTCAGTCTCAAAAGACCTGAATTCAGCCAAGGCTTCTACAGACCTCAGAGAATACAAAGGTTCCAACCTCTTACGGAAAAGGCGAAGTCACCACTGAAATACCTCCAAACTCCACTGCCTAGCAACAGTGTAGACTGCTGTGGATGTCCTCTTGACTCCTTGTTCTCCCCCAAGATGCTCAGAAACCAATGGGGCCCTGGTTATTTGGGAGTCCAGAAGGAACACTACATGAAACAAGTTGAAGCAGATCTCAAAGCCAGCACCCTGGATGGTGTTGCAGCAATCTATCAGATATCACTGACCTTAATCCTTACTCTTTTCATTTATGCAACCAAATACCTAATGAGAAGCAGTTTAACAGGAGAAGAGTTTGTTTGGGCTCACGGTTTAAGGGTATTAGCCCATAGTGGGAAGGAAGACATGGCAGCAGAAACGTGAAGCAGATGCTCACATTGAGTTTACAGTCAGGATTCTGAATAGATCAAGGAAGTGGAGTCAGACTACAATGCATCAAGACCTACTCCTCGTGACCCACTTCTTCCAGTGAGGCTCCATAACCTCCCAAAATCCAGCCACCAGCTGGGCCTAAGAGGGATCTTTTACATTCAAACCACAACAGGGGCTATAAGATTTTTACCACCATTGATGACACTTACGGGAAAGTTAAAACTGTGCTGCTCTGCCTACCTTGAAAGTTTTGGGCTCCCCTCTGCCAAGCTCTGGATAGTGTTTTACTACCTTCAGTTTAGCAATGTCAGTAGATCCCAATTCTTTTCCACAAATAGAACTATCGTTATCATTGCCATCATCATCATCACAGGATTTCACTTCTTAGCAAAGCTAGCTAGCCTGGAGCTTGCAATCTTTCTCCCCCAACCTTCTAAGTATTAGGATCACAGCCATGCACCATGTCACCTGCCTGTCTGCTCCTTGTCTCATCCTAGGACCCCTTGCACTCGAAATTTGATCTTCCGGATTCCAGCATTGCATAAATTCTGCTGGGAGAGAAGTGGACCCAGAGAGATGACTAAAAGGCCATGCTGATGACCATGGTATGGGTGGCCGGAGCAGCATTTCAGAAGGTAGGAGTCTTCTGGGAATAAAGTAGGATTTGGGCCTGAAATAACAGGTTGAGTGCAGAGAAGAAAGGCAGGAGCTGGGGAAAGGTAAGGAGCTCTAAATCAGAATGCACCAGCAAGAGAAAGTAAGGGAGGTAGGGGAGGTTGGAACTTAGTTACACCGGCTCTAAAAATCAGAGCCAGTCTGAGAGGGAAATGTGGAAAGAGTCCCTGCCTTGGGCTTTGATGCCTTGGTGTGAATCCCGCCTATAGTTAGGGATTGAAAACATGGAGAAGGTGCTTAACCTTTCTGAGCCTTTTCTCAAATGACTCCCGAGAGTAAGCCCGTGACTTTGTAGTTCTCTTGTCGCATCTTAACTATTCCCCATTTCTGTCCCAGGAAGCAGCACAGGTCATGATTCTCAGTGGGTGAGAAGAGAGACTCAGCAGCATTTATGAAGGAAGATTATCAGGTTGGGGTCACTCCCTTGGCCCTTTGCATTTGGCAGTATCATCTCAGCCTTATTAAATAGAGTGTGGTACCAGGATCAAATGTATGGAATAATACAATGATGATAATTTTTTTCTCAAAGTTTATTAAAATGCAAAAGTCTCCAATTCCGCCCCTCCTCCCAACCCCCTCCTACTCCTTGCACTTCCTCCCCTCCTCCCTCTCCATCCCCAAGAGCAGTCAGGGTCTCCCCCCTGTGGGTAGTTCAAGCTCCTCCCCCTCCCTCCAGGTCCAGGAAGGTGAGCATCCAAACAGACTGGATACCAGAAATCCAGTATATGCAAAGGAAACAAGTCCCAGTGTCATTGTCAATGGCTTTTCAGAAAGACTCCGGGCCAGCCACATTCAGAGAATCCGGCCTCATTCAGAGAATCTGGCTGGATCACGTGCTCGCTCAGTCCCAGTCAACTGACCTTGGTGAACTCTCATTAGATCAGTCCCCTTGTATCACTGGGTGATCGCACCCCTTGCAGTCCTGATTTCCTTTTCCATGTTCTTCCTCCTTCTGATCCTCATTTGGACCTTGGGGGACTCTGTCCGGTGCTCCAATGTGGGTCTCCGTCTGTATCGCCATCCATCGTCAGATGAAGGTTCCCTCTGATCTTGCCTTTCTTGCTCACGTTCTCTTTCCTTCTGCTTCTCGTTTGGACCTAGGGAGTTAAGTCCAGTGTTCCAATGTGGGTCTCCATCTCCATCTCCATCCATCGCAAGATGAAGGATCTGGGACTCTTGTCTATTTCCAATCTCCAGGAGGAAAACTACCTGAATTTTCTTCAGGTTCACCCTCCTATCCAGCTTCTCTAGGATCACGAATAATAGGCTCAAAGACCTTTAATTATGGCTAGAATCCATTTATGAGTGAATACATACCATATTCCTCTTTTTGGGTCTGGCTTACCTGACTCAGTAAAGCGTTTTCTTTTCTTTTTCTTTAATTATTTTTTTTAATTTTTTTATTTTATTTTTTATTTTTTATTTAATTTTTACTGGGAACCCCTCCAGAATCAAGTCTCTTGCAAACCCTAAAATGGCTCCCTTAGCTGAGATATAAACCTCCCTGCTCCCCCAACCGTTCTTCCTCCCTCCCCCCTCCCATTCCCCCAAGCCTTCCCCAATCCTCCCCCTCTCCCCTCTTCCTGACCATCTTCCCTTACTTCCACCCCCCCACCCCCCCCATACACCCGAGTTTGCCTGGCAATCTTGCCTAGTTCCACTATCCAGGAGGATAACTATATGATTTTCTTCAGGTTCACCTTCTTATTTAGCTTCTCTAGGATCAGAAATTATAGACTCAAAGAGCTTTAACTATGGCTAGAATCCACTTATGAGTGAGTACATACCATATTCCTCTTTTTGGGTCTGGGTTACCTCACTCAGTAAAGCGTTTTCTATTTCCATCCATTTGCATGCAAATTTCAAGATGTCATTGTTTTTTACCGCTGAGTAAAATTCTAATGTATATATGTTCCACACCTTCTTTAACCATTCTTCTATTGAGGGGCACCTAGGTTGTTTCCATGTTCTGGCTATTACAAATAGTGCAGCTATGAACATAGTTGAACAAATACTTTTGTAGTATGATAGGGCATCTCTTGGGTATATTCCCAAGAGTGGAATTGCTGGGTCTTGAGGGAGGTTGACTCCCAGTTTCCTGAGAAACTGCCACACTGATTTCCACAGTGGCTGCACAAGTTTGCATTCCCACCAACAATGGATGAGTGTTCCCCTCACTCCACATCCTCTCCAGCATAGGCTATCATTGGTGTTTTTGAGTTTAGCTATTCTGACAGGTATAAGATGGTATCTCAAAGTGGTTTTGATTTGCATTTCCCTGATCGCTAAGGAGGTTGAGCATGACCTTAAGTGTCTTCTGGCCATTCGAAGTTCATCTGTTGTGAATTCTCTGTTAAGTTCAGTACCCCATTTTTTAATTGGGTTAATTAGAGTTTTAGTGTCTAGTTTCTTGAGTTCTTTGTATATTTTGGAGATCAGACCTTTGTCTGATGAGGGGTTGGTGAAGATCTTCTCCCAGTCAGAAGGCAGCCTTTTTGTCTTACTGACAGTGTCCTTTGCTTTACAGAAGCTTCTCAGTTTCAGTAGGTCCCATTTATTCATTGTTTCTCTTATTGTCTGTGCTACTGGGGTTCTACTTAGGAAGTGGCCTCCTATGCCTATATCTTGTAGACTACTTTACACTTTCTCTTCTATCAGGTTCAAAGTGGACAGATTAATGTCGATGTCTTTAATCCATTTGGACTTGAGTTTTGTGCATGGTGATAGATATGGATCTACTTTCATTTTTCTACAGGTTGACATCCAGTTATGCCAGCACCATTTGTTGAAGATGCTTTCCTTCTTCTATTGTATACCTTTAGCTCCCTTGTCGAAAATTAGGTGTTCATAGGTTTGTGGGTTAATATCCGGGTCTTCTATTTGATTTACAATGATGATAATTAAGAGTCTAAGAATAATGGGCCATTACTAAGTCTACATATTGCATCATTTAATCTTCTAATACCATTCCAGGGTGGTACTGTTATTATCTACATCTCACATAAAGTTATTCTTCCTTAGCTCTAAGGGATACTTTCCAGGACCACCAGGGGACGCTGGAACTGTAGCTAGTACCAAATCTTTTGTAGAGACTATGTTATTTCCGATACATTTACAGTAAATGTTCACTTAAGGTTAACACTGTGGCTCTTCTTTGGTGTACATAAATAGCCAGCAGCACTACTCTTTCACACTTACACTGGAGTCATTATTAAGAAAGATAAAGGTCACTGAACATTGGTGTGGGAGAATTGTCTGTTTTCTGTCAATCATGCTTTAAATAAATGCTGATGGGCCAGGCAGGAAGTATAGGTGGGACAACCAGACAGGAAGTAAAGGTGGGGCAATGAGAACAGGAGAATGTTGGGAAGGAGGAAGCCCATTCATGCCTGCCCAGATCATGGAAGAAGCAGGATGTGACCTGCCCCACTGAAAAAGGTACCGAACCATGTGACTAACATAGATAAGAATAATGGGTTAATATAAGCTACAAGAGCTAATAAGAAGCCTGAGCTAATGGGCCAATCAGTTTATAACCTAATTCAAACTCTCTGTGTGATTTTCTCTGGGAATAAATGGCTGGGGGACTGGGTGGGAGAGAAACCCCAACAGTCCGGCCGTCATGTTACAGAACATAAGCATTATATTATTGCAAGAGTCAGTTTTGTAGCTGAGAAGGCTACACAGTTGGCAGTCTATACAATGTGGATACTTTGGACAAAGGCATACATGAATAGGAACCCTCAGAACCTTCAAGGGAAAAAACTGGGCATGGTGGTGAGTGTTTATAATCTCCACTTTGGGGAGGCAAAGACAATGGTTCATGGGGCTCACTGGTCAGCTATCTTACCCTACTTGGTGATTTTTAAGATGGTAGTAGACCTTGTCTCAAAACTGAAGGTGGATAATGCTTGAGACCTGAGACTGAAGTGATTACTAGTCCAGCTTCCATGTACACAGGCTTAACATGCCACAAGCAGCTGTATATAGACATACACTTAAACATGCATGAATACACATCCACCTATATACACACACATACACACATGCACATGCGTGAGCACACACCAAAAGAATGAAACAAATGAACTACAGGCTACAAGGTGATGCATGACCAACATCTGTGTTTAACCCTCAGTGCTGCGCAGCTGAAAAGCAGTGTGTGGTTCTGAGTCACACTGTGAGATTCCAGAAATCTGCCACCAGACCATGCCTGTCATCCATAGGCACTGTGTGTGTGAGTGTGTATGTGTGTGTGTGTGTGTGTGTGTGTGTGTGTGTGTCACTGCAGAGGCTAGAAGAAAGTGTCAGGTGCCCAAGAACTGGAGTTACAAGTGGTTGTGAGTCTCCTAACAGGGGTACCAGGAATGGAACTTGGGTCTGGAAGTGCAGCACATCTTCTTGACACTCATTGACACTCATTCTATGTCAATGAGCAAGCACTGCATCTTTTTAACATGAGGGCTGTGACCCCCTTCGTGGTTGAATGACCACTTCTCATTACAGTTCATAACAGCAGCAAAATTACAGTTTTGAAGTTGCAAAGAAAATAATTTTATGGTCAGGGGTCACCACAACATGAGGAACTGTATTAAAGGGTCACAGCATCGGGAAGGTTGAGGACCACTGCTCTCTGCCCATATTATTTAATTGAACACCCAAACTCCTCACTTTATCAGAGCGACTCTGGAATCACTTCAGCCATTACTCTCCCAACCACTCCCATTTTCTTAACCTGGGTCTTGTCAATAGCAGCTATGCTACCTATACGTTTTTGGACCAACTCTAATACGTTGTGCTTTTTTACATGTGTGTATGTACATGAATGTCATGACATATACATGGAGGTCAGAGGTCAACCTTCAGCATCAGTATTTATTTTCCACCTTGTTTGGCACATGGTCTCTTGCCATTCATTGCTACATACACCAGGCTAGCTGACCCATGAACTATTGAGGCTTCTCCTCTCCCTTTTTTCTTAAATTTATTTATTTTTAAAACAATCTTTTCTCATTTTACATACCTATCCCAGTTCCCACTCCATCCCCTCTTTCAGCTCCCCCTGCCTTCTTCCCATTCCAGCTCCATTCAAGCACTAGGGATAAATCCTAGTCCCATTGCCAGTGGCCCTGCAGATTGCCCAAGCCTCACAGCTATCACCCACATTTGGCTGGCCTAGTTTCTATTTATTGCCTGTCTTATCAAAATAACTGTGGCATTACAGTTCACTATAATATGATATGGCACACACAACCACACCCAGCTTTACATGGACTCTGGGAATTCAGATTCAGGATCTCACACTGTACCCACTGAGCCATTGCCATGATCCCTTTAATGTCTTAATGCTAAACATTGATGGCCACTGTCTAAAAAATTCCAAGATACTCTGGTATTTCTATTCTAACCTGTTTAAGCCCCAAGAACTTCAAATAGACCCTCTGGGCTGGTATCTTAAAGTCTATTGGCTGAAGGAGCGGAAACAGCTCCCGCAACATGATCTGTCCCATGCAGGATACAGAAGCCATCAGAGAATGACTTTCTCTTCCTACAGCCACATTTCCCAGGCTCTGCACCAACAAGCTCTGCCTCTTCTCCTGACACAGAGAACAAACTTTTGCTGATCTTAGCAAAGTTGAGCCTTTTTCCTGTCTGGAGAAACACGCTGCCGCTCACCTACATGACATTTCCCTTGTAGCTGTTTGAGCATTCTCCTTTCACAATGGCTTCTTTTCTCTAGATTAACACATCATGTACAAGAACAACCCAATGCCGACAAAAAATTAAAGTTATGACTTCACACCAGTTCACTCCTCAGATACCACCCTATTCCCTTGTTCTCTGTACAGTTAAATTCTTGGGCTTTTAATTAATGCTTATCTTTACCAGCTCACCTGCCATTTTCTCTAGAACTCCCTCTGAAGAGGATTCTATTTCTGTTGCCAACTACTGACTCCTCCTTGTTTTTTGTAGAGGGCTTGTGTGTCTCTATGTGCTGTGGTCTGTGGCTAGAATTTGGTATGCCTCCCACAAGTTCATGTTCTTGAACATCTGGTCACCATCTGATGGTTCAGTTTGAGAAGGTTGTAGAAGCCTTTTACTATGGGAGACTAGCAGGGGGACATAAACTAGTATGGAGTGAACTTTAAAGGTGATACTACCTCCAGTTCTGGCCCAAATGCTGTTTTCTGACTAAAATAAGAATGAAACATTGCAAACTCTGGCCACCACACACAACCACACAGCTGCAATGAGCCCCTGCATCTCCTAATTCTATGAGTCAGAATAAAGCCGCCCACCCTTGGGTTGTTTCTAACAGGAATTTTGTCATAGTGTGAAAACATTAATACACCATGTGAGCTACATGGAATTTCAATGAGAAACCAGACTTCTGAACCCATTAGACTCTCAAAATGAGAAGCCATGCAGAACAGAACAGTAGCTAACTCGTGTCCACCTGTAGGTAACACGAACAACAACCATCATGGCTACTCTGCAAGCCCTGGAGACTTGGGAGTTGATTGCTACTGCAACTTCACCAAGCAAATACTGGCTTTTGAAACAAGCTTCTGTCCCTATCACTCTATGGAAAAACTTCTCTTGTCAGAGCCAACTCCATACCTAAATCAGTTATTGGTCCCCTTCCCTCATAGAACCTTGGTTTAGGGACATGCCCACTGTTGTATCAAAATATCTGACAAAAGCAACTTAAGGAAGGCAACATTTATTCGGGCTCATGGATGAAGGGCATAATCCATCATGCTGGGAAGGCATGGTGGCTAAAGTGTGACATGGCTGCTCATGTTGAGTCCTCACGAACACAGACCATCCCCAGTCAGGAAGCAGAGAGTCTCCAGACGGCAAGCAGGGCTGTGATATAAAACCTCAAGATTCGTAAAGGTTCTTCAGCCTTCCAGAACAGTGTCATCCTCTAAGAACCAAGTCTTCAAACACACGAGTCTGCAGGGGACATTTCACATGCAAACGACAGCAGATCTACAGATAGTACTCAATACCATGGACTAAACACTTCTGCGTGGAGCGGTGCAAACACATCTTGAGATCTAGAAACCCTTTTTTGTCTGATTCTTCTCCCATTTCACTGCCTCCTATTAGCCTTATCTTTTAAGTATAAATATCAAAATCCTAAAGCATACCTCTTACCTATCATGTTCACATAGGTGATCTTAGCTGGGGTCATCCTTATGGATTCCTGGGAAGATCCCTTGTGACAGGTTTCTTGCTAGCCCCATAATGGCTCCTTCAATCAATATATCTCTTTCCTTGCTCTTCATCTCTGGTCTTCCCCCATCTCGGCCATCCCATTCACTCATGTTCGCCTTCCTCTTTCCCTTCTCCCTTCTTTCTTCCCTTCCACTCTCCCTTCCCCTCTCACACTCCCAATTTTCTCAAAAGTTCTTGTCTATTTCTCCTTCCCAAGAGGATCCATGCATGTCTCCTTTAGGGTTCTCCTTTTTACCTAGCTTCTCTGGAGTCATGGAAAATAGGATGGTTCTTCTTTGATTTACATCTGATATTTACTTATGAGTGAGTACATACTATGTTTGTCTTCCTGGATCTGGATTACCACACTCAGAATTTTTTTTCTAGTTCCAACCCCATAGAAGAGAAAGTGGTAAGTAGTCTTGAATGCATGGGCACAGGAGACCACTTGGAATTTTTAAATATAACATCAGTAGCACAGACACTGAAAGCAATGATAAATAAATGGGACCTCCTAAAATTGAGAAGCTTCTGTAAGGCAAAAGACACAGTCAATAAGACAAAATGGCAGTCAACTGGACAAGAAAAGATCTTCATCAACCCCACATTGGATAGAGGACTGGTCTCCAAACTGTATAAAGAACTCAAGAAACTAGACCTCAAAACACCAAATAATCCAATTTAAAAATGTGATACAGATCTAAGGAGAGAATTCTCAGCAGAGAAATCTCAAATGGCTGAAAGACACTTAAGGAATCGCCCAACATTCTTAGTCAGAGGAATGCAAATCAAAACAACTCTGAGATTCCATCTTACACATGTAAAAATGGCCAAGATCGAAATATTGATGATAGCTTATACTGGAGAGGATGCAGAGTAAGGGAAACTCTCCCCCATTGCTGGCGGGAGTGCAAACTTGTACAACCACTTTGGAAATCAGTATAGTAGTTTCTCAGAAAATTGGTTCTCAGTCTACCTCAAGACCCAGCAATACCATTTTTGGGCACATACCCAACGGATGCAGATTCATACCACAAGGACATGTGCTCAACTATGTTCATAGAAGCATCATTTGTAGTATCTAGAACCTGGAAAAAACCTAGATGCCATTCAGCTGAAGAATGGATAAAGAAAACGTGGTACATTTACACAATGGAGTACTACTCAGCAGTTAAAAAAAAAGATCAAGCCCTCATCTTGATGTTTTCTCAAACCCACCACCCCCTTTTCTGTGCATGTTGGTGTCTCCAACTCCCTTGACCCAGAACATACTTCTTCCTTGTCCTCACCGTGAATTCCTTTCTTCACTTACACTTAGCTCTGTGTCATTCCTTTGTAAACGTTCTACTTACCGGCATGTCCCCCACTACATTTTGTCTGAATGGTGTGCTCTCTAGCCCTTAGCTTAGCGCTAATATGAGATTCCTGGCTCCCTGGCTTTGGCAATGAGTGGGAACATCAGTTTCTGTGTATCGGATTCCCCATCTGGAAGAAGAGGAATAGTATTAGCCTGGCACGGTGTACATAAGTGAACATCTGTGAAATACTGGTTAGCTGACAGTGAGCTCTCTGCGGGAGCACTGTCTCCCTCCTTGTGACAACAGAAAGTCTGTTTTTGATTCCTTGGAAGATTTCCAGCACATGGGATGCAAAGACCCCATAGAAAGGGTATCTCATCTGTCTTAACACCACAAGTTCCTTTATATACTATTTTTTACAAATCATATTTAAATTGTTCATTATGACTCTATCCTCCCTCCATCTCAAGGTGACTTCATTGCTGCTTGGATCAATCCTTAATTGAGGACCTCTGGCTCTAAAATGGCCCCTCTCTTTCAGTATCAATCAATAGAAGATAAATAACCTGATAGTTAAAGATCACTGACTTGAAAATAATTATTCTCTAATTCGTCTGTGCATAAAAAGTTTAATCTCCATCTACTAGATTTACATAAAATAGATTATGCCATCATTTGAGCTAATATTATGTCACTGAGAGTAAATGTCACACTTAAAATGATCTCTTATTAGTTCCTGGTGTTTGTTGACTTCAAGCCCCAATTATTATCATTAATAACAATGCCTAATATAGCACTGAGTGCATACAAAAGCCGTATCTACCAATGGCTGTTTTTGTCATCTTCACTGCTGCTCTGAAAGTGAGACAGATGCGCTTATCCTGCTGTATCATCTGCCCCAGAAAAGAGAGGTCTGTAGCCACTGGCCACACATGGAGCTCCCCAAGGTCGGTCACTGAGGAAGAGTGCATGGTGTGCTGTGGTTCGAGCTCACGGTCATTCTTGCAGAGTTTGATGTTCTCTTTCACAGGGAGATCAAGACAGAATATGCTACATCCTGAAGAGACTCCTCATATCGTTCTTTCCACCAGCCCGTTTCTCTACTTGAGAAACCCGGTTGCAAGCTGAAGTCATACAAGATATCCTAGGAGACAAACCCTCAAATCCCCGGGGTTTTAATGCAAGAAGTGTCACTTCTCACAGTGACAGTTGCAGGCATTGGTACCATCCATGTAGGGCTCTGTCATCTGCAGTGTGTGGAGGGTTGCCACAGACGAAGAGAATCAGGGACATATAGATGGGAGGTTGTTCCTGGCCAGACCTACAATAGCATACGTGGCTCCCCTTCACCACTCACAGACCAACACACCATCACTAAGCCACCTTGAAGAGAACTAGGAAATGTAGTCCAGAAACATTGGTCCCATCAAGAAAATCAGCCAATAAGTTTAGTGTCAGTGAGTCGGTTCACAAGCAGCAAGCAGAGGACGCCAGGCCCAGGTGTGAGAGTGGAGCTATACTCACAGGTTTATTTCTAAGTATATTGTGTGCATAGCGCATTTTCTTCTCCAGGCTAGCCCTCATTACATGCGTTGTTTCTTCTGTAATTTTGTCCTGTCCTGGGCTTTTATTCCCCGGGTTGTGGGAAAGCAAAGAACAGGAGAATCGGGTGACATTAGCTGTCAGATGTTCAGGCGAAAGAGTATTGGAGAGGAGGGACCACTAGTGCACATTGGGTGTATCTTGTCTGAAATATCCAAAGCTGTAAAGACGGAAGTTTTTCTTCTTTAGCTTTTGAGATTTGAAAATAGCTTCATAGATGTTACCAGCTAAGCAGCCCTAATCCTAAAGTGTGAAAACTGAAATGAACCAATCCCAGCACCCACAAGAAAAAGAAAAAGAAATGGAAAGAAAAAGAGCATCATATCAATATCCACAATGGCTGGGATTTGAGATGCTCATCTGGTTAGAGAAAAGAGGAAGTCATCCTATAGGTACTGTGGGGAATTGAGTGAGAATGGCCCATTTGGGACTATTGCCCTGGGTTTTGAAGTTCTAATGCATGAGAAGTAAAATGGATGCCCCAAGACAGGTGTAATCAGCGTGGTCAGACTGCTACTGCAGTGTGGACAGCAGAAGGGGCCTCTCTGCTTAGCTCCTTTCGTCCCCAGGCCTGGTTGGCTCTTGGAAGAACTCTGCTGTTGACAGCCAGCTGCTTGTTACAGCTTTCACCCATATCAGGAATGTGATCCCACATCTAAGTGACCCCAACCCCCCCAACCCAACGAAGACACAATTTTCCATTTCCATGCCATGCTGTAAGCATCACCGTGACTCTGACTGCTGGTTTCCTTGTCTCTCTACCCACAGGGTCATGAAGCATGTCTTATTCATCCCTGCCTGCATTGGGGTTCGGTAAATGTTTGCTCACTGACAGCTGGCCTATTCTTTGAACACCCAAGTATTCCCATCTTTCTGCTTGAATTGACCCCAGAGAAACCCAGGATCAGACTTCTGCTAGGCCTGCTCTTTGGGTCCCGTAGGTAGAACTCAGTTCTGAAATTGCAATTTGCATCCCTAAATTCTGTAAGTGTGTCCCATGTCATACCTGCACTGACCTCACTACCTCCGTTCAAATGGCGACTCAGACCCTCTGTGTGTGCCACCTCCGATAGACAGCTGGGCCCACAGAGCGGGGTCTCCACAACAGGCACGGGATTTGCCTGGCGAAGCACTGGAGTCCTGCTGCAGCCCCGTGTGGGGATAAAGGATGGTACAGTTCCTTAGGCCTTGTCAAATAAGCGTGTCAGCGAAACTGGAAGTGGCAGAGAGCAAAGACTGCCTGTGTAATTCTCAGCTAGTGATCACATCTCCCATGCTCTGCTGAGCGACTGAACAAAGCAGCCTTTGGAAAATCAACAGTCAGTGTGGGCGGCACTCCGCCAGCCTTCAGGCAGGGCAGCCAGCTCCACACACTCACCAGTGAGGCTGACCTCCCTGGAGGGGTCCCCTGCTGGCCTCAGTGTCCTTGAGGCTCCTGCTATGTTTGTTCAGCATTCACTGAAGACCAAGGCCGTGCACTATGCAAAAGAAAAACCGTTCCCGCTGTCAATCAACTACCAGTCCTAAGCCACAGCTGAGAGTCCCCTTAATCAACACTTCCAGAGGACCACATTCCTGCTCAGCAGCTTGACATAGCTCCCTGTCGCTTTAGTATCATGAACCAGCTCATCCCCCTGGCTACCAATCAACCAGGACCCCAGATCTTATAGATTCTGATGTGAACGCTCCATTTTTGCAGATCAAATCTCCCCATTGTGCTAGCTCAAGACTTCCTATTTTATAAGATCGGCGTTTTTATTTAAATCCCTCAAGGACAAGCTCAAGTCTCACTCGTCCCTCTTTTCAGAAGTCTAGTTCCACCAACACTCAGCTACAGTCTTACAGGACATTATTCTCTTAATTTCCCCGACTCTATCTCTGTCTGCCCTTCCAAACACACGCACGCACACACACACACACACACACACACACACACACACACACACACCACAGTCCTGAAGAATAGAGACCATGTAAACTAAATTCCACAGCCATCCGGGTTGTCCACTTCTATGGACAGATGGGCTTTTCCCAGAACCCAAGCCCTCCTAACAGCTCAGGCCACTCTCCGCACCGTTCCCTCCTTAGACCGTTCCTGACACTATATGAAGCTACAGACCCATTCTTGGAGCCTACTGAGGAAACAGGAGGCCATTTCTTCTCCCAAAGGTCACACCTGGACACAGGAGCAATCAAGTGTGTTCATGCCCAACCTGGGGCTCTCACGTCAACTAGCCAGGGGTGTGAAGAGAAGCTAAGCACCCTGCTACCTTCTTCAACCCTTTTGTTTCTACAAGAGGTGACCTTGCAGCCACCAGGATCTACCCCATGCGCAAAAACAAACACCTGCATCAAGCCACACCTACATTTTCATTATAGACTTCTTCCTAGACACCTTATCCTGAACCTGCCTGGTCAGAGATTTATTATTTTGTATGTTAGACTAGTGCCATCTAGTGGCCATTAGCCATAGTCTCAACTCCCCTCCCAGCTTTTTCTTTCCTTTTTTTTTTTTTCTTTTAATGTATGTAAGCATTCTGCTGGCTCTACATGATGCCCATCTCTCTCAGAAATTAGAATAGGGCATCAGATTCTCTGAAAATGGAGTTACTAATAGTTGTGAGCTACCATCTGTAGGCTGAGTCTTGCACCCAGGTCCTCTGCAAAAGCAACAAGCACCCTTAACCTCTGAGCTATCTCTACAGTCTTGCCTCCCAGCCTCACAAATGCCCTCTGATACCAGGCATGGTGGTGCATGCCTTTAATATCAGTACTCTGGAGCTACAGTCAGGAGTTCGAGGCCAGCAAGTTTAAGGAAGCCATGACTGCACAGAGAAATCCTGTCTTAAAAAGCAAAAACAAAACAAAAAGGGTAAGCAGACCATGGAAGAAAGCCCCATATTTCACAGATACTGACTTAAGGGCATAGATTTAGGATTAGGACATCACTCTCTGTAAGAGCCTGGGTAAGACTTTCTGCTAAGCAAATTGAAGAACTCAAGAATGGGAGGGGAAAGCAGGGAGAGAAGAAAAAGAAGGAAGAAAGGAAAAAAGGGGTCAGGGAATCTTGCAAGCCCTAGACCTGTAGCTGCAAAGAGAGGCAGAAAGTCTGGGCCAATAGAAGAGTGTGGAAGGGACTCCTAACCCTCAGAGCTGATGGAGTCTTGCAGGACCTGAGATAAGGGATGGGGGCAGGAGGCCCAAGAGGGAGAAGGGCAAGGCTCAGACTCCCAGACAGTACAGTTGCACCAAGCTGATCTTGACCCTAGCTTGACCCATGGAACTCCATCCTCTTCCCAGAGATGTTGCCTCCTGGAAAATCACCTGCTCTCTGAGCTGGTAAACCATACCTCTGAATTCCTTCCTCCCTTTTCCTGATGGTCTAAACGTTCACTAAGACTGGCAGTAGATGACAGGAACCCCAGGTTTAACTCCTAATCTGCCCACATCTTCCCTGCTCCCCTCTGCCCCTGATGCGGGAGAATTGTCTGTATTCTGTCAAGCATATTTTAATAAAACGTTGATTGGCCAGGCAGGCAGTATAGGTGGGAAAACCAGACAGGAAGTAGAGGTGATACAATGAAAACAGGAGAATTCTGGGAAGCAGGGAGGTTCCTCTGCTACTCCTGCGCAGACCACCGAAGAGACAACATGTAAGCTGTCACACTGAGAAAGGTACTGAGCCCATGTGGCTAACATAGATAAGGATAATGGGGTAATATATGTTATAAGAGTTAACAAGAAGCCTGACCTAATGGGCCAATCAGTTTATAACCTTATGGAGTCCTGTGTGTGATTTTCTTTGTTGCTTGCCGGCTGTTGGGGTACTGGGAGGGACAGAAATCCCAACAAGCCGGCCCTCCATGTTACATGCCCCAGGCTTTCTGTCCCAGGCTCTCTGTCTGCCACACTCGGCCTTCAAACTTCCCAGCTCCATTGCCACGAAATATTTTCTCCTTGGAGGGAACAGCATCTACCAGTACTGCACTCTGCCTGTCTCCCACGCGAGACCGCCACCCCTGTGCTCTACCCTGGAGGCCACTGCCTCCTGAGACTGTTAAGGTGATGAGGGGGGCTATTAAGCAAATTCATTATTGACTATTCCACATTAGATTCTATTTTTTTCCCTTTGATGTCAACACAACTAATAAAAATGCACTTTATCTTTGTGGATTTATGGGCTCGTAAAGCCGCTTTCATGTACCTCGGGGAATTGGGATTAGAGGAGAATTAAACATCTCCAGAGAAAACCTGCTCAGGTAGAGGGAGTAGGGGGAGGCACAGCCTGGAGACCTGGGGTGGGGGCGGGGAAGGGAAGAGGGAGTCAAGGGCAAGAAATAAACTGAAGTAAAAACCTGGCAAAAAATATGGCTTTAATATATTGTAAAAGAATAAAAACCTCATAAAAAGTTATCACCAGGCATGAGGAGTGCGTAATGTCGCCAGTTGTGATTCTGGGAAGGCACTTGCTAGGAACTGAGAGTCATTAAGTCAGAGAAAGCTGGGGTTAGGCAGAGAAAGACACACCGAATGGGGATGGCCGAACTACAGGAGAGGTGGCCTGTCCCAAAGCAGGGAGCATTGACCTCTACAGAATCTTGATCCTGCCCAAAAAATGTCAGAGGCTGGAGGGCAGATAGCTCACCCTGACTTTGGGGAAATCAGCCCAAGACTCTCTCATTTGAAGCTTTAACTCTCTCCTCTTCTCTTAACCAGGAACAAAAGTACCTGGCTGCCTCCCTGCAAAATCTTTGCAAGAGCCAAAGACTAAGATGAAAGCCTTTCTTGGTATTCCCTTTCCTTTCCTCCCAAACCCTGGGCAAGTCTCCAGTCCTGCCTCTTCCAGTCACCTCTCCACCTCCTGCTTGACACCAGCTCCCACCCCCAGGTGCAAACTGCTATTATTTCTCTCCTTATCCACTTCTAGCCCCTCCTCATTAACATCCCCAAACTCCATTCTCCACGTAGTTGTGCTGGAAGGGACTCATAAAAATTCAAGCCACAAGAAGGAACATCTCAAGGAAAGCTCTGCAGGGGCCCCAAACGAAGGAAAGACTGAAGTTCAGAATGGCTAACCTGGTCGAGAAGGTGGACTCTAGCTAGACCTAGGCATGTGTGTGCTCCCATGCCCATCCTTGCTTCTGTTACCCACCGCAGCACGCTGAACTTTGGTCCTCCCTCACTTATGCCTGGAAACCCCTTTTCCACTCTGCACAGTCGCTTGCTTTGGTATCACAATCTCATCCCAAATGTCGCCTAGAGTCCTGAGGGACTGCCAACCAAACACTGTAAGAGGTCTGACTCTCCTACAGCAGATGTCACAGCTTGAGTTCTGTATTTACCCATGCGTTCAGATTTAATATTTGAGCCTCACACTAAACTATAACCTTTTGAGGGCAAAGAATGTGCCTATTTCTTATTCATTATATCCCCAGAACTTAATGCCCAACCCAGCTGGCAGTCAGCCTTTAATCAATATTTTTTCAGCAATAGAGAAATCCCTTAGATTTCTATTAAATAGAAGTTTCTGTGTTGTGGAGATGGATATGGGCTCCTGAGAGGGTCACATGTGGTCTCCAATGCAGGAATTTTAAGGAGTGGTGAGTCTCCGGGAGGTGGGGGCCATGATAGATGACAAGTGAGAAGGTCATGGAACACCACTCTCAGAAGAGTTCTGCAGGACTGGGTTGGTCCCTCGAAGAAAGAAGGCAGATGGCCCCGAAGGACAACAAGACATCTGAGGTTGACTTCTGGCCTCCACGTACATGCACGAATGCAAAAATGCAAACACGCACAGAGAACAAACCTAGTCCCTCCTCATTCTCTGACTTCGTTACTTGCACACATTCCCTGTTCCATGCAGGGTTTCCCTTTCCACCTCTCTGATGTGTTATATCATGACCAGGGTTCTTTCGTTAGATGCTATCATCAGCCAAAGAGCCCTCTTGCCTCTCCATTATCCAACGTCAGATGACCTGTTACAGCAACACAAATGGACTGACCGACATCGGTGTTTCAACGTTCTCCATGACTGGAGGAGAAGGGAGATTTGGGAGGAGTCAGACAAAGGCTTTGTGGGTGAGCCTGAGGCTGTAAATATAGAAGACCTGAGGGAAAATTGACACAGGCTGTGGAGGTATGGTGGTCTGGGGCTAGGACCACTTTTAAAAATCATTTTGCTTCCTTCAGTATATCAAGATTTGGGAGTTCATAGAGTTGGGGAATCCAAGGTGAGTTCCTGAGTTCCACACAAGGTAAGAGTAGAAGGATTACTAAATTGAGAACCAAGGATCCAGAGATTAGGTCCAGGGTGTCATCCACACACAAGACACATCCATAACGAGCTCGGGAAACTGATTGTGACTTCCGGGTGGCAGGCTGGCCATCCTTCACAGCCATGCAAGGCTACTACTAGCGATGAGGTCATGATGGCTCTGGACTTTGTCCTCAACTTTGTAGGGAAAACCATTCACTGACACCACCGAACAGGGTTTCTTAGACTTGTAGGAACTACCCATCCAAGCTCTGTTCTAATGGCCCATTTCTTTATTTACACTTGGGAAGTACACAAGCTTGTACCCAGAGCAGCCCATCCTGGGTATCAGTGCTCGCTTGAGACATCTGTGTAATGATGCTAAGCTAATCTTGAAGCACACTGACTTGATTTTATACCTTTATTAAAGCAAATTTGGATTTGCTTCTGGTTAGCCTCAACTGCTCCCACCAATACCAACTCTGTTTCACAGCCTCTTTCAGATCATTACTTTGCCTCGCCCACTGGATTATTTCTCTCCATACAAGAACAGTTTTGTAATTCTTCTGATCACCACTCATCCAAAAGATGTTTGTGTGCATGTCTTTGAACTTCTGTGTGGCAAACATCACTCTGAGTATCAGACCTATGTAGATAAATAAGCTACAAGTCCCTGAGATTTTAGGGTCTAAGTGTCACACACAAACATACACAAATGGATGATAAACGCTCCTCGGGAATATTAAAAGTGCATTATATTGTGGGATGTCGTGGTACATATATGTACATAATCCCAACATTTAGGAGGCAGAGGCAGGATTGTGAATTCTAAGCTACCCTGGCTTCATAGCAAAGAACTTATCTTAAACAAAATTCTTTATATTTTTTAATAGCCACTAATGTATTCCTTCTTTCAGGCAGCAGGGTGGTACTTCTTAGATGCCTGTCCTAAAGTCAGGCACCATGCTGAGCTGCTAGGTGCTGTTGCCGTAGTAAATACAATACTCACTGCCTGTAAAAGATAAAAGGTGAGAGATAAAAACACATGAAAATAAATTGCAAATAATAGGTATTGTGAAGAAAATGGACAGGAATACTAAGAGAGAATAAACAGAAGGACCTGATTAAGGTTGTGAGGTCAGGATGACTTCTCTAAGGAGACCACATTCATGATGACGTCATGAAGATAAGGAAGGGTAGAGGAACAATGTATACATGGAGAACGGTATGTGCAAAGACCCTTCAGAAATAGAAAAGTGGCCCATTAGAGAAGATCAGTGTGCCTGAAGGCAATGAGCTGGAGATGGGTAAGGAATGAAATCTAGATGCACTCAGGGGCTGGATCCTAGAGAGCCTTCTGGATCCAGATGAAGATTTTGCAGGGTGCCTTGTGCAAGTTCAACACACCAGCAAGATATTTGAAGCAGTGACTGCCAAATGTTTATAGAAGGGTAGACCGATGTGGTAGAAAGACTTTCTCAGCAAGTAAATGGTTAGAATGCCTTAGTTTAGGGCAGCAGTGGAGATGGGGTCTGTGTGAGGACGGAACCACACAGCTTGTCCTGTGTTAGAGGGGAATATGTCTATTGGCCTCCAACAGCTTTATCACATGAAGCACAGCAACATTTTAGATAGACATAAAAATTCTTCCTCATGACCACCATCACCCATCTCGTAGCATTGTGTATGCATTTTTCTTGTGTCCTGGATCTTTTAGAGATAATTGCGAGGTTCTTTGAGTCGAGTCCACCTTCGTTGAAGGTAGTTTTGACACCCCGACAAACTGCCTTACATTTGAGCTTGCTGTTTTCTTAGGCCTGTGTTAGTCATACTTGATTTCTCTCTGAAGCAATGCATGGGGACGAATAGCTTATGATAAAGAAAGATTGGTGTTCCAAGTTTTACTCCATGATAAACTGGCTCCATGTTCTGAGCCTCGGGTGAGACTAGCCGTGGTGATGATGGTGGGCGGCACAGTGGAGGACACTCTTCACCTTATGGAGGAAGGCAGCAGAGGAAGAGAAAGAGACAGAGCAAGATAAAACTCCATGCCTCAAAAAAGTCCCCCTACCTCATTCCTCCACAGTTCCCACCTCCTAAAGGTTCACTAATTTCCTAAAACAGCACCGTCTGTGGAGAGTCACACATTCAACCCATGAATCTATAGGGGTCACGGTTTTCTGGTGATCTCAGGAGTCAGGATCTTGGGAAAGCAGTCTAAAGAACAGGTTCAAGGGCAGGATTACTGGATTCAGAAAAAGCAGACTGGATTTCCAGGACTAGTTCAGCCTCTGATTCTTTGTAATGTAGGACAAGAGGCTTCCTGCCATTCACCTTTACTAAGGACTTACCATGTGGCAAGATGTCCCATGTAACAACAATGGGGTTATAACTAAGAAAAACACCTGTTACGGTTAAATGGGAACTGTCCCTCACAGGTTTGGGCATTTAGACATGCGGTCCCCAGATGATGGTAATATCTTGAGATGTTGTAGAGACTTTGGAATGATGGGCTTAGCTGATAGAAGTTAGTAGGAGTGATCCCTTGGAGGCTATACCTACCTCTGTTCTATTTTCCATCTGATGCTGAGTTGTGAGAAGACCCCAGCCACACGATCCCTCCACTGGGAACTCCTCCATGTCTTCCCCACCAGAGCAGACTGAAACTCTGGAACCATGAGGAAGGCAAAGGCTTCTCCCATTGAGTTTTTCCATTGGTATTTTGTCGCAGCCATGAGGAAGGAAACTAATACAGACCTTTGGTGTGGAAGGTCCTACTGTCTATGTGTTGCTTTCACTGGTTAATGAATAAAGAAACCGCCTTGGCCTGTTGATAGGGAAGAACTTAAGTAGGTGGGGAAAACTAAATGGCATGCTGGGAGAAAGAAAGCACAGTCAGGGAGTCGCCATGGAGCAGCCAGAGACAGATGCTGGGAATTTTCTCCGGTAAGCCACTGCCACATGGCAATATACAGATTAATAGAAATGGGTTAAATTAATATAAGAGTTATCCAATAAGAAGCTAGAACTAATAGACCAAGCAGTGTTCTAATGAATATGGTTTCTGAGTGATTATTTCGGTTCTTGGCAGCTGGGACAAACAAGCCACCTCCCGCCTACAGATCTTTGTGTTAAAACGCTTTGAGCAGCTAAGGGTCCATCTATTAGGCCTAGCTGCAGCAGCTTCAAGCTTGAGAAAGGAGGGACAGTCTTGTCCCAGGCCCCATCTCAGGTCTCCCAGGAGCACTCATACGTACTGACTCTTCCCTCGCCTTGCCCTCACCCCTCTCACAGTCAGACAGTAGGTTTGAGGAAAATGTCTTGGCAATCAGCTCATGTGTGATTGATAAGTTTATGGTTCTGGGAGGCATCTAGGCAATCCCGGCATAGATCTCAGTAATTAATCCTAGGAGGTCTTTCATGGCAGGAGATGGGGCCATGTGAAAGTCGCTTTAATACTAAACAGCTTGTGTTATCTAACAAATGAGAACATTTCACACCCAATAAACGTCACTTTTGATAAGTGCAACTAGCGCTCATAAATCTGACAAATAACTCAGCAAGATGGTACACAGGCTTGCCCTTCCCCAGCTCCTCCCTCACAGGGTGCCCTCCTCCTGCTGTGCTTTTTGGGAAACAACAGGGCCAGAGCCCTCTCTATCACCACACAAGCCCTGGGGCACAAGTCAGGGAGCCTTAGAGTCACTGCCCCGTCCCACTAATGCCACCACACCTGCACCCAAGGGGAAGCTTTGTTCTGGGTGAATGTGGGTCATTGTCAGTCCCTGTGTAGCAGATTCAAAGAGATTTTTTTTCAGAGCTCCTGCTGCTGTTTTCTTCTCATTTCCGTTATTCAGAAGCCATCAGAAACAGATGAGAGTTAGCGGACATGATAAAAGTCATCCCCGGCTCATCATCAAAGCATTAGTGATTAAAAGGGAACTGCCAAGATGCTCTCTTTCCCCTCTGGGCTGATGGTAGATCAACTCTATTTACTAAGTGAGAATCTTCTTATCATGTGCATCATGGTCTCTCATTACATGTCAGTGCCTGGATGACCATGAAGGATGGCGCGGGGCAGGGGGAGGTCGGGGGAGTCTTGGCTCCATCACTGAGGGACGAAGACAATAAAAATGAAAAATAAAAAAGGCTTAAAAGAAAAATGGCCTATATGATTCCCTCCAACACACACACACATACACACACACACACACACACACACACACACACACACACACACACACTAGAAAAGCCAAAGCTATTCAGAGAGTGGAAAGAGTGGCTGTCAATATAACATCTAACTGTATTCTTAACACCCATCCTCACACCCACAGCTGAGCATAGATCTCACAGTCCATCAAAGAAACTTCTCTTTGCAGCAGATGGAGATGATTACAGGGTCAAAATGCAGAAAATAAGTGACCGCCAACTTACTTATCAGCAATGCAACCCCTAGACCTCAAGTTCAGGGGAAGCTTTCAAAGAAGGGATCATAAAGCTTGTAAGAGTCGGAGAATCAAGAGTCTTGTTGCTAGATAGTGTCGCCTAGATGATGACGGGGGGCAGGAGCTGATGCAGAGCTCATGCAGGAGTGCTGCTTACTGACTTGTTCCCCATCACTTCCTTCCCATGGCTTGTTCAGTCTGCTTTCTTATAAAGCCCAGGACATGAGCCCTTACCCATTAATTGCTAATTAAAAAATGTCCTACGGTCCTGCTGACTGCCCAATCTTATAGAGGCATTTACACAACTGAGGCTCCCTCTTCTCCTGCAACTCTGTCCTGTGTCATGTTGACAACATGCAGGGGGAAAACCATGCAGGAGATCTTGAAAGTACCATTGCCTGAACAAGATCAACATAATGGCAACACCAGTTGACATGGCAGTACGGACATGGCCCCGGCCCTAGATGAAGAATTACAGGTGGCCAATGGCTGTTGAGAGGGAGAGAATCAGTTTCCTCCAGGGAGGAGTTCCTCGATAGGTTGTCCAATTTCAAGGAGTTAAGCCCTGGATAAATGTCCTTATAAGCAATACTAAACCGACTTAGTATGTTGCATATATGTGTGCAAATACATACACAGGAGATGATAATGATGATAATAATAATAGAAGAGATTATGAATCTGTAAGGAGGAGTAGGACATGGGAGGAGTTGGAAAAGGAGGAAAAGGCAGTAGTGATGTAAATATGATACTCGTTTGTCAAGTTCACATATATATTAAAGAAAAGAGTACTTCCTTGCCAGAGTTTGGGAGCAGCCAGAGAGCAGAAGAGTGAATAGGAGGTAGGTGGCATACATAGCTTTGAGAGCTGCAAACCTATTGTACATGTGTGTTCGTGTGTGCGTGCATGTGTGCGTGCACATGCATATGTGATATAGGTAGTGGTGTACATATTTAATTAACAATCTGTCAATATTGATACATCATAGTGTCTTAACATTGGCTTACATAGTCACTAATAGGAAAATTTTGATGGCGCTTCATGGGCATTCTGTGAAACCAAGAGCGGCCACTTAAGCCAGACTTAATGCCTTTCTTCTGTTCTGGGTTGAGCACCTACCTCATTAGGAATCTTCGGTCTTAGAAGAAGAATTAAGTCAGGTTAATAGCAGAAGGAGGCAATCACCTCTTACTTCATTCCTCCCCCTTTGTAGTCTAAAAGGGAAGAAAAACGAGTTGGGTCCTGTTGTCAGAATAACAACGAGGGCGTTTTCTGGCAGTCAGTTCATAAGAAAATGTGTCCTGTAATTGGAGCATCCGAGGCTCACCCTGCATCCGTGGTACAAATGAGCCTCCTCGCTATGTTTACAAATGTTAGTATAATTATTGCAGCTAATATGAATGCAGCCTGGCCAACTTTCTCATTGGAAATTCAGTCCTTAAAGGGTGCTGTGGCTCCAAAGAAAGAGCAGAACCCAGAGCAACCTTGAAGCCTTGCAGTCCACCAGGACTATGGAAAAGGCCGCCCCATAGTGTGCTATCACAGGCTACAGTGGTGGAGGCTACTTTATGGTGCCAGGACTCTTCTCCCTTCCTCTAGCCTGCTCAAGATTTTGGACCCAACTTCTGATGGTACCATGACCCGAACAGCACACCACGCCTCAAACAGCACACCATGACCCAGCCTCTTACTCTGCCTCCCCATCAAAAGACCTGGAATGCAATGACTTGCTTTCTCTATTGCCTCTTGAAGAAGATTTTGTCTTGACCTTCCTCAATGACTCTAGGGGCTGCGAACTCCTTCCTTTCTCCCCACTGTCAGTTGTCACATGACTAATTGTCACAGGCCACAGTCTGGAAGCACAAGCAACCATGTGTCTTGCAGAGTGGGAGCTGATGCGGGTGACTCTGGCCCCAGCAACGTGTGGCACACAAGTAATACTGGCACCAAAGAGATGAGAAACACCCTTGAAGGAGAAATGGGGGGCCCAAACTGTAACATAGCCCTGGGAGCGGAGTTCTTTAGTTATCAGGCAGGCCGAAGGGGAGGGGTGTTAGGGAAAAGGGAGGAGTCTTTTCATCTCACCTTTGCTTGGCACAGAGGAGAGGCGATAGAAAAGATTATGTCACTGGCTGGAGAAGTGGCTTCTGTAGGTAGACTTTTCTGTCCCGCCTGCCAGTTCCCAAATAGCCATGCAGAGATTTACTGTTAATTATAAATGCTTGGCTATAGCTTAAGTTTGTTGCTAAGTAGCTCTTATAACTTAAATTAACTCATATTGCTTGTCTATGCTCTTCCACATGGCTCTGTACCTTTTATCAGTACAGCAAGTTCTCCTTCTCTCCACATTTCCTCATGATACTCAGACTCCTCCCTTCTTCTCTTTTGCACTCTTTTTAAGTCTGCAAGTCCCCCAAACCTTTACTGGTCAGCTACTGGCCAGCCAGATTCTTTATTAAAGCAACCACAGAGACATATATTCACACAGTGTAAAGAAATATTCCACAGGCTTCATTGATAAAGTGTTTTCCATGCATGCTGGAGAACTGACTCGGATTCCCCTGAACCCATGTAAAAATCGAGGCACGGTGGTGCACACTTGCAATCCCAGCACTGTAGAGAGGGAAACAGAAGGATCCCTGGAGCTGACTATTCAGGCAGTCAAGCCTGATCAGTAAGATTCAGGTTCAGTGTATCGGCCTCAAGGTTGAAGGTAGAAAGAAGCTAAGGAATATATCCAGAGACAAACCCTGGCCTCCATGCACACTTGTGCTCATCATGCATCTACACAAACATGCACACATATGCACATGGATACTCAAATATATATGTTATGCAGCAAGACAGAGAACTAGGGTCTCCAGAGTCTATGGCAGGTACATCCTTCTGACATTATAAAGCCACAGAGCCAAGGCCAGACAGAGAAGGGCTGTAACCATACCTAAGATAGTGCCTGGACAGTCCTCAGCTACATGGGATCTTGGGGAGCCTGCCCCCCACTTTCATGTGCGTTATGATCCTCTCTGTCCTTCCCTGTCTTTGATTTCATATGAAAAGCTGAAATGCATGCTGACCCTGGCATTCCTAGGCTTTCCTCAAGAGATGAAATTCCTGTCTGAGTTGGCTGTCTTTGACAGATCTGACCCTTTCACTAACTTTCTTTTAGCACGAGGGATGAAGGGGCCATAAAAAAGCAAAGATCAGGCCCATTTCCTGACTATCACTTGTTCTTTCTATTTCCAAACGGGCCTGATGTCATCTCCTAACACATAATGTTAGGAGACATCATGTGTGTCTCCTAATCCATATGGAGCTGCTTCAAGCCCATACTAGGAGCAATGAAGTTCCTGCTAACAAATGCCACTCTGGCTGCTGCTTACCTCTGAAGGGAAAAGAAACACTTCCTGCTCTGTATTTCTGGTGGCTGTTCTGTCTGTGTGTTATTATGTTGATAGTTTTAACTTCCCATGCATTTAAAACCTGGGTGATAGAGTAAAGACAGTCAAGGGCTGGTTCTGCACTGATGCAAATTAAAACTGAAAAGATATTAGCCCCAAAGAGTCAGGAAGAATATAAGAAAAATCTATCATATAATTTAAGATCAGGACAGGCAGAGTAGTGACTTGTCTTCCCATTGCTCAAAAAGATTCAAGCCAGTATAAAGATACAAGCTGAAAAGAAAAAAATGCGCTTATTGTCACTCATTTAAAGACAGTGAGAATGACAAAAAACTGGCATGTAGATGGAGCAGTGGCTTCCTGACTGACTTCCCTCCATCCAGCTACATGCAAAATTAAGGATTCTATCTTTACTGAGTCAATAGACTGGCTGTGGTGTGTATACCAGTAGTCACAGCACTTGGGAGATGGAGACAGAAGGACCAAGAGTTATAGGCCATCCTACACATGCACACACACACACACACACACACACGTAAGTATGTTATGGACATGCTCATTACAGCACTACTTATAATCGCAGAGTTATGGAACCAATGTAGATGTCCAACAACAGAGGGATGGATAAGGCCCATGTGGTTTAAATACATATGGAGTTCTTTTCAGTCATAAAGAAAAAAGAAGTTTTGTCATTTACAGGGAAATGGATGCAGCTAGAGATAATCATATCTACCAGATCTAGTCAGTCCCAGAAAGACAAAAAGCCACATGCTTTCTCTAATTTATAGGTTTTAGGTTTTAATGGTGTATAAAAGTGTGCATGTGTTCATGACATAAAAGAGGAGAAACTTGGGGGGGGGGGACACAGTGGCCCATGTCTTTAATATCTATTCTTGAAAGGCAGAGGCAGGAGGATCTCTGTGAGGCTAAGGTCATCCTGGTCTGTGTAGTGAGTTTCAGGATGTACAAGGATACATAATGCGACCTTGTCACAAATTAATTGATTGATTGATTAATTTGAGAGAAAAGACAACTATAGAATGGCAAAAAAATCTTCACCAACCCCACATCTGACAGAGGACTAATCACCAAAACATACAAAGAAACTGGACACCAAGTTGCCAAATAATCCAAATCTTCTAAAGTCACTGAGCCGTAAATTTGAAACAAAGATGGTGGGCCTGCAAGATGTTTCAGCAGGCAAAGTCATCTGCCACTATGACTGACAGCCAAAGTTCAACCCCTGGACCACACATGGTAGAAAGAAAAAAATGTCTTCCCCCAGCTGTCCTCTGATCTCTGCATGCATATTCCTACACACAAGACGTTCTTCAGAGATACAACTGACTGCCCTAAGTGATCCCACTGATGGGACTGATGACAGAAGTAGGACCATTTGGGACCTGTATTTTTCCTTCAAGGGTATTTCTCATCTCTTTGTTGTCAGTATTACTCCTGTGCCCAAACTGCTATGTTACCCTGGGAGTGGAGTTCTTCAGTTATCAGGAAAGCAGAAAGGGCGTTCTGAAATGAGGGAGGGCTGTTAGGACAAAGGGAAGAGTCCTTCCATCTAACCTTTGCTTGGCACAGAGATCAAGACTGGCATCTCCATCATGGCCAGAGATAGAGTGATGTCATTCATGGAGTCAAGTCTCCTGAGAAACATGCCTGCATAAAAACACAATCACTAATAGCCAGGAAAAAAATGTCTCCACTAGAGTCAACAACCCTACTGACTAGTGTTGCTACTGTTGTGTATTTCCCAACATAATTGAAGCACAAGAAAGAGACCTTAAATAGCTTTTATGAATATGAAAAGAGATCCTTAAAGTGAAAATGAATAAATCCTGTAAAGAAATCTATGGGGGAAAGTAATGGAAGGAAACAACTCAAAAGGGGAAATAAAATCAATTTGTAAAAACTCCAACTGTAGGAAATCTGGAAATGAAAAATTTAGGAATGTAAACAGGAACCTCAGAGGCAAGCCTCAAAAACAGAATACAAGAAGAAAAGAAAGAAAAGAATCTCAGGTTTTGAAGACATAGGAAAAGAAACAGATAAATTGGTCAAAGAAAATGTTAAATCCAAAAACCTCATGGGACAAACATTCAGAAAATCTGGGGCATTACAAAAAGACCAAACCCAAAATTAATAAGAATACAGGAAGGAGAAGAAACCAGGGACAAAGGCACAGGAATTTTTTTCAACAAAATCACAGAAGAAAATTTTCCTAACCTGTAAAAGGACATGCCTATAAAGGTACAAGAAGTAAAGAGGACAACAAATAGACTGGACCAGAAAAGAGATTCTTCTTGGCACATAAAAATCAACACTAAACATACAGAATGATGAAAGCATATTAAAAGCTGAAAGGGAAAAAATGTCAAATAAGATAAACAGGCAGACCTATTAGAACCATACCTGACTTCTCACTGGAGACTCTAACAGGGAGAAGGACCTGGACAGATGTGCTACAGGATGTAGAAGTCCACAGAGGGCAGTCCAGACTGCTATATTCAGCAAAACTTTCAGTCACAATAGAAGGGAAAATAAGACATCCCATTATAAAACCAAATTTAAACAATGTCTATCTACAAATCTGGCCCTACAGAAGGTGATAGAAGAAAAATTCAAACCTGGAGAGATTAAAGGCACCCAAGAAAACACAGAAAATAAATAATACTAGACCAACAAACCAAAAGAGAGAACCACACATAAACAACAAAAACAAAATAACAGGAATCCAAAATCACTGCTCATTGATACCCCTCTTCAACAATGGTTTCCATTCCCCAATAACAAGACTCAGATTAGCAGCACAGATGTGAAAACAAAATCCATCCTTCTGCTACATCCAATGAACATAGCTCAACATCAAGGATAAAAATCCCCTGAGAGTGCAAGGAAGGACAGGAAAAGATATTTCAAGCAAATGCACCTAAGAAACAAGTTGGGGTACCCATTTTCATATCTGACAAAAGAGGCTTCAAATTCAAATTAATCAGAAGAGATAGGGAAGGACACTACATACTTACCAAGAGAAAAATCCACCAGGAGGACTTTGCACTTCTTAACATCTATGCACCAAACACAAGGGCATCCAAGTTCATAAAAAAAAAAAAAACTACCGTAGCTTATCTCACATATTGACCCTCACACACTGATAGGGAGTCTTCAGTATCCCTCTCTCTCCATTGAGCAGCTCATCCAGGCAAAAACTACATAGAGAAATGTTGAAACTAACTGACATCATAAACCAAATGGACGTAACAGATATTTATAGAACATTTCACCCAAACATAAAAGGATATGCCTTCTTCTCATACCTCATGTCCAAAATGACCACATTCTTGGACACAAAGCAAGTCTCAATAGACACAAGACAATTGAAATAACACCCTGCATCCTATCAGATTGCCACAGATTACAGTTGGATAGCAACAATAACAGAAACAATATGGAAACTGAACAACTCATTACTGAATAAAAAATGGATCAAGCTGAAGACTTTCTAGAATTAAAATGAAGCGAATACATGATTTACTCAAACTTAGGGAGCACTGTGAAGCCTGTTCTAAGAGGCAAGTCAGCACTAAATGCCCACACTGAAAAAATGGCAGTCTCATACTAGTAACTTAACAGCAAAGATGGAAGCCTTAGGAGAAAAAGAAGAAAATACCTCCAAAGGAGTAGAATGCAAAAAAATACTCAAATCCAGGGCTTTCAAATCAATAAAATATAAACAAACTGATGGAGGAGGGTCTATGTGTTACTTTCATTGGTTAATAAAGAAACTGCCTTGGCCCTCTGATAGGACAGAAAATTAGGTAGGCGGAGTAAACAGAATAGAATGCTGGGAAGAGGGCAATGAGGCAGAGCCATGGAGTCAGCCACCAGGTCAGACATGCTGAATCTTTCCTGGTAAGCCACCACCTCGTGGTGCTACACAGATTATTAGAAATGGGTTAATCCAGATATGAGAGTTAGCCAGTAACTAACTCTCTAGAGATAATGGACGGGACAGTGTTTAAATGAATACAATTTGTGTGTTGTTATTTCCGGGGCTAAGCTAGCCATGCAGGAGCCGTGTGGGACAAAAAGCAGGCCTGCCCGCAGCCCCTCACTACAACAAACTTTGTGTGTATTTGTGCACATGTGTGCATATGTGCGTGTGTATATGTGAAGAATCAATGAAGTAAAGAGTTGGTTCTTTGAGAAAATCAGTAAGACTGACACACTTAAATCTAAATTAACTAATAGGTGGAAAGAGAATAGACAAATTAACAAAACTCGAAATAAAAAGGGAGACATAACAACAGACACTAAGAAATCCAGAGAATCATTAAGAATATACCTTAAAAACCTGTACTTCACAATGTTAAAAACCACTACCAAAGTTATACCAACAACAGATAAACAATTTAAACAGACCTATAAACCCTGTTGAAATAGGAGCAGTCATTTTAAGTCTCCTAATCAAAAAATTGTTTTAAAAAAGCCCAGGGCCAGATGGCTTTAGTGAAAACTTCTACTAGACTTTCAAAGAAGAGTTCATTCCAATATTTTTCAAATTATTTCATAAAATAGAACCAGAAGGAACATTGTCTAATCATTTTACAAGGACACAGTTACCTTGTAGCCGAAACCACATAAAAACCCAACAAAAGAGAAAATTACTGACTGATTTCTCTTTGGAACATAGATGCAAAAATACTCAATAAAATACTTGCAAACAGAATCCAAGAACACATAAAAAAGATTATCCACCATAATCAAGTAGGCTTCTTCCACGATATGCCTGGATAGTTCAATATATGTAAATCAATAAAGGTAATCCACCACATAAGCAGATTAAAAGATAAAACCACATGATCATCACAGAAAAACCCTTTTACACAATCCAACACTCCTTCCTGATAAAAGTATTAAAGATATTAGGGATACGAAGGACATATCTCAATATAATCGTATAGCCAACATCAACTTAAATGGAGAAAAACTCAAAAGCAATTCCACTAAAATCAGGAACAAGACAAGATTGTCCATTCTTTTTATACCTGTTCAATAGAGTACTTGAAGTTCTAGCTAGAGCAATAAGACAACGGAAGAAGATAAAAGAGATACAAATTGAAAAGGAAGAAGTCAAAGTATCTTTATTGAAATATAATATGACAGTATACATAAGTGATCCTTAAAATCCCACTGGGAGACTCCTATAACTGACAAACAACTGATAAATAAAGTATCTGAATACAAAATTAACCCACAAAAAAATGAGTAGCCCTCATATATATAAATGACAGACTGAGAAAGAAATCAGGGGAACAATACCTTTCACAATAGTCTGAAGTTATATAAAATATCTTGGGGTAATTCTAACCTAGAAAATGAAAGATGTATGATGAAAACATCAAGACATTGAAGAAAAAAAACTGAAGAAGACATCAGAAGATGGAAAGATCTCCCATGCTCACAGAAGAGTAGGATTAACACAGTAAAAAATTGTCAACCTACCAAAAGCAATCTACATATTCAACGCAATTCCCATCAAAATTCCAACATAATTCATCACAGGTCCCGAAAGGACAATTTTCAACTTCATATAAAAACACCAAAACCCTGACTAGCTAAAACAATCCTGAATAATAAAAGAACAGCTGGAGGTATCATCATCCCAAATTTTAAGTTGTACTATAGAGCTATAGTTATAAAAACAGCATGGTATTGTCTACCACCCCCCCACATCGATCCATGGAATCTAACTGAAGACCCAGACATAAAATGACACACCTATGGACACCTGATTTTTTATAAAGAAGCCAGAAACACACTCTGGAAAAAGAGATAGCATCTTCAAAACATGGTTCTGATCAAGCAGGATGACTGCATGGAAGAGGCCACAAAGATCCATCTTTATCACCCCACACAAAACTCAGCTCTAAATGGATCAAAGACTTCAGCATAAAACCAGATACAATGAACTTTATAGAAAGGAGAGTGGAAATAACCTTGAAATCACTGGCACAGGAAAACTTTCTGAACAGAACACCAATAGCACAGACACCAAGAATAACAATCAATAAATGGGACCTTAAGAAACTGAAAAGCTTCTGTACGGCAAAGGACACAGACATTCAGACAAATCAATAACCTACTAAATGGGAAAAGATTTTGACCAGCTACATATTTGATAGAGGGCTAATATTCAAATTATGTAAAGAACTCAAGAAATATCAAGAAAACCACCCCATTTTAAACGTGAGGTACAGATCTAAACAGAATTCTCAATAGAGGAAACTCGAATGACGGAGAAAAACTTAAAGAAATGTTCAACATCTTTAGACATCAGAGAAATGTAACTCTAGCTTTCATCTTATACCTGTCAGAACGGCTAAGATCAATAAAACAAGTGACAGCTCACGCTGGCAAGAATATATAGCAAGAGGAACATTTATTCATTGCTGGTGGGAGTGCAAACTCATGCAACCACTATGTAAATCAGTGTGGCAGCTCTGATGAAGGGTAGGAATTTATCTACCCCAAGATCTAGCTATACCTCCAAAAAGTACTTCATCCTACGACAGAGACATTTGTTCAACTGTATTAATTACTACTCTATTCATAGTAGCCATAAACTGTAAACAGCCTAAATGTTCCTCAACAGAAAAATGAATAAAGAAAGTGTGATACATTTACATAATGGAGTATTACCCAGCCATTAAAAAAAAGGAAATCATGAATCAAGTAAATGGATGGAATTAGAAAAAAGAGCATTCTGGGTGAGGTACTTCAAACCCAGAAAGACAAATATGGTGTTTACTCACTTATATGTGGATATTAGATGTGAAGTCAATGATAACAAAGTTAAAATCCATAGAACTACAGAATTGGGTATACAATAAAGGACTAGAGGATACAGACAGATCTCATTAGAAAAGGGAAATAGAATAAATAGTTATGGATGAATGAATCCTCGAAAGGGAGGATCAAGTTGGGACAGGGAGAGGAGGGATTATGAAGGAAGAAATATGGGGAGAGACAGCTAAAATTAAGAGCCATTTGTGGGGTAGTATGGAAACCTAATACAATAGAACCTTCCTACTATATGTATATATGAAATGGCTAAATAATGGGAGAGACAGAGTCTCTACTGACCATCTCTTCGCACCCAAGGAAGCTTTCAGAACAAGGATTTGGTTGCATCTAATTGAGTTATTGGCCCAAGAGGTTCTATGGGAATCCCCAAACAACCCAGGCTGTTGCCAAGACTATAGTTTGCTCTCCAAAACCTGACAGCAGGCCCCATTACTAAAGACAACTCCTACACAGCTATTAAACATGGAGAGGTCAGGCTGGTGTCTACCTGGAGCCTTCACCCCTGTACTCTTTAGTGTCTCTGATTTAGGAGGGTGCTCTGAATACTACCTAGGGAGAAATGTGGACACCATGCCAGCCATAGCTCCTTTGATCTATAATGGCGTCCTACCTGTAGGATGCACTGGGACAATGGTGACACAGAGCTTGAGGGAGTAACCAACCAATTTCTGATTTGACTTAAGGCCCACTCCATGAGTTAGAACCCACACCTGACACTGCTTGGGTAACCAAGAATCAGAGACTAGGTAGCCCAAGGACCTATGGCAAAACCCAAAAGTACTGATGTAACATTTTTAAAAGTAGCAAGAAAAAAAAATGACCCCTGATAACATTCTGCTATGCTTACACAGCAGCGCCTTGCTAAGCCATCATCAGAGAAGCTTCCTCCTGTAGCAGATGGGAACAAATGTAGAGAATCACAGACAAAGAGAGTGAGAGACCTTGGGACACTCAGGTCTAAATAAAACATGTCCACCAATTCCCTCTGCTTGGGGTTCCTGGTATGCCACAGAAGAGTGTATAAGCCAGAGGGCATGGAGGACACCAAGAAAATAAGTCCCTCTAAGTGAACAGGGGCGAAGTTTGTATGAACTCAGAGATTGAAGCAGTACGCACAGGGCCCGCACAGGTCTGCAGCAGGACCTCCGAGTACATGTTATGTTTTCTGGTTTAGTCTTTTTATGGGACTCCTGAGTGTGCAGATGAGTAGGTTTCAGATTCTTGTACCTTCTCTTGCCTGGGCTCTTTTCTCTCTGTTTGGTTGTTTTATACAACTCTGATGAGTTGGCTTTTGTTTTCTCCTTCCTTATTATCCCTTCGAAGTCTGTTTTCTAATGAGAGACAGAATGGAAGAGAATCCAAATGGCAGTGGAGGTGTGGAGGAGCTGGGAGGAGTAGAGGGAGGGGAATCTGCAGCCAGGGTAAATTATGTGAGGAAAAAAAAACTATTTTCAATAAAAGGAGAAAGACCCACCACAGCACAGAGCTCCGGTTTCTCCACATTCACGCTAATACTTGTTTCCTGATGTCAAATAGCCATGTTATAATGGAGGTAAAAATCATTCTTAGGGGTTTGAGGCGGTATCTCCTTCTGTTTTTATCTGTAATTGGTAATATTTAAATACATTTTATGTGCTTAGCGGCTGTTTGTATATCTTCTTTGAAGAAATACCTGATTAAACGTTCTGTCCATTTTTTGTTGAATTGGAGTTTTTCTCCTATCAGATATAGATTTGCTAATTTTTTCTATGTTGATATGGTTCCTTCATGTACATTATTTTTACTTTGAAGAAAATTAATTTTCTATTCTATTCCTTTTAGCTTTGCTGTCATATCCAAGAAAAGCTTGCCAAATCTATTGTCACAGGTTTATTCTTTTGTATTTTTGCCTGTATAGGTTTAGCCCACATACTTATGTGTTTGATTCATTTTCAGCTATTTTTTTCTTAAAATGTTGTTAGGTAATTGTTTTATTTTAGTTTTGTTAATAACAATAATTTTCCCAGTACTATTTGCTGTAAAGACTATTTTAGCCAAATTGTGGCATTGGAACCCCAGGAGCTTTATGTTGCAGGTGGCTGTGGATTGCCTAAAATGGGTGCTAAGAACTAAATTCAGGCGTCCTCTGCAATAGCAGCAAGGTAGTTTGGGTGAGATGCTCCCTCTCCATAGTACTGGACGTTTGAAAATTCAGTTCTTAGTTAGTGGGGCTGTTTAGGAGGTTTAGGAGGTATAAGCTTGCTAGAGGAAGTATGTCATCAGAGGTGGGCTGTGAGAGTTTAAACACACAAACCATTCCCAGGCCACTCTCTCTACCTTGTACTTAGCTCCAAGATGTGAGCTCTCAGCTTAATGATCTAGCTGCCATTTCAGCTGCCTGCTGCTTCTTTCCTCCTTGCCATGGCAAATTCTCATCCTTCTTCAACAATAAGGAACTCTTTCTTCTTTAAAAAAAAAAAGATGATATATATGCAGACATACCGGAGATGGATGATAGATAGATAGATAGATAGATAGATAGATAGATAGATAGATAGATAGACAGACAGACAAAGAGTTCAGAGAATAAGTAACATCATCTGAAGAGGATGTTAGACCCTGGTCAGTGACTCAGGGGGAAGCCTGAGCAAAACACCATATGGTGCCCATCTTCAGTGACCAGACCTTCAATTGTCTCCTCTCACAAGCTTGGCCTCTCTGGTTTGATACATTGGCCTCTGCAAGTAGATATTTCCAATAATAAATGACCAGTTCTTTTAGTCTGTCTAGGCCACTTATGATAAAAACAAATACAACAGACCATGTAACACAAACAAAAGGAGTGTAGTTCTCATTGTTCTAGAGATTGATTGGAAAGACCAAGACCAAGGTGGCATTAAGGTTTCACACTCAGGCCTCTTGGGTTTTTGTTTCATTTTGTTTTTGCCTAGTAAATATGCTATCTTGCTGTTCTCACATGCCAGTAAAATGTGGGGAGAGACTGAGACTCTCTGGTCTCTAATCAGGTCCCTTATTAAAAGCAAAAATCCCCTCCTCAGGACTCCACCTTCATGTAAATCTAATTGCCTCCCAGTGCCTCCACCTCCAAATACCCAGCATTCCAAGTGTCAGTTTCAATACATGAGTGGGCACAATACAGCAAGTCCATGAATGTTTTCTCCACTATCACATCATAAACACTTTTTCTTTACACTTTAATCTACAACTCTTTTTTAGATTTATTTTTATTTATTGTATACATGTATGTCTGTGTTTGTATATGTCACATGTGTGTGTATGTACCCTCAAAGGTCAGACAAGAGCATCAGATTCCCTAAAGCTGAACTTATGGGTAATTGTGAACCATCCATCATGGATGCTGGGAACCAGACTTGTATCCTCTGGAAGAACAAGGAATCCTAGTGGTTGAGCCATCCCTTCAGCCCCCGAGTCTTTCTTGTGAAGCAGATGAAATTCCTTCCACTAAACTTCCCACTTCCTAACACACTAAGACATATCCTGCTACTGCACACTGTGGGTAGACAGTCATCTAAAGCAAGCTTAAGACCACAAAAGAGTTTCCCCAGACAAGCAACGGGAAAGCTGGGTTCTGAGGTGAGGTGCTTTTAGATAGATGGGTGCCATCTAAGAGCACCTCACCTGTGGTCTAGCAGTCATAGGTGAGGAGCTAAAGTGAACAGAATGAGAAACCAAGGCAAAGAAGCGAAACCATGACCTTGAGGAGATGCAAACCTGACTTCAGATCCTGACTGCTATCAATGGTCTTTGCGTACTGTGTCCTGTTTTTGAGAAAAAGTAGGAGGAGTCATCACGTACCTGAGTCCTTTGAACTTAATGTAACAAGACACTATAAAACGAGATGGCCGTTAAACAAGAGACATGTTTCCACACAGTTCCGAAAGATTGAGTCTAAAGTCAAGGCACCTACAAATTTGGAAGCTTCTCAGAAATGACCATTGAGTAGCAGAGGGTGTGTTAATGGCACCCAAAAGCAGTTGTCACTTTCAAAGCCTTACCTCCAGTAATCCACTTCCTCCAGCTGGGTTCTATTTCCTAATGGTTCTGAATCTCTCAAAAGACTGCCCTCAACTGGGGAACTAATTTCTCAAACAAATGAACCTGTGAGAGACAGTCCACATTTAATCTACACCTGCTCTCTTCATGTGGATGCCTTTACACTTGAATTAAAGGGGTGGGGGGGATATGTGTGAAAAGCAATTCCTTCTCCGGTTTATGCAGCCGTCTTTTATTACATATTTGCTCCACATACACTGTCTGCCAGACATCCAGAAGGTCATGATACAAGCTTCTGCTCGTGATATTTACAGCCTTAAGAGATTCCTTTCTTTTTTCCTTGCTTTGACTTTAAAGACACTGTGTTGTTTTCTAGCCAAGTTGGATGGCCCCAAACCTGATACCATATTAAGAACAGTTTGATCATGCATACCATCCAACTTTCCCTTTCTGAATTGGTCCTGACACAGTCCCCATGACACCCAGCAGTCTGCTTCCTGGGCTTCCCACTGTGCTGGTGTTTTTCTGATCACTTCTGGTCCAAACCATCAAAATCTTGTACTTTCTGCCTTGTGTCCACAATTTCTTCAAAATCCTACTAGCTGACAGGATGAATCTATTTCTTATCATACAGTGTTCATGATGCCAGGGACTTTTTGGTGATGTGTTCATGTTTTACTGTGCTCATTCTTGGCAGGAGACAGGCATTCACTGAGAACTGGAATCAGTGACTGTTCTGGGCATATAAAGGCACCAGATAGCAGAGATTAGCTCAGATGACTTGCTTATCAGCCAGCGAGTAAGTTGAGTTGTGGGCACCAGGATGAGGCCATTACTTAGCTTAAGTGCTTGGAAATGGGAGCTGCGAACCCCTGATGAACACATCTGCTGATCCACCTGTGCATGATGCCTGCCTGGATGCCAAACAGAATTAGCTGTGGCTAAAACAAAGCAGTACCCAAAGGCTTAGAAGGTCTACCTGTGTCCTGAATTCATTCGCAATGCATGCCCCCTCCTTCTCTCTCTCTCTCTCTCTCTCTCTCTCTCTCTCTCTCTCTCTCTCTCTCCCTCTCTCCTTGCTCCAATAACTACAAAAAAAAAGATAAAGAGTGGAAACTAAGAAGATGACTCAGTCAGTAAAGTGCTAGCTACACAATCATGAGGATCAGAGTTTAGACCCAGACCCACGTAAAACTGAGCAAGTATGGTGACCCACCCTGCCCATAATCCTGCAACTCCAGATGTGGAGATAGGGGATCCCCAGCGCAAGCTGACTAGTTGGTCTAGCTGAATTGGTGAGACTCTGCCTCACAAAATAAAGTGGGTAACAAGGAAGAATGACACCCAACATCAACTACTGACTTCCACACATCAACCAACAAACACATGCGACCCTTATACAGACGGAGACACACACAGACAGACAGACACACACACACATACACACACACACACAGAGAGAGAGAGAGAGAGAGAGAGAGAGAGAGAGAGAGAGAGAGAGAGAGATTGGAAGGATGAAAGGATGACCATTCTGGTTCTATTTCTTGCAATCCCTTCACCCAGACTCAGACCCAGAAACATAGCCTCCTGTTCAGATCCAGGCTCAAGTCGGCTTTCCTGATTGACATTACCTCCTGTGGACCAAGCAATGAATATCAACTATGCTCACCTGGTGTTTCCAATATTGTGTAGGGAGGCATAGGGAATTTTCAAAATCGGGGAAAAGAATGTGTCCCATCCTCCATGGAACTTAATACAAGTTGGTTGGGGCCGAAAATGACTTCCATCCAAGATCAATGCCAAGGGAGTTGAGTCAACATCAAAAGCTGGAGGGGAAGGGGAGTTTTAACAAAGATTTGCAACGTTTTTTATTAAAGCTGGGTCTGGAAAGGCATGTGAGCTGAAGCTCTCCCCTCGCCACCAAAAATAAATAAATAAATAAATAAATATAAATAAATAAATAAAAAAAATCACCTTAAAGTGAGGTGTTCTTTCTTTGATGACTTAATTGTACCTAAAATAGTTAAAACCTTCGGGTGTTGAATATAAATCTGGGAGGTACAATTCAGTAATGACTCACAAGTTTGAATTTAGGGATAATGACAAACTCAGTTATCCACCTGCCCACTGCTGATTCTTGCTTCTCTTGATAATAGTCAGGCTGTTTGAGGAGTAAGTTTCCCAGACTGTCTCCAGGATGAGGGTGTCACACGGTTCAGGTAGGGACAATTACATAAAACAGAAGTTACTCGGTTAGGTTTTTAACCAAGGATGATGTTTTAAAATAAATTCCCACCATTGATAAAGGATGCTGGTGATAAACTACTAGTTAAACATAGATCTGCTTCTGGGAAAGGTTTTCAAAGCAATGAGTCCAGTTACGTCCATGTCCACTTGACTTCTTTGTCCTTTCCTTTCACCCTGCCTGGAGCAGGACTCACTCCTAAGGGCACACACCACTTCTTACTGAAAGACACACCTAGAGGCTGGGAGTGTAGCTCCAGCTGGCTGTGGTGGAGGATCAGGAGTTCAAAGTCAGCCTAGGAGACATGCATGAGACCCTACCTCAAAGCACACACACGCACATGCATGTGCACACACATAAGACAACAGCTGAAGGTGATAGGAGGAAGAAGAGAGCTGGGGGCTGTCTTTCTCTTGACCAAGCAGCTTGCTGCACCCATAGAGTGCCTATTTCCAGAGTACATGTTTCATTTGATAAATGACTTGTTTTGGAAACTCCTCTTTGGTGTTTTCTGTTGCTTGCACCTGTAAAGAATGTAATGCTTCAATGTCACGTTTAAATGTAAGAGCGTACCTGGCTGGTTTTCATTTTGTTTGTTATTTGAGGGGTTTGTTTTGTTGAACTAAAGGAATTCCTAGTGGGTTTTTTTTTAATTTTCATTTTGTGTTTATTTGAAAAACTTAAATTTGTATACGTTATGGTTTTCAATGTGATGTGTTTTTAATCTTTTGTGTGTTAATTAAATCCGAGTAATTAACATGCCAATCATTTCTGTGTGGTAGGGACATTCTTCCAGCTCTTTTGGAAGGCACAGTACATTATTAACTGTTGTCATCCTACTGGGGGACAGCTGGCCTGTAAGTTATCCTAACTAACTTGGTACCCATTGGCCAACATCTTCTCTTGCTAGTCTTCACCTCCCCACCCTGTCCCACTGTTTAGCTTCTGGTAACCACAATTCCACCCTCTACTCCTATGAGGTCATCTGATCTATATTGCTCAGGTGAGCAAGACCCTATGATGTTTGTCTTTCTGTGCTTGGTGTATTTTACTTCTCTAACATTCTCCGTATTCATCCATGTTGTCACAACTATGAGAAATACAGTTAACTGAGAGTAAGCCCCAACCTCTACACTGAAGACTATGAAACACTGATGTGGAAAAAAGGAAAAATACACAAATAAAGGAAGCAGATCCTTCACTTAAACAGAAATGCAAAAGCAAAAAAAAAAAACCCTCAGGTTCACGGGTTAGAACTAACATTGTTTAAATGTCACACTGCCCAAAGCAACACACAGATTCGATGAAATTTCTATCAAAATTCTGATGCTATCAAAAACTGAAAAAAATCATCTTAGAATTTGCATAGAACCACAAAACACCCTGAAAAACAAAAGAAATCTTGAGCAGAAAGAATTTATCTAAAAGCATTACTAACTGACTTCAAAACATGGTATAAAGGCCCACAACTAAAGCAGCAAGGCGCGAGAGTAAAAACAATCTCCTAGGTGAATGCAACAACACTGGGTAGAAGACAAAAGGTGAGTCCACATGATGGCAGTATACTGGTTCTGAACAAAGTGTGAGCAGCCCTTAATCTGTGCATTCGAAAAGAATCTGAGGCTTGCTGGTTCTGGTCACTTTTCTCCTCACTATGACAAAATATCTGACAGAAGAAACTAAAGGCAGAAGGGGGTTATTTTGTCTCATGAGTCAGAGTCCGTCAGGGTAGGAAAGAATGGAGGCTGAGGAAGCATGGTCCCTGGTAGCTGAAGTCTGCATGATTGGTTCACTTCTTACTGGGTCAGGATGTAGAGACTGGGTTAGAAGCAGTGTAAGACTCCAATCTTTCCCCAGTGGCCTATTTCTACCAGAAAGGGCCTCAACTTTTGAAAGTTCCACAGTCTTTAAAAACAGCGCCACCAGCTGAGGATCAAACGTCCAAACTTAGGAGTCTCCAGGGGACATTTCACATTCACGTCACAATGCTTTGTTTGTACCTGGCTGCTCAGGCTCTGAATGCCTACTTTGTCTTAATAAGAGTAATCTCAACCAAAGATGAGAGAGTATATGACTTGATGAGGGCCCATCTGGTCTATAATGCTCCAGCTGCATCGCTACATTCTGCTGACAACTGTACAATCTCATTCCACAAGAAACAAAGGAAGGTGCCCATTCCATCAGTGAGCTATCAGAACAAAGTACTCTCATTTCTACTATCAGGGTGTGCCAAACCCTTACACACAGCAGTGAGAAATTACGTACTCAATATTTCCCTTTATTAGAAACCTTCTATTTTCCTTTCCTTTGGGTTTTATGAGACAGAAGTTTGCTTTCTTGGGTTCCATCCATGCTTTGTGCATGGCCCACTCAAGGGGAGAGAAGTCACCCTAGAGAGTCAGTTCTGAAAGTGAAAGCCGGTCCTCTGTTCAATGACTACTCAGGGGCAAATCTTACAGGGCCAGGAAAATGGAAAAGACATTTGAGGGAGCAGTCACCAGAGAAAGAGAAGCCGGGAACTACAGAGCCACACATGGAATTCTGAGCAGGGCCATATTCTACAAAGGTAGAAAGGACACATAAATGTTTTGATTAAAACCGGAAAATATTAGCTCAAATCCTATAATAGTGCGTTAACACAGTATGTCTCTCAGCATTCCCTCATTGACAAAAACATCCAAATAAAAAGAAGAGATGTCTACTTTGGCTCACAGTTCCCGAGGTTTTTATTCTGTTGCTTTTATGTCTGTTGCTTTTACGCCTGTCATGAGGCAGAATGTGATGGCACAGAGTAGGTGACAGAGAAAAGCTGTTCACAGCATTGGATCTAGAAGATGATATTTCAGAGGTGCATCCTTTCAAGGATATTGTCATTAAATAGTTTTCAAGTTCAGAGAGAGAGAGAGAGAGAGAGAGAGAGAGAGAGAGAGAGTTGTGGGATAGTTAGTCACACTGTGAACCCCGAGATTGAGTTGTTGAGTTGTTTACTGAAGGAACCTGCTTCTAGCTGTGGTGTGGCTCAATCCTAGCACACACCTTTAATCCAAGAGCTTTCTGATTGAATATTGTAAGCAGAATTAAATAAAAATTAACAATAGGTTGAGAGGCAGAGCACGCAACCAGTTGACAGGAGATAGCCATAGAGAGTGGGAGGAAGTCAGAAGGAGAGGGAGAGGGAGGAAGGGAGGGAGGGAGGGAGGGAAGGAGGGAGAGAGGAGAGAGAGAGAGAGAAGAGGAAGAGGAAGAAGAAGAAGAAGAAGAAGAAGAAGAAGAAGAAGAAGAAGAAGAAGAAGAAGAAGAAGAAGAAGAAGAAGAAGAAGAAGAAGAAGAAGGGGTTGAAGTGTTTTGGTTTGAGACTGTGTAGGTTTGAGACTGTAGGAAAAGCTCTCTTTCTGGGACTACAGCAGAGGGGGAAGCAGCTGGGTGCTTTCTCTGCCTGTCTGAGCTAGCAGATTTTACAAGTTTCCACCCCAGTGTCTGGCTCCCAAGTCCTTATTGATAAAATTGAATGATAGAGATAGTTTTAAAAAACACAAGAAAGGAAGGACAAGAGAGAGGGAGAGAGAGAGAAAGAAAGAGAGAGAGAGAGAGAGAGACAGGAACCAGGGGCAAGATGTACGTTTTGAGGCATGACCACAATGATCCACCCCTCCATCTAGGCCCTAAATCTTTTTACAGGCCACAGAGTTGAAAATATGGATGAGAACTAAGTCCTCCTGAGCTAACAAAGTCCTATAGACAACACCTCTGAATATAAATGCCTTAAGACCCAAGCCTTCAGTATATAAATTTTGGGGGACTGTTTAAGGTTCAAACCATGACATGAAATAATGAAATAAAAATAAAATTGTAGAATTGTAGAGGCCTATTCAAAATCTTTTTTTTTTTTTTGCTACTTGGTCCTACAACAACCTCTGAGATATATAAAATTGGTCAGTTTCCTCTTTATTCAAAGGAATTGGGCTAGAGAAGTTCAATGAAGTTGCCCAATGTCACCTACCTAGAAGTGGTAGATTAACACGAGAGCCTGGCCATTTCCTTTCCGTGGTGTGCAATTCCAGCTCTGCTCTGCTGAGGACTGGGATATTATTCCTAAAGCAAACACTCAGGAGGACTCTAGGAGGTACATACAGGAGCATAAAGCCTTGTAAGGGTGCTATGGTGGGGGATCAGAGCTTGAATTAAATGGACTTAGATTAGATGTGAGTCAGGAATACAATGCAAGAGAAGGGAAGAGTGAGGGTTTGGGTAAAGATGTCATAAAGAAGCAGCTTCCTTACTGCCCACTCGGCCAACTCTCACGTCAGCCCGAATTCCTCATCTCCCCACAAAACAAAACAACTGATTCCCATCAGGTAACAAATAAACAAACATCCCGCTGCATTAAGCCTTCTGTTCCTAACATCAAAGTTAATTCCAAACCTAATTTATTCTTCTTATTGTGCTGGCATCATTTAAGTATTACAGATGTTTTGTCATATAAACCAACAACGCAGATAATCAGAAATAGTCAATAAAAATTAGTCAAACATGAACACTTTGGATTCCTTTGAAAGTCTTGAGAGGCTTTTTCCCCCTCTGCTTAGATTCTAAGACAGCTTAGAATCTTAGATCATGCATGAGGGTACAGTTTATGCAAATCGGCTGACTAAAAAATCCAACCAGGACATACTCATCCTCAACAAAAAGCCTCGGCCAGATGTCAATAGACTGACCACCTTTCATAAAAAATGAGAAGTCTTGAATACACTGGTAGAATTTCTTAGTGTTAATTGATGCTTTTTTTCCCAATTAATTAACTCTCTATTCTGATCATGTAGGATGAGAAAGTGCTTCTGTAGTCAGAATCTCAGAAAACCAGATGAAAGGGACTTTTGAGATCACCTCACCCAGGAGTTCTCTGGCTTCAGTGCACACCGGAATCTCTTGAAGGGCTCTGTGAAGTACAAATTACTAGATCTCACCCACAGTCCCTCTTCAGTAATTCTAGGACAGAATCCGAATTTACTTTTTTTCTACCATGTTTTCAGGGGACGTTGATATTACTGTTTGGAAGATCACATTGTTTCAATGATTAATTTGTTCTTTGACAACTTCATACTTGCATATAATGTATTCTTTTCTTTCCGCCTTGCCTTCTCTTTTCTCCCTCCTATCTTTATCAGCCACCACTCTCAACCCTACCATTCCCCTTCCCAGATTCATAGTTTTTGGTTGTGTTTTGTGGCCCATTTTGTTTGACCAGTGCCATCTGTGTGAGCAATGGATTGGGACTATCCTTTGGCGACTGAGTGGGGTTACTAGTTGGCGTACAACTAAAAGCAATTTACCCTTCCTCTCCCTGAATCTATCAGTAGCAAAAAGTTCAGCAGTGGATGAATAGGGTTCCCTGAGCCTTCCTCCAGCCATGTCTGACTTCACAGGCTCACTCTTGTCCAGATCCAGTATGAGCATCTATCTATTCATGACTGCAGTAGCTGTGTTTTACACAGAAAACGGCATTTTATAACTCTTCTCTCGATATTCTAGCTCCTCCTGCCCCTCTTTCATCGTGTGCCCTGGTCTTTAGAAGGGATGATATCAATGTTTTGGAGTTGAGCATTCATGTGCCACCTGGTTAAAGCACCTTTCTATTTCTGCCTTCGCCGCTCTTCACTGAATCGAGTTTTCGATAATCAAGGCCAAGAATAGTACTTTTCTATGGGCACAAACATAAATACTTAGAGCATAGCTTGAATTTATAACAATTTATTAGACAACAGCATTCAGTTGCCCCTTACTTCCAGATCCTACAATCTCATCTGGCATGTATTATTATTATTATTATTATTAAAAGTATATGAGTGGGAATGCATGTTGGTATAGCACATGCCTCTTGACTTCATGAGACCAGAGGAAGGCATCAGATCCTTTGGAGTTGCAATTAGAGGCATTGTAAGCCACCTGATATTGGGTGTTAGAAACTGAACTTGGGTCTTCTGAAAAGGTAGCACAAGCTCTTAATGTCTGAGTCATCTCTCCCTCTCCCCATGCTTCATTTTATTTTTAACAAGACTTACAATAGCAGTCTTGGATTTCTTCTAATGGGGTTAGAGGAATTCATCATGTATAATAATAGAGGAGTTGGTTACCTCTGGGGTGGTTTGAGTGAGAATTGTCCCCCATAAACTCTTATGTTTGACTACTTGGTCCCCAGTTGGGGAAAGTGCTTGGGAAGAATTAGAAGGTGTGGTCTTGTTAGAGGAGGTGTGTCACTAGGGGTAGCATTTGAGACTTTAAGAGACCACACCCTTCCTAATTAGCTCTCTGCATCATATTTGAGTAACACATGTAAGCTCTCAGCTGCAGTTCCAGTGCCTGACTGATTGACAACTGTCTTACTTCCCACCATATGGTCATGGACTCACCCTCAGGAACTATAAGCCTAAATAAACTTTTATTTATTTAAAAAAAGAAAAAAAATTTCTTCCTTCACCATTCATCCAAGTTCACATTTCCTCTCCCCTGTTACTCCCCACCACCTCCCATCCACTCCCCAAAAAGGGCAAGGTACATGTTCTGGAGAAGGTCCAAGGCCCTTCCTACTATATCTGGGCTGAGCAAGGTATGCATCCAAAGACAATAGGCTCCCAAAAAGCCAGAACAAGCAGCAGGGATAAATCCTGGTGCCACTGCCAGTGGCTCCTCAGTCTGCCCCAGTCATGCGACCATCAACCACACTCAGAGGGACCAGCCTGGTCCCATGCTTATTTCTTTCTAGTCCGACTGGTGTTGACGAACTCCCCCCAGCTCAGGCAGACGGTTTCAGTGGGTGAACCCATCATGGTCTTGACTTCCCTGTTCATATTCTCACTCCTCTCACTCTCCAACTGGACTTTGGGAGCTCAGTCCAGTGCTCCTATGCAGAAATGGATGCAGCTAGAAAACACTATCCTGAGTGAGGTAACCCAGACCCAAAAAGATGAATATTGTATGTACTCACTCATAAGTGGATACTAGCTATAAGCAAGGGATATTGAGTCTATAATTCATGATACTAGAGAAGCTGGGTAACAAGGTGAACCCTAAGAAAAGCATTTATAGATTCATCTGGAAAGTCAAAGTGGACAAGATCACCTGACAAGATTGGGAACATAGGAGTGGGGGGAGGCTGAAACGAGAGGAGGTGGGGGGAAGGGGCAAGGAGAACTTGAGGGAACAGGATAGTCGAGATGGAGGAAGGATGGAGATGAGAGCAAGGAGAGAGATATCTTGATTGGGGGAGCCATTATGGGGCTAGCAAGAAACCTGGCTCCAGAGAAATTCCCAGGAATCCATAGGTTCTGACCTCAGCTAAGACCCTAAGCAGTAGAGGAGAGAATGCCCGAACTGGCCTTGCCCTGTAGTCAGACTGATGAATATCTTTAATGTCACCATAAAGCCTTCATCTAGCAACTGATAGAAATAAACTTTTTTTTAAATAAGTTTCCTTGGTCTTGGTGTCTTTTCACAATAGAAAAATAACTAAGGCCTCCCCATATCCATAGCAGCACTGTTGCACAAGTGTCAGAAAGGCCATTTGTCGGCCTTCAGGTGGTCAGTCCTAGCTGAACCCAGGCTTCCAGCCACCCTCAACAGACAGACAGATACACAGCATGGCAATATCCAAAACTCTCCCGCCCTGCAAATCTTTTAGTGAACACTCGTGATTACCCTCTGCTGATGCTGCGTGTGGGAAGGTATTACTCAGCCTGATTCATGATCACACAATCAGCAAAGAATATTAAAAATACTGGATATTTGAAGACATTGAGTCATACAGACATTGGTAACTGAATAATATTGAAGGGACAAAAAGCCACGAGGCCCCGAACTTGTCCGGACAGGTGGAACGAGGAGACAAAGGCAATCTGAGCGCCATGCAGGAATGTGTGACTGATTTGATAGGGTGGCTCATGGCAGGGAAAAAACAAAATCCGTTGAATATTTTATTCATTTTTATCTAATTGTTTGTACTTGATGAAAAGAGTTTAGGGGCAGAGTTTGGTAATGGGACAGGGTAGCAGGGGGACGAGAAATGAAGGGGAAATCCTGGCATACAATTTCAGATGCTTTATAGTCTTCGTCAAAGTGTGGAACCTCCACTTGCAGGGCCCAAAGTCCTCTGGGTCCCTCACTATTTCCACATCACACTACTCAGGTTCCACTCAAGAATTTCCCCGAAACCTGGGGAGCCCTTCTTGTCCAAGTGACTCGTTTCATCCCTTCGTCGTGAACTGACTGGCTTGCATGTGTTTCACCTCCGCGTGCGTGTAAATTCTCATTGAGCACAGTTTGCATTGTGCTGCCTACTCAACTGATTCTCACTGTCCTGTGGACCTCATGGCATCTTCCACACTCAACTGAGTGGGAAGGAAGTGGATTGACTGGCGTCACAATAGCAGGATCTAGGGACTGGGCTGGATCTTCTGGCTACTAATTACCTGCTTAGTGACAGCCAAAGGGAAGTGAGTCTCCGAAGGTGACTGTTCTAAAGGAGCAATCCTCATCTCAGTATGATACATTCCAATCTGTTTGTAAAATTATCACTCGTATAAAATGATCAGAACGTGGACTCTTCAAATCTTACTGTTTTATTTGAGTGCTATGCGGTTAAATGTCCCATGTTGTTCTTATTCTCAGAATTGGCAGACAACCTCAAATCACAACTTCTTTCCACCAACTGGTGTGTGTGTGTGTGTGCACACATGCACATACACACATATGCACTATCTCATGCACATGTTCTATGTGAGTTGGTGCACATGAGTGTTGTAAAGGTCAGAGAACAACCTTGAATGCTGCTCCTCAGTGTTGTCCACCTTCATCTTTCCTCTAGACAGGCTCTCCAGCTGTTTGGCCAGCAAGCCCTAGAAATCTGCTTGTCTTCTCCTCCCCAGCATTGTGATACAGATGCATATTACCACAACCAAACTTATTATATGAGTCCTACAGATGAAATTCCATCTCTTGGCAATCACTTATCTTCCTGGCACACCCACCATTTTGATTTATAATCCAATAAGAACCTAAGAATCCTTCATCCCAACTGGAGAAGTCAATCCGCAAATACCTTTTGATCGTCCTGCTGTGTCAAATCAGTTCTAAAGAAAGGAAGATTCCCGTGGCCTCTTCTCTTGGCTCCTGGGCAAACTCTAAGGGCCAAAGTTCACATCCAACCGGGACTCAAGTCAGGGCACCCTTCTTGGAGAATGTGCTATGGACAACTGGCCTATGAAAATAAGTAAATAGTCCTGGGCATCTATCCTCAGATAAGAACACAAGCTAATCACGTTGCCAGGAGCAAGGGATGCTACGTATGCAAAATTTTCAGTTAAATGATCAGTTAGGGTTACCTGTGTGAGGCCTTAGGTACCAGGTTACATATGTGGTTGTACTTAGTAAACAGTGAGATGCCATCATATATGAGGAGTCGGAGGAGTGAAGCTTCATTCCTATTCAATGCACTTCATAGTCCTAGCATGACACCTTACAGGTGACAGGTAACTAGCAAGGATTTTACAGTCAGTGTATTAGCCAGACCACCAGGATACACTGCTGTTATCTGAATGTTCTAGAAACCTGTTTCTCCTTGCCTTTCTCTTTCTTGTTCACACAACATCCATTTTAAGAAATGGCTTTGACTCTAAAGACAAAGGAGAAAAACTCCCAGTAAAACAGACCGTGAAAAACAAACCATTTTTGAGTAAAATGATTTCACTCTACCCAGGGCGCTATTTAAAAACTTCAGAGTGCCCAGCACAGGAGCCCCATAAATTATGAGACTCCAGACCCCAGGGAAAGAGCCACAGTTCTCACGGGGCACACTCCTTACAGAGCACCGAAGCTGATTGAAACCCTGGATTAGAAGCTCATAGAAAGAACTGAGGCAACGGTCAGAAGCATAGAATAATATATAGCAAAGTTAATTTGTGCTTAAATGGCTTAGTGTTCATGTCGGTAACCAGTTACAACCAGGATATAGGTTGTGCCCGATGGTGCTGGTGCCGGCAGAGGCACAGAGCTGATGCAATCAAGAATAATGTGGTGACCCTATTCAATGGGTCTTTTAAAGGCTCTGCATTGAAGGTTCCAATTTTTAAGATAGAAAGGGAAAGTGATTGATTCTTGTATTATGAATATTCATAAAAAACAATTCTTCCTGCTCTGTGATCCAATCTACCCAGTGGTATGAGTTAAAATTGGGAAGGACCCACCCAAAATCACACTCCAGGCACATGCAAGGTTTCAGAATCTGCCAAATTGGGGAACACTTGCCACATGAGGGCTCCCTTCTCCTCTTCCTTGGGTAGGACCACCCCCAGCCTCTGCTGTGCTCCCGCCGATGGAAACCCTGGGCAGTTGCAGGGGGAAAGAATTACCAACAACACTCATAGCCAGCTGTGTAATTTCATTCAGCCTTGCAAATAACTACCTGCCCGCTCACCCAAGGCAAACACTGATTTATGCTGAATGCTAAGTGAGCGGAAAAGAATGATGACGCATTCTTGTTCTATGACCTTTCTACTTTCACAAGGAGAAAGCCAACAGTTCAATAGAAAAAAAAAATCTGTGATTTTCTCTCTTATGAACTGAGCTCCCCTGCCTCCTAGCCAAGGTCTGGCCCTTCTATTGCACAACCCACCCTGTGGGCACAGGGGTGACTGGTTCAGGGTCTTCTTCCTCCCCTGCATGCTAGCTCCTTTTTCCTTTACTCCTGCTGTTTCCCTCTTCTCTCTCTTTCCCAAGCCAATCTTCCTCAAGGTCAAGCGCTGCTTTCTCTAGGGAGCTTTTGGCCATTGCCCTTCCCAGACTTCCCAGAGCATTTCCATACTTTAGAGAGGGGGGTTGTAGAACAGGACCTGAGGAGATGGCTAAGAGGGTAAAGCGAGTACCCCACAAGTCTTAGGATCTGCGCTCAGATCCCCAGAACTCATGTAAATCCAGTATCATACAGCTGTGATCCCAGGACTCCTTGGATGAGATCAGTGCTGCAGACAGGAGACTTCCCAGAAGTTCACAGCCCCCTGCCCTGCCTACTGCACTCGGGAATGAGTAAGAGATGATGTCAAAGGAAGTTGAAAGCCAAGGGCCTACCCCTGAGGTTATTCTCTGTCAGTGAGTACTGGTGGGCACTTCCTTCCTCACACTGTGATTTACCAGTTTGTGCAGCACCCTGGGTGGCAAAGACGTCATAACTCCTTCCCCACAGAGTCCAGAAATCTTTAGCTCCCTTCCTTCTAGAGGCTCCCAGCTGCCTTCACCTTGACAAACAATCTCTGAAAAGTAGATTGAGCATTCCATGCCCACAACTAGACAGAGATAACGATGCCTTGCCCAAGACTACAAAGTGGGTCGGTAAAGCCCGGAAACTATGGATTCGGAATCACAGAATGCTTCAGGAGAGATGAAGAGCCAAGCTCATGCACGCTGGTCCGGCAGAATGGATCAGTAGGTAACAGTGCCGGCAACCAAAGCTCCTGACCTGAGTAACTTCCTAGGACCCAAATGGTAGAAGGAGAAAACTGACTTTTACAAGCTATTATTTCAACCATCAGGTATACATTGTGGCACACAGGTACCCACACACATTAAATATGTATGAATTGTCAATGTTTCAAAGAGATACTATTCAACCCAACTGTTCATTTCATAGTACAGAAAGGAGGCTAGCCCAGCACTGTGAAGCAAATGGGCAGGAAACAAGTCTAGAACTGGATTTTATGACTTCTGACCCATGCTCATAGCTACAGCACTGTGTCTGAAAGGCTGATTGCCAAAATGAATCGTGAAAGTCGGGTCCTGCTCACACATCTGTGGCAAGCTACTGCAAGCCACTTTTGCCTCTTAGAGAGTTGGGATGCACAGGCTTTGAAAAATCTGCAAAGCAGCTCATAAACTCACTTGACCAAAGAAATGTGTAATGCCGTCCATTAATATCCCTTTGCAGAACTAGCGCTCTATGGGAGTCAATTTGGGAAACAATGCATAACAAATATATTGGGATACCTGCAGATAAATAATTACAGTTCGGTTGGCTCTTGGAGCCAGAAGCTACGTTAAAGGAAACAGGCCATCTTGTTCATTTTTTTTCACCTTCTGTCTCCTCCCACACTCCTTTGTCCAACAACAAAATGTACATAGAAAAAACTCTCAACCCATGTAGATGAAACATAACTGAAAACTGACACTATCCAAAGATAAAATACTCATTCACTTGATTCCCCCCCTCTCTTTCACACACACACACACACACACACACACACACACACATACACACACTAATCTACATGGGAAGTAGAAAAAGACAAGATCTCCTGAGTAAATTGGGAGCATGGGGACCTCGGGGGAGGGTTGACGGGGGGAGGCGAGAGGCGGGGAGGAGAGCAGAGAAACATGTAGAGCTCAATAAAAATCAATTAAAAAAATCTCACTATGCACCTCAGACTAGCCTTTAACTATGTCAATTCAGTTCTTCCTCCTCAACCTTTCAAGTTCTGGGCTTGTAGGTGTACATCACAGAACCTGGCTTCTTTATTTTTTTTTTTTTTTTTTAGTCTTTAAAGATTTACTTATTGGAGTTGGAGAGGTGCTCGGCAGTTAAGATCACTTACTGATTTTCTAGAGGACCGAGGTTCAATTTCCAGCATCCACATGACAGCTCACAACTATTAGTAACTTGAGTTCCAGGGTATTCAGCACCCTTTCCTGGTCTCTGTGGGCACTGCAGTCACACATGTGGTGTGTAGACACACATATAGATAAGAACCTACACACATAAAAAAAAATTTTAAAAATAAGATTTATATATCTATTTTTATATTTTATGAAAGTTTTTCCTACATGTATGTAAGTGTACCACATGTGTTCAGAGACCACAGAGGCCAGAGTGTGTCAGCTCCCCTCCTCCCCCCCATGGAACTGAAGTTACAGACAGTTGTGAGTTACCATGTGGGTGCTGAGAATTGAATCCAGGTCCTCTGCACAAACAGCAATTGCTCTTAACCACTGAGCCATCTTCCACGCCTCGCTGGATTATTTCTGTGGTTTCCTGGGGTTGTTGTACTACAGTCTTTCATATATATGAAGATTAGATTTCCATGGTTCCTTTGGAATTTGCTTGTTTATAAGTGAATATATTAAATTTTTTGCTTGAGATGTCATAAAAAATTAAATGCCACTGACTTGGTAATTTAGTCCGGAGAAATCCATTTGTTGCAGTTCTACAGGCAAGAAGTTCAAAATCATTGGGCCAGGAGAGTAGATTTCATTCTGAGGCCTCTTCTCTTGAATTTTGGGGAACCTCGGTTTTAATGTGACTTCTTCTTCATGCACCTGCGAAGCAGGTTCCCACCTTTCATGACCTGATACAATCTCAGTTAATCCCTTCAAGGCCCTGTCTCCACACGCAGCCACACACTAGAAGTTAGGGCTCCAGCGTGTGAATTCTGTGGATACAGAATTCAGTCTATAATAACAATAGAGAAAATAATGCTATCAAATCAAGTTGTGCTGATGATTGGAAAAGATGGCCTCCTAGTATTAGATCAAACTTATTTCAAAAATTAGTAGGAGATTCGCCCCTGGAGAAGACTGGTTCTCCCTCTTAGCTTTCACTGATGGCTGCGACTCTGCATCTATAGGTGGAGCCCTGTGATATTTTGTTCATCTACACTGGCATGTCAGCTGGTGTTGTCATTATGTGGGTCTACATATATGTATAGGTATAATAGTAATAACTATAAAACAAGGGCTCCTGAACTTAAGAGATAATATGGAACACAGGAGTTAGAATGATGGGAAGGGCAGAAATGATATACTAATGCTAAAATTTCAAAAAATAAAAATTAAGAAAGCCCTAGAAACTTGGGTCCATAGCCCATACACACACTACTCCCTCATATTCATCTCATAAGAAAGAGGGAAAAAAATTCAGTGTCTCCTTGCAGCCAAGTCTGAAAATGTTAATCTCTTCCAAATAGAAGTCAGGTGAGAAATTCATATAGATGAATGTTTCTAAACCTGTGGGTAGCATACCAGATATCCTGCACATTGAATACTTACATTACGATCCATAACAGTAGCAAAATTACAGTTATGAAGTAGCAACGAAAATAACTTCATGGTTGGGGGACACCATAACAGGGGGAACTGTGTTAAAGGATCACAGCATTGGGAAGGTTGAGAACCACTGATTTATACATTACCAAAATTCCTTGGAACACACAATAGAAGCCTGAGGTGGAGCAGAAAGATGCTCAGCTCAGCAAAGCTGAAGCCACTATCTGCTGTGCGCTCAGCAAGGGCTGGAACAATTGTTGCCCGCTACCAGGGTGCCAACCACACTCCCTGTCTTCCTCCTGAGTACTCCGAACTGAGCCCCAGGACTCACAAGCTCTCTACCTACTCTCCATCCCCTGGCAGAGCAGGTGGCCCTGCAGGCGCATACTACTCCTGGCCTCCTCCCCACCCACCCATCTGGCAGGCACAGCCAAACCAAGCAGGAGTTGAGCATGGAGGAAAGGGCATGTGGGCGGGAAAAGGGCACATCTCTCTTGCGAGCCGAGGGCGGCCTTGGCGACATGGGTAAGAAGGACCCGGCTAATCACTCTCGTCCTTATTATTTTGGGATTATTGTAATTTTATGCAAACATGCCTTCTCCCCAACCGCAGCTTCTGAGGGCTGCAGCTCTTGTTCGGTGCTGGCCCCCAGCAATGCTAATAAATGGCTTCCGGATCATTTTTATTCATTTCGTACATTTCACTCACCGTACTTCATGTGACTTATGTAGCCCCTGCAGCTCATATTTCTATTTGAATTGCAGGGCAAGTAGTGAGTTTTAACATTCCAACTGCACACGCATTCTTCTCTCCCTCGAAATGAAAGATCATTTGAACTTTGAATTGCATTAGCATGACATTTTTCTACTAAATTACCCTGGCTGCACTCCACAGCCTGAAAAGAAACAAACCTCTTTTAACTCTGTAGGCCACGTGAGTGAACAAATACCAAAGGACTCGCCGGCAGAGAGAAGGAGGGGCCACACCCTGGCCCCACCCCTAGCCCTGAGGAACCCTTCTGGGTTACAGCCCCTGGCAGACTGGAAGCCATCACCATCCCTTTACCTCCCAAGCTGGGAGCGGGTCCTGCAATTTGGATGGATGGATGGAGTCAAAAACTTAACGTTTCTGAGCAGCTGTTGCTTTCTTTAAAAATGAGGTGCAGGGCCCCACATCATTTTTTTTAAGTAATAATGTTTGCTTTCTCCTGAATTATAATTGTCAAAAATGTTCATTGTGGGAAATCTAGAAACGCAAATAGAATGAGATAGGAAGTAGAAACCATCCATATTTTCTCTGCTTAAGCTATAACTTTTAGGGATACATTTTTGTAAATCCTTTGAGGGGGAGTAAACAAGGTCTTACTTAATTATAGACATGCATAGACTGGTGATGTTATTATTTTTCCATGTAGATAGATGATATGAATTTTTCTACTTGACATTTCTTTTGTGAGTGTGATCCCATTGCATTAGAAGCCACGGTATGCAATGGCTGCATGGCATTTCCTCATTGGAGGAAGTCCAAGTTGATTTTTTTTTTTTTTTGGTATATGCTTGATGCTACTGCCAAGCTTTGACTTTATAAAAACAATCTGTGGTGAGCAACTTTCTTCTTGTCACACATCTGATAATGAATAACACTTACCACTTCCTAGGATACTACTGTCACCCATGGCAACAGAAACTTCCCTGAGGATACACTCTATATTATAATAAATAATAGATACATTATTATAATCATCATGATACACATTAACTTTTGTCATATCCCTTAGAGAAGGTTCTTTTTTATTCTCTAATCTTTTTGTTTTCTCTCTCTCTCTCTCTCTCTCTCTCTGTGTGTGTGTGTGTGTGTGTGTGTGTGTGTGTGTGTGTGCGTGTACCCATGGGTACATTTGAGGAAGCCAGAGGTCCATGTTAGATGCTGTGTGTGTGTGTGTGTGTGTGTGTGTGTACCCATGGGTACATTGAGGAAGCCAGAGGTCCATGTTAGATGCTGTGTTGTCTTCCTCTATCAGTCTTTACCTTTCTTTTAGATAAGGTCTCTCATTGAATCAAAACTTACTGATAGACTATAATGGTTGGCCAGCTCCTGTGAGATCCTCCCGTGGGATCCTTCTGTAAAGTCCTCGTATGAAGTGCTCCTGTGAGGACCTCCTGTGAGGTCCTCCTGTAAGATCCTCCCGTAAGGTGCTCCTGTGAGATCCTGAGATCCTCCTGACTCTGTAGCCCAGCTCCGGGATTGCAGGTTTGCAGCAGCACCCCCAGCTTCTTATGTGAGCGATTGTGATCTGAACTCAGGTCCTCAAGCATATGCAACAGGATCTTTACCCACAAAACAATTTTTTCCAACACTATTCTTCATGTTTTATAGCTGAAAAGGTAGAGTGGAGAGATTATCTTGTTGGACACTGTCAGGTATCAGAACAACTCCAGGTTGTAACCTAAAGACCATCCCCCAATTATAAGGTCTCTGATCCTTTCTCTCTGTTCTGGATCATACTATCATGTCCCATTCCCAGTGCTCAGGGTTGTATGTCAAGACTACATGAAAGAAAGCCCAACCCAGACTCAGAGGTCTTTAGACTCAGTCCATAAAGGGGCCCAGTGCTCAGCACATGGCATGGGATACATGTGTGGCTTTTATTGGTTAATGAATAAAACAGTTTTGTCTAGTGGCATATCAGAATAGAGCTAGGTGGGAAAACTAAACTGAATGCTGGGAGAAAGAAGGTGGAGTCGACGAGAAGCCATGTAGCCACTGCCAGAGCCAGGTGTGTCGAAACCTTGCTGGTAAGCCATGAGCCTTGTAGTAAAATATAAAATAATAGGAATGTGTTAATTTAAGATGTAAGAGTTTGCTAGGTATATGCTAGAGTCATTGGTCAAGCAATGTTGTAATTAATACAGATTTTGTGTGACTATTTTGGGTTAGAGCAGCCAAGAATGAACAAGCAGCCTCCCCCAACAAGAGGGATTAGAGAATTTATTCAGGACAATTCATTTTCTGGACATAAGAGGGAGAGGGAAGAGCCTTCTGTGGACAACTACAGGTATCAGGTCCTTGGTTACTCATGTCAGTGGCAAGGGTTGGCTTTGATGAAGAGCATCACGGCTAGCAGGCTATCTAAAGTGACTTTTCAGAACCCATAGACCAATGGCTTCAAGACAAGAATGAGTACCAAGAGGATAAAGAAAAAGGAATTGGGTTTGTTAGTGCCAAAGTCTCATGATGTGCCTAAGAGTTCCATCTAAGAGATTGCCTCTTTTCAGGCAAACATGAGAGTTTGGATTTCCTGCCTTGTTAGGGATGTACAATCTTAGGTATTGAGCAGTGCATGCATTGAAAGTGCATACCTTTCACAGAGGTACATGGGTAGCTAGCAGGAACACCAAAGATTTTAGCACTGTCCTCCTCCCAAGTGAGGTTGGCTTGACCTATGAGTGGGGGAGAAAACAGGTCCCATGAGTCTCCCTAGATATGCACAACCCTCATGGATAAGCGGGACTTGATTACATGTCTGCAAACTCCCCTAGGATAACTGTAAGTACTAGCCATGGCAGGTGGGCTCTCAGTCATGAGCTGCATCTGGGTTCCAGCTGAGCTGGACCACATACATCCACACCTGGGGTAGGGGTATTTCAGACCACCTTTTTTAAATGCTGGGAGACACATTCGGCAAAGGAATATGAGCTGCTTCTAAAGCTTGGAACAAGCTTGTGGCAAATTTTCATCTGTGTTAGACATATAAGAGAGAAGCAGATTTGCACAAGCATGGGAGTTGGGGTGCAATGCCCCATTTTCCAGTTGTGTGCTCCTAAAATGGTATCTTTCTTCCGAAGTTAGTTCTTCATCCACAAGAAGCAATTTATTTGCTGCCTTCATAGCTCACTCATTTCCTATCTACCTAGTAGGTAGCAATAGGTTATATCTACCTTGGGCTAGCACCAGGACAGGTGCCCTGTGGAACCCACAAGAGTTGATTTTTCTCCTTCAAGCATATGGGACTAAGGGTTCCAACTCAGATCCTGAGTATTGGTGGCAAGGGTCTTATCTTCTGAGCTGTCTTACTGGATTGAAATGAGCCATTGAAGCGTGGACAAAAAAACATGCATGATCTCAGCCTTCATAGAATGGGCTATGAAGTAAGAGGTCATTGGAAAACATGTGCATGAGTGAAGCACGGAAAGAAATACAACATGGAATGAGCCCTGTTGGCGAATAAACAGAAGGCAACACTAAGAAACACTGAGAAAAGAGCAAAGATAAGAAATTAGAGAGACCTGAGAGATAGCTGGGTGGTTAAGAGTGCTCACTGCTCCTGCAGAGGGCCCAAGTTTGGTTCCCAGAACCCATACCAGATAGCTCACAACTACCAATAAGTCCAGTTTGAGGGGATCAGACACCCTCTTCCAACCTCCATAGGCACCTGTACTCACATGTACATACCCCCACACAGACACACACAGACACACACACACACACACACACACATACCCACAAAATTAAAAATAAAGTTAACAAAAATAATTTAGACAAGATGATGCTTTACCTTTGTAAGATATTTAAAGACCGAACAAAACACCTGACATGTAATGCATAAGCCATAAACTATAGTGGCTGCTACTATAATCAACCTGATAGCTGGAGCTCCTTGACCTTGGAAATCTCTTCAGGAAAACATAAACCTCTGATTCTATTCTCCATAGGCCACTCTAAAATGTTAGAACACAGATGGAGATGCCTCAGAGATCTTGTACAGCGTCTACTTCCTTCTCATCATGCACTCGCTGTTTCTGTAATTCCCTTCCCAGACCTTGATTTCCTCAACAAACAAATTGATGGACAGCACTCAGATACAGCAATCTTAGCATTTGGGGGACTTCATTGATAGTGTAGGAGGAGTTAAGTCAAAGCACAGAAATTAGTACATTGGCCTTCACGATAAAATCCTCTTGGACCTCACTGGAGCCACTATGCTCTGGGTACCTCCCAGCTTCTTGGCATCCATCTTCTGAGGGGTGGGGTGGGTGATTTTTTTGTCTTTTCATTCATCCCTGCAGCTGTTGACATCCATGTTCTTTGAGTTTCGCTTTTTACCCTGGACATCTAGTCAATGCGCCTTCTCTTAAGTAATTCTACTGCAAACTAAGGAAACTTTCATCCTTTCACCATGTGTCACGATACCATCATGATCAGTGTCACTGTTCACAGTGGTAGGAAGCTGAAGAAATGGGTTTTGCAGATGTGGGTTTTATAAATATGCTTCCTTGAAGTATGAGGGCAAGGACGTAAGACATCCAGAGGGGTCATGGTAGAAGTCACAGGCATCTGGTGGTTGGGGAATGATTCTGCCCAGCAGCCCAAACACACTACATACATGTAGAGGACAATGAAGCTAATCCAGCTTCATTGTGGCCCATCTCAGAACCATTCATTCTTCAATATGCCCTTCAACATAGAATTTAATACTCAAGCAATCAAGGATCCAGCCCTCCTCTCCTATGTCCTTCCTTACGCCAAAAAAGAAAAAATAGAGTTATGGCTTCTATTTTTCTAGATAATTCAGCAAGTGATGGAATCTAGGACCTAGGGAAGCTTTTGAAAGAGCAGGCTCACCAGAATTACCAGCAAGGATGCAAGAGCTAGTCATACACATGACCATTTACGGGCAGTTCAGCATCTACTTGCCTGTGCTGTTTCAGAAAACTCCAACTTAATATTCTTTAGAGAAAGTAGAATACTTTTTAAATCATGATATGGACCACCATATCCTTATCCCGAACTAGACCCTGTGACATTCATAAGGGAAATCCCTTCTTTTTAGCATCAGCATCTCTCTCTTTCCATTATGGGGGCCGCCTGTAGAACAGACTCTCTCTCGACTCGGATTTGAACAACAGAGGTCTGGAACTGATCTCGAAATACCAGAGGCCCCAGTGAAGAAGCAGCATGAAGGAGAAGAGTACTGAAAAAAACAAGGCAGGCTTAAACATCATCTAAACTACGGTCATAACCATGCCGGGAATTAGCCTTATCCTTGGCCTTTGCTGCAAATCAGTCTACCTTCTTCTCTATAGGCTAGGTATAACTGGACCTCATTTAGTAGCCTTAGCTCATCTCAAATGATCAATCCTCTTGTCTCTCCCTCTCAGAAACTGGGATTAGATCACACATATGAAACTAATGTGCTTTTTGCAGAATGTCTTTGTTGTTCAAAATACTTTATCCTCTTGTCCTCTTCTGAGCTAAACAAATCTTCCAGTATATGCAGGTCCAGTGGGGGTCATGGCTCTGCACCCTAATCTAAACTGTCCTATGTTTCTCTTGAGATTCAAAGGGCCATCACCTCATAAACTGCTTCCAATGCCAAAGAAAGTACCCACACAAGCTTAAGTCCAGGAATTTAACCTGGATTTGGTCCAGACAAAGAGCCAGGTTCTGAAGGTAGAACTAAGCCGAACCTTACATTTTGTCCTTTGACAAATTGGTTTTTCAATCACCTCAGTAACTGTTTTTTTTATGAATTGGACAAAATTTCTCTTAAATTGATATTTGTGATTCCATCTGCTCTCTGAAAAGGTCGGATAATACTATTTTTCATGTGGCAATACCCTCAATAATCTGAGTCAGTGTTCGTGTGAATGGATAGGTTTGTAGAGGTCCACAGAAGATGTACAAATCAAATTGTGGTCAAGTCCCCGGGTCCCTGAGTCCAAGACAACCCTGCTTTGTCATGTAGCAAGATATAGGTGTATGGATTTTGTGGCAGTTACGGGCTTTATTGAGTAACTCCAGGTTAACATCTCCATCTTAAAAGAAATCCCCTCACTTGGTAAAAATAGGGGTAAAATGCAGTGCACAGTTACCAGCTATGTAGTCAGTGCATGGTGTCTATGTAGTGCTGATGTTTGCCTCTTCCAATAATGTTGGGCATCTCTAAAGACTTAGTGACCTATGTCTTATCATACCTTTCCAAGTGGGATTTTTCAATACGTACTTTTAAATATTATGGATCATGACTAATGAACCCATACTTCCTACTTTCAATGTTTTTAATTATTCTTTTCAGATTATAATGTTTAATTACATCATTTATCTGTTCCTATTCTGTTCCTATACCTCCCTCCATACCGTCGCATATACACTTTGTTTCTCTCTTTCAAATTCATGGCCTCTTTCTCCATTAATTGTTGATACAGCCATACATATATACATATATATATAGAGAGAGAGAGAGACATAGATATATATTTCTAAATATAACCTGCTCTGTCTGTATAATGTTAGTTGTATGTATATTTTCAGGGATGATCATTTGATATAGATAGCTAATTGGTATGCTCTTCCCTGAAGAAGACTGCTCTGCTCTCAGTATTCCTTAGTTTCTATTGTTTTAACTGCATTGGATATAATTTATATGCAGAAATTCTCACACAGTTAAAGTTCACAGTCTGTTAAGCTTTCACCCATGAATGCAGCTATGCAGCCATTAGAGTTTTCCAGATAAGGACCCTGTCCATCATTCTCAGAAGCCTCCCCACTCTCTTAACCCACCCTCACTCCTCTCCCCTGATTCTTTGCATTTCCAGGAAACCACAGATCTGCTTTCTGTCAATCATGGATTATTTTATGATTTTTTTAAGTTAGTTTACCAAAGAATGGGCCTTGTTATCACATTTTCATACATGCATTATACTTAATATTTCCTACTCCATTAGCCTCCCTTGCTCTCCCTTCCCTTTCTCCCATCTACTATAGATTAGTTTATGCTTCTTACACATGATATAAATAAAGGCACAAGGCAACAATAGTTTTCATTTGGCCTCTTTTCCTACCACATTACTTTGTGATCCACCCACCCACAGCGTGCTATGTGTCAGTGCTTTGTGCTTTTCACTGCTGAGCAATGCTGTATTCCATGAATATACTGCAGAGTGTCAGCCTGACATGTGACACGTGCCTAAGATCCCAGCACCAGGTAGGCACCAGAACTGCTGTTTGGAGTTTGAGGCTAGGCCATATATCAAGAGCTTGTCTCCAGAACAACTAAACAAACAAACAAACAAAAACCTTGAAAGTTATAATTTATTTATTCACTTACTTATTGATGAATATTTGGGCTGTCTTCAATTTGGGGCTTGGATGAAACAATGCTGCTGTGAGCCTTCTAGTATGTAATCTTATAGACTGTGGGTTTGTTTTCTCTAAAGAAATACCTGGAAACAGAACTATTTAATCATGTAATGGCTGTATGGACAAGTTTTAAGGAAATAACTAAATGGTTTCAATCCCAGACACCTTCACACTTTCACCAAAGCCCACTGTGTTCCATCCACGTCATTCGAGAATTAGTTAGTAGGTATGTGTTAGAAGCATACTGAGGTTCTTTTGTTGGTCTATTTGCTTGTTTTGAGACATAGTCTCTCTATTATGTCATTCTGGCTGTCCTGCAACTCATTATGTAGACCAGGCTGGCCTTGAACTCACAGAGATCCACTTGACTCTGCCTCAAAAGTGCTGGTATTAAAGGCACGCACCACCATACCTTGCTCTTACTGAGGTTCTAGCTGCAATCCTCTCATGAGCCAAGCACATTTCGTTCCCTGATTAGTCAATAGTATATTCTTTGCTGGGACATCTGTTCAAACCTTCTTCCCATCAATAACAGGGTGGTTTCATTATTTACAGAAACGGTTCATAAATGCTAAATTGTTCTTACCGAGATCAAATTCCTAATTTGCAAATAAATTGTTCCTGTCCATGAATAATATTCTTTTAATTTTTCTTGTATGTGGATGAGTGTTGGCCTGCAAGCACACATGTGAGACAAATGCATACAGTGAGTGATGTTGGAAATCAGAAGAGGACAGTTGAGTTCACTAGAACAAAAGCTACAAATATTTGTGAGTAGCCATTTAGGTGCTGGGAACTGAACCTCTGCAAAAGAAGCAAGCACTTTTGATCCCTAAGCCACCTCTCTAGCCCCCCATAGCTCATTTCTTTTCTTCTGTCAATAGTCTATGTTTTTCTTTAAAATGAGACATTTCAAAGACTACAAGTTTGAGTGTGTGTGTGTGTGTGTGTGTGTGTGTGCGTGTGTCGAAACCAGAGGTTGTCTTTCTCTTTCTCTCCTTCACCTTAGTTTTTGAGCCAGGGGCTCTCACTGAACCTGGACCTCACCAGTCAGCTAGACTGGCTAGCCAGCAAGCTTCAGGGATTCTCCTCTCTCTGCCTCTCCAGAACTAGGATGTCAACCAAGAGCTACAGTGTCCAGTTTTTTACGTGTGTCCTGGAGATACAAGGTCAGGCCCACATGCTTACATGGCAACACTTTACCCACTGGGTCATCCCCTCAGCCCCAGGCAGAAGCGCTGAAGTTCAGTATCCATGTTCTGTCACTGATCATACTTTCTGGTGTCACATATAAGTTGTCATACAACAGTCCAAGATACGGAGATTTTATTGTTTTGAGGACTTGCAGTTTTCTTATTTGTAGTTGCTTCTGCAACTTACGTTCATTTTTCCTGTACAGTATAGAGAATAAATAGAACTTTTTTCTATTGCCATTTATCAATTAGTAGAAACTATATTTTCTCTACCGAACTGAAAAGCAGCTGACTATGTGTGGAAGTAGTCTGCTACCAGACTATTCTAGTTCTCTCTCCCTCTCCCTCTCTCTCTCTCTCTCTCTCTCTCTCTCTCTCTAACACACACACACACACACACACACACAGATATACACATACACACACATACAGAAAGAGAGAGAGAGAGAGAGAGAGAGAGAGAGAGAGAGAGAGAGAGAGAGAAGCAGAAAAAGTGAGCGCATGCTATTACATTTTAAATTCAGGTAACAAATCCTCTGATTTGGTTCTTTATCAAATTTGTTTTACATGTCCTTTGTATGCTTCTATGAAGTTAAAACTTACTTGTCAAGTTCCACACACAAGAAAAGCCCACTAGGGTTTATTTGCTATTGTTTTGAATCTATAGATATATTGGAAAGAAATGGGCACCTTAACAATATGGAGTCTTCTGACTTAATGTTAGGATTCAACGCAACACTTGATTGTTGTCAGATTTATCGCCAAGTATTTCAGTTTTAATGCTGCCTTTCATGGCTTCTTCTTTAGCCTCGTTTCAGTTTCTGTTTATTACTAGTATTAGAAACTAAATTGAATTTTAAACCCTCATGGATCCTTTATCTTGCCATTCTTTCCTTGCCTTTCTAGTAGATTCCATGGGATTTTCTAAGGTAGACAATTATGCCATCTTTGAAGTAGAACCTGTTCGTTCTGTCTGCTCTCAGTGCTGTTTCCTAACGTTAAACCTGACTTTCTTCTCATTACTGCCTTTGTTTTCCTATTTCTTTGTCAGTTCCTTCCTATTTCATTAGAAATAAGACATTTTGATATTTATCATGTTTTACTGGGTATTTTTATATGCCAATTTAAATGTTTGAGCTTTGTCCCGGGACGCAGCTAATTGGAACCAGCTTTGTCCTTTATGTCACACTTTTTTGCTTTGTTAGGTGAAGCCAGAGCAACATTAAGTTCAGGTCCAATTTCAGCCCCTTTTCTAGTCCACTTTCTGCTGTTAAGACAAAATGCCGCAGGTTAGGGACTATACAAAGGAAAAGGGCTTGTGTAGATCACTGCCTTGAAGACTGGGAACCTGATAATCTGACAACTTCTGGTGAATGTTTTCTGGCTACGTCACCATCCAGCGGGTGACTTGTGGCAGGAGACAGTGGGAAAGGAAGGAACCAGTCATACAGAGAGACAAGAGGTTGTTGGGAGGGCAAGGTATGTGTGTTTGTGTACTCTTGTGTGTGTATGTGTATATGTAAATGTATGTGTGTATATGTGTGTGCTTGTGTGTGTATGTGTCTCTGTGTATGTATGCATATATAAGTGTGCTTGTGTGTGTATATGAGTATGTGTGTGTCTGTGTTTGCAAGTATATATGTATATATGTATGTGTTTGAGCATATGTATATGTATGTATGTATGTGTATGTTTGCATGTGTAAATGTGTGTCTGCTTGTGTGTGTATGGATATATATACAGGTGTGCTTATGTGTGTGTTCATGTGTGTATGTGTATACATGTGTACGTGTGTATATATGTATATGTGTTTGCATGTGTGTACATGTGTGTTGTATATGTGTGTGCATATGTGTGCAGTGTGTGTGTGTGTGTGTGTGTATGTGTGTGTTCTAAAGGACAGCCTCTGGTGTTGCGCTTTGGGCACTGGTCACCTTTTCACCTTTTTTCCCTTTGACAGGGCCTGTCTCTCACTGGCCTGGAACTCATCAAGTAGGTAGAATGGCTGGCCACTGTGCCCCAGAGATCCACCTGTCTCTGCCTCCCAAGCCCTCAGATGAGTGTCCCACACCATGCCTGGTTCCTTTTATAGAACATGGGAGCTGGGAAATGGCAGCTCCCACCTTTAATCCCAATACTCAGGGAGGTGGATCTCTGTATGCTTAAGAGCAACTTGATCTACTTAGTGAGCTCCAAGGCAGTCAGGACCATTACACAGAGAAACCCTGTCTCAAAAATAGAAAACAAAACAAACAAACAAACAAAAAAATATGAGCTCTGGTGTGCATGCTCAGGTTCCTATGCTCGCAACAAGCTCCATCAGCTGAGGTTCTCCCCAGCTCCCAAACCAAAGAGACCACTTACTTAGAACAGCCAAACTGGTTCTGTGAGAGCTACATTAATCTCCTCCAAGAGTATTCCTGGTGCCTGAATTACCTCCCATCAGGCCCCGATCTTAAAGACTCAGCCATTTTTCTACACAGCCAAGGATACACTCAATTCCTATCTAAGCCACAGCACCATGGTACTCAATCAAGGCTTTCTGAGAGCCCTACAGAAGGCCTCTTGCACAGTGAGAGTCTTCACTCTGTCCTCTGTGTACAAAACTCATCCCCTGTTCTCAGGGCTCTCCAGCACATAGTGTCTGTGCATGTGAATTGTTTTCTCACCTGTCTACATTGATCAGGATTCAGCTGAAGCCTTGAAGATGACCCTCAGACACATTTCAGAGTCCATTCTTAGACCTCTCCTGACTCTGGAGCCCAGCTTTGTTTGTGCCGGTCTCTTTCCCTCACCTCAACTCGGGGTGTTTCTGTTTGTGTACATAGCTCAGCGTTCACTGTCATTTACTGCCTGCTTGTGGGGGTGGGGGAGTTGTTTGAGAAGGGAAAGAATTGGTAATGAGGAATCCACCATTGCCACTGTTCTCTTCCTGCGAGGAGACCAAGGTAACTTTTATAGAAACAAGAATTTAGTTGGGGTCTTGTTTAGAGTTTCAGAGGATTAGTTCATAACTGTGATGATGGTGATCATAGTGGCAGGCAGGCAGGTGTGGCCACTAGGGCAACAGCTGAGAAGCACACTTGGCAGAGAGAGAATGAGAGAGAGAGAGAGACAGACAGACAGACAGACAGACAGAAAGACTAGGCCTGGCGTGAACTTTTGAAACCTCAAAACCCACTCCTAGTGACATACTTCCTCCAACAAGACCACACCTCTTAATCCCCCCAAACAGTTCCACCAACTGGGGATCAAGAATTCAAACATATAAACCTATAGGAGTCTTTCTCATCCAAACCACCACAATGACCCAGAACAAGTACCACAGATTGAGCATCCTGTATTTCAAGTTAGGATCATACATGTTTTAGATTTGGGGATGTTTACGTAAATGTAATGAGATATCTTAGACTTGGAAGAGTTTCCAAGTCTAATCATTAAATTGATTTACATTTTGTATATACACGTAATCTGAAGGTAATTTCATATAGGCTCTTTCGTGCTTCTGGACATTGGAGTACCATCATGGGATGTCAAGTGTGGAACCTTCCACATGGCATCATGCCAATACTCACCAAGTTTCAGATACTGGCACACTCTGCGTTTCAGACTTTTTAGATAAGGATGGGCACCCTGCGGTCAGTCAGTCAGTGACGACAGGAAACAGCAGGATACAAGAGAAGGGCAATGACTGTCAGAACATCAGTGAGCACCTTCTGAGGAAGGAACAGGAACACACCCTATGCAGCTCCATAATGCTCCCTAACCCCATCCCCCCCTCCATGAGAGTGATATCCTGGAATCACACTTCACTTACAAGGACAACAAGATGAGATTTGAACCAAACTGAAAATCTTGAAATAAAAGAAACTTAAGAGATCATGACTGATATCATTTCTGTGTTGGGGTAGTTGTATGTATGTATACAGCTGTGTTTACATATATGTACACATGCATATGGAGGCCAGACATCAGTCTCGAGTGTCTTTCTTTGGATACTGGTCCACCTTGTGCTTTGTGTTTCAGGAAGGGGTTCTCACTGGCTTGAGATTTCCCAGGATGGCTAGACTGTCTGGCTAGTCAGTGAGCCCTGGGGTGTCCATTAGCCTCTGCTTTGCTCCTACCCACCACCAGGATTATAATCACCATGTTTACCTTATTTTACATGGGTGCTAGGAATCCAATTCCAGGGCCTGTGATTGCATATCAAGCACTTCACCGATTGCACGACTCCCCAGTCCTCGCTGGGATTTTAAATAACTCAAAATGAGGGCAGTAGATTAAATACACGAAGGGAACCCACTGCACCATGGGTAAAGGAGTTGACAAAACACAGTTTGGCAGCTATTGAATACAATCATTACCACGTTATGATTCTTTCTAAGTCAAAACAGCTCAAACTGGTTGTACCTGTGGCATGGTTTGAAAATAGAATGTCCCTCACTAGGTCATGGCTTGGTCACCAGCTGCTGTCATATTCTGGGATGTTGTAGTTGGACCTAGCTGGAGAAGGGAGGTCACTGAGCATGCTTTTCAAGGTATCTTGTCCCTAGTCTCTTCCTACCTCCCATACCCTGTGCCCACCTCAAGGCAAGCAGTCCTTACGGAGCATACCCTCCCTATCATGATGCTCTGCCTCACCACAGACACTCAGCGATGGGTTCAGCAACCACTAATTGAAGCCTCTAAACCCGTGAGCTGAAATAAATCCTTGAAAGTGCTTCTCAGTTATTTGCCACAATGATGAAAAAAATCCCTTCTATTGGCTCCACGTCTTTGGAAAATGATGTGGGCAGATTGTTCTTAGTGACAAAAGCACCTTAAAAAATGAAGAGTCCATTCTGACCAAGAGTCCACCATGCCAGGAGAGGCCTGGTGATAAGAGAATAGGGCATTGGGCCACATGCCATCCACAGTCAAGAAGCAGTAGGGTGCTCACTTTCTCCATTTTATTCAGTCCAGATCTCATTCTAGCCCATGGGAAGGTGCCATCCATATTAAGCATGTGCCTTCCTGTGTCATTTAACCCAATCTAAAAACTCCCTCAGAGATATAACCAGAGGTTTGTCTTCTAGATAATTCTAAACCCCGCCAAACTGACTCTCAACATTAACCACCATAGCCATAAATATACCAAAAGTAATAAACAAATGTGTATGCTTTGATCTGTGCTGTGCTGGCAAACAATGGTGATAGAAATGTTAAAGTTGTCCAGTTAGGTGCACCTATCAGTTTTTGCAGGGATAACTCCTGGTTATCCGACCTGATTTCATTTAAATGTTTATTTATATTTATTTTATGTGTATGGATGTTTTTCCTGGACAAATGTCTGTTCATCGTGTGTGTGTGTGTGTGTGTGTGTGTGTGTGTGTGTGTGTGTGTGTGTAGTGCCCAAAAAGGCCAGAGGCAGCAGATCCCTTGAACTGGGACTTACAGATGCCTGTGAGACACCAAACATCTTAATCTCTGAGCCACCACTCCAGCCCCATTTGACCTGATTTTAAGATAATTTTCCTGAATGCAGAATTGGAAAGAGATTAAAATAGGCTTTTGTGAGCTGATGTGGCTCAGCTCCATTATACCCACTACATTGGATCCTAGAAACTAACTCTAAAGAAATTAATTGTGTCAGTGATTTTTCTGTAGCTATTGAGGTGAACATATGATTTTTATTCTCCAGTCTGTTAATGTGGTACATAACATATTGATTTGTATATATTGAACCTTCTTTGCATCTCAGGGATAATTGTACTTAATCGTAGTGTGTGATCCTTCTAATGTGCTATTCGATTCAGCTTGCGAGCATTTTGTTGAGAAGCTTCACATCCATGTTTGTCAAATATTTTGACCAGTAGTCTTATTTTCTTGTGTCTCTTGCTGGCAGGTATCAAGATAAAGTTAAATACTTCTTCCTCTTCTCTTTTTTTTTTTGGAAGAGTTCGAGAATGATTGGCATCAGCTAAATAACTGTCAATCTTTAAATGTTTGAATTAAGGAGCTGGCGAGATGGCTCAGCAGTTAAGAGCACCTACTGCTCTTGCAGAAGCCCTGGGTTCAGTTCCCGGCATCTACATGGTGGTTCTGGGGGATCCAGTGCCCTCTTCAGACCTCTGAAAGCACTGTACAAACATGGTGCATATACACACATGTGGGCAAACCATTTATACACATAAAATAAAAATGCTTAGTAGTATTCATTCTTAAAACCATCTGGCCCTGGTTTTTTTTTTCCTTGACAGAGATTTCTGATTAATAGTTCTGTGCTCTTATTCAGTTTTTGGTCTTCAGATTTTCTGTTTCTTTCTGATTCACTCTTACTGTTTCGTGTGTTTCCATAAATTTTCCCATGGTTTTGTTGTTGTTGTTGTTTTGTCTTTGCGGCTATGTTTGTTTTATTTTGGTATAGTTAGGTTTGGTTTTCTGAAACAGGGTTTCACTTTGTACCCCCACACTGTCCTGGAACTCACAGCAACCCTCCCATGATTCCATCCTGAGCACTGGCATATGAGTATGAACCACCATCGCCAATTTGCTGAGAGTTTTTAATCACGAGAGGTTATTGAGTTATGACTAAGCCCGAAATTAACAGTAGGAAGTAACTAATCAAGCTCAGGGGGGAAACAGATAAAGGAAAACACTAGAAAAAGTTTTCTTAAAAAATAAAATAAACCTAAAAATAGAAAAGAAGTAAAAGTAACAATAACAATCTCTTGGCTAATGTGAGAAAGAAAAGAGGGGGGTGGTTAAGTATTTGAAGCCAGACTGGCTTGTGTAACAAGACCCATCCCAATTAGAGAAGAAAAACCTGCAAAATATTGATATAAGGATTGCACTTCAGTGTAATAAAGGTCATGCGTGACCAGCCTATGGGTCCTTCACACCCGGTAGAGGAGAGGGAGAGGCTCTTCCTCTGTCAAGAACGTCACAAAGATGTCCCCACTTTCTGCTTCTTTCATCAGCGTTCTGGAAGGCTTAACCAGAGCAAATAGGTAGGAAAAATAAATGAAAGGCATCCAGACCTCAATAGAAGTCACATTATCTCTGCAGATGACATGATCTTATACAGAGAAAAATTGAAAGAATCTACAAAAGGTGCTGTGTTTGCACAGCGGGAACTGAAAACTGATTAATAACTGATAACTGGAAACCATGGTGTGGGGACAGCTGAATATTCGCAGTCTAGAAAGTGAAATGCAACCCTTTCCTTATACTCCACACAGAAATTAATTCAAAGTAGAATAAAATTCAGGGCTATAGCTTGGTGGTAGAGCACTGGCTAGCGTGTACAAGGTCCTGAGGCATTGGTGAGAACCACACGAAATAGGCACACTTCAAAGCAACTGTAATCTCTGCTACTCAGCTGCTGAGAAATGAGAATCACAGGTCGGCCTGGATAACTTAGGTCCCACTTCAAAATAAAAATTATGAAAAGGACTGGCACTTTACTGGCAAATGTCAGGTCCTGGGTTCACTGACAGGCACTGTAGAAACATGAATTAAAACTTAAACATAAGGCCCAAAACTTCTAGAAAAATAATATAGAGGAAATGGTTCTTAACAATGGTGTACGTGTGACATCCAAGTCACGGGCGACAGAAGCCAAAAATAAACTAACGTCACATCAGACAAAAGGCTTCTCCAGAGGAAACAAAATAATGAGCAAATTAAAGACAATATAAGGAGTAGTGAAAGTATTGAAATCATATGGCTGATAAGGCACATGATCAGGTAGGAAGAAATTAATTAATGCCCCAAATGTGCAAGGAATTCAAACAAGTGAGTAGCTAAATCAGAAAATCACCCGCCTTAGAAAGGGACGAAAGACTTGATTGGAAAGTTTCACTAAGAAGATAAACAAATGGCAAGTGTGCATTTGAAAATATTCGCCCATCCACAGGGAAGCACCAGTCTGAAGCACAGCGAGAGAGCTCCTTAGCTGTAGCAAGGCTGCTGTCAAAAAGAAGAAAGATGTCAAGTGCCGTTCAGAGTGTGGAGAAAGCCTTACACTAGGCTGGTGAAAATACAAATTAGTACAATCACTATGGAAAAGAGTTCGGAGGTGGCTCTAAGGAATAAACTGAACTTGGCATGTTGGAGAGATGTCTGTCACCCCATGTTTATTTCAGTCGGCGCTGCTCACAACCACTAAAGCTATCAATAAAACCTGACTGACCAATAACAGAGGACTAAATAAAGAAAAGGTGAGGTGTGTAATAAACACAGAGAGAAAAAATAGCAGCCTGCATTCAGAAGAAGTGAATCTTGTCATGCTCCGTGAGTTGGGTGAGCCCAGAGGGCAGTGCACTATGTGAAGTCAGCAAAGACAAACAGTGGAGGGCATCACACAGGCAGATGGCAGGATCGTCACTTCTGGGAATCTGGAGTAAGGAAAGTGGCCGATGCTGGCCAAAGGACTTAAGTGAGCTCTGGAGAAATGGCACACAGCACGGTCACCTGATTTAAAAGGCTAAAGTTTAGTAAGAGGAAAGAGAGCCCTCACCAAAATGGTGGGGAGGAAGGTAGAACCCATGAAGTGATAAGTATGCTAATTATCCTAACTGGGGTGATCATTTGACACTTATTTCATGTGTGTGTGTGTGTGTGTGTGTGTGTGTGTGTGTGTGTGTGTGTGTGTATGCGCGTGTGCGTGCGCATGGTGTGTATGTGTGTTATTGTGAAGGAGTCGGTCTACCATGTGAACCCCAGAGACTGATCCCAAGTCACCAGGTAGGTTTCCCAACTGAATCCTTTAACAAACCGAGTTATCTGGCCAGCTCTGTGATAATTATAAAATGTGTATGTCTACCAAAGCATTAGTCAGTAAGGGCTAAATAAATAGCATTTTTTTATCTGTTCATTCACCACAATAAAACTGGGGGGGGGGCAAAATAATTTAAACAACAGCAACCAAAACCAAAATCAAAGGTCTCTAAACCGGAAGCTGTCATCAGCTATTTCTGGTAGCAAAAAAAGTGCAAAAAATATCTAAGTATTTTGCTATCATAGTCCATGGAATAGTATGCAGCAACTTAAAAAGATAAAACAGAGAACTTAATGATACAGAGAAGCACTTTTTTCTCACACAGACTTCTTGTAGCATACTGGAAGCTACTACAAGTGAGTCAAATTTTAAAAAAAAAATCAGCCTCAGAAAATGCAAGTGTGCACTCACTCAAAGCAAATGGACTGGAGTTGCAAATGGCGAGTCATCTGTCCCACACAGAGGCTGGCAAACGCAACACAGAACTCACTAGAAGGCACTTATGAAACATTCAGGCTTGGATAAATGGATTTTAATTGAATGGAAGAGAAAGCAAAACTAGTTCCCATGGGAACCAGCTTTTATCTGACGGGTAATCAGAAGTCAGAGGCACCAGCCCTGATGTGTTTGAATTGGCCTTAAATGGTCCTACAAATGTGGATTATGGTGGCGCTCCTAAATATAAATGGGCTCCAGGTTCCATCTGGGCCATCATAGGAGTACTTACAGCCACTGTTTAACAAGAAAGACACTAGCTGGAAACATTTCTGGTAAATCAAAAGAAGGGAAGCCTGCTCCCTGAATACCCCGCCCTTACTACTGTGAGATGGCCACTCACAGCACTGCTGTAAGGTGTGTTGTGTCTTTGAGTGATGATGTAATACTGCTTATTTTATATAAAAGAACATTCAGTGTCTGGGCACTTGGCACTTGGTGAATCCTTCCTATGCACCACAAGCCTTTTCAGGTAGTCTCTCAATGCACCTTTCTAAATTCTCCACGGAACAAGCTCTATCCTTATCCTCCATTCACAAGATGGAGGAACTAGGTAGGGTTCAGGCTTGCCAGAGGTTGTTTCAGGCTCTCAAAATTTGGATGCCACCTGTTTGGGTTCCCAGGAATGCATAAGTATTCATATTTAATAACTTCCCGCATTTAGTTTTTCATTCCCCACCAATTCCTATCCCACAGTCAGAATTGTGTTTAATCCTAATCTGTGTGTTACATTCATTGCAATAGCAAACGAAGTGCTCTCTCGGCCATATGATAACAAACGCAGATGTCAACCTACTCTTGATAGACTTCCAACACATCCAACCAGAAACTTTAACCTACTTTCCTGCCTTTGAAAAAAAATATTAGGTTCTTGGTATCAACATGGTTTTGGATAGGTAAAACCATACAATAGGTAAGTAACATGTTCATGAGAAACACCTCTTTGCCATGGTACTCCAGAGTGATGCCCAGAAATACCAGGCATTAAAATGCTCATCTGTCCAAGTTACTAGTCCGATTTTCTTAGGCCTTTTAGAAGGGCTCGCTGCTTGATGTAACTACAGCCAATTCCTAGTGGTTCCCATATCAGCATCACCATTGCCACTCCCGCCATCCCTTGCTTTATTTATTCTCGCCACATGCACTCCGTGCTGCCTTGGGATGGAATCCGTCTTCACAGTCACTCAATCATGCAGCGATAACTTTGTACTGCTATGCTACTTGCCAGAATTAATGGTAAAATTTCTGCCCTCAAGAAGTAAGGATAAATGTATGCAAAACTTAAACAATGGGTATACTGATGGAGAGGATGCAGGTGACTTTAAGGTAAAAACATCCACTTTGAGGTTGTGTGTCTAAATAGTACTGTTTTAAGAGCATGAGCTTCTCAAGGGAGGCTGCCCAGGGATGGCTGTCCTTAACACACAGGAACAAATAAATCATCAGATGTGCACATGAACTGGGCACATAGTTCAGAAGATACTCAGGTGATAACCTTCTCATTAACTGGCCATATTAGCAGGTGGCCTTCTTCTGTAGGAAGCCTACCCCACCCGTCACAAATATCTTCATTCTCGTTCATCTTCTCTACCACCCTTAGAAATGTTTACTATCCAGTCGAGTGGTTAAAAAGCCGCTCTAACCCTGGATCAAACGAAAAGGTCTTTTTATCACCAGCCTCATGATTGTCTGGGTCCTTCACACTGGCCCATTCTAACCCACCCTACCCCAACCCAGTGCCAGGGCTTCTTTCCCGGCTTTGCTTCCAGGCCCAGGTGCTTTGCTCTGTGGCTATCACAAATGATTTAAGCCCTGGTGAGCTGCCTCAGTTATTGGCCCGAGTTGCACACCACCTGTGGCCTACGGGTACTTTTGCAATCAATCCTTCACCGTCCCAGATACGCCACATTGTAGAATTCCCATCTGGAAGGGATTTCTGAGTCATCCTTTACTTGCTGTGAAGTGTGGAAGCTGGGACAGAAGAGAGTATAGGCAGGCGGACTCAAACCTCTTTCTCTGCCCACTACCATACCATGTGCCTTGGGTCCTGTCAGCTTCGGTTCCTTTCCTCTGAAATCCCAGATTGGGGTCTTACTTAGTCTATACTCACCTCCTCTGACAACGTCACTTCCCACACCCGTGTCTTACTTCATCCTCCACATTTATAAGCATTTCCATCTGAAAGAGGGAGGGGTTTTTTTCCTTCCAAAAAAAAAAAAAAAGTCTCCCAAGTTGGAAACATTGCCTACTGTAACTATAGAGATCCATCAATCATGTCGCTATAATTGCACAGCATAGGGCTTCCTGTTAAGGCTGAGCTACCTGCCAGAAAATGGCAGCAATCAGGCTATTGGCAGCAGACAATCAGGCATCATTTGTAATTCTTTATGGCTGCATGTTTCCCGGTCCGGGAATTGGATGCTAATCAATCAGTTGTCATGGCAACCCCACCATCACACAGCTATCAATACAGGGAGAAAGATGGGAGAGATTATGAGGGCAGTGACTACCACAGTCTCTGGGAAGGGGTGCCAGGTGACCTTGCTAAACAACAGCCCGTGAAAAGCAGGACCAAGAAAGAGCAGGAGCCCCCCCAAGGGTGAAATCTCACCCAGCCTTATTGGAAGTACAGGGAAGGCATTGTCTTACCAAACGGCTAGCAGTGGGTGGGTGATTTTTGGGTCATTTCACTCTCCTTGGATACCGGCTGAGTTTGAAGAAGAGAAAGAATAAGTACAGTGATGAGGAGGGAGGACCAGCAGTTATCCAATCAGCCAGCACATGTTGATGAAGTACCCAGCACATCAAAGGTCCTTCGTGCAACAAATATTTACCATCTGGTCTGGACCACCCAACATATAGACAGGAAAAGCCAACCAGGATACACGGGGGCAGCTAACAAGCCAGGTGAACGCTGTAATCTCGTAATAAAGCTGGATAAGCAGAACCGGGAACAACCAACGTGAGCCATTGTTGTGGAGTGAATGGCTCAAAGACTCTTGCCAAGCCTGAGCTGAGTGTGCTCGCTTAGCCTGCTGGTGAATCCTAACAAAATGAGGAAGCACATTTATATATTTTTGACATCGCAGTGTGGAAGAATGGCATGTCCCTTATGCCACAACGCTCTACTAAAGCTAGGACAAGACTAACTGTGGCCGAATGAACATTCACCCAGTTCGATAGGAACAGGTGAGTCGGAGTATGACTCTAAGGAAGGCATTTCATTGCTTGGGAGCTGGATGGCCCTGTCTCTCCACTTGGGGTACATGTGGCTCTAAATATTGGCAATGCTTGAATGAAGCAGTGCCCAAAAGTCGTCTGAAGAGAGTTCCTGCTGTAAACTGTCTTCTTCCTCCCTTCACATAAGAGCTTGTTCTCTGACCAACTGATTCTGACATACCACTCCGGGAACACACAAAAAAAGACATCATATATAAGAAACAAGCCTTCCTATTGCCTATTTCATCGCTATACACAATAACATAGTTCTGGAATCAACCACCAACAGGTGAATAAATAAAGAATGGTGGCTCTTCTGTGGTCGAATAGCTAGCCATAAAGAAATAAATAAATAAAATCTTATTTGCATCAATGTGGACAAGACTGGAGGACATTGTGTTAAGTGAAATAAGTTCAGCGTCAAGTGACAGATATTGTGTTTTTACTTATTCTGAAGCTAAAACCTTGATCTCATAGAAGTAGAGAGGAAAGTGCCAGAACTCAGAGGCTGGGGAAGTGAGGGGGAGGGATAGAGCGAGGATGGTTAACAGATACAGGCACACGACTGCATAGGAAGTTCAACCATCCTATAGTGCATCAAGTGACTATGGCTGAAAATTTATTTCAAAATTGTAGAAAGATTTTGGAATTTTCCCAACACAAAGAAAGAACAAGAGTCAGAAGTGAAAGACATGGCAATTGCCCTGATATGATCACTATTCCCTGTACATATGTATTAAAATATCACACTGTACTTTACAAATATATATCATTATTATGTCAAATATGTGTATGTGTTCCATAAATTTGTTCTAGAAAGTTTTCCAAACTTGCTTAATTGCCCGACGAGGATTTTGAACTTCTCCATCTTTAGTCTCGGCCCCAGCATGTCTTCCCTATCTCAATTTTTGAGTGTCTCTGAAAGGTAGGCATAAAGGAGCCTTTGGTAACTCAGTAGGTGGACAAGAGGGCCGTAATGAATGGAATATGAAAGATTTTGTCAAGGGGTTGGAGAGATGGATTAGTGCTTAAGAGCACTGACTGCTCTTCAAGAGGACTGGGTTCTATTCGAGTGCCCACATCGTGGTTCCAACCATTTGGAATTCCAGTTCCAGAGGATCCACACCCTCTTTTGGTCTCAACAGGTACTAAATGCATACCTGGTACACAAATATGCATGCAGTAAAAATATCCATACATATAAAGTAATAAAAGTAACTCTTAATTATATTTCAAAAGGTCAAATCATATCATTCTTCATAACATGACCCACCCTCAGGTCCATGTTCACCTCTCAAATCAGACAATAACATTATAGTACAATTTCAATTCATTAGTAATTGCTGCCAAGATGCTGTGATATTGCAAAAGGAGACAGAAGGCATAGTGAATACAAGTCTATCTACAAACCATTAAATTACCCAACTTTTCCTATTAAAGCAACATAAATTGGCTAGGGATGTAACTCAGATGGCAAAGTGCTCGCCTCACATGCACAAAATCCTGGGCTCAATCCCCAGTATTGTAGAAATGGAGCGTGATAACGCCTACCTGCAATCCCAGTACATGGAAGGTGAAGGCAGGTAGTCAGAAGTTCAAAGTCATTGTCAGCTACACAGCAAGTTATAGCCCAGATGTGGCTATCTAAGACATTAACCCAGTCAATCAGTAAATAAAAGACGGAAGCACCAGAGGCTGGAGAGATGGCTCGGAGCTTAAAAGCGCTTTCTCCTCTTGTAGAGAACCTCAGATTCAGTTCCCAGCACCCATATGGTGGCTCACAATCATTTGTAACTCCAGTTTCAGGTGTTTCAAAGATCGTCTGACCTCCAAGGAGCTAGGAACCCACATGAAAACAAGCTTATTCATATAAAATAAGAATAAACAACTCAATTAGTCAATCAACAATCCTAATTGTATACTTCAGACAAACTTTCAAACTGCGTCAGATCAGGCTTGTTTTTATGAAGCATGACTTCTTTGACACAATTTCTGGGCTTCACACAAACTCTCCTGCCTTCCGTGAGCCGGTGGTAGTTCTTCTCAGGTTGGGAAAAGTTCAGGCTTTGGGTTCCACCCCTGTCTGCTCACTAGCTCTGTCTCCCTCAACAAGTGGCTTCCAGTCTTTGGGCCACAGGCTCCCCAAGCACTCACTGAGCATGGCCTTGTTGTCGAGTCCTCCTAGAATATGCCGGGTCCTGTGTAGAGTACCAGCCTAGCCACTCATTTGTACAGTGATGGGACCGATGGGCACTTTCCATGGTGAAATGGCCACAGACAAATCTTGAAGCAAGGGCTAAAGACACACTGCTCAGATTTCCTACTGAATTAACCCAGAAACTCGTATTGGAAAAGGACGTACGAAGTCTGTAATCACAAGGCTCTCAAGTTTATTGTGCTGTTGCTGTCTCTAAGGCTTGGGTCCCAAGGAGCAAACTTTAGGGAGTCCTGAGTTAACAACTCTTTGTTGTAGCTGCAACAAGCTGGAAATGGCCCTTTGCCTCCTCCTTATCAAAGCTCACCCCATCTCCACTAGTGAGTACTGCGCCGTCTTAGAAAGAACAGGGCAGGTGCACATGCGCTGATGAAGACAAAACCCCAGTATCCAGCATTAGATCCAGAGAAGATGTTGCGTATTTTACAGACCAGCCCCCTTTGTGAATGTGTATATGTGCTTACATGCAGATGTACAGTGGTGGGGAAAGCAAGACAAGGGTGTGTGTACATGGTTAGCTCGGAAAGCTCCTCAACTGACACACGACAGATGCTTTATAGAGGATTCCTTAGCAAGCACTGAAGATGGGGTTAACGGATATTTTGACCACTTGTTTTATACCATGCAATACTATTGGGTTTTATTTTTACTGGAGCGAGTGCTGCTTCTGTGACTTTCAATAAAACCAAATTCCAAAAGCTCCCTAGAAACATTTTTGTTTTTGTTTTGTTTTGTTTTGAGACAGGGCGTTATGTAATCCTAGCTGGTCTGGAACTTACTACATAGACCAGGCTAGCCTTCAACTCACAGAGGCCTGCCTGCCAGAATTAAAGGCATGTGACACCACACCCTGATTCTAAAAGGTCTTTTAGCACAAGTTCTATAATTGTGTTGGTTTTTATTTTTTAAGTGAGGTTAATTTGAGCCTATGTTCTTGATTAAAAACAACAAAATCGGTCAAAGCCTTGTTACATTCTCTGACCTGTAATGCCATTTGAACCAATACTTTGGGCTGATCAGTGTCTCCAATGTGCCAAAAAAAAAAAAGAAAGAAAAAAAAACTATCTCTGAGACAAGGATGAACCTTTGGGCTCTTTTTTTTTTTTTTTTTTTTTTTTGCAAACCACAGCAAGGCAACCCCTCTCAGAATCTAAATGCATTTGAGCAGCTAGGAGATAAGGCATTGCTGCCTGCCTCTCATCTGATAGGGAATTCTGAGACAGACAGGAGTGAACAGAAACTTCTCTCTGGTCTGGGACTCCTTCTGGATCTCAGGAATTGCCAGCAGGTAACTGTCTTTCTAAAACAGGGCAGAGTCACCAATGACCTGTCCCTTATGGAGACAAGATGACCTCTCTGAGGTGGATGTCATAGTACCTGCTAAGAATCGTAGCACTTGAGAAGTGAAGGTGGGGATCCAAGGTCATCTTTGGCTATAGATCAAGTTGGAAGCCATTCTATGCAACATGAAAGCTTGTCTTCTTTTTATTTAATTTTTATTTATTTTATCTAATTAACTTTTTTCATATTTTACATATTGACCACAGTTTCATTCCCCCTCCTCTCCTCTTATTTCCTCCCCCCAACTCCCATCTACACTCCTCCCCATCGATGCCTCTGTGAGAGTTTGCCTTAGTAACAAATTATCTAAGTTTAAAAGGACAACTTCCTGACAACAAGAACGATTGACGCTAGTCTTACTAAAGAAACACAGTCTATCCATGAGAGGAGAGAGCCAAAGATGACGCAGAGACAGCCAGGCTCCTAGGGCATCTCGTTGACCCTCGGCTTGATGATTGTCTTATACATAGGTGAGTACCAAGCTGACCAGGGAGTAAAGAAACTAGGAGTGAAGAGAATTTGTAAATAAATAAGTAGGTACCAGGAGTTTCCCGCCTTTGCAAAGGAGAACACACTGTACATAGCAACCTTTTCCCTTGCGGTTTTGTCTTCACATCAAGTAAACATCATTTTCTGAGTTTTTACACAGTGAGACCCTTGAACTATTGAAACACAGCAGATTCCTTTTCTCTTGTTTTGGTAAATTTTTCTTGTTTCTTACATTTTTACTAAAGACAAGTTTTACAAAGCATTGTTGTGTCCAGAGGGATAAACCCTTCCTTTCTTTGTTTTTACAAGCAGTTGCTTTGTGGGTTTGGGTTTTTGTTTTTTAATTTGCTATTTTTCTGTACAAAACAAAGCATGTGGGTGAGAAAACAACTTCCTAGTTCTTGTTCTTTGTTAAAAGGAGACAAGCAGTGTTTTGAGTTGTTACTATTGCCATTTTATAGATGAGAAAACCGAGCCCAGGAGATGTGTACAAGGCCTCCAAGAGACTTGAATTAACAGTATGAGACTAAATGTTCTGCTTCCTGGGCCCTCATTCACTCCACCTGTAATATAAGCCCCTGATGCCTTTCTCTTTCCTCTTCTCTCTCTCTCTATCTCTACCTCTTCTCTCTTGTACTGTCACTATACCTGCTCCCAGAAGCCTCTGCCTCCTCAAAGTCTGCTGCTTCTCCACTGCTGTGGTCAAACACTAATGCTCTTTAGAACCTGTGTATTTTCAGGCTTACATGTTTTTTTCCACCAAAGCACAAGGCCTCATTCCCCAAAGCTAGAAAGTACAGCCAGCTCCAAAGCCCCTTCCCTACCTTCCTATCTCTACTCACATTTCCAATGGCTTGATAGAAACTCTACGATGTATGAAGAGTGTGTCTATGCACAGCCAGCATTCTAGGACCCAGAACTAGCTGAGTCCCATAATGGGGGCAACTATGTCATCATCGTAAGAGAAAAAGAAAAAATAAAAAGTGACTGAACTGTCTTTGAAATTTCCTGCTTCATGGAAAAATATGCTGGATACTATGGGCCTGTAGGCTGAAGATGGATGCCCCAATGGTACAGAAGAACTTTGGGTGACTGTCCAGGCAACGAGATGTCTCTGTCAATTCTAGTATTTTGGAAGTTATTTATAATGCACTTCCAGTTTACATAGGTAATATTCATCCTTCTGGAGTCTTTGATGGAGTTGAAAATAGATAGATAGTTATAATTATAGTTTTCTTTTGTTATGATAAAAGATAAAATAGATAAAAAGATTGTCACTGTAATTCTTGTTTGACACCTATTTTGTTATATGTAATTTTACTATGTTAAAGTTAATGCCTTTCTTTTCTTTTTAAACTGAAAAGGGGAAATGGTGTAGAAGGTCCTTTTGTTTATGTATTGCTTTCATTGTTAATCAATAAAGAAACTACTTGGTCTGATAGAGCAGAACTTAGGTAGGTGGAGAAGACAGAACTGAATTCTGGGAAGAAGAAAGCAGAGTCAGAGATCCACCATGGAGACACCAGGTCAGACATGTTGAATCTTTCCTGGTAAGCCACGACCTCATGGTGACATACAGATTAATAGAAATGGGTTAAATGAAGATGTAAGAGTTAGCCAAATAGGAGGATAGAGCTAACAGCCAAGCAGTATTTTAATTAATACAGTTTCTGTGTGCTTATTTTGGGTGTAAGCTAGCCAGGTGGCAGGAACAAGGGGCCCTGTATCCTGTAACAAGGGGCAAGTAGGGAAGAGTGGTGTTGACGAGAGCTGTGAGCGGATGGCATGAGGGACAGTTTTGTCCTGTCCTCACAAATCTCATCAGATGCCAGGAATACACAAGCTGAGTCAAGGAATACACAAAATACACGTAAATCCTAGTTGGCTTTCTGTAGCTGTGATCAACACCATGGACAGAAACAACCTGTGGAGAAAAGGGTTTGTTTTGGCTTACAGTTCACAGTCCAACAGTGAGGGAAGCCAAGGCAGGAACTCAAGTCAGGTAGGAATTTGAAGCAAAAACCACAGAGGAACACCGTTTACTGGAATATTTCTCTCTCTCTCTCTCTCTCTCTCTCTCTCTCTCTCTCTCTCTCTCTCTCTCTCTCTCCCATTTATACTCAGCTATTTTTCGTACATAGCCAAGACTCACATGCCTAGGGATGTACCACCCACACTAGACTGAGCCTCTTACATCAATTACTAAACAAAACAATGCCCTTCAGACCTATCCAAAGGCCTTTCTTCAATTGAGCGTCCTGATTTCCAGGTGCTTCATGGTTTTGTCAAGCTGACAATAAATACTAACCAGAACGACTTACTATCAACTGTGGATTTTAAACCAGCCTTTCATTCATCCCTCAAAACATCCACCCCTAAACTTCTCCTACATAAATAATCCAAAACCAACACTCAAACACTCAAGTCTTCTGGTTGGCCTCTGACTTTTTAGCCAGGGTGCATTGCAAGAACAAGCTACCACAAGGGTGTAGATATGGTGGGTCACACCTCTAATCCCAGTACTCGGGAGACTGAGTCAGGAGGATTTCTTCAAGTAAGTTTAAAATCAACCTGGGCTACATAATGAGCTCCAGGACAACCTGGACTGTGTCTCAACAACAGACAAACGACAGTGACGGATCCAAGATCTTAGTGGTCCTCAATGCCAGAGGCAATCATTGTCAACCTTGCCTGTCAGGCTACAGGCTCATGCAGCTCAGGTATCTTACGGATGGCACCAGAACCTTTGTAGGTCATCCCCATCATATTCTGTGGCTCAGGTTACAAACATTCACCTTGTACCCCACATACACTCCTAGCCCCGCATTCTTTAAGGCCCATGCAACCCCAGGTGGCTTTCACAGGCTGAGGCCCTGTGCTGCCCTGAAGCTATCCACCTGGGATTGGACTAATAGAAAGCTGGTGTGCTGCTCAGCTAAAGAAAAATAATAATAAAACGACCCATAAGGTGGGTAATAACTGTCCTTGTGAAGAGATATGAGTGACAGTAAAGCCATCATGCTGGGGAAAAGGAATGATTGCTCATCTCTCTCACACTCTCACCAGTGCGCAGGCTAGACAGGTGGAGCCCTCTGTGCTCACGAATAGAAGGGAGCTAGAAAGAGCAGACGTTGCGTCGAGACGGTCGAGCATCCCACGCATTACGGCAGTGTGCCCAGCCCTGTGTTTGACAGCATGCTGCATTGGTCCCAAGTCAGTGCACTTCAGAAATACCCAAGGAGTTTTGGAAAATAGATCTGAGGACTCCACTCCAGCCAGCCCTGCAGAGGCAGAAACCTTTGATGTTTTCTTAAGCCCTGCAGGTGATTCTGTTGAAGCTTATCCAGGCACTGGTTTTTAGAGACCACTGCAGTGGGGGACAGAATACAAGGGGAGGATGTGCTTTGTCCTTAAGGAGCTTACCGTATAAGCAGAGAGATAAGACTCATTTATACATGGTAAATTTAATTATTCCCTCGTCTGTGTTCAAATAGTTCCTCTATGCTTATCTTCGTTATAACTTTTGTCTCATTGAGTTGGAAATGTTTATTGGTCTCTCCTTTATCAGCTTTCTGTGAACAATCCAAAGGCAGGGACTATGTTCATTCATCTTGGGTAGGCTTATACTCATAATCATTTAATGGTCCCTTCCTTTCCTGACTCAAGAAAGCATAGGGAGGCTGGTAATATAGCTCAGTTGCTAGAGCATTTTCTCGGTGTTTGTAAAGCTCCAGGTTTAACCCCTAGCAAGACAGACATCGGCCAGGGTGACACATCTGTAACCCCAGTACTTGGGAGGTTGAGGAGGTGGGGCAGATTAGGAAGGAAATTCCAAGACTCACATGGTGGAAAGAGGGAATGTCCTTTTTCAAGGTGTCCGTGACCTCTATACCAGCACCATGGCACACACACACACACACACACACACACAATCAATCAATCAATCAATCAAGTGAAATATACAAGCACTAAGGCTCACATGTCAGGTCCAGACATTAGCTGTATAGCGGCAAACAAAGCCAACAACCCCCCAGCTTTCCCGGAAGTAGCCTGGCAGAGGGGACGAGGATGGGAACGGTAAAATAAACGAACAAGACAGGATGACAAACGAAAGGACGTGAAGCCATAGGAAAGAGAGCGGCCGGTGAAGAGAAGCATCATGGAGTCAGGGACAGGGGCTTAAATATAAACGAGGCTATCGGGTGAGTGGCGCAAACATCTGAAAAGAGCGTGAGGCAGAACCAGCAGGTGCAAAGGCCCGAAGGCTGGCGTGAACTGGCTGCTCCAGCCGTGGAGAGAAGGCTAAGGTGGCTGAGCTTGGTGGCAAAGGTGAGGCTACAGAGGTAGAGAACAGCTGAATGGCATGGAGATTGATTGGCTTCAAGGACTGGTTCCTCCTCCTTTCCCTCCTTCCCCCACCCCTCCTCATCTGCTTCTTCTAGCTCCTCCTCCTCTGTCTCCTGTACTTCCTTCTCCTCAGTCTCTTCTCCTCGCCCTCCTCCTCCCCCCCCAACAGGCTCTCAGGATGTAACCTGAGCCTAATCTAGTCTCAAACTCATGATCCTCCTGTCTCAGCATCCTGAACACTGGGATTATAGGCTTATTATATACACAATCACAGCCAACTGTTTTCTATTCCTGTTCCCCCCTGATTCTAAATATAACACCAATGGACCATCTTAACCAAAGTGATCAACAAACACGGCTGGACTTTTCTTCCTTTACAAATCACCCCCATCGGATGATGCATTGAAGTGGAAGCAGAGGACAATGTCAAAAGTCATTTTCAAAGTCCAGGCAAGCAACAGTGGGTAAAGCAAAGGAAGTAAGGAAAACAAAGGGGCCAGGTACAGCCTGCATTTCGGAAGAATCTCTCAGTCTGACTGATAGGTAGGTTGGTGTCAGGGCGGAGTAAAGCTGTCAGGAATGACTCCTAGATTAACAAATAAGCCCAGGGCCTGGAACATAATAACAAGTGCTTGATGGATGTTTACTGAACGACTGGATGAATGAGCATTAAATACCTCAACATCAGTTCCCCAACATAATTACGTGCCAGCGTGTCTGGTGCAGACAAATGCACTGGAACATCAAAAAGATCCCTAAAGCCAGAGGTGACAGTGTATGCCTGTCATTCCAGGTGCTCTAGAGGCTGAGACAGGACAGACATGTCTCATGATTTCAAGACCAGCCTGGGCAGTATAAAGAGACACCATTCGAGAAAGAGGTGAGGAGAGGAGGAAGGAGAAAGAGAGGAGAGATTTTAGTTTCAACTCAGAAACTAACTCTCACTGAAATAGAGATGCAACGTGAAAAGAAATTCTAGATCAGCACACCTGTAGGCGCTGAGTTTGGGAGGAGATATTTTCAGGGTTTTGAGTTTGTTGTGTTGTGTTGTTGTGTTCGGGTATGGTTTTGAGATGGGGTATGACCATGTAAATGTGGCCCTCCTGATTGGTGGAATTACGGACAGACTTGGGCCACCACATCAGGCTTGTTAACAGATTTGGGGTTAGAGTGTGTGTGTGTGTGTGTGTGTGTGTGTGTGTGTGTGTGTGTGTGTGTGAAGAGGGGGGTAATGCTGGGTTGTTGCTCTTAGGGACAGGACAGTGTAGAGAACTCTAAAGATGACTGTGCTGGCGAAGCGGGAGAGAAGGCAGAGAGCTCACACAGATCCCAACAAGCAGCAATAGTGCTTCTTTCAGATGCTCCCAGATACCGGCCTGGGTGGGTAACGTCTGGGGAGCACACCCATTGGCAGCCCTTGCAGACAATGGCCCAAGTGATTCCGTGGTGGGGAGCGACTCCATTCGCACCCTCCTGCCTTCAGCAGTTCAGTCAACCACCAGCTGCCCACTAGAAGCTGGATGCAATCGCCAAAAGCACTTGCAAGATCCAAAGGCAGAGCTCCCTTATGAAGGCGATGCCTGGCCAGAGAATGGCATCAGCGGCCTCTGGTGGACACATGCTGCCTTGCAGTCCAAGAGGACTTGAGCTGTCATTTGCAGTGGGATTAAGAGATGGGGGAGATGGCTAGGCACCCAGGAAAGCAACCACAGAAAAGACAAGCTCTCCAAGGGAGCTGGAATTGTTCTTTAATGAGAACTATCAGCTCAAGAGGCCAAGTAACACAAAACGTCTCATTCAGGCCAGCTTCAATAGGGATCTCCATCTTCGTGAAGGTATCACATAGTTAAGCATTTCTGCTCCCTTCATTTTTACTTTGAAGCACGGCCACAAGTTTTAAGGATACAGTGTGTTGACAAACTGCCATGGAGGCAGTATATTCTTCCTCGCCGCAAGCTGTTTCCATGCCCTTTGCTTCAAACATGTTGTGATTACACACACACACACACACACACACACACCTGTCACACAGAAAATATTTGTTGAGTACTTAATATTCTCAGGCATAAGGCTATTATCTGAAAACAGATGAATATACAAGACTCTCAACTTCCAGTGGAAGATGGCTGTCTGTGTACAGACAGCTCTATACAGCATGCTAGCAGGATGGCAAGGAGGAGCCCAATCCAAACTGGGTAAGTTATAGGTACTTTACTAAAGGTGACATAGCACAGTTGAATCTTAAAAGAAACAAGGGATTTTCTCAATTAAAAAGTGACAAAGGGCCAGCAAAATGGCTCTGAGGGTAAAAGTGTCTGCCAGCAAGCCTGATGAGCCACATTCCGTTCCTTGCACCCACACAGTAGAAGGAGAGACCGAACTCTTGCAAATTGTCCTCTGATCTCCACATACCTCCCCGCCAACATACAGCACATATTTTTGTTTTGTTTTGTTTTGTTTTGTTTTTTGGGTTTTTGAGACAGGGTTTCTCTGTGTAACAGCCCTACCTGTCCTGGAACTAGCTCTTATAAACCATGCTGGCCTCGAACTCATAGAGATCGCCTGCCTCTGCTTCCCAAGTGCTGGGATTAAAGACTTGAGCCACAAACACATGCTCACAAAGTATTTCTTAATAATGATTTTCAATGTTCCAGGAAAATACTAGCCCAGGAGGTAGAGGCAGGAAGATAATAAGTTCAAGATCATCCTCAACTATAAAAGAAGTTTGATGCAGCCTGGTCTACATGGAACTCTACCACCCTACCAAAAAAAAAAAGTGTCAAGAGTGTTTGAGAACAGCCTGAGCTGCCTACGAAGTAAGTTTGAGGCCACCCTGAGCTATATAGTGTGACCAGGGAGGGATGGAGGAAGGGAAGGAGGGACGGACTTGGATGGGAATGTAAATCAATAGTAGAACACGTGCCTAGCATGCATGAAGTCTTGGAGTCCAACCTCGGCACTGAAAGATGGGGTGGGAGGGGGGATATATATTGACATTAGTGAGTGGAGACCTAAAAATACCTATTTGTATCCAATCACTTGACCTTTCTTTGATGTGGTCTAAAGAGTCTATGCACATAAACATCAATGTCTACCTCTTCCTCCCCTGCCCTAAACAAACCCAAGCAGTGAACCAGTGTAAGGATTAAAGTTAACTTGTAAGCTGCACTTGCCCAAGGACAGATAACTTCCTGGAATGCTTGGGGCTGTTGTTCTTGTAAAATAACAGTCAAGTGCTTTAACTTCTGTAAATGAGATTGGTTGTCCAGCTGTGAAGGAGGGAAGTATATAGGCAGGAAATACATCAGGATATAAGCTTGCAGGAAATACATCAGGATATAAGCTTGCCCTTTATTGGGTGAAGGCAGGAAGTCCCATAGCCTTGTGAGATTTGGCCTTTATAGGCACCTGACAATCCCAATTCTACACCATTACCATTCTCTGGGACTGGCAAAGATTAGGCAAGTCTGACTCTGGTGGCTCCATTCTCTCTCTCTCTTTCTCTCTCTCTCGCTCCCCTCCCCCGTCTTCCTTCTCCCAGCATTCAGCCAGTTTTCCCCCACCTACCTAAGTTCTGCCCTATAAACAGGCCAAGGCAGTTTCTTTATTCTTTAACCAATAAAAGCAACACATAGACAGAAGGACCTCCCACACAAGCTGGGTATGGACCTAGTCATCTTCCTGACCAGTATTAAATAAAGCTTGCTTTAATTGGACAATTATAGATTTGGTCTTTCTTCTCACAATTTTCAAGTTTTAACACCAGGACTTTCTCTGAACTACAAGCCTTAGGCTCCAAGATCTCTCTGTGACCTCCTCCTCTTCCTGACTCCAAACCAGAATTAAAGAGAAAGAAATGCATTGTGAGAACAAACATTGTCTTAACTCTCTCAACCCTACTGCATGCACTGAATTTTCTATGGCCAGCCCCTCCCCTGAGGACAGACAGCAGAGAAGCAGCCAGTCGGCTCCTAGCATCTCTCAGGACCAAATGAATGCCTTAATAATCACTGAAAACTGTTCTCTAGCACAGTATGGTGCTTCACACCTCCAATTCCAACCCCAGTGCTTGTCTTTGGGGGACTGGAGGAAGAGTGAGGCCACTGGGCTGCTTAGCAAGACTCTGCCAAAAGAGTGCATGATGTACAAAGCAAGAGGGGCTTCCTTGAGCTTCTTCAGTAGGAGAGTCTGGTGGACTCGTCATGGGATCGTGTGCTGTTGCTCCCATAATCTCAAATAAACCTTAAGTGTGAACGTGTTCATCCGCTAGTGTTTCAGAAAAGGGTTTGTCCCTACTGCACACTGTGCAGGAACTGAACAGCAGAGAAGAGCCTACCTCAGAAGGAGGACCTGAAGAAAGTCTCCATGGAGCTGTGTTACTGTACAGAGTTTATGAAAGTCCACAGCTGCTACAGATATGAAAGATGAAGGGACTGTTAGAATAACCACCCAGCAAGTGACCTTGAACGCAGTGGCCCCACTGACCAGCACAGAGGAACCTCTTTGGGAGGACTTTGGGTGAGCCAGGTTCATCAGACTGACTAGTCACTCTCCAGGACATCTCCAGAAGCTGAAAGGAACCTTCATTCCAAGGGCTGGAAGAATGATTAAGTTTCACTTCCCCAGATAGTTCAAACATCTTCCATTGATACAAAGTGCAGCACTCACCACAAAAGGAGAAAAAGATGGTTTTTTTTTTTTTATTTTTGAGCCAAAATAGGGATGACCATGGCTCAAATACACGGATGCTGCTTAACCCAAAAAAAGCACATTCCCAAGTGGAATTGGGTTTTGAAGTGTTTCAGTTATAGAGCAAAACCAAAAAAAGTAACAAATCAAGGTATTTCCCAGGACACTGGCGGAAACACTGGGGAGCTGGGTTTCAAGAACTGAGGAGAGCAGCTCTCTCCGGTGTCTCAGATGCTAACTGGTGACCTACTTGGCTGCCCACTGTTATGGAAGCTAGTGGTCTAAGCTAATATGTTCAAAAAAGAATTTACCTGACAATCACAAAAATGTTTGGTTAGACACAGGTGGCTGATGAGTAAATATTAGCGGGAACTAAACATATTCCAAGATAATGAGCAATTCAAGAGCTTGCCTGGTTATGCCTAAGACCCAAAGGTGCCAGTTTCTGACAGTGTATACACACACACACACACACACACACACACACACACACACCTCGACTTCTGTCCTCTAAACTTTGCCCTGATCCCCGATCTGACCAGCTGCAAGCAGCTCCTCCATGATAGAGTGCTTACCTAACATGTGCAAGACCCTAGGGTTAATCTTCAGTACCTCAAAAACGAATAACAAATAGCCCTACACACAGTGGTCTCCATTTCATCAATGCCATACAGAGAAACTGCCTCCTAAGGACAGAAGCCAACCAAAACCAGTTCAAATGGGATCTTTTTTTTTCCAGAAAAATAAATTCCACAGAGCGCTGTCTTGACCTCCAGGTTCATAATTCCTGCTGCTCATGATGGAGCACACACCCACACCCACACCCATACCCACTTCCTTCAAGCCAACCTTGCTAACCACATGAGAAGCAGCCTACGTGAAGTGTTTTTAGAAATTCTAGGAGTGTCTCAATTGAGCCTCATATTTCTGTCCCCAAAGCAACACCTGAAATTCCCCCACTAGTGATACACTCTTTTTGGTCTTTGCAGTTTCTCTTTTTAGCAGTTTCTTCTGGAGTGTTTGCTACAATCCCTCTAGAAGAATAGCCCAAGTTCTAACACCCAGCACTCTGCCCAGAAAACCCTTCCTTCAGGAGCCAGCACCTAGAAGTGAGGTTTTTACGGAAGCATGTCAACTATTGGTTTCCAGGTGCAGGAGCTGGGGATCTAGTGTGTAAAACTCACCAAGGGTGGGTTTGCTGTTTACCTCTGTAAATGTAGCCTCCATTGTGTGGCCAGAGACACAGAGGTGCTGGCTAAGTGTTTGTGGGAAAGCATAGTGAATAAATTGAATTCATTTGTGAATGATTAACTAAAAAGGTCCCAGGTCCAGAATATCTTCTTTGGGAAAGTGGGAAGGCAAAAACGCAAATCCCTTGGCATCAAGTTGGCTCCCTCTTCTAGGGGTATGCACGTGTGTGTGTGTGTGTGTGTGTGTGTGTGTGTGTGTGTGTGTGTATTTCTCCCTCTTTTAGTTGTATATGTGTATGTGTGCAAAGCCTTCCTCTCCTAGTTGTGTATCTGTGCAAGCGTGCTCCATTTCTGACAATCCACATAATATTCCTCACTTCCACACTCATGTTTTGCATGTAACTAAGCTTGGTTTAGAAAGAGCCAAGCCTGGCTGTTGAAAATCAATCTCCCCACCAGAGGGCGATGCAGACTAAGAACCAGGGCTTTTTTGTTTTGGGGTGTGTGTGTGTGTGTGTGTGTGTGTGTGTGTGTGTGTGTGTGTGTGCAAACTCCAGCTGGTGCCAGACAACAGTCCCAACTCCAAAGGCCACTTTTGGATCCCCAAATCAGTTTCTCCCCTGTACTCCTGAATCAAAAATCTTTTATGGGTGCCTTTGCGTTTGTGGCCTGTAATTAAGGCCGTAATTAAAAACCTGTATTTCAAAAAATTTAGAGAAAAAAAGAAGAAGGGGGGCTGGAAAGATGGCTCAGCATTTAAGATCACTAGCTGCTCTTCCAGAGGACCCTGGTTCAATCCCCAGCACCCACATGGCAGCTCCTTCACTGTCTACTTGTAATTATCAGGTCTAGAATAAGAAAACATGACCAAGGGAAAGAAGGAAGCAAAAGAGACAGTTTGGTTCAGACAGTATATCCCAAAAGGCAGAGGCAATAATGAATGTGTAGTGACATTTATATTTTAATAAATAAAGCTGGCCTGAAGATCAGAGAGTAAAACAGCCCCACTGGTCAGTCTTACAGACCAGTCAGGGGTAACACACACCTTTTAATCCCAGTAGCCACACTAGTTGCCATAGAAACCGGGCGGTAGTAGTGCAAGCCTTTAATCCCAGCACTATAGCGGAATATAAAACCGGAGGAGACAGTTCTCAGTCAGGCTCATTCTGAGGTTCCTGGAGGCAGAATCGCCATTTTGGACCGACGTAGAGGTAAAAGCCAGTGGCTGGCTGCTTTGCTTTTCGGATCTTCAGGTTGAACCCCAAGTTTTCTCTCTCTGTTTTTATTAATTGTGCTTCATGAATCTCTTTCATCTGTTCCAGGACATCGCTGATACCCTTATCTTCATCTGAAGAAGAAAAACTTAAGGGTTAGAACATTCAGCTTTGATATCATTTCTCTTTCATTCAACATTGATTGAGCTGCTATGCTAGGTCAGGCAGTCCTCTAAGCAGCAGAGATACTCAGATGTGAGGGCTAATGCACGCATGTCACAAACAAAGTCCGGAGGATAATAGTCTCCCTATTGAGATTTTTATTGTACTACATTTTACTCTCTCTGCTAATGAAGCAACATGTTCCTCTTTAGCACTGGGGAAGTGCTGCACGTTTCTGCATTTCTGGTATTTGGGTAATTAGCTACCCCATCAATGACTAGATGACTGGATGAATGGATGGATGAATGGATGGGTGGATGGAGCTGGAGACATATCTGAGAGCTTATGACTTCTGAAACCTCAAAGCCCACCCCCATGACACACTTCTTCAAACAAGACCACACATCCCGAAATAGGTATACCTACTAGGGACCAAGCATTCAAATATGATGATTCTGTGGGGCATTCTCATTCAAATCACCACAGGATCCTCGAGGGCTTCTTCATTTAGACCTTGCAGAAGAGCCTGGAACAGAGAAGCTGATGGGTCAGTGGCAGGCAGGATCACGCTTTGACCCACACTGCTTTATTCTGCATACTTTTGATGCTCTGGTTAAATCTAAGCCTCTGTGGGCCTCTTTGTCCTTTTTTCTAAAAGAATGGTCTTACACACCTGTAATCCCAGCACTCACAAGTCGAAGCAGATGTCTGAGGCTATATTGGGCTGCATAGTGAGCACCTATCTAAAACAAAACAAATCCATAAAGGTAAACAATCACAGTTGCCAATGGGACTGTCTTAGTCCTTTCCTTGGTCCCTTGACAGATTCCTTTAAACGCTAATTTACAATTAGCAGTGTGATAAAGAAGATACCACACCACCCTTATACTAGCCAGCCAGGGACAGGATTTCAACATAACAGCTACATGCTGGAGGCTGGCTATCCCAGGCTACACTGGGTCGCTGGTGTGCCTTGTAGATCTACCTAGCAAGCTCGAGTCTGCAGGAAATGCTGCCCAGTGCATTACCCTCAGAGATGGCTGAGAGACAGAGACAGTGGAAAGAGACCATGTGTCATCTTGATGTATGTTATAGTTAGAGTTAGCAAGAACAGATGATGCTTGCTCCGCCTACCTTTTATCTATTGCTGTCCTCTATGATAATAGCAATGACCATCTGTTAAATGACTAATAGTTACTGGCCATTTCTTTAGGACATGTAAGACAAAGTCTTAGCCTCTAGACAACATAAATATTCACAGAACATTTAAGCATTAAGTTCTCTGGGTTGAGCTTAGCAGATAGCAAGAAGAACGATAAACGATCCATGTGTCCTTGAGGGAATATAGATTTCACTGAATCTAAGGAGTGTGTGCCAAAGAAGGAAGCCCTCTTAGTGGGGTTAGTATCATGCATTCTGTATTAGTCACTGTTCTGTTGCTATGACAGGACACCGTGACCATGGTAATGCTGATAAAGGAAAGCACTCAATTGGGGCCTTGCTTACAGTTTCAGAGGCTTGGTCCACTATTATAATGGCAAGGACCATGGTAGCAAACATGGCCCTAGAAAAGCAGCTGAGAGTTCTACATCCTGGTACACAGGCAGCAGAAGAGAAAAGATACTGGGCTAGGCATGGGGCTTTAAAGACTCAGAGCCCATCCCCAGTAACACACTTCCTCCAACAAGGCCACACCTCCTAATCCTTTCAAATAGAGTCACTCCCTGGTGACTAAGCATTGAATGCCTATGGGGGCCATCCTTATTCAAATCAACACAGTGGGGAAGGTTTGGGCATGAAAACTGGTGAGTGTGTATGCAAGACTGTGAACAAACCTCTAGAGGCTGGGGCCTAAGTGGGAAGCACTGGGTGGACCTAGAGTGGCTGAGAAGTCATCATCGAGGAAAAGGAGATAGTCAGAACCATCCGTCCTTCCTTCTACAACCTGATGCTACATGTATCCATGCCATGACCAACAGGCAGACGTATGCGTAATCAAGCCCACACAGATGTGTGTACATTGTGTTTATTCTTGTCAGGAACCAGCCTGAGAGACTCCTGTGGGTTCCAAGGGAAGGTGGGGAGGGCCCCATAGCAGATTGGTGAGGCTCTAATTACATAACTTTGAGGTAGAAATTTAGTGAAACTGCAGACTTGGAACAACATAAAAGTGCATAAAAAACAGTTCCATCCGTTCATTATGCAAAGAAATTGCTCATTTGTAGAGTCTGAATTACAGTAGGGAGCTTATAAAGCAAAAATATGGGGCTTTATGGCATCCTATAAGCAGTAGCATGTTCTCCTCATAGAAAGGACACCTGTTGTATGTCACCTAACTAACAAACACAGTGAATCCTCCATCCAAGGAGGCATGGCCCCCAGTTCCACTGCACCTACCTTCAGGAGTATCTCCTGTCCCCTCAGAGAGTTGCTACCTACAGCCCTTCTGAAATCATTGGGAAAGGATGCACCAAAGAAACAATGGCCAAGAGGGACAGTGCGGGTGGTGTTAGTGACCACAGGACTAGGGAAAGAAAGATGGAACCTATGCACTGCCATAGAGCAGAAAAAGAGACATCTGTGTATGAGCCAAAATATTTCCCTGGGACCAGACTCTCTACTGGAAAATGAGCAACAAAAACAGCAACAAACATACCTAGCTTTCACTTGTTTTAGCTTCTATATTTTATTGACCACTTTCTTATTCTTTATATTAAAATAACTTTGAGGTTGATTAAGTCATAAATGAAACTTTACCTCCGTATGTTTTGGAACTCTATTTATGGGGAACAAAAGATTTAGCAGTCAAATGCATTAGGAAATTTTCAAATTAAATACACACACACACACACACACACACACACACACACACACACATACCTTTGACATTTCAAATGAATGTTACCATAGGAAAAGTTTTGCCATTAATAAACAAGTTCACTGGGCCTTGATTAACTTTGTGTATTTCTAAATTCCTCATCAATAAAAAACTTGGAGCTGGATATGGTGGCGCATGCCTTTAAACCCAGGCGTGTTGAGTTTCAGGCCAGTCTGGTGCACACAGTGAGTTCTGGGTCAGCCAGAATGACAAAGTGAGACCCTGTCTCAAACAAACAGACAAATAAATTAAGAAATTTGGACCTTTTTCTTTTGAAGATATCTATCATTCTGAGGAACAAGAGTTTTATAAAACAAACCTAGGATATTATATCAGTTACTTTTGCACCACTGTGATCAAAATACTTGAGAGCTGAAGTGTAATAACTATTTATTTTGGCTCATGTCTCAGAGGTTCCTGTCCATCACAGCAGAGTGGGCATAGCAAAGGACAGAAGTTCACACCATGGCTACAGGCCCTGGGCAGGAGAGTAAAAGCCCAAGACACACAAGCCCTCCCCTTATCTCCTTTCTCCAACTAGTCTCTACCAGGCACCTCTAGGGAAGGACTGACCCTGGCCATCTCAAGTGTGTGTCTGGTTGTGGCATGATTGCCAGTAGACAGGTCACTTCCGTCTTGGCCTCCACCATCACCTGGCCTCATCCTTTGTCTCTGTATCCGTGTGATCTTTCCTCTTCTTATAAAGACATTAGCTCTGTTACATAAGAGCTCACCCTAGTCCATGACCCCTCCTAACTTGTTTATGTCTGCAAGGGCTCTCTTTCCAAAGAAGGTCTCAGAGATTCTCAGTCTGGGGAAACTCTCTAATCCACGACAGTGTCTTCACATTCAACCCACCTGAGGGAGTATGCTCTAAGGACTAAAGTGGCTGGACCAAGTACCAACAGAGCAGGACCAGAATTAGAGCTTACTCTTTCTCCCCTGTCTCTCTCATCATTTTCACGATAGAAACATACCTCCAGAGAGGTATGTTTGATTTTGAGTTCAAGAGAAAGGGGAGCAATGGCTCTATGTTAGCGGCTTCCTGTGCTGAGCCAAGTCAACAAAGAAGTATTGGACTCTAGGAGCATGATCCCTAAGTTAAAGACTATAGCTACACTTGGAGAGCTCACTGTAAAGTGTTGTGATACCTAGTGCTCCACAGTACACTCACTGACTTCATCCTTCCCACAAACCGAGGTCTGTCTGCATCCAGAGACAATACTCTTCCTCCAGCACCAAGCTGCCTTCAATGAGAACTCTTGGAAAAAATGGCATGTTGACAAGCTCACCACATGTCTTTGAGTCATTTAAAACTCTATTAGACTTTGAAAATGCCCACTTAGATGAGGAATGGAATGACCACAAAAGACAATTGTTCGTCCAAGTGTCAGTTGACAGTTAACTTACTAGGAACTTCTCAAAGTCGAGTCTTTAAAGACATCTATAGTCTGAGACAAGGAATGGGCAACCAAGACCACACCAGCTCAGTACTGTGGTTTCTAGCTAGGGAGAATTGACAGATGGGCTTCAGCAGTCCCTGCAGATCCAATGTGCAGAGGTAGAAGCAATGTCTCTGGCCGAAAGCATCTCTGAGACTAGAAGAGGCAGCTCAGCCGTCAGTATGAACATCTGTGATCTTTAAGATGTGCTGTTAGATCTCGTGGTAGTGGCTCACCTTCATTCCATGCTGGGGACTGTGGGCAGTAATTAACAGTTACCCAATGGCATTAATTAAAGCCAAGGGGATGCTTGGTTGGGGAGGGATCTTGACTCTCTTAGAGGAAGTGTGGGAGGAAAAGGTCAGTTCTCACTTCATTGGGCACTGGGGGACAGAAGATGCTTGGAGATGTCTTCAGGAATTAGAAAAGAAACTTGAATCTCTGGAACCCCTCCCACTCCCTAGACAATGACAAGTGGCATTTTCAAGGAGGCACATGGAACAGACTTAGAATCTGGAGTGGATTCCTTTGGAAGTCACGTCCTGGTCCTGGTGCTGTTTTGGAGGAGTCTGACAAACTACAGTTGTGAGTTGCTCTGCTCACTCAAAGGTTAGATGTGTAGTTTTGTCTGTAAAGACCCCAAGAAAGCAGCAAAGAACCCCAAAACTCAGCCTCAAGATGTGGCCCCATGATGGTTCCACCATGAACTTGCATCGTGACATTGTATAAACTCCAGAGTTTCACTCTCTGAGATTCCTCATTTCTCAAGTACATACAATTCATGGTCTCTCCTTTTCCCATCATCAGGAGACTCAGAGAAGATAATGTGTCCAGAACATTCTCGTTATGGTTTGAATTTGTGGAATTTCCTTCCATCCCACAGGCTTGTATTGAAGTCTTTAGTCCCCCAGCTGGTGGTTTGGTTTGGAGATTGTGAAACCTTTGGAACATGGTGCTAAACTGGAGGACGTAAATTACCAGGGGTGGGTCTTTAAGATTATGTCCTGATCCATTTTTAATTCTTACTTCTGCTTCTAGATTGGCTAAGACCTGAACAAGCTACTCCCCAGATTCCTGCCATTATGCCTTTTCTGCCCTGGTGTGCTTAAATCCCACTAAAACCATGAGCCGATGTAAATCCTTTCTTCCTCAAGTGGCTTCTATCGGTTGTTCTGTTGCATCAATGAGAAAAAATGACTAATTCAATTCTGTACAATAGAAGGATAAAAGGCACCAATGACAGGGAACTGAGATTAACTACCACTCAGCTACCTATCCAGATACGGGAAGCCAGAAAAGTCATCAGAAAGCTGCAATAGGGAAGGACAGTCCTGGAATATTAATATTTTTTTTTCAAATCTCAATCCATGTACTCCTAGCCCTGTTAAAGAACTCACAGAAGCAATGGTATTTGCACTAGTCAAGACCTCTGAAGCTGCCCATTCATTCCCTCTGGACCATGTGGGGACCTCTGGCAAATCGATAAAGCCCAGATTACAGGTGCTGCCCATAGAGAATGACAAGAACGACAGAAGCAGTCAGGGCTCAGGTGTGATGTCCCTGCAAACTAAAAGTGAAGAAAAAAATATTTAGAGTTACCACCATGTTCATAAAAGCAATTCTATGCACAACAGACATTTTCCCAGGATGGGAAAGGTGCTCATCTACCACATCCTCAGCAGCTCTTTCCTGAACATGTTCTCTCCGTACTTCCTTCGTCCCTAGTTTACCCTTCTGTATGTTCCCCTGGAGTCCCTGGGCACACAGGGCCACCTCTGAAGTTGCAGATCTGAGCTACTGTCCTTTTGATATCTCTGCTGTTACTTTAGTGTGATTTGGAAGACAAGGTGGGGAGGCACACACTGAGCTTTCCTCAAGCGGCCCCTGATATCTTTCTGTTATACAAACAACATACCTTCTCCAACCTGTGGGTCTACTTGGCTCACTTCTGCAATCATATATGGGCATCTATGTCACTGCCCATCAGCAATTTCTGAGGCCTGTAGCACAAAGCCTGCTTTGCACTCTATGGTATGGTTCACAAGCCAGCAAAGGGCTGGAGATTGAAACACACACACACAGAGACAGAGACATGGATCATCCTCGAAACAGGAATGCCAAGAATGCCCCCTTGAATCAAAAATTCCCCCTTTATTGTGTTCCAGGGCAGTTTATATAGGCTCTCCTTGACCAATGGTCATGGCCCAACTCTCAGCTGCAAGCCCACCAGAAACCACTCTCCTGCGATCAGGAACTCCTGAGGGTCTTGTGCTCAGAGCAGCTGCAAGCACAGGAAAACAAGTTGTTTGCTCCAGTGGGCAAGGGAGTCACAGGAAATTCAGGTTCTGGGGGGTCCACAGTCCCCAACATCTTCCCCTTTTCTATATAATTAGACCAAACGTTCTTAACTGACCCGGGCATGGCACAAATATAATAACAATAAGTTGGAAAATGCCCTAGCGAACATGCTCATTATTAAATGCTGCTGCTGGCTACAGGATAGCCATAGCAGCCATCTGGCTGATGGCAATTCCCAATTAGCCACTACAGCCGCGATGATCCCGAAGTATCTCTTAGCTGGGGTGGCTCCACCGGATGGAGCACCAACTAGGCCAGGGCAATGTGCCTCTTGCTGCCACCTCCCACAGCAGCCTTCTGAGCCTCTCTGTAAGCACTCACAGCAGCCTGCTGCCCTCGTGAAGCTCAGTTCCAGCCACTGCCTCCCTGACCCACCACTGCCTTCCCAGGCAGCCTGGCAGGGTCTGGGCATCTCTGATTGGCCTTGGCTTCAGCACTTGTTGCCTTGGTTTCCGATGTGCCTTACTCCCCGCCATGGCTCCTGGCACTGCTGCCTCCTACAGCATCCCACTGGGCTCCACAACCTCCAGTAAACAATCATTTAGGGAATTTGGGCATTGTTCTCTGTAAACTACTTCCCTGATGTTTATTGGGCAACGTAATTTTTAGGAGATATTCACAGCAATCATCAGGGGCTCTTGGTGCATCAAACCACATGAATCTGGAATGAATCCACAGGTTCTCATCCTCTGTGGAAACAAAAGCAGAACCTCTTTCCAAAGCAACAAAACCTTAAAGTCAATATACCTTTCTTAGCAGTCCCCAGAACCAAATGTCTTTCTCTAGTCACAAAAACAAAAGAAAGCACAATAACATGCATCTGTGCACATACCATCTTTTAGAGGCCTTCAATTCACCCTCCAGCCTCCTCTTTATTCCTTTCCTGCTGGTCAGCCTTCCAAGGGTGCCCCTCAGAGAGTCTCTAATTCCTGATCTCAACAGTGCCTCCTGCTGTGGCACCTGCACCATCCAGAACCACTATCAGGCAAGAGTCTGGGGATAAAAACACACGTAGACACATACCTATCTTTAATCCATGCTGACCATTCCCGAGGGTGATCTTTCAGCAGATCTCTAGTTCCCCATCTCACTGGGACCTCCACTTGTAGTACAAAACCTGCTCTGTGCACTATGGTACAGTTCACAAGCTGGGCAAGGGGCTGGAGATTGAAACACACACATACACAAACACACACACACAGAGAGAGAGAGAGAGAGAGAGAGAGAGAGAGAGAGAGAGAGAGAGGTCATCCTTGAAACAAGAATGCCAAGAGTGCCCCCTTTATTGTGTTCCAGGGCAGATTATATATGCTTTCCTTGACCAATGGCCACGCCCCAACTCTCAGCTGCAAGCCCACCAGAAACCACTCCCCTGCCATCAGGAACTCCTGAGTGTCTTGTTCTCAGAGCAGCAGCAAGCACAGGAAAATAAGTTGTTTTGCTCAGAGCAGTTGCAAGCATAACAAGTTGTTTGCTCTGGCAGACAAAGGGGTCACAGAAAATTCAAGGTCTGGGGGTCCACAGTCCCCAACAAGGCCAGCATGTACATATCTCTCATCCCAGCCATGGGGCATGGCCCACATAGAAGCAGAAGTGAGACAGGAGTGGCCCAAATCTCAGTGAGTATATCTGAGAAGGAACTTTATAACAGGGCAGGGGGCCCGGCTTGATATCTGTGTGCTCCTTCTACGGTACCTGAAGCTGTACGGCCTCTGTCCTTTGCACAGATCTAATCACTTGTGGAAATCTACACTGATACTTCTGCCCCAGGCAAGTCACTTCTCCATTGTGAGTTTCCATTTCTTCACATGTGAAATAAACTAATAAATTATACACTCATAGAAAACAGAAAACTCACCTTCAAACACACACACACACATACACACACACACACACACACACACACACACACATCTTAGAAGGACAACAGTCACATTGGATTAGCGACCCTCATGATCTCATTTCAACTTAATTCTCCCTTTAAAGACCCTGAGTCTAACTGGGGGTTGTGGCTTCAGAATATGGTTTTGGGTGTGCACAATTCAGCGTCACTGGTCTCTACTGTCCTTCCAGCACTTACCTCTACTTCTCTGAAGGTGAATGAGGAACTATGGATGGGCCTTTCTCCATTTAATAGTCAGCAACTAGTTAGCAAGACCAAAATTGGAAATTACAGAAATGTACTCATATCTGGGCCGCGCCTGGAGAAAAAGACTGAGTGGTCCGTTTGATCTACGCACAAAACACTCAGCACAAGAGAGTGAACTATGGGTACCCACGCCCAGGAGTGAATCTCAAAGTCATCATGTGTTCTCAGCAATCATCATTAGGACTTCCCACTGTGTGCCATCTACACTGTTGTCACAGTGCCTCAGGAATCACAGTTGCACTGCGATCCCTCAACAGGAAATAAGAAATTGACTTTTAAAACGGAAACCCTTGACTTATCAAAGTAACACACGGAACAAAAGAAACTTTCTGTGTGATTCTATTCACGTGCATCTGAGAGTGACAGAAAACAGGTCTGGGGCGGCCCAAAGAGAAGGCACAGAAGGAACGAGAGTCACGAAGCTGCCAAGGTGATATGCATGCTCAATGTCTTGATGGGGATGGTTTCACGAGTGCATGTGTCAAAAAGTATTGCATAGCAAAACATCTTGCAGACAGACTTTAAATGCAAGGTTTCTCACACATCAATTATACTGGAATAAATCTGCTCAAAGGCAAAGAAAGAATGACAGCTGATTTACCAGGGAGTCTTGCAGATTAAGGTCTGCTGAGAGGAAGATTGGAAAGATGAGAGACAATTTGTAGACAGATCACTGAGAAGCTCTGGGACTCCAGGTAGGATAGGTAGGGAGAGGAGCAGACTGGATGGATGCCTATGCTCGGAGCACCTGCATTCCCAGGTCCCTCCCACCACAGTGCTACCAGCTACTCAGAAGCTACCCTACAATGGACGAATGATTTGGCCTGAAGTCTCTAAGGATTTACACACATGTCTCCTAGCTGAGGGAAATCACTTGGATGTCCATTGACCTCTCCATCCCTGTCAACTAGCTTCCCAAGACCCAAAAGAGATAGCTCCCTCTTTCCCACCTCTTTAGCAGAGGCCCTAGTCATGACCCAGAGAAAATCTCTTAGTCTATGTGTTCTGGGTTCCCATGAAGCAAAAACAGCCATATCTTCACTGCAGGACTTGGGTGCCATTGCACTGAGAACACACCCGGCACCCTAGGAGGACCTGTGACTACAGGCACATGGGTCTAAATGTTCTTAAAAGGAAGTTGTCTTTTATTCTCCTTTACTTGTCTTTCTGCCATAGGCTGTTCTCTTGTGTCAGGCTGGACGTCCCTGGCTCTAGAGGCAGAATCTAGACTTCAGAACCCAACCCCACTGCTGGTCTCCATAGAAACAGCTTCCCAGAGCATTGGCCACAGAGCTGGAAACCTGACTTTGTCTCATTTTCTCCACCTGGATCTCTGCCCAACTCTGTGTATGTTGGAGGAGAGCTGCTTGTTGGTTCCCGGCCACTTGTTTGTTTCCCAGCCACCCGGCAGATCAGAACCCCAAAATAATCATGCAGAAACTGTATTAATTAAATCACTGCTTGGCCCATTAGCTCTAGCTTCTTATTGGCTAACTCTTACATATTAATTTAACCATTTCTATTAATCTGTTTGTCATCATCTGGCTCTGACTTATCAGCTAAAGTTCCTGGCGTTTGTCTCCGGCAGGCTACATGGCTTCTCTCTGACTCTGTCCTTTTTTTCTCCCAGCATTCTGTTTAGTTTTACCCACCTAGCTAAGTTCTGCCCTGCTATAGGTCCAAAGCAGTTTCTTTATTCATTAATGATAATCACGGCATACAGAAGGGAATCCCACATCACTGTATATTCCCATAGGTTCTATCAACAGTCACAGTTGTAACTCACAGAGCATCTACTGCCAAGATGATGCGGAACTTCAGCCAATCACATTCTGCTTAGGGTGTGTCCCCCTGGGGCCACACAAAACAAATAAAAGATCCAGGTGCACTTGCCTCTTGCTCTTTGTCTGGATCACTGGAACCCTGGTTTTGTAAGTTTTCCTTTCTTCTGTTTATTAAAGGTAAATCTTTTATATTAAGTAGTCTGGTTAATTTTTTAACTACCAATCGACCACACCCATCACCAATGTATGTCACCAGGACCCTGGCGGGGGGTTGAGGGGGGGCAACTGCTATGGAGGACACACAAATCATTTTTTTGACATCAGCATATATAGCATCTAAATGCACTTTGATCACTTCCATATCACATTGTTACGTTTTGTTTCTCTTTCTATCAGTGGTGCTGTCAATTCAACCCAGGGCCTGAGCTTGCTAAGTAAGTACTCTAACATTGAGCTACCGTCATAGCCCTTGTTTTGTTGAGACAGGATCTTGCTATATAGCTCAGGCTCTCCTTGAACTCTCGGTTCTCTTGCCTGATTTCCTGGGTGCTGGGATTATAAACATGCACAATCATGTAAAAAAAAGGGGGGGAAACTTCTGGAATCATCACAATTGCCGACTTCAAACTCTACTACAGAGTTACAGTACTGAAAACAGCCTGGTATTGGCATAAAAACAGACAGGAGGACCAATGGAATCGAATCAAACACCAAGGTATCAATCCACAAACCTGAGAACACCTGATTTTTGACAAATCTGTAGATTGCTTTTGGTAAGATTGCCATTTTTACTATGTTAATTCTACCTACCAAGAGCATGGGAGATCTTTCCATTTTCTGATGTTTTCTTCAATTTCTTTCTTCAAAGATTTAAAATTCTTGCCGCTCAAGTCTTCCACTTGATTTGTTAGAGTTACTCTAAGATATTTTATGCTATTTGTGGAGAATGTGGGGTAAAGGGAACACTCTTCCATTGCTGGTGGGAGTGCAAACTGGTACAGCCTCTTTGGATATTAGGGTGACGATTTCTCAAAAAAAAAAATAGGAAACAACCTACCTCAATCCAGCAGTATCACTGTTGAGTATATACCCAAAGGATGTTCAATCATACCACAAGGACATATGCTCAACTGTTTTCATAGCAGCATTGATTATAATAGTCAGAACCTGAAAACAACCTAAATGCCCCTCATCCAAAGGATGAATAAGGAAAATGTGGTACATTTACACAATGGAGTACTACACAGCAGAAAAAATAATGATATCTTGAAATTTGCAGGCAAATGGATGGATCTAGAAAATATCATAGACAACAAAGAGGACCCTAAGAGATATATACAAGGATCTAATCTGCCTGGGAAGTAGAAAAAGACAAGATCTCTTGAGTAAATTGGTAACATCGGGATCATGGGAGAGGGTAGAAAGGGAAGGGGAAGGAAAGGAGGGGAATGGAGAAAAATATATAGCTCAATAAAATAAAAAAATAAAAACTAAGCATGCACTCCATGTTGAGTTTTTTACTTCAGTTTTTTTCTAGAAGATTTGCGGAGAGATCTATGAATTAGAAATGACTGTTGATGCACTGGTCTAAGTGTGTACAGAAGCCAGCAGAGTCGTCCAAGAGTGCATGAGAGCTGGATAAGGGGCTTGGAGACTATTTGTCAGGAATCTGTAAGAATCCCTTACCCCCTCCCCGCCCCCCCCCCCCACCGTGGATAGCTGACAAAGCCTGGGCTGTGGAAAGAGAAAAGTCAGATGGTGGGGTCACCCTGGTGGACCCCAAGCAAGCTTCACCTGAGCCCCCTTCCCTTCTGAGTTTCCTGATGATTACACAGGACAGTTTATGTGGTGAAAATAGTGCTGGACCCGGAGGCTGAAGGGGAGGGATGAGTATATGCTGGCAACATATTGCCTGGATTCAAATTCTACTTCTTCTCCACAGCACTGACTGACCCTGGTGAGGTATTTATTTTCCTTCTCCAGTACCTCAGTTTCCCCTCTCTAACAATGTAACTCAGACAGTTCTAGTCACACAAAGTAACTCTAAAGACTTTTGTAAGAATCCACATTCTGTGCTTTAAGCAGCTTTATCTACTCCTAGCACTTTGATATTTGGAGTCTGGGGAACTATAGCAGACTGGCAGAGAGAGGAGAAGGGCATCTGGGGGAGGGGAGAATGGATCCTTCCTCGTTTGCGTTTTAAGGGCTCTAAGTACACTGTTAAAATGCAAACACTCTCCCAGAAGTTTACCTAACAACTGAAAGTTAGAGACATGAATTGGTTGACAAACATCTTTTTTGTCTTTTCTAAATTAAGCTCAGAATTAAAGGATCAGAGAAGAGAGGCTTTGGGATTTGGGCAGTGTCTCTCACAGCATAGATTGTGAGTGTGGTGGGATGGCAAGGGTTGCAATAGTTGACAGCCACAGGTTCTAAGACAGGACCACAAAATGAAAAGCTCAGCCCCGAACATCCTGGCCTTACCACATCTGCCACAGAGATCCAGAACCAAGCCTGGAGTGGCCCCAGGTGACATGGGCAGAAGGATAAAACCTCCAGTCTACAGTTCATAGCAACCGTACAGGGAGGCAGACTATGTGGACAAGAAGAGTCACACATTATCTTTGCAATCACTGACTCATGAACCTGCATCTTATTGGCCTAGTCTCCATTCCAGATGTGCACAGCAGTTCCAGGACCAGAGAAAGTGATGTTCTGATGGCATTTGAGCACTGGCACCAGGCTGCGCTCCTGACAACAGAAAAGATCTGGGCCTTGATCTGAAACCAAGACATAATAGAAAACTCACCCCAAATCCTTAGCACCTTCCTTCTAAGAAGGAGAAATAGAAGCTAAGCAATTTCACCCCCCCACCCCCGCTTTCTGAGACCCACCTCTCTGAGCTCCTTACCTAAGGAATAGTAGGCCAGAGGAAAAAATAAAAGGATACACACATCAACTTTGTCTTGTCCTGCTAGGTTTTGAGGTCTTACAATGTGATGTGGTTGGAGATGGGTGTTAAAGTATGCACCTAGCATGTGAGAAATCCCGATTCAATGCCCATAAAAAATGTAGATAATCTCAAAATCCACTGGCCCTGGGTCTAACTCACAGCACCAAAACCAAATATAACCACAAAACCCAAGGAACCTCCCAACACTGAAAGCCACCTTGCATTCTGCTTTACATTAATTCTTGTTTAATGATCAGAAAATAAGAGCATCCATGCACATTTGAAAATTTGTCTCAGGGAAACACTGTCTACCAAAAGGTTGTCTGTGCTTAAGACAAGAAGGAAAACATTAGCCCTTGAAAGGGTTCACTTTGGAGCCCCCAGGGGCCAGGAGCTAAATGAGGACACTCATCCCATAATCTCCATGCCTGCTGCACCACGGAGAGGTGGTACTTGGGCATGCCTCTTTCTTTTCTGGGCTATTTCAGGCTGGAGTCCCTGTTGCAGGCCTGCCCAGCACTGGCCTGGACACCTCAGCTTGGGGAACTCTGTGGAGAATAGAAACTGTTCAAAGCTGACCTGTTCCCTCTAATAACAAACAGCCTGGCAATAAAAGACGTATCACACAAAATAGTGTTCATTTTATCTCGTGTGTCCTCAGAGAGACCCTTGAGAAGGTGGGCATTATGCCTGCTATTTCCTTCAAGAAATTGAGGCTGCCTGAGATTTGAACAACTTGGCCTGAGGTGGATGTGCGCAGAGCGGGGGGGAGGGGTTGGGGACAAAGCAGGTCTCCAAATCACAGGCAGGCATGTGTTCCCTCCTCTCCCTGTGGTCATGTCCGAAAGAAGCTCAGGACAAGTGGCTAACTGTGGTGCCTATTAGCACAGCAGAGTGCATGCTGGCCTCCAGGCATGGCAAGTACCTGTTCCAGAGTCCGTGCTGGCTTTCTGACTCAGCTCATGTCTTCTCACCCTGTCCCCTACCGTAAACTTCTCCAGCTCATGGACTCCCCTTCCCCAGGCTTCTCATTCCTTTATAACCCTGTCATTTTGGCCCTGGGCTTTTCTGGGTTTTTTTTGGCTCTTGATCCCTTCTCTTTGGCCTCTCTCCCAACCCCCTCTTTCTTGGTCCTCCTCTCTGGCTCCCTCTCTCCCCTACCCACTGCATTATAAATCCAGTCCATTGGTCATGTTTAGTCTCCTCCCACTTTCTCTCCCCGCTCTGGACTCTTCCAGATGCTTCTGGCTGTCCACTCCCTCATACCTACAATGAAAACCTTCTCCTCACCCATACCGTAGAGCAGCCATGTACCCTTTTCAGTCACTTAGAGAGAACGACGTTTCTGATAACCAACTCTGCATCAGACAACTCAGTGATGAGGGAGACACAAAAGCAGAAGGCTGAGGAGCGGAAACCAGGGAACCACCCCCAGACCACTTGCTGGATAGAAGGGACATCCGCAAATAGTCAGGGACCTGCGGGGTTGTGTTGTAGGTGTGCTGTGGTTGTGCTGACACACAGACGTCACCACATCACAAAATTCTAGAGTGTGGTACACTAATACAAAGGGTAAGTCTTTGTATTCATCCCTTTTCTCATTGCCGTAGAAGTATCTGACAGATGCAGTCTAAAGGAAGGCCAGTTTATCTTGGCAAATGTCTTAGAGAGTACCACCATGGGAGCAGGCAGGCAGGTATAGTAGTGGAGAAGTAGCTGAGAGTTCTACATTCTGATCCCCAGGCAGCAAGAAGAGAGAGAGTTTGGTCCTGGCATGGGCTTTTGAAACCTCAAAGCCCACCCTCAGTGACACACTTCCTCCAAAAAGGCCACACCTCCTATTCCTTCCAATCCTGTCCAAGAGTTCCACTCCCTGTGATTAAACATTCAGATATATTTATTTTTGAAGATCTTTTAAGAATCCTGGGATGGTATCACACACTTACGTCCCAGAACACACAAGACAGAGGCAGATCTGATAAGCAACTTTATTTAAATAATCCAAAGCACATAGAGGAAGCGAGATTAGGCCCCATTAGGTAGAAGGGAGATAAAACTACCGCAAAGTGTGTGGGGTTTTGTTGTTGCTGTTGTTTTGTTTTTATTCAACCCAAGTATTTCTCCCCAACCCTCACTTTGAGTTAATGCAAGCTGCCTGTTGGAGACAAATCATTTTTATTCCTCTCTCTGTAAGAGTCTCATAGGATGATGGTAACATCACCAGGCTTAGGTATCAGAGAAAATAGGTCTGTGTGTGGTCAGTCTGGCCGAGTGGATCAGGTTGGTCCTCAGGGGTCCATGTCCCTTACTCTGACCCCAGGCCCTTAGCACCTTATTCTTAGACCCTGACTTCAAGTCATTCCCACCCCCAGCCACCCTCTCACAACATTTGCTAATGTTTCCTCTAAGCCAGCTCTAACTGTACCATTCCCAAGTTGGAGACTCTCTCTAATACCTCATTGCTATAAAGCTCCTCATATTTCAACCCCAACTTTCTTTTCCTGCTTTCTCTGTTCTTTGGTCACATGTGTATGTGCATGCAGTGTGACTGCATGTGTGTATGCCTTTCGACAGATGTGCTTGCAGATGCACACATGCCTGTGCGCACCAGTGCATGGAGGCCAGTGCTAGACATTGCCGTCTTCCTCAGTCAATCTTCACATTTTATTTATTGCCCATGGACCCCAGCTTGCAGCTTCAACAGCTCCATCTAGCCAGCTCACATTTGAGAAACCCTGTCTCTGCCTGTGATCCCACCCTCTCTGTCAACGCTGGGGAGCCAAACTTCGGTCTTTAAACCTGAGCAGCACGCACTTCCTTCACCCAGTGAGTCATTTCCAGAGCCACCCACCTCATTATACTAGGACCTTCATTCACTTCACTCCAGCAAAGACTCCTTTCTAATGAGTGTTCCTGAAGCATAATTTTCCAGCGTCTTCCAGCCCCTGCCACAGACTCTCAGCTCATGCTTTGTCCTAAAAGCTTTATGAAATGCTTTTCTTGTCTCAAATATTTTAGCACAAACACATTGGCTATCTTTAGAAGCTCCATGCTGAGACTATTACATTAACAGAACCGCTTATATTCTTTGTGAAAGAAATCTCTGTTCTCTTATAACTCAATTTGAATGTCATTTATTACATGCATCCTCGTGGACCTTCTGTTACAACCATCGCCATGAGCCCCTGAACCAGAGTCAGCATCTGCTGCTGCTCCGTGTCCACAGATCTGCGTGTAAGAGTGGCAACGAGAGGTTGTTGAGAGGGTGGATAAATGCGATGAATGAGCCGCATTCTTTCTTTGCTGTTCCTGTGAGTTCATCTAAGATGCATTGTTCCAGGCCACCTGAAACTGTGGCAGGCAAAAATACAAGCAATGGGAATTCCGGGTGTCTCAACACTACAAATTCTGTCACATTTGCATGAAAAACACCATTTCGTAAATTATATTGCATTCCTAAATTCATGCGTTGTCCACTTTAACCATAAACAAAGGTTTCTCCTTTATTAAATGCAAAATATTATCAGTTTCTTAGTGGTGAGAAAATTATGAGAGGGCATATATCTACTAAAGAGCTTATATCTGCAAAATGCTAGACATTGACTAGTGTATGCATATGTATAACATATATGTACTTATGTATGTATACACAGTAGTTATATATGTGTGTGTGTGTGTGTTTGTCTATACACAACACCACACGCACAAGCACACAGAAATGCACACACACAACCACATTGCAGGTGTAAAAGAGAGGCGCTGGAACTCTCCAAAAACAAAAATCATAAGGATATGGAGATACTAATCACTCAGGTTTGATCAATCCCTGTTGGGTGCAGATGTTGAAATACCACACCGTATCCCTGGAAGGTACGCAATTATTACGTTAATCAACAATAGAAGTTTCAAGGCTGGAGAGACTGTAGAGACTGACTCTACATTGCTCTTGTATAGGACTTGCGTTTAGCCCTCACTACCAACATGGGGTAACTCTCAACTACTTGTATCTCCAGCTTCAGGGATCCCACACTCCTCTGGACCCCACGGGTAACTGCAAATGCACATACTGTATAAAAGTCAATCATTTTGAAAAATAAAATAAATAGTTCAGTGGTGGAGTACTTGCCTATTAAGTCTAAGGCCTTGAGTGCAATGTTTAGCACTATGAAGGTAAAACTATCAAAAGGGAATAGTGACAGGGCTTGGGGGCCCATCACAGGCCGAACAAGTGGGGCCAGATTTGAAGCCGTCTGCAGAAGCTCTTAGGCTTTTGTTTTTAATGCTTTAATTCTCCGTCCATTTAGAGCTGAACTGCAAATTTCTGATGGAGAGCATCTGGCTGCCCTGGCAGCTTTCCCTTTTCTGCCAGCGTGTTACTGGAAGTCTCTGTGTGTTCACCTTTATTATAGATGGGGTTTTAATACCATCTGGTGTAACCTTGAACTCATGATCCTCCTGTCTGCACTTCCTGAGCACTGGAAGGAGCCACTCGTGTGCACCCACCACACTGCACTGATTGTAAGGTTTTAAAGGTGGGCCTGCTTGGTGAACTGTAGGCTTTGTTTCGGATGTCTGAGTTAGACAGATGTGCTAGTTACTTTGTTTAGAATGTCTGAGTTAGATGTGTTAGTTACTTTGTTTAGGATGTCTGAGTTAGATGTGTTAGTTACTTTGTTTAGGATGTCTGAGTTAGACAGATGTGTGAGTTACTTTGCTAGGATGTCTGAGTTAGAGAGATGTGTGAGTTACTTTTCTCACTACTGTGACAAAATGCTGGAATGGAAGCAACACAGGAAAGGAATGACTCATTTTAACTCACAGATTGAGGGTACAGCTCATCAGGTGGGGAAAGCGTGGCAGGAACGGAGATCCCTACCTCTGCTTCCCTTCATTCACTCTGGCCAGCAGGAGTCGGAACCAGCTGGGGTGCCTCTCTAAGAAGGAGACTTACTGAAGCCTGCCTGGCTCATCTGGAGTGGAGCATAGCCCAACCTACTCCTGGCATGAAGGGGTAAGGGCGGAGTGGGATAGATTCTCACAACTGCAGGCATGTGGTCCCCTTCAGACACAGTAGGGTCCTGGACTGGCTGAGTGCGTGGATTGTAAAGTGAGAGAGGAGACATCCTCCTCCTTTTCCTCTTCTTCCTATTCCTCCTCTTCCTCGTCTTCTTCCTCCTCCTCCTATTTCTCCTCCTCCTCTGCAGTGGCCTGAACAGAGTCCAGGTATTTAACTCAGATGTTCACTCAGCATCTGACTCTTTGACTGGGTGGCTAGAACAGAGGAGTCTTGTTTATGGGCAGAGCATCTCATCCTAGAAGAGGACCCAAGGAGGGGACAACGGAGGTGGTCACACCTGAACATTTCTAGCTATGGGGGAGGTCACTGAGTCAGGGTGAGGGGGAACTTCCAGGGACTAGAGTCAAGAATAAACAGCTAGTAGAGACCAAGATGGATGTCTCGTATACATAAAATGGAGTTTCTTTAGCCATCACAACCCAAATCTTTGAGGGCTAGTTCACAGTCAAACCCAGACCAGAAGGCCAAGGAAGAATGAATGGCACTTTCACTGGGGTACAATTTCAGCGTTTTAACACTGGCAGGAAAAATCAATGCGTAGATAAAATGGCAATGCCTGGGAGTGTGAGTCAAGGTCTAGTTTAGACACTGAGAGCAACACGAAAGAAACACGAATAATCGCAAAAGCTTAGCCACCAATAAATGTGTATCCTCAGGGACAAACACAAATGGACACATCATTTCACTTCATTATAAAATATTACATAGGTGTGGACCAAATAATCACTTATTTGTGAGATTATTCTCCATAGAAAACTGACAATTACCAGATCCACAAAAGCCTGCCTTTCTGAGCTATTTGTCAAGTCTTGGGAAGAGAATTCACCATGAAAGACAATTTCATCTGTATTCCTTTGTGACTGCCCCGCTCAGTGCTGACCCATGAACCGGGTTTGAAGTTTGAGCTTCCTTGTCATCGCCTCCCGACCCAGCAAACATGCCATCTTTTTGACCTGCAGGGGTTGTAGAGCTGCCGCCGGAGGATGAAACAGCTCAGTGGACTGAGAAGAGAATGAACCGGAAACAAAAAAATCCTTGATTTTGGTTTACCTGGGGACCGTTGTGGGAAGCAAGGATTGTGTTGAGCAAGGAGTCCTGCTTTCAGAGTATCTACAAGACAGTCAGAGAGAGTTTAAGCTGAACTCTTGAAATGCCCTGCTCCATCGAATGCCTGTGGGCAAAACTGAAGGCCCAGCTTCTAGTTACAAACCCCAGACAATTAATGGAGTGACATTTACTGCCTTTTCCTAGTCCCTTTATTTGGACAGAGAAACACATGACTCACCGTGAAGCAGCTGCCTGAAAGTGCTCTGAAGCATTTAGGAGACTCACTGAGGCTCCTTTAATTGGTCAAAAACGCTCCCTGCAAGAGACCCTGTAGGTATCTGGTGGGGCACTGCAAGTGTGCTCAGAGGCCAGGCTGGGTTTATAAAGTCCCCACATGACTGAGGGTCTGCTGCTAAAACCTGAGGATTTGGGCAGGAGAGATGGCTCAGCGGCTAAAGGCGCTTGCTGCCGTGTCTCATCATCTGAGATTGATTCCAGGACCCACATGGCAGAAAGAATGGATTCCCACAAGCTGTCCTTTGACTTCTGCATAGTGTGTGTGTGTGTGTGTGTGTGTGTGTGTGTGTCTGTGTGTGTGTGTCTGTGTGTGTGTTTACAATGTAAATAAATGGTGTGGGGGAATTGTCTGTATTCTGTCAATCATACTTTAATAAAAAGCTGATTGGCCAGGCAGGCAGTATAGGTGGGAAAGCCAGACAGGAAGAAGGGGTGGAGCAAAGAGACTGGGAGTATTCTGGGAAGCAGGAAGCTCCCTCTCCACTCCTGCCCAGATCACCGAAGAGGCAACATGTGAGCTGCCATGCTGAGAAAGGTACTGAGCCTTGTGGCTAACATAGATAATGATAATGGATTAATATAAGTTACAAGGACTAATAAGGAGCCTGACCTAATGGGCCAATCAGTTTATAACCTTATGGAGTCGGGTGTGTGATTTTCTTTGGGCTTGCCGGTTGTGGGGTACTGGGTGGGACAGAAACCCCAACAAGCCGGCCCTCATGTTACAAATAAACATTAAAAAAAATAAGCTGTGGGTTTGTTTGGACAGAATGATACCCAGAGACTAGTCCTCTGCCCTCCCCTGCCTTTATTTACACTTACGGATTCCACGCCTAGGCTGGTGACATGAAAGGGTCAACCATGACTCAGAAGCAGCTCTGTGAATGCAGTGACCCTGGTGGGCTGCAACCCCAGAGATCTTCATTTCATTTCCCTTTCCTTCTGTGCTCAGGTGGGTTGTCAGGAAAGGAAAAAGAAAGAAGGAAGGAATCCCATGCTGACTCTCCAGTCCAGACACTGCCCAAGCCTGCATGCCAGTAAGCAGCACCCCTCCATGCCCTCCACGTCAGCTCCTGCCTCTAGGTTCCTGCTTTCTTTGAGTTCCTGTCCTGACTTTAATGATGAACAATAATGTGGAAGAGGAAGCCAAACAGACACTTTCCTCCTCAAGTCACTATGGTCTTGGTGTTTTATTCCAACAACAGAAACCCTAACTAAGTCAGTGTTCCTCCATACCTTGCTTGTTGTAAATGAAGGTTAGAAATCCCAGGGAAAGAGTGTAGAGAGGAGGGAATGATAGAGGTCATCTTGATCAGTGTCCTGTTGTTGTGAAGAATCGCCATGACAATGGCAACTCTTAAAAAGGAAAGCATTTAATTGGGGCTGGATTACAGTTTCAGAAGTTTAGTCCATTGACATCATGGCAGGGAGCTTGGCAGCATGCAAGGAAGACTTGGTGCCGGAGAAGTGACTCATTTAGTCAGACTACATTTAGTCGGCAGGCAGCAGGAAGAGAAAAGCTACTGGGCCTGGCTTGGGCTTTGGAAATCTCAAAGTCATCCCCAGTGACACACTTCCTCTAATAAGGCCGTGCCTCCAATCTTTTCAAATAATGCCACTTCTTGATGCTAAGCATTCAGATCTATGAACTTCTGGGATCTTTCTCATTCAAATCACCACAGAGGTGCAGGGAGAATAAAACAGACCCTAGAAATCCACTAACCTCAGCATCCCAAACGTTGGGATTAGAATCCATGAGCCATGTTGCCTGGCTATATTAGTATATTTGAATATGGGGGCAAGCAAGGCGGCTCAGAAGAAAAGCACTTGCAAAAGCCTGGTGACCTGAGTGTGAATCCAGGAATTCACGTGAACAGTGGGAAGAGAGAACCAGCTCCACAAAACTCTTCTCTGATAATGAGTCCAGATTTGTACAAGGGAGAGGGGGAGAGAAAGCAACAGAACCTTCCATTGCTCTCCGTGCTATTAGGCTTGCTGGGTGAGAAATCAGCCAAGGGCAATGTCAGTGAGGTCCACTTACGTTCATCTCTAAACTCTCATCCCATAAGTAAGAAACATGGTCTTTGATTTCAAGAAGCATACAGGCTTTGTTGCTGTTGTTTTAAAATTTCTTTTTAGGTTTATTTATTTTATTATTTTATTTTATGTGTATGAGTGTTTTGCCTGCATATGTCTGTGAACTATGTGTGTGCCTGATGCCCATGGATGTCAGAAAGAGGATATGGATAGTTGTGAGACAGCATGTGGGTTCTAGGGATCAAACTTGGGTCCTTTGCAAGAGCAACAGGTGCTCATGACAAGCCCAGGCATGAAGTTTTATTTAGTTAAACTTTTTTTTCTTTCCAGAGCTACATTGAGATATAATTCACATACTAAACAAATTATCCCAGTTAAGATGTAACATGCATGATATTAAATACATTTACATTATTGTGAAGACACCACATCAATCGAAGTTAGGAAGCTTCATCACCCTAAAGAAAATAGAGTTGGGCCAGTAAAATGGCTCAGGAAGGAAAGACACTATTAATCCTGATGATCTAAATTCCATCCCTGGGACCCAAATGATTGAAGATGAGACCTAACTCCTGCAATTTGTCCTTTGATTTCCTCCTGCACACTGTGGCTCACAAGTGCCCACACAAATGCACACAATAAATGAGTAAGGATATGCATAGATAGGTAAGTAAATACACACACACACACACACACACACACACACACACACACACGGAAGAGTAGGAAATCTATATTATTCAGTCAGTTTCCCTTCAAGCCACCCCTTCTCCCCACCCTGGGAAACCACAGATCTGCCTTTGTTTTCTCCAGATCTTCTTTGTATATTTGGCAAGCCAGCTGCACTGACTGAAAGAAACTTGATGCTCTCAGGTAGCATCCCAGGATGAGTCTCCCAGCCTCAGTTTCCCACAGAGGCTGACTTTCCAGCTAAGAGAAGTGTGTAGGAGGGGGCGTTTGGCTCACTGAGTAAGAGCACGTGCTGTATGAACATGAGGACCGGAGTTCATATCCCCATACCACATAAAAAGCTGTGCTGCCTGCTTGGTGCTGCTTGACTTGGGCAGGTAGAAGAAACCACGGGCCCACCCACCGGGCACCAGTATGATGAGTAAATATATGGCAGGATATGGAAGAGAGAGAGGCAGAATGGCTCATATCCTGTGGAGAAAAGAGGCTCTGAAGAGCAAAGGTGATGAGGAATGGGTTTATCAATCCCAGTTCACTTAGGAACATCTTCACTACTGCCTTACTGTAGACAGCATCAGAGTTGCATTGTAAACCAGTCTGTTTCATTGTAAATGAACATTAGGTTGTGCTACATAATTAGATATTGAATACAAAATGAATGTTAGATTACTGGTGTGGGAGAATTGTCTGTATTCTGTCAATCATATTTTAATAAAATGCTGATTGGCCAGGCAGGCAGTATAGGTGGGAAAGCCAGACAGGAAGTAGGGGTGGAGCAAAGAGACTGGGAGTATTCTGGGACACAGGAAGCTCCCTCTGCCAATTCTGCCCAGACCACCGGAGAGGAAAGATGTAAGCTGCCCAGTTGAGAAAGGTACTGAGCCGTGTGGCTAACGTAGATAAGGATAATGGGGTAACGTAAGTTATAAGAACTAATAAGTAGCCTGACCTAATGGGCCAATCAGCTTTATAACTTATAGAGATCTCTGTGTGATTGATTTTCTCTGGGACTTGCTGGCTGTGGGGTACCGGGCAGGACAGAAACCCCAACAAGCCAGCCAGCCCTCATGTTACAGATTATGATACGGCTGGTTTTTGCAAATATACCATTGTACTGTGTTTTAGGCATACATGTGTGTTTTCCACAGAGGCCATGTGTTGTGACCCAAGTTACAGAGTTCTGTAACTGCAGTTCGTTCAAAGGGTATCCAGGTTCACTGCTGTAATAAAAACCTCACGTGCTCTGCTTTCCAGGATGCTATCACCACTTCTGTTACCGTGCAGCTACGTGCCTTGCTGTGCTTTTGCCATGCTCTGGCTATAGGGATAGTACTGCCTCTTTCACGGTGTGCTAAGCGGTCCCTGCAATCTTGGGAACCCGAGTGCTGCAGTTCCAATGCAGGCCACTTCAGAACAGTATGATGTGGAGGAGCCCATTATGCACTGTGTGAGTTATAGATGCTTATACTGCGCGCCTCTGTTCCTTTCATGTGTAATCAGTGTCCAGGTTCATCGATATAATAAAAATCTTAGGTGCTCTGTTTCCCAGTGAACCTTTCCCCACTTCTGTTACAGTACAACTGTGTGTGTTGCATTGGTATTGCAGCTTTCTTGCAGCTGTAGTCTCACAACCATTTTTATTGTGTGATGATCAATCCCAATGCACTTAGGAACATGTGCGTTGCTGTTTTACTGCAGGCAATGTCAGAACAGCACAGGTAAAACTATTTGCTTTGCTGTAAATGCAAATTAGATTACGCTACATTAGTAGTACGTTGGCTTTTCCAAATGAATCGCTGTGACGTGTTTTGGGCATAAGTACCAAAACACTTATGTGTATTTCAAAGAGACCACACATGCGTGAGTTATGAATGTTTTGGAGGTGCTTTCCTGTTCCTTGTGTGTTCAGTGAGTTTCCAGGTGCACTGCTGAAGTAAAAATCTCGTGTGCTCAGGTTTCCAGGCAATCTATCTCCGCTTCTGTTGCCTTACAATTGTGTGTCTTGCATTGGCAATCTATCTCCGCTTCTGTTGCCTTACAGTTGTGTGTCTTGCATTGGCAATCTATCTCCGCTTCTGTTGCCTTACAGTTGTGTGTCTTGCATTGGCATTACAAAGTCCCTTTCATTATAGTCATGCTACCCTTTATACTGTGCTTAGCTATCTTGGTTCACTTAGGAAGATTGTGCTGCTATGTTACTTCACGTAACTTTAGAAGTGTACAAATCAACCTGTCTGTTTCTTTGTAAATGATTAGTACAACGGTTTTTGCGAATACATCACTGTACAGTGTTTTAGGCATGTGTATAGTGTGTGTGTGTGTGTGTGTGTGTGTTTTCCAAAGATGCCATTGTGTACAATCTAAGCTATAGATGTGTTTGGAGTGCTCACCTGTTCATGGTCAATGAGTTTCCAGATGCCCTGTTATAACAAAAATTTCATGGGTTGTACTTTCCAGTAAATCTACCAGTAAATCTTTGTGTTACAGTACCTCTGTGGCCTTGCTGTTACAAACTTCTTGATGTAGTGATGGTACTACCATTTTCAGTGCATTAATCAGTCCCAGGACCCTTAGAAGTTTGTGTTCTTCTCCATTACACTTCAGAGCTCTATGAACAAACCTGTCTGCTTTATTTTAAATACACATTAGAGCATGCTATGGTAAAAGTACATTGGTTTTGCAACTGTATCATTGTACAGTGGTTTAGACATACAGGTGTGTGTTTTCCAAGGGGCCCATTGTGCCGTGCATGAGTTAGAGAGGCTTATGCCATGCTCTCCTGTTCAGGGTCCAGAATCATTGACATAATAAAAATCGCGTGTGACCTACTTTCCAGTAAAGCTATCACCACTTCTGATACAGTACATCTGTTGCATTGCATTGGTGTTACAGAGTTATTGACATTCTGATCTTACTATTGTTTGTACCATGTGCTAATCTATCCCAAGACTCTAAGAAATGTCTTTGCTCCTATTGCAGGCAACCTCAGAACTGCACAAGGAAATCTGTCTGTTTTGTTATAAAAGCACGCAAGAATTCATGACTATTGTACTACACTGGTTTTTGCAATGTGCTGTTGTGCACTGTTTTAGGGCTAGGCAGAGAGACCACTTTGAATGGCTTGAGTTACAGATGCATCTGTGGTTCTCTTCTATTCATTTCATGTGCAGTGAGTGTCCAGGGTCCCTGATGTAATAAAAAACCTTGTGTTCTTTGCTTTCCAGTGAATCTATCAGCACCTCTGTCACAGTACAAGTGTGCCTTGCATTGATATTACAAAGTTCTGGGCCATTGTAATTGTGCTATCATTTGCACTGAGTGCTTAACATTCCCAGTTCACTTGGAAACATTGGCGCTGCTGTTTTACTGCAGGCAACCTCAGGGTCGTGTGAGTAAACCTGTCTACTTTGCTGCAAATGAACATTGGATTACATTTCATCAGTGGCGGGCATTGGTTTCTGCAAATACACTACACCATTGTTTAGTGCTATAGGCCTGCATGGAGGGGTATTCCAAAGAGTCCACTGTGTATGGCCTGAGTTATAGATGTTTAAGCGGAGCTCTCCTGTTACTTTCACATTCCAGGAGCTTCCAGGTGCATTGATTTGATAAAAATCTCAAGTGCTCGGCTTTCCGGTAAACCTGTCACCATTTCTGTTACAGTACACCTGTGTGCCTTGCGTGGGTATTACAGATGCCTTGCTGTTCTAATAATAGTACCATTTTCTCAGTGCGCCTATCAATCCCGGTACTCTTAGGGACGTTTGTGCGGCTGTTTTAATGCAGTCAAACTCAGGGCTGTAGGAATAAACCTGCCTGCTTTGTCGTTGATACACTTCAGATTATGTTCGAGTCACAGACGTTGGATTTTTCAAATACCCCATTGTGCAGATTTCATGCAGGCAGGTGTGTGTGTAACAAAGGGGCCGTTGTGTGGCGTGAGTTACAGTTCTTTCCTGCCCCTTTCACGTGCAGTGAGTGGCCAGGTGCCCTGCTATAATAAAATCTCATGTGCTCTGCTTCCCAGTGCATCTACCACCACTGTTACCATGCCTCTGTGTGCCTTGCTTGGGTATTACAAAGTTCTTGATATAGAAATAGCACTGCCATTTGGACCGTGTGCTAATTGATCCTGATTAGGAACATGTGTGCCAGTGTTCTAATGCAGGTAGCTCCATTTCTGTATTAGTAACCCTCTCAGTTTTGTTGCAAATGTACATTAGATTATGCTACAGGAGCATTAAATTGGTTCTTGCAAATACACCATTGTATAATGTTTTATGCATGCCAGCACGTGTTCTCCAAGAGCCCATTGTTACTATGTGAGTTATAGATGTGGATACAGTGTTCTCCTGTGCCTTTTATGTTTAATCAATGTCCAGGTTCATTGATGTAATGAAAATCTCATGCACTCTGGTACCCTGTTATCCAGTAAACCTACCACCACTTCTGTTACAGTACATCTGCTACGTTGCATTGGAATTGTGAAGTTATTACCATTGTAATCTTACAATCATTTGCACCATGTGCTAATCTATCCTGGTCATCTTAGGAATGTGTGTCCTGCTGTTCTAATGCAGGCAACATCAGCGCTGTAGAATAAACCCTTCCACTTTCTTATGAATGTGCATCATAACACAATACTCTTGTACTACAATAAACTGCTTTTTGCAAATACACTGTTGAGCACTATTTTAAGCCTAAATACCTGTGTGTTCCAAAAAAGGCCATTGTGTATGGCTTGAATTATAGTTGCATAAGTGATGCTCTGGAGTTATTTTCATGTTCAATGAGTGTCCAGGTGCCCTGATATAATAAAAATCTCATGTTCTTTGCCTACCAGTAAAGGAATCACCACTTCTCTTACTGTGCAACTGTGTGCCTTGCATAGGCATTACAAAGGATTTGCTGTTTTTATCTTACTTCCATTTGCACTGTATGCCTGTCAATACCAATGCACATAGGAACCGTTGCAATGCTGTTTCAATGCAGGTAACTTCAGAACCGTACAAGCAAATGCACGCACGTTGCTGTTAATGTACATTAGATTATTTACAGTAGTTGTAATATATTGTTTTATCCAAATATAGCATTGTACAGTGTTTTGGGCATGCATGCACACGTTTTACAAAGATGCCATTTTGTAGTGCATGAGTTATGGATACATTCGAGGTGTTGATCTATTCCTTTCATGTTCTAACAGTGCCCACATTTACTGCTGTGATAAAAATCTACTTTCCAGTAAATCCATCACCACCTCTATTACACAACTCTGTGCGTTGCCTTGGCATCATAAAGTCCTTGCCCTTGTAATCCTACTTCCACTTAAACTGTGGGCTAATCGATCCCTTGGTACGTACCCTTACGAATGTTTGTGGTGTTGTTCTGATACAGGCAACTTCAGAGCTGTCCAGATAAACCCGAGTTCTTTGTTATAAACGCACATTACAGCATGCTAATTTCTACTACATTAGCTTTTGTAAATATGCCATTGTTCATTGCTTTAGGCATGCACATGCATGTATGTGTGTGTGCATGCGTGCGTGTGCGTGTAGGAGAGAGAGAGAGAGAGAGAGGTGTCACTGGCCATTGTGAGTGGCTTAAGTTATAGATGCATCTGTGGTTTCCTCCTGTTCCTTTCATGTCTCATGAATGTTCAGGTGCACTGATTTAATAATAAGTTCATGTTCTTGGCTTCCCGACAAATCTATCACCGTTTCTGGGACAGTGTAACTGTGTGTGTGACTTTGGTATTGCAAAGTTCCCACAGTTGTCACCATGTGCACTGTGTGCTTGCCTTTCTTTAATTGCTTAGTTTTTTAAAAAATATGTTTTCTTATTTTACATACCAATATCAGTTCCCACTCCCTCCCCTCCTTCAACCTCCCCCTTACCCCAGCCCCCATCCACTCCTCAGAGAGGGTAAGACCTTCCATGGGGAGTCAACAAAGTCCAGCATGTTGTTTTGAGGAAGGACAAGGCCCTGACCACTATATCTAGGCTGAGCAAGGTATCCCACCAAAGAGAATGGGTCCCAAAAAGCCAGCACAAGTGGTAGGGATAAATTCTGGTCTCACTGCCAGTGGCCCCACAGTCTGTCCTGGCCATACAATTGTCACCCACATTCAGAGGGACTAGTTTGGTTCTATGCTGGTTCCCCCACTATCAGACTGAATTGGTGAGCTCCGATTAGCTCAGGTAAACTGTATCATTGGGTATCCCCATCATGGTCTGGACCCTTTGCTCATATTATTGCTCCTCCCTCACTTCAAGTGGACTTTGGGAGCTCAGCCCAATGCTCTGCTGTGGATCTCTGCTTCATCAGTTGCTAGATGAAGGTTCTATGATAGCAATTAAGATAGTCATAAATCTGATTACAGGAGAAGGCCAGTTCAGTCACCCTCTCCACTATTGCTTAGGGTCTTAACTGGGGTCATCCTTGTGGATTCTTGGGAATTTCCCTAGTGCCAGGTTTCTTTCTAGCCCCATAATGGCTCCCTCACTCAAGGTATCTCTTTCCTTGCTCTCTGTCTCTGTCCTTCCTCCATGTTGACTATTCCATTTTCTCAAGTTCTCCTCCCCTTTCTCTTCTCTTCTCCTCTTCCCCTTCTGCCCTCCCTTCTTCCCCTCACCCCCATGCTTCCAGTTTTTTCAAGAGATCTTTCCCAGGGAGGTCTGCATATATTTCTCATAAGATTCTTCCTGTTATGTAACTTCTCTGGTACGGCCATTGAAGATAATGCACTATGTGCTTTTCAATCCAGGCTAGTTTAGGAATATCGGTGCTGCTGTTTTGCTGCACACCACTTCAGAGCTGTATGAGTAAGCCTGTCTGTTTCTTTGTGAATGATTGGTAATAGTATATTAATTCTTTCTCATATATAATCATTCAGTGTTGTAGGCATAGCTGAGTGTGTTTTGAAAAGATGCCATTGTGAAGTGCTTGAATGAGAGATGTGTGTGCTGTCCTCTCCTATTCCATTCAAGTTCAACCAGTGTCCGGGTGCACTGCTGTACTGACAATTACACGTGTTCCCCTGTCCAATAAATCAATCACCTCTTCTGTGACAGTAGAGAATTGCATTGATGCATAGCTATTACAGTGTTCTTCCTCTTTCAATACTATAGTCATTTTTACTATGTTCTTCACCATCCTGAGGAACAGAGAAATGGACAAGCTATTGCTTTGGTGTTAGCAACTTCAGGATTATACAGGCAAACCTGTCTGCTTCCTTGTGAATGGAGTTTAGATTTTCCTGCAGTAGAATTGCATTCATTTTTTACAAATACACCATTGTATACTGTTTCCATCACATGTGGGCATGTTTTCCAGAGAGACCACTGTGTACGGCTTCAGCATAGAGTCAAATATAGTACTCTCCTACTCCATTCATGTACAGGGTCCAGGTATACATCAATAATTAATATCTCATGGACTCTCTCTTCCAGTAAATCAGTAATGTCCACTGTACAATACAAAACTATACTGGGGCATTGATATTACAGAATACGTAATATTGTAAAAGCAATTGTAACATGAGGGCTGGCTTGTTGGGGTTTCTGTCCTGCCTGGTACCCCACAGCTGGCAAGAACCAAAGAAACTCACACAGAGATCTCCATAAGTTATAAAACTGATGGGCCCATTAGCCCAGCCTACTTATTAGCTCTTATAACTTATATTAGCCCATTATTTTTATCTATGTTAGCCACACGGCTCAGTACCTTTCACAGCTGGGCAGGCTGCATCTTGCCTCTCCGATGGTCTGGGCAGAACTGCAGAGGGAACTTCCTGTTTCCCAGAGTACTCCCATTCTCTTTGCTCCACCTCTACTTCCTCTCTGGTTTTCCCGCCTATACTTCCTGCCTGGCCAATCAGCATTTATTTAAAATATGGCTGACAGAACACAAACAATTCTCCCACACCAAGCAATATCATTTTCACTGTTTTCTTAACAGTCTTGGTGCACATAGGAACATACATCCATGCTGCTGTTCCCATACAAGCAACTTTGGAGTTCTATGAATAAACCATCTGCTTCATGGTAAACACAATGTAAATGTTGATGCAGTAGAATTACATTGGGGATGAAAGAGGAGATCATTGTGTATGCATTTATAACTCAAGCACCAAACAAGAATGTTATGTTCACAAAACAGGTACGTGTCATGATATTTTGTTTGTGTTTTAACAAATAAAGCTTGCCTAAAGATCAGAGTGCAGAGCCAAGCCACTAGAGGCCAGGCAGTGATGACACACACCTTTAATCCAAGGACCCTGGAGACAGAGTAGACAGATTTGTATTAGTTCTACTAGTTCGAGACCACCCTGGGCTATACAAAATTGATCTGGTCTAAAAGAGAACAGAGTTCACAAAGAGGTGATCCTAGCACTTGGGATCAAATGCCTTTAATTCCAGCACTAGGGAAGTGGATACAGGAGTGATATGGCAGAGTGGAGAGAAGAATATAAGGCAGGAGGAGACAAGAGCTCAGATGCAGTCTGGAGAAGCAGTCTAAGGAGTCAGTCTGAGGATGTATTCTGAGGACAGGATTGCCCTTTGGTTCTGAGCATTGGTTGAGGTGAGAACTCTCTAGTGGCTGGCCACTGTTGCTTCTCTGGTCTTTTAACTCTCACCCCCTAATGTCTGACGCTGTTTTTATTTTTAAGACTAAGTAGAATTTGTGCTACAAGTACATGTAACTTAAATACCACACAATGACATATTTGCAAAAACAATTTACTATTAGTGCAGCAAATATAGCTCCATTTATTAAAAATAGAAGAAGAGTGCAGGTTTACTGGTAGAACTCTGAGCTGCTTGTATGAGAACAATAGTATATATGGCGCTGTGTGGGCCAGGGTTGTTAAGAGCATAGCAGAAAGGGTGGCCCTTTCAGAACAGCAATGCCCGTCACAGAGATGGACTGTAGTGGTAACCGATTTACAAAAAGCAGAGCACATGAGGTTATTATTTGAGCAATGCAACAAGATGCTGATTCAACACCAGAAGAATAGAGGAGCATGGCGTGCACCTCCATAACTGAAGCACTACACAGTGCATCTTCAGAAAACACAGAGATGTGTGACTAAAGCATCACACAATGGCAAATTTAGAAACCGACGCTGCAGTGAATCTGAACTCCCATTACAACAGACCAGAGGAGTTAACACGCACAGTTCTGAAATCGTTCGCATCAGAGCAGCAGCAAGTACATTCCAAAGTGGACCATAATGGTTAAGAACACAAAGAAAAGGCATTATGTTTACAGCCTGAAAGACTTCACTGTACAAATGCACCTCAAAGAGATACTGGAACCGAAGTGGTGATTGATATACAACAAAACAGAGCACATGAGGCTATGGTTTTAGCACTGTGCCAGGTCACTGACTGAAAGAGAATGGACTGGAGGAGCTCAGCATAAGCATGTATAAATGAAGAAGTACGAACTGGACTCTTTGGAAAACGTATCACACCATAATGTATTTGCACAATGGACTTCTTCCGCAGTGAAATCTAATCCCGGTTTACAATGAAGAGGACGGGTTCACTCTTACATCTCTGAAGTTGCTTGCTTCAGAACAGGAGAGCTTACATCCCTAAGTGGACTAGGATTGCTAAGAAGAGCTGAAATGAAGTGGACATGCTTTTATTACAGCCGGAACTTTGTCATACAAGTGAATTGAACCACATGCAGCGGGCATGCTCCGGTCGTCTGCACCGGGTCCTGGCACTCACATTACGGCTCCAGTTTAGAGTTTTTCGTGTGCTTTTTTTTTTTCTTTAGCGCTTTTTATCTTCTGATGGTTTGTCTAGTCAATCTTTGATGTAATTTATCTTATTATATTATAGTTTTTTTAGCGAATGAATGAAAATCTAGCCACTCCACAGTTAACACAGTTACTGGTTAACAACCAAACTGTCATTTATACTTGCTGGGAGAAAAAAGAATCAGCTTTCTCTAATGGAGTGACACTGGGTCTATCAACCATTCTAGCAGAGGCCTCACGTTCAGGAGTAGTTTACGAACGTACAATGGACTCCACTATGTTTTTGTGTGCTTTTATTTCGGTATAATTTGGTGAGTTGTTTTTCTTTATTTCATTTTGGGTGGTATTTCATCTTACTTTCTTGGTTGGAGATTTGTGTTGGGTGATAGTTTGTTTTTTGAGAAAAATTTAAACTTGGGTGGGTATGAAGGGAGGATCTGGAAAAATTTGGGGGAAGAGAGGAATTATGATCAAAATACATTTGAATTTAAAATTGTTTTAAATAACAAAAAATAATAATAAAAGTGCTTAAAAAGAACACAGTGAAAATGGTAATCGTGTTTCTGCAGCAAAAACGTAGTTATTCCAGTGCGCCTCCCAGAACCACACTGTAACTGAAGTGGTCATTGATTTATAAGAAAGCAGAGCCCATGAGATTAGTACGGTAGCACAGCAGCGGGACACTGATTGGACAGAATGGAATAGGAGAGCACAGCATGAACATCTACAATAACTGAAGCACAACACAGTGGAATCTGGGAAACCCGTGTGCATGTGACTAAAACAGAGCCTATTTGCAAAAGTGGATTGCAAATTCCTCGTACAGCAAGGCAGACAGCTTCACTGTGACAGCTCTGAGGTGACTTGCATCAGAACAGCAGTGCACACCTTCCTCAGTTAAAGTCGGTTTGTTAAGAACACAGTGAAAGTGGTGGGACATTTACAGCAGCAAGTATTGTGTTGGTACCAATGCAGCTCAGAGAGATGTTCTGGAGCAGACATGGTGATTAATTTATGAGACTGTTGTTACCACTGACCAAGACACTGAAGCAATACACAGTGTTGCAAAGAAAAAAGGCCAAGTAATACATAAAGGCAGACCTATCAGAAGTACACCTAACTTCTCAATGGAGACAATGAAAGCCAGAAGGTCTTGGTCAAGCGTTATACATACATTAAGAGACCACGGATGCCAGCCTAGACTATAATACCCAGCAAAATTTTCAATCACCATAGAAAGACAAAACAAGATAGTCCATGACAAAACCAGATTTAACCAATACCTAGCCACAAACCCAGTTCTACAAAAAGTATTAGAAGGAAAATTCCAATCCAAGGAAGTTGACGACATCAACAAAAACAGACAATTGATGATCTCACAGCAACAAATCCCAAAGAAGGAAAAAACACACAAATTAAAATTACCAACAACAAAATCTAAATTAACAGGAGATAACAATCACTGGTCATTAATATTCCTTAATATAAATGGATTCAACACACCTATAAAAGACACAGAGTAACAGATTGGATATGAAAACAGAATCCATCCTTCTTCTGCATACAAGAAACATATCTCAACCTCAAAGATAGACATCACCTGTTGCAAAAGGAAGCAGCGGGCTGCGTTCCCACTGGGATCCTGGCTCCTTGGCTAGTTTACACCTGAAATAATTACACGGAAATTGTATTCATTTAAGCACTGCCTGGCCCATTTTCTCCAGTCTCTTATTGGCTAACTCTTAAATCCTGACTAACCCATTTCTAATAATCTGTATATCACCATGAGGTCGTGGCTTACCAGCATGAGTCTAGCCAGCATCCATCTCAGGAAAGGTAATCATGGCATCTGCCTGACTCTGCTTCTTTCTCCCAGCATTCTGTTCTGTCTACTCTGCCTATCTAAGCTACTGTCCTATCAAAGGCCACAGCAGTCTCTTTATTTGACCAATGAAAGTAACACATAGACAGAAGACCCACCTACATCAATCGCCTCAGATTTAGTAAAGGGTTGGGAAAAGAATTTTCCAATCAAATGGAACTAAGAAACAAGCTGGGGTAAATATCCTAATATCTAACAAAGTAGATTTCAAAATAAAATCAATCAAAAGAGACAAAGAAGGACATTTTATATTAGTCACAGGAAAAATTCATCAAGAGGAAATTTCAATACTGAACATCTATGCTTCAAGTACAAGGGCACCCTCATATGTAAAAGAAACATTTCTAAAGCTTAAATCATACATTAAAACCAACACACTAATAGTGGAAGACTTCAACACTCCACTCTCACCACTGGACAGGTCAGTCAGACAAAAATGAACAGAGAAATAAGCCAACTAACAGACGTTATGACTCAAATGGACTTAACAGAGATCTATAGAATATTCCATCCAAACATAAGAGAACATACCTTCTTCTCAGCACCTCATGGAACCTTCTCAAAAATTGACCACATACTTGGTAACAAAACAAACCTCAACAGATTTTTTTAAAAATGGAATAATTCCACATATCTTATTGGATCACCATGGCTTAAAACTAGAATTAAACAGCAACACTAATTCCAAAAGCCCATAAACACATAGAAATTAAACAATGTTCACCTGAATCATCAATGGGTCAAGGAAGAAATAAACGGAGAAATTAACAACTTCCTACAATTCAAGGAAAATGACCATACAACATACCAAAATTTATGGGACATAATGCAAGCAGTGTTAAGAGGAAAGTCCATAGCACTAAATGCCTATATAAAGAAGCTGGAAAAATCCCACACTAGTGAATTATCAGAACATTTGAAAACAAAAAGAAGCAAACTCACCCGAGAGAATTAGATGGCAGAAAATAAACTAATTGAGAGCTGAAATCAACAAAATAGAAACAAAGAAAATAATACAAAGAATCAATGAGACAAAGAGTTGATTCTTAGAGAAAATCAAGAAAATAGACAAACCTTTATCCAAATTAACCAAAAGTCAGAGAGAGAATATCCAAATTAACAAAATCAGAAATGAAAAAAGGCACATATCAACAGACACAGAGGAAATATCAAGAATCATCAGGTCATATTTTGAAAACCTGTACTCCACAAAATTGGAAAACTTAAAGGAAATGGACAATGTTCTGGATAAATATCACTTACCAAAATTAAATCAAGACCAGATACGTAAATTAAATAGACCTATAACTGCTAAAGAAATAGAAACAGTCATCAAAAGTCTCCAAACCAAAAAAAGCCCAAAACCAGATGGTTTCAGTCAGAATTCTACAAGATTTTCAAAGAAGCACTAATACCAATACTCTTCAAATTGTTCCACACAATAGAAACAGAAGGAACATTGCCAAACTCTTTATGAGGCTACAATTACCCTGATGTCCAAACCACAGAAAGACATTACTAAAGAAAGAGAATTACAAACCAATCTCACTCATGAACACTAGTACAAAAATACAAAATAAAATACTGGCAAATCGAATCAAAGAACACATCAAAACCATCTTCCACTATGATCAAATCAGCTTCATCCCAGAGAAACAGGGGTGGTTCAATATATGAAAATAAGTCAACGTAATCCACCATATAAACAAACTGAAAAAAATAAAAAAACACATGATTATCTCACTAGATGCCAAAAAAGCTTTCGACAAAATACAACATCCCTTCATAATAAAGGTTTTGGAGAAAACAGGGATACAAGGAACATACCTAAACATAGTAAAGGCAGTATACAGCAAGCCAACAGCCAACATCAAACTAAATGGACAGAAACTCCCATGGATACCACTGAAATCAGGAATAAGACAAGGTTGTCCACTCTCTCCTTATCTATTCAATATAGTTCTTGAGGTCCTAGCTAGAGCAATAAGACAACAAAAGGTACTCAACTTCATATGGAAAAGCAAAAAAAAAAAAAAAACAGGATAGCCAAAACAATCCTGTACAATAAAGGAACTTCTGAAGTCATCACAATCCCTGCTTCAAACTTCAAACTCTACTACAGAGCTGCAGTACTGAAAACATCCTGGTATTGTCATAAAAACAGTCAGAAGGACCAATGGAACTGAATTGAATCAATAGCAATCCACACACCTATGAACACCTGATTTTTGACAAAGAAGCAAAAAATATCAAATGGAAAAAAGAAAGCATATTTAACAAATGGTGCTGGAATAACTGGATATCAACATGTGGAAGAATGAAAATAGACCTGTATCTATCACCATGCACAAAACTAAAATCCAAATGGATCAAAGACCTCAACATAAAGTCAGCCACACTGAATCTCATAGAAGAGAAAGTGAGAAATACACTTGAACTCATTGGCACCGGAAAGCACTTCCTAAATATAACCCTAGTAGCACAGACACTGAGAAAAACAATTAATAAATGGGACCTTCTGAAACTGAAAAGCTTCTGTAAAGCAAAGAACATGGTCAACAAGGCAAAATGACAGCCTACAGAATGGAAAAAGATCTTCACTAACCCCACATCATACAGAGGTCTGATCTCCAAAATTTGCAAAGAACTCAAAAAATTGGTCACCAAAAGAACAAATGATCCAATAAAAAAAAAGTAGTGCAGAGAACTCTCAACAAAGAATCTAAAATGGCTGAAGACACTTAAGAAAATGTTCAACATCCTTAGTTATCAGAGAAATGCAAATCAAAACAACTCTGAGATTCCATCTTACACCTGTAAGAATGGCCAAGAACAAAAACACTAATGACAACTTATGCTGGAGAAGTTGTGGGGTAAAGAGAACACTCCTGCATTGCTGGTGGGAGTGCAAGCTGGTACAACCCCTTTGGATGTCAGTGTGGCAATTTCTCAGAAAATTAGAAAACAACCTTCCTCAAGACCCAGAAATACCACTTTTGGGTATATAGTCAAAGGATGCTCAGTAATACAATAAGGACATGTTTATAGCAGCACTGTGTGTCATAGCCAGAACCTGGAAACAATCTAAATGCCCCTCAACCAAAGAATGGATAAGGAAAATGTGGCACATTTACACAATGGAGTACTACACAGCAGAAAAAAAAAGTCATCTCAAAATTTGCAGGCAAAAGGATGGATCTAGAAAACATCATATTGAGTGAGGTAATGCAGACCAAGAAAGACAATTATCATATGTACTCACTCATAAGTGGTTTTTAAATGTAAAGCAAAGAAAACCAGCCTACAAATCACAATCCCAGAGAACCTAGACAACAAGGACCCTAAGAGAGACATATGTGGATCTAATCTACATGGTAAATAGTAAAAGACAAGATCTCCATTGTAAATTGGGAGCATGGGGACCATGGGAGAAGGTTGGAGGGGAGGGAAGAGTCAGGGAAGGAAGCAGAGAAAAAATGTATAGCTCAATAAGATCAATAAATATAAAAAATAAAGAAAAAGAATGGAATGGGAAGACTCAGCATAGGCATCAATAACTGAAGCATTACACTGTAGCATTTTTGGAAAACACATGCACATTGGCTAAAACAACACAGAAGATCAATATACTTTGATTGCAGTGAAATGTGAATCCTGTTTTTGGTGAAGGGGTCAGGTTTACTCCTCGGAAGTTGCTTGCATCTCAACAGCAAGGCAAATGTCCCTAGATTAAGTGGGTTTGTTCAGAAAGAAGTGTACTCTCCTGCCAGAGAAGCAAGTAGGCAAACTGCAGCTCTGCACCTCTCCCTCTGCTCCTAGAGGGCCAACTCCCTGTCATCCCCAGCTCTCCAGCAGAACAACTGCTGATGCTTCCTTTCCCATTCTTCACCAGTCTCCAGTGGACCACACAGATCTTCCCCTCCAAAATGCCTTCTACACACTCATTGCTTTGTCCCAGCCCCAGCTTCAGCAGACACTCCCTGGGAACCCCCAAGTCGCTTTGACCACGGAAGCAAGTAGGCTAACTGCAGATCCTCACCCTCCATTCCTCCAAGTCCAATCCCCTAGTCTCATGTCAGCGCTTTAGCAATTCTTCTGCTGTGGTCCCTCCTCATTTTCTTCTCCTATAGCCCATGGGACTAAATAAGCACCTGAACCCTCCTGTGAACCCCTGTAGTACCTGTACTAAGGGAGGGTTCATGAGCCTCAGGCAAGGGCCTAGAGATTTAAACACATACACACAGACAGACATGCGGGGACATGAGTCATCCTTGAAACAAGAATGCCCCCTTTATTGTGTTCCAGGGCAGCTTATATAGGGATGCTTAACTGATAGCCATGCCCCAGTTAAACCTACCAGAAACCACTCCCCTGCCATCAGGCACTCCTGAGTGTCTTCTGCTCAGAGCAACTACAAACACAGGAAAACAAGTTGTTTTGCTCAGAGCAGCTGCAAGCATAGAAAACATGTTGTTTATAGGAAATTCAGTGTCTGGAGGGACACAGTCCCCAACAAACCCTCCCTCCAACCCACCCAACCCTTCTCTATTTCTAAGTCTCAAGTCACAATATCCAGAAACAATTTTTAATTGGAACCCCCAGCACCCACACCTATCAGGGCCTAAGGAAATGTTTCCTACAGGCAACACACAACCATGACACTCTAAGAACCAGAGGGGAAACAGAAATTGAGGAACAAATCACCCGCCCAACAAAGTCAAGATCAGATATTGGCACCTAGAATTACTATCTTCCCAATCCCACATGCCTAGATGCCAGCATAAAAATACAGCCAATTGTCAATGGCTTTTCAGAAAGACCCCGTGTCAGCCACATTCGGAGAATCTGGTTAAATCACGTGCTCGTTCAGACCCAGTCCAACTGGCCTTGGTGAACTCTCATTAGATCAGTCCCCTTGTATCAGTGGGTGAACGCACTCCTCATGGTCCTGCCTTTCTTGTTCATGTTCTCCCTCCTTCTGCTCCTCATTTAGACCTTGGGGGTTCAGTCCAGTGCTCCAATGTGGGTCTCTGTCTCAATCTCCACCCATCAACGGGTGAAGGTTCCCTCTGGTTTTGCCTTCTTTGCTCATGTTCTCTTTCCTTCTGCTTCTCGTTTGGACCTAGGGAGTTAAGTCCAGTGTTCCAATGTGGATCTCTGTCTCTATCTCCATCCAACGCCAGATGAAGGTTCTATGGTGACTTGTTTCCTCTGCATATACTGGATTTTTGGGATCCAGTCTGTTTGGATGCTCACCTTCCTGGACCTGGAGGGAGGGGGGAGGAACTTCCCACAGGGCAGGAAACCCTGACTGCTCTTAGGGATGGAGAGGGAGGAGAAGAGGGAGTGGGGGGAGTGGGAGGGTGTTGGGAGGAGGGGCGGAAATGGAAACTTTTATAAATTAATAAACTTTAAAAAATAAAAAACAAAACAAAACAAATACAGCCAAATACAGCTAGAAAAATACGTTCCCACTAGAGCCCAGACATTATACCACAGCAGGCCCTGAATATTCCAACAAAGCTGAAACACAAGCTAAAGACCCCAAAACAGCCTTCCTGAAAACGATAGATGTTCTTAAACAGGGAATGAAAAAAATCTCCTTAAAGAAATCTATGAAAACACAAATAGTGGAAGGAAATGAATCAAACTGTTCAAGCCTTGAAAGTGGAAATAGAATCAATAAAGTTGTACTACAAAACTATAGTAATAAAAACAGCATGACATGATATTGGGAAAAACAGACATGTTGATCAATGAAATTGAATTGAAGACCAAGATATAAATGCGCACCTGTAGACACCTGCTTTTTTATAATGAGGTCAGAAATGTACACTGGAAAAAAGACAGCATCTTCAACAAATGGTGTTGGTCAAACTGGATGTCTGCACGTAGAAAAATGCAAATAGATCCATACTTAGCACCTTGCACAAGACTCAAGTCCAAATGTATCAAAGACCTCAACATAAAACCAGACACAAAGAACTTGGCAGAAGAGAAAGTGGAGAATAGCCTTCAATGAATTGGAACAAGAGAGAACTTGCTGAACAGAACACCAATAGCCCAAACACTAAGATCAATAATTAATAAATGAAACCTCATGTAACTGAGAAGCTTCTCTACTGACAAAGGATGGCCCCATTTGTGCAAAGTGGTGACCTACAGAAAAGGGAAAGATTTTTACTAACTACACGTCTGATAGAGTGTTAGCAATCCAAAACATATATAGAACTCAAGAAACTAGATATCAAGAAAACAAATAATCCAATTAAAATGTTGTACAGATCTAAACAGAATTTTCTCAATAGAGGAAACTCAGATGGTTGAGAAACACCAATCCTTAACCATTGGGGAAATACAGCTCAATACTGTGAGAATTTTATTTTACACCTGTCAGAATGGCTAAGATAAATAAAACAAGGGACAGTTTATGCTGTTGAGGATGTGGAATAAGAGGAACACTCATTCATTGCTGGTGGCTGTGCAAACTTACAGAGTCGCTATGGAAATCAGTGTGGCCATTCCTCAGGAAGATGGGAACCCATCTACCTCAAGATCTGTAGCATGAGGGCTGGCTTGTTGGGGTTTCTGTCCCACCTGGTACCCCACAACCGGCAAACCCCAAAGAAAATCACACACAGGACTCCATAAGGTTATAAACTGATTGGCCCATTAGGTCAGGCTTCTTGTTGGTTCTTATAACTTATATTAACCCATTATTCTCATCTATGTTAGCCATGATGCCTCTTCGGTGGTCTGCGCAGGAATCGCTGAGGAAATTTTCTCCTCCCTAGCCTTATCCTATTCTCATTGCCCTGCCTCTACTTCCTGTCTGGTTGACCCGCCTATACTTCCCGCCTGGCCAATCAGTGTTTTATTAAAATACATGATTGACAGAATACAGATAATTCTCCCACACCATTGATCCAACTCTACTACTATTGGGCACGGACCTGAAGGATACGTTGTTCTATGACAGAGACATTTACTCAATCATGTTCATTGCTATTCTCATAATAGCCAGAAATTGGAAACAACCTACATGACCCACATGTAGAATAATGGGTAAGGAAATATGGTATATTTACACAATGGAGTAATGACAGAAATTTTCAGGCAAATGGATGGAACTAGAAAAGCTTATCCATACTGAGGGATCCCAGACCCAGAAAGACAAATACGGTATGCATTTGCTTTTATTTGGATATTAACTATGAAGCCAATGATAACTAAGTTACAATTAATAAGAATCACAAAGGGTATAAATATGGTATGGGACTAGAGGTCACAAATAGATCTTGTTTGGAAAGGAAATTAGAAAGATAGCTATGGAAGGATGGGGGGTGACTGGAATTAGAGGATTGAGTCAGGATGGGAAGATGAAAGGGAGTTGTGAAAGGGAATCCTGGGAGAGATAGCTAAATTTAAGCAATGTTTGAGGGGTTAGTATTGAAACCAAATACAACAGAAGCTTCCTAAAACATATACATATATAAAGGAGATCTGAATTAAATCACCAAATACTGGGGAAACAGATTTTCCACTGGTCATCTCTTGTCACCCAATGAAGCTTCCAGTACTAGGATTATGTTACATCTAATTGAGTTCTTGGCCAAAGAGGCTCAACAAAAATCCCCAAGCCATACAGACTCCACTGCTGAAGACAATACCTAGATTGAACATAGAGATGTTGATTGGTACCTACATAGAACTTTCACCCTTACATTCTAGCATCTTTGGTATAGGAAGGTACTCAACAAGCTATCAAAGGAGAAACATAAACACCAAGCCAGTCACAAACCCACTGATCTGCGATGGTGTCCTGCCTACGAGATATGCTAGGGCAATGGTGGCACAAGGCTTGTGAGAATAACCAATGAATAACTGATTTGACTTAGGGCTCACTCCATGAGATGAAACCAAAATCTGACACTGCTTGGGTGACCTGAGACTAGATAGCCCAGGAATCCAGGATAAAACCAAATAATACTGGTCTGAAAATAAAAGTAGTGATAAAATGACCCCTAAAGACATTCTGTTATACTCATTCTGTGATCCGTGTCTTGTTCATCTGTCATCAGAGAAGCTTTCTCCTGCAGTAGATGGGAACAAATACTGAGACCCACAGCCAGACATTACGCAGAGAGTGAGAGACTTTGGAATACTCAGCCCTAAATGAGATCTCTCCATGCTAGCAGTGTCTAAGTCAATGTTCTATTGCTGTGAAGAGACACCATGGCCACAGCAACTCTTATAAAGGAAAACATTTAACTTATAAAGGAAAACATAAACCATCAAATCCCCACCATCAGAGCTCAGGGAAACCACCAGAAGAGGAGGCAGGAAGAGTGTAAGAGCCAGTGGGGAGAGAGGACACCAAGAAAACAAGGCCTTCTAAATCGACATGAACAGAGTTGATATGCACTCACAGACTGAAGCATGCACAGGACCTGCACAGGTCTGGACCAGGTCGGCTGTGCCTAAATTATGGCTTCCAGTTTAGTGTTCTTATGGGAGTCCTGAGCCTTCGAATGAGTGGGTCTCTGTGCCTTCTCTTAGGCACATATAAACACCTACTTGGTGCTAGCAATATTTTAGCCAGTGTTCTATTGCTGTGAAGAAACACCGTGAGCACAGTAACTCTTAGCAAGAAAAACATTTACCTGGATCTGGCTTACAATTCAGAGGCTTAGTCCACTGTCATCACGCCAGGGAACATGGCAACCTGTAGAAGTAGCTCTGAGTTCTACATCCAGATCTGCAGGCAGCAGGAAGGGCAAGAAGACACTGGACCTGGCTTGATCCTTTGAAACCATAAAACCCACCCCCAGTGCCATGCTTCCTCCAACAAGGCCACACATCCTTCCTTTTTCAAATAGTGCCACTCTCTATGGACTTGTGCGGAGCATGTTCATTCAAACCACCACAAGTAGCATCTTTAGGTGGTGGGATGTAACAGTTAAGAAACAGACCCAAACTGTGAAACTTGCTTTCCAGTGAGAGAAGATAGAAAACAAAATGGACAATAAATCAAAGAGCATGGCTTCTGGTTTCCATGGCTTTGAATTCAAACAGATTGAAGCTGTTATTCTTTTCCACATATTCTGATTCACTTCATGCGGTTGGGTATTCCATAGGAGTGTCAGAAATACTGATGCTTCGGTTCTAGAAGCAGAGGCTGTGTCCACACAAGATCCTGGTGTTTCTCTTGCCTACTCTGGAGGAAGAGGTTCAATGTCCCCTCTCACCTCCTCAAGATCACTCAGAGCTACTTCTGGCAGAGCAGGTCACTTCATTGAACTCAGAAAGGAGGGAGACAGAAAGAGGAGGAAGGAAGAAGAGAGGGAAGAAGAGGACAATTCCTTTCTTTATCACTACTATTATATCATCTATTCTAGCTCTACCCACAGCACCTGTTGGATTAACCTGTTGATGGAGCTACCGCCTTCATGATCCAATCACCTCTCAGTAGTGCCAGAGGCTTGGGTTTACTGAAATCAGCCTTCCATATGTAAGCCTTTGGGACCTTTTAACATCCAACCCAGAACAGTTGAATAGGAGAAAAGGTCTTGGGCACTCAGAGTCCAAGCAGGGTCACATCACAGAGACAGCTGTCTCCTAGAAATCCCAAAGTCCTGGGATAGAACCACAGCAACAGAGGAAGCTCCAGGGGGAATGTCCATGCTCGCCCTTCTGTGGAGCCCTCTTCCCAATGGAGCCCAGGTGATTCTCCCCTGCCCCGACAGTATCAGGATGTGACTTTGTCACTCTTTTCCCAGTTGTATCACAAGTGTGTAAAGCTCCTTCCTTCCTGTACCTAGCCAAGACCCTTCCTTTCACAACCAAAGCCTGACTCACTCTAGCTTGTTGGCCCTGGTGCTCAGGGCTGTGGCCGAAGCCTTGTGTCCTTCAAATTTAAACCTCCCCTTCTGTTCACGTTTATTCCCAACGTTGATGTTGGTTCTGCACTTTTTCCTTTCTTTTCAAGAAGAATTGGGTTATCCTTGAATTTGCTGTGCAGGTACTCCAGTTCTCAAATTCAGAATCCTCCTGCCTCAGCCTCCTGAGTGTTAGGAGTATCAAGAATGTGCCACCATGCCAGGATTTGTACTTCTCCCACAAAGCGGTGCGGCTTCTTGATGTGACTTATAATCTGTCAAGAGGTGGTGCCATACGTCAGCTCCTTTCACACAGATCTGAGGATCACTTGAGCGTGAGTTTCTGTACGACCTTGTGAGTTCGGGAATAAGTTTGGTTGTCTCTATGTCCCTATGAGAGACAGTATATAGTTGGGTATGAGCATCTGTGTGAGTTTCTCTCTCTCTCTCTCTCTCTCTCTCTCTCTCTCTCTCTCTCTCTCTCTGTGTGTGTGTGTGTGTGTGTGTGTGTGTGTGTGTGTGTGTGTGTGTCCAAAGAGAGAAGACACACTCTGCTTTGAGCAACTCACCCAGAAGGAGGGTCCACATGGCAGAGATAACTAACGTGGGAATCACATACAGGTGTACACAGATAGCTGAGAACTGCAGTATGGCCGTCACTCTGTCTGTCCTCAGTAGTCTCTGACATTAGAGGCCTTCAGGATGGCTAAGGACGCCCAGCCTTTGGATACCACCTACCTCTCTGACATCTAGGAGGCCAACTACAGCCAGAACAGGACGTGGCAGTTTGGGCCTCCAGGAAGTGCATTAGGGCATTAGGAACTCAGTAGAAAGGTAAGAAGGAAAGTGGGGTGTAGACCTTTCTGTACTTATACTCCAGGCCCTAAACACAGCACTTCCTACCCTGGGCCCAAAGCCTCAAGAAACCTTCAGACAGCATGAACTAAGACCATAGGCAGACTATAGGACACAGTCAACATTGCTATCGAGAGAGAATGCTAGCATTCATTGATTTCTTCATTCTAGGTAACTTTATTTTTCTTCATCCCAAAGGACCAAAGCAGAATTTAGCACATGCTGAGGTCAACTTCTGATAGAAATCTGGGTGTTCCAAAAGAGAGCATAGACCCCAGCCTTAGATACCCTCTCCTTCCTAACATGGGAATGTAGTTGTGTCCTTAGTGTAGACGGTGCATCCTACAGGTGGCCACCTTAGCATCCACGGTGGCTCAGGAACATTCTGGCTTGCACTGTGACTGGATCGGCTCCTTTCTGCTCCTGAGCTGCTATTGGAAATCTGAAGTAGCAGGGATAGCTCCCACTCCAATTCCTCAATTCTCTGAGCCAGGTGAATCCTCTGAACCTCCAGCATCAGCGTCTGTGTGCTCTTTAGGAGAGGACAGATGTCAAACAAAGAGAAATGGCCTCCAGGAGCTTTCACATCCCATTGTCATATTGATGCTCTGTGGACACCAGCATTCCCTCACTCTCAAGAATAAGCCTAGAGATTCCTCTAGGGCCCATCATCACTTCATGGAAACAGCATTCCCTGTTCCTTGTCATGCAAGAGGAAGATAACAGTCAATTAAATCACTCTGAAATTGGTATAATCATTTGGAAGAATGGCTGAACAGTTAAGCCTCATCCATATTATAGCCATTGCCTCAACCTGTTTGTTCCTTCCTCTCCTCTTGCTGTATTTTTAGTGAATATTTCATAAAAATGAAGCTCCTCTGTCCCTTTGATATTACTGAGTCATTATTTTCTGTCATTCCCTGTAGCTGAGGTTGTGGTTAGCATCCTGCACCTAGGACTCCACAGGTGGAACTAGGGTGGTATCCTGCACCTGGTACTCTGCAGGTGGAACTAGGGCAGCATCCTGCACCTGGTACTCCACAGGTGGAACTAGGGCGGCATCCTGCACCTAGTACTCCGCGGGTGGAACTAGGGCGGTATCCTGCACCTGGTACTCTGCAGGTGGAACTAGGGCGGCATCCTGCACCTGGTACTCTGCAGGTGGAACTAGGGCGGCATCCTGCACCTGGTACTCTGCAGGTGGAACTAGGGCGGCATCCTGCACCTAGGACTCCACAGGTGGAACTAGGGTGGCATCCTGCACCTGTGACTCTACAGGTTGAACTAGCTTCACAGCTGCCCACTGAAGCAGAGGAGGGGGATCTTAGAGAGGAACCAGACCCCTGACGTGGCATAAAGCCCACAGTACAGCTTCCACAGTGTTATGTTCTGTGCAGATTCACTCACCGCATGACCACATACACCCTCATCTTCTTCTCCTGTAGCTTTCCTTATGTCTCCACCTCTAGAGACTCCAGTCATGGTAGGATAACTAGGTCATGGAAAGCCCCTGGGATCAGAAGCAAGCTCTGTCGGCTAGGCAACGTCTACAACCATTTTTGAGGCCAAGTACCAGGCTGGAATGGTACTTGCTATGTAGCCAAGGCTGGCCTCCAAATGTGTGTGTGTGTGTGTGTGTGTGTGTGTGTGTGTGTGTGTGTGTCTTGTTATTGTATGTTATGGAGATCAGAGGACAACCTGTGGGAGTCAGTTCTTTCTTTCTATTATCTGGGTTCCTGGAATCACACTTACTCAAGTCACCAGTTTCCAGAGTAAGTTGATTTTCTGCCTTCACTGAACCTGGTATAGCAGCTATGTCTATTATCCTTCTTGTACATCTATCAACTTCCTAGCTACAAATGACCTTAGAGAGCTACACCCCAACTTCATGGTGTAGGCTTCCCATCTGAAGTCCCAGCCCTTGGTCTTTCTCACTTAGCCTTTCATGTGCCAACCAAAGTGAGGCCGATAGCCACGGCTACTGGTCATCCATCTCTGTGCAAGGGGGTCTGGTCCCACAAGTTTCCTCTGTAGACACTGGAGGAGCTAAGGCATTCACTGACTTGGCTTACCACAGAGGTGTTGTCTTCCCCTGGGGGGATTCGGTCCAGTTTGTCACCCTTCTTCTGGAGCTCCAAGGCTTGAGCACTGAGCCGAAAGAATTCCTCATTCAGCTCATCCAGAGCTTCTTCCACCTGCCATGTCTTTTTCTGGAATGCAGGAAAATTATTTGTTTTTCTTCCTTCCTTCCTTTCTTCCTTCCTTCCTTTCTTCCTTCCTTCTTTCCTTCCTTCCTTTCTTGGCTCAGCCTTTATGTTTCTAAGACTGGCCTTGAACTTTTGACTTCAACAGATCCTTCCTTGGGTACCCTAGTAGACCAGGCAATAGGTATGTACCACTGCAAGCATCCAATGACTGCATTTGGTGCTGAATAACGAGGTCTAGGTTCTTTAAGAAAGCACTCGATCGCTGAACCTCATCTCCAGGTAGCTCAGAACCTGTTGAGTCAATGAAAACCTGCAGGAAAGACTATTGTAAAGAAATGTGCTAGACTGCCGAGCTAAAAGGATGCCTAGCCAGGAAGTGAGGTCTTAGAGAGGAAATTTCAACTGAATCTTTAAAAACAGACAGGAGATACCTGGATGGAGAGTCGGGGAAAGATAGCATAAGCTAAAGAGAACAGCGTTTTACAATAGCCAGAGATGTGGGAGAGCACAGGGCATGCTTATCCAGCTAGCTGCCTGTCCACCCACCCACTCACCCACCTATCAGCCTGTTCATTCACATCAGCATCCATTCACCCACTGTTCATCCGTTTATCCCTCTACATACCCATCTACCATCCCTCCATCCGTCTACTTACTTATCCATCTTTTCATCTTCTCAAACATCACTCTATGTTTGCACCTACCCACACGTATATCTACTCCGCTCTACCCGCTCTGCATCATTCTTCATTCGTTCCCTCCCTGATAAAGACATACTGACTGAGGGTCTGGAGAGACTAGCTCAGCAGTTAAGAGTACTTAGTGTTCTTTTAGAGGACCTCAGTTTAGTTCCCAGAAACTCATGTGGTGCCTTACAACCGTCCACAGACCAGTTACAAGTAACCCAGTGCCCTCTTCTAATTTCCATGGACACAAGGCTTGCACATGATCCACAGGCATCCGTATGAGAAAATACTCATACACATGAAATAAAAAATAAACCTTCTTAAATTTTCAAAAAGAGACCTTTACTGAACACCTCTGGTGTCTTAAGGGAATATTCAGTGTTGGGACTCCATTAGTGAACTTCTGAGTTTGTAGTCTATCAAGAACAACGAACACACAGGTAAGAGTTTATATGTAGCAAATAGTGTTTGAAAAGATGTTCAGATTGCTGTGGGAAGTAGCTTGAGTTTGGCAGCATCGTATTTGTTTAGGAAAGTGGAAGAGGATGCTAGAGAAAGGAAGACTTGGGGGCCAGGGATAGCAGGGCACCCAGGGCCTGTGTGTTCTTCCCGGTATTGAGGGATCAGCAAGGATTACAACTGCAGAATCTTTCTGGTTAATAGAACACACATGGCGGAGCTGTGGCAATATACCCTCCTGGAAAAGAAGTGTTTCAGACTCCCTGGCAGAGCTGATCATGCTACTGAGTTTGGGCTAAAGTTGTAACGGACAAGAAGCTAAGTCAAGTATAATGGCTTGTGCCTGTAATCCCAGAACTCAGAATCCTGAGAGTGTTACCATGCATTCAATGCCAGCCTGCCTACAAAGTGAGAAACTGAGTCAAAACAGGCAAATGAGTTAAATTCCCAGCAGCCACGTGGTTGCTCACAACCTTCTGTAACTTCAGTCTTCTGGCCTCCATGTGTACTCTATGGTACCTGTGCACCTACACACACACACACACACACACACACACACACACATAACAGAGAGGGGGAAACAAAAACAAATGTAAAAAATTCAGGAAGAAATTATGAAAGAAACTTCATTCACATATCTATTAATCAAATACCTAGGGATAAATTTAACCAAGTATGTGAATGATCTCTATTATGAAAATTGAAAAACTTCAATAAAAGCACTAGAAGAGAATGGGGAGAGAAAGAGAGAGAGAGAGAGAGAGAGAGAGAGAGAGAGAGAGAGAGAGAATGCCCATGTTCATGGATTTAAAAAATTAGCATTGATAAAGTGTCCATACTTTCCAAAACAAAGTACTGATTCAGTGTATGATTTTTTGTCAAAACACCAATAATGTTAGCCACATAAATATACCCTTATGTGAATATATTTACACAAATATACACATAAAAATAACACCCATAAAACTTGAATAGAGTCAAAAAGACCATAAACAGTCAAAGTAATCGAGAGATTTAACAAAAGAGGTATTACAATACCTTACTTTAAAACAAACAACACAGGACTAAGAAATAGTTTAGTAGTTAAGCACACTTGTTACTCTTGCAGAGGACCCAGGTTCAGTTTCCAGCACTCACATGGTAGCTCACAACCACCTGTAATCCTAATTTCAAGGAACCAAACACCCTCTCCTGACCTCTAGAGATATCAGGCACATATGCTGTACAGCTACAGTATGCAAGCAAAACCACCCATACATGTAAAATAATAATTAAAAAATAATAAAACATACTACGAACTAGGCGTGGTGGCACACACCTATAACCCCAGCACTCAGAAGGCAGTTGCAGGAGAGTCACAGTTCATGGGCATCGTTGGCTACTCAGCAAGTCTGAGGCTGTCTGGGTTACATGGAACCTTGTCTCAAGCCTTGTCTCCTCCCTCAAATATACAAAGTGATGGCCAAAGTCTAATCACTAAAAACAATCTATAGACATTTGTCCTTATACCCACAGATATGGAGTTTATTGTAATTTGTTATGCCACATTTGGTTGAAATTCCTAGGACGCCTAATGTTTTTACTGAAGGGAAACAGAGGAGTAGATTTAGGGGAGATGGGAGGTGAAAGGAGACTGGGAGGAGTGGAGAGCGGCAGGAAGCTGAAGTTGGGAAGAAATAAAATTTTAAAAAAACTGAATAAGAATAAAATTTAAAGAAAAATATCACATCTACATTCTCGTGTCTGTTAAATATTATATATGGCATTAAGATAATAGCATCAACCTAAGTGCCCACTGATAGATCAATAGATAAAGCATCATATATGTATATACATATATATGAATATTACCAGTCACAAAATGACAGGAATTGGAGGATATTTATGTGAAAGTTAAGTACACCAGACACAAAAGGGCAAATGACCTAACTTGTGTGTGAAAGCTGAAATGTTTGTCTCATGGCCTGAAATTCTTTTAAGTCTCATAGACTTCCATTTCCTGTCTTTGAGAATATTGCAGCCAGTTACTAAGTACATGTTAGTTAAATGGATGATTCCCTTGAATAGTATTCTGTAGTCATAAAATATTTCTTCTTGTCACTTTTCTCCAAAATTGTGCTTGATTTCTGTCTTCCAGATTTGCAAAGTGACTAGGTAACGAGCAGGGTTGAGAGGGAGGATGTGGCAAGGTGGGTGGAGAACGTGGTCTGAGTTCCAGGGCTGTACCTACCTGCAACTCCACATCGGGTCTATGTCTGAGTCCAGCCCCAAGGATCCACTTCTCAGGACTTGGGGTCTGAGCATCCCTTCCTTCAGTGTCTTCCTGGGGGATCTGGAGAGGTTCTGGGGCCTGCTTGGGTCTGTGAATGAGGGAACGAAAGGTCCCATTTAAGTTCTACATGCAATAGGAAAACCTACCTCAGTGTAAACTGGATGAAGTAGCAGCTTTTGTTCGCCACTGCCCAGGGGTTGGCTGAGGTGGTTCTGCTCTATGACCCCTTCCAGGCTTCACTTATTATCACATTGACATATGGTCACACACTTTGTCCCGTCTACATGTCCTCCCTCCTGCCTTATTGGTCACAAGCTCCCATGCACAACACGTCAGTTGATAGCTACTGGCATCAGCTTCTAGCAGTGCTGTGCTCTCCATAGATTCTTGATCTCCTTCTGGACATTGAAATGAAAGGGGCGGGGCTAGCTACAAAATCTTGGCCCTTTTGGAAGGTCACTCATAAGCCACACCTCAGCTTTCTCATCTGATGTCTTGGTCAAAGAACACCTTCCACCCATTGTGGCAATTTAAGACCTCACCTTTAATTAAATGCCCATCTCAAATGATCTCATTGACATTGACCTTTTTTGCTGAACCTTTGCAGATGTCTTTAAACTAGGACTCTCTCTTCTGTATGTGCATTCCCTGACTTAGAAATTTTGCAGTGTCAGACCTGTTCTTTATAACTTCTTCCTCTTTAGGATTTTTTTTCCTTACTTTAAGATAGAATCTTCCTATACAGCTCAGGCTGGCCTCACACTCAATATGATCTCCTCCCTTATCAGCCTCCAAAATGCTGAGATTACAGGTGTGTGTCACCACACCTCACAGCATCATGCATCAAGGGTCAGGATACGTGCTCATGCATGAGCCTGTTAGTCTCTAAGAAAACTGGTAGGAGAAAGCTTTAGCTCAGTGTGCATCCATCCAGGAAACTGGATCTCCAGAGTCTCAGCGTTTCTTCCATTTATGTGGTCCTAATCAGTAGAATCCTAGCTCTTTAAGGACTAGGTCCCGTGATATTAGGCCAGTGATTCTCAACCTTCCAAGTGCTGTGACCGTTTAATACAGTTCCCCATATTGTGGTGACCCAACCATATTTTCATTGCTACTTCATAACTGTAATTTTGATACTGTTACAAATCATAATGTAAATATCTGTGTTTTCTTATGATCTTAGGTGAACCCTATGAAAGGGTCATTTGATGCCCCCCCAAAGGGGTTGCCACTCACAGGTTGAGAACCACTATATTAAGAGGAGATTCCAGATTCTCTTACCCTGCCTACCAGAGATGCTAGCTATTTGCTCACTGTCTAGGTCCCTTCCCACCCAATAGTGGGCGCTTCTGAAAGGGAGGCTGACCATGGTTTCCAAGGAAGGGAGACAGGAGCCAACCTTCAGTACATATGGGTCTTGAGACACATGTACTCTCAATCCATGATATTGAACCTCTGTGAAACTCAGTGTCCTTACATTTAGAATAAAGGTAGTGGCAGTAACTACTTCCTATTTTTGTGAGGATTAAACTGGATAGCATGTATACATAGCATGTATGCACAACATGTATGGATAGCAAGTATGGATAGCATGTATGGATAGCATGTAAAGCATTCATTTATCACCATGTATATGTCAGCAATCAACAGTAATTACCACTTCCGGTCTTGAAAAGCAGAGGAGGGAAATACAGATCATGTGGATAAATTGGGCCAGTTAGATGGTTCAGCAGGTAAGGGTACTTGCTACCAAGTCTAACAATTTGACTTCAGTCCCTGGTAGAAGGAGAGGACAGTCTCCCACGAATTGTTCTCTGCCCTCAGGGCATGAGCCATAGCATACACGTGACATATCCCCCACCATACACAAAATAATGTAACAGACATATAGATATAATAAACAGATAAATAGAGAAATCCAATCTACATAAGCAAATGAGCTCATTACAGGCCCTGGGTGGGTCTAGGGGAAGGGTAGTGAGAGATGCCCAGGGGGAAATTCAGAAGATATGACGACGAGAAGGAGAATAAGGTAGGCTGTAACATGAAGTCTGAGGTCTGCCGGAGTCAAGTGGGCTCAGTCTCAAAGGTCAGAACATTTCAGTAAATGCTGTCAGTAAACACCCATAACAAACAAGGACAGCCTCAGTGGGCATAAAGAACCTCCAAACTTTGTAGCTGGATTTGAATGCCTTAAGGCTTCAAGTCAAGTTGCACTGTGAAAGATATGATGGTCGTTATCAAGGATCTAAAGGTTGTCTCTGGGCGCAGCTGTGCATCAGGCCAGTCCTGCCCCACCTTACGCTCCGAGGTTCCTGGTCATGGAACAGAGGCTGTCCCGCCGTGGGTGAGTCCTCACTGCTCATCACGCAAGACTGCTCATCATGTTGACTAGAGGCCTAGGGAGAACAGAGTGTTATAGTCTATATGCACAAATTGAGCCCTGGGATTTCTGGCTAGAGTACATGGTCAAGGTCTCAGGGAGTATGTGAATGTGCGTATGTGTGTGGTTATTGGTGTATATTGTTTATGGATATGTGAATGCATGGTGACCTGTGGATCTCACTTAGCTCCAAAGATGGTCTGTTTTGCTCACACACAGGTGCATGCATGCACCATAGGCTCATGGGTCCCACTTAGCTTCAAAGGCAATCTGTTTTGCTCACACATAGGTACATGCATGCATCATAGGTTCTTGGGTACTACTTCGCTCCACAAGGCAAGGGTGACTGGCAAGGGGTCCTGATCATACAGGTATATTCAGTTGCTTCTAGTGGCCTCTCACCTTTCTGCTGGCCCCAACTGGTGGCTCTCGAACCTGAGAAAGTACTGATGCCAGGGCAGTGATGGCTCTGTTGAGCTCTGGCTGAAAGCCCCAGGGAGAGATTCTTGGAGGACAGTCTAGGGAAGAAGAAAGAACAGAGGAACCTCAGACTAGCAAAGGGAGCACCACCTAACACCCACTTTCACGGTTCTTTGGTTTCTAGCCATGTGGTTTCTAAGCACATGCCCCTCCCCTTCTCATTGTCCTTTTCCTTCTGTGCCACACCAAACTCTGTCCCTCTCTTGACGAGATAGCCACTTTACTGTGCTAGATGCTGTGGACAGAGCCTTGATCACATGTCGAGGTGCTTTATGCATGGATGTGCACATGATCTCTTCCCTCTGTGATATAGGAGGGTCATCTGTCTATGTGTTACTTTCATTGGTTAATTAGTAAAGAAACTGCTTGGCCTGATAGGTCAGAACATAGGTGGGTGGTATAGACAGAACAGAATGCTGGGAGAAAGAAGCAGAGTCAGGCAGAGGCAGAGAGCCGCCCGCCATGAAGCTGCCAGGTCAGACATGCTGAATCTTTCCCGGTAAGCCACGACCTCGTGGTGACATACAGATTATTAGAAATGGTTTGAGTCAAGATGTGAGAGTTAGCCTGTAAGAGACTGGAGATAATGGGCCAGGCAGTGTTTAAAAGAATACAGTTTCCATGTAATTATTTTGGGTAAAGCTAGCTGGGCGGGTGGCGGGAAGCAGCCCGCCATTCCTTCAACATCTCTGAGTGTCAAACTATTTCTTGATTGTGTTTAACAATAAAATATTCATGGATCTGCTGATCATATGTGTGTGTGTGTGTGGTTTCTTCTCCTTATTTCCCCTTTCCCTCTCTCTAGCTCTGCTCACCATGCGTCCCTGCAGACACATCTCCCTCTGTTCCCACACTCGATGGCACTATGACATTATAACCTGTAGCCGCCTGGGGCTTGACAGAGAGAGCATGGCATTCCACCCAGGAGGTTTTCCTGGACTGTAGAGAAAACTTCTTCCAAGGAGAGATTAATTGTTTTTTTTTCTGTTTGATGGAACTTCATGTGCCATTGTTTGGCATGGGGGCATGATCCCTTACCAAGGAAAATCCTGAGTCCTAGGCCTTGCAGTATGCAATGGTCCAGAATGGAAATGAGCTTCATCTAGCCTCCCAATACATCCTTTCAGGAAGCATCCAAGATAGTTGAGGCCATGATGTAGGAGGGTCTTCTATCTATCTGTTGTTTTTATTGGCTAATTAGTAAAGAAACTGCTTAGCCTGAGAGGTCAGAACATAGGTGGGTTGTATAGACAGAACATAACACTGGGAGAAAGAAGCAGAGTCAGGGAGAGGCAGAGAGCCACCCGCCATGAAGCTGCCAGGTCAGACATGCTGAATCTTTCCCGGTAAGCCACAACCTCTTGGTGACATACAGATTATTAGATATGGGTTAGTCAAGATGTGAGAGTTAGCCAAAAAGAGGCTAGAGATAATGGGCTAGGCAGTGTTTAAAAGAATATAGTTTTCCCTGTAATTATGTAAACTAGCCACGTAGCCGGGATCATGGCAGGAACGCAGCACACTGCTCCTTTTGCAACAGGGCCATCTGGACACAGCTTTACAGCTTGTCTTGGGAAACTTTCAGAGAAAACAGGTTTTTTTGGTCCTCTTCTCAATAATAGGTCAGAGAAGGACAAGATGGGAGTATACTAACCAGAAGTCAAAAAAAAAAAGAAAGAAAGAAAGAAAGAAAGAAAGAAAGAAAGAAAGGAAGGAAGGAAGGAAGGAAGAAAGAAAGAAAGGAAGAAAGACAGACAGACAGACAGACAGACAGACAGACAGACAGACAGACAGACAGAAAGAAAGAAAGAAAGAAAGAAAGAAAGAAAGAAAGAAAGAAAGAAAGAACTGGCATAGAAAGAATGTCACAGAAGCGTCAAATCCCCATGTGGGGTGGGAGGGTTGAAAGGGGTTGAGAAAGGTTTCTGATGAATGTCTGACCCAATTTTCAACTCATTTCCCCAAGGTCAGCCCTCCAGCATCAGGGCCTGCGGTCCTCGTGATATTTGCAGTACATATCAATGGTGTCCCTGCTATCTACATCACTATAAATCATACCCTCAGACTACAAGGGGCCTGATACTGTCTCCTGAGACTGTGAGTTGAGTACCACTCGAGATGGCTAAGTGGAGTTGCACACTTAGGGAGACAGTATTCATACTGCGACTCTACTGCTGACCCTCCCCAGCCACACCTGCCTCTCACCTGGAGCAAGCTGCCAGGAGTCCGTCTGAGATGCGGCCGTGTGACTGACTCTTGTTTCCTGTGATTCCCCACTCCCTCCAGTAGCTGTTTCCACCTGGGTGTTGACCCCTGGCTCAGAGTGTTTGTCCCTGACCAGAGATGAAAGTTCCGTCAGGCTGATGCCCTGCAGAAAATCCTAGGAGAATCAGAGCTGTGTCACCTCTTCGTAGTGGGAGTCCTGTGGGCTTAGGCTGTCAGGAGAGCAGTGGTTGCTTTCTGAGTGGTTGCCCACAAAGGAGCGGAGCTGACCTGGAGTCCCTGTAGCTGCTGGCTGGCAGCCCTGTAGAAGGCCAATGCATCCTGTCTGTGCCTACTCAGCTGAGCAGCTATGTGCAGACTCTGGTCCTCCAGTTTGTCGTAGAGTGTGCGCACACTGAAGTCCTCCAGCGTCATAACCTGGGGTGGTTCCCCTACAAGGGGAGATCTTGGAGTGAGACTTGTGGATGAGCAGGGAGAGGGGAAGGAGGTGGGGGTGGGGAGGCCTGGCTGGGCAGGTACGACTCCCTCCCTGGGGCTTTGTGAGCAGCAGAAAGGAAGGCCCACCTGCAAGAGAAAACCAGCTGCTTCCCACCCCAGTCAGCACTGGAGAAGGAGGGTGAGGCCTGATGGGAAGAGGACTGAGGGCCTTATGTGTAGTAAGTGATAGGGGGAGAAGTTATCTTGTGTGGCTGTGACTTAACGGGGCCTTGATTGCTCCATAGCTACCTCAACTTTCCTAGTGGAGCCATGTGGTGTCCTATGACGCCTTGCCTGATGCTTCATGCTCTCCTCTCTCCTGCACATGAGCTCACGCTGCCGTCCGTGTTCTCACAGCTATGGTGTTTTGTGCACACCCCCCTTTGACACCACAGCCCTAATGACTCATGTCTAGCTGGACTTCTCCAGCACCACATATGAGCGCCCCCACAGCATTGAGTTCACTGAGCACTTATTTGGCAAGGGATGTGACCCAAGTCAACTTCAGTATGGGAAGAATCAAGGTTACTGCCTCCCCAGCCTCTGGCTCCAGTGGACCCTCACAAGTCCCAGGGTGGCTTTCTATGGCCCCAGACCTCTTCGCTTCCACCTATTCGACTCTGAAAGAGAGGACACGGGATGACAAAGCCCCCTTTCCAGCTGTGATGCGCAAAGTACTGAAGAAAAACCAGGATGCTGTATCCAGAAGCACGAGTCTTCAAAAGTGAGGATGCAATGATGAACTTCCTGGAGAATTAGACACAGAAGCAGAAAGTGTCTGTCACCACTGCACCTGCTATATAGAGATGATCACAGGAGCCTTGCAGGGTGACATGAAAGGGTTCTGGACAGTAACTTGCAGTTAGAGGATAGCTTGAAGCTAAAGAGAAAAATGAAGACTTTAACGATTAGCAAGTACTCAGTTGAGGAAGATGATATTTATTGTAGCTACTGTTCAGGATTCCATATTTAAAATCCCAGGACTTGCGAACTGGAGAGTCTCCAGAGTGTGGGGAAATCTCGCCAGTTAACTTTGATTCTCCTTTGAGAGACCAATACTATGCTATTGTAACTTTGATTTGTACTTCATTCCCTGATTTCTCCATAATTGAAGAGTGATTTCGAGACTTCGGGGTAAGATGGAAGATTAGAGACTGCCCTGGGGTGACGCGGCCAGCGAAAGCGGCAGGCTGACAAAGAATAGTGTCTATTTCCAAGAAGGCAATGTGGGAAAGAGCACTGGAGACCACACAGGGTGACAGGGCAGTGACAAAGTGCAGGGAAACAGAAGGGCAATGTAAAGGAAAGGAGCAAGCTGCACCCGGTTCCAACGTCATGCTTCTGGGTGGTGGAGGGCAAACAGACACCTCCTCCAGAAGGCAGTCCTGGTGTCTCCAGTGAAGAGATGGACAGTCTCACCCAAGGGACAAACCCACAGTTCTCTCTAAGCCTTGAATACAGCGGGGGATTTGTGATGCAGCCACTGCTCCAGTGGGTGGGGTCATGAGCAGTGAGGAACTCTGTATGTAGGATTTGGCCATTCTCCATGCACCAGAGGGGCTATGGCTGGGAGCCACCTTGAGACAGCATCTAATATTTAAGACTGGAGAGCCCAACAGAAGCCACATTTTTGCACTGCCTGCCTCAGAGTCGCAGCATTCGGTTCAATGAAACACTTTATCCCAAGTAGCCTTTCAATGCCCACTTTCAGTGGGGTAGCCTGAAGAAGCCTAAAGAAAGACTTAGCTACTTTGAGGGCTGGTCAACAGGGAACAATAGATGACACAAATCAGAGAGCCTGAGGTTAACCTGCCACAACCTAGGGTGTAGACAACCGTGGGAGGCTGTGGTAGAAGGAAAGCATTGAGGGTGACAAACCAAAAAGTTGAGGCAGCAGAGGCTTGTCTCAGGTGCAGAGAGAAAAGACATTTGAGATGAAGACAAGGAGAGCAACAGAGATTAAATTAAAAGTTCATTCATTGAAAAGAGCGACACTGTGTATATGTGTGTATGTATTCATAAAGAATAAATGAAGACACAGATCCCTGAAATGAGAAGTGAAAATGGGGATATTATCACTCGTTCTTCAGAAAACAAAAGGATTGTAAGGGTACTATAACAATTCTGAGCCAGCAAATCAGATAACTCAGGTGCAATGAGCAACCTGCTAGACACAGGAAACACACCAAAACTGACTCATGAGGAAATAGAAAATCCAGCCAGACTTGTAACCAGCAAGGATGAGCCCTGAAGGAAATCTTTGCATCTTGGGTCATGTGATTTCAGTAAAGGCTCCGAGAACCCTCCAAGGAAATGGACAGTCTTTTTAATAAATGGTTCTCTGAAAACTGGATGTCCAAGTGTCAAGGCACCATTCTGAGACCTTACCTAATACCACCTCCAGAAGTAAAGCAAAATGGCCCAAAAACCTGATTGTAGAACCTAAAATAATAAAACACTCAGACTAAAAATCCCCACAAATCCTTCATGATGTTGGGTTTGTCTTTGATCCAATATCAATATTAGAGGCAGCAATAATGGGAAATACAGTATGGACATCATTTAACCTAAAATAATTACATCTCAAAGATCCTGAAGACGGGAGGTCAGGTCAATGATAGAATACATGTTCAGCAGGCATAAGGCACTGTGTTTACTGCCCAGCACCTAAAACAAACAAGCTACCAAACACAGTGTCTTGTGTGTGTTCCATTTTCTCTGCTAGTCTGCAAGTCCCTCAGGTGGTCTGTGTCTCAGCTCTGTCTCCCAGTACCCTAGTATCTCTTAGTTGAGAAAAGACACTCTAAACAGATTAAAAAGGCAATCTAGAGATTTGGGGAAAAAAAAGTTTTCAAATCACATATGTGGTAATGGGTTAATATCTAGAATATATAGAGAAGTCCTAAACCTAGATGACCAATAACCTAATTCAAAATGAGCAAAGACCTCAACTAGACTTTCATTCAAGAAGGACATGCAAATATCCAAGATGTGCGTGGAGAAATGCTCACTGTCTTTAGTCATCAGGGAAAAGCAAATGGAAATCACCATGAGGAACACCTCAACCTCCCAAGGATGGCTTCTACCAAGCAAAGAGTACTTTGCAAAAGATATGGGAGAACTGGAATGCCAAGCAGGGGAAAGGTCTCCTTCCAGAAGTCTCTCCACCCTGCCCTTCACTCACAATGCCTGCTTGCTAAGGGCTTGCTAAGCGCTGCACCCTGAGTAGAACCGATGGAATGTTCCCCTTAGAATGAGAGCATTTCTCCTCCCTGCTCCTGAGCCGAGCCAAGGACATTCAGAGAATTGTCCTTGGCTATAGAAGAATTGGCTAACATGGTAACAATTGGATAGCCTTGCCTCAAACCCAGGGTGACTGTCTCTGTACACCATGCTGGCTGAGGACCCCCAAATGCTCATATTTCTTGCCCTCAGCCATTTGTAACATGGGGTCAACACCTTGGAACACTCACTTGTTAGTACCAATGGGAAGCTCAGATGGATGAATAAAGTATCTTATGACTTGTTGGTATTGTAGGCAAAGGAATCACTGTGCCCAAAGAGTATGCCTGGGGAAGGTGTTGGGATGTGGGCCGAGAGAACGGAACTTGTTGCAAGCCAACAAGGTACCTGCACCCCGAGTCATGTCCTTTTCCCTAGAATCAGCTTCTTCCCCTGAGCCCCAAGGAGCAAGGTCTTCGTAGGACAGGAGGCTGGAGGAAAGATCTGGCTTCGGTATGCAGATACACACGTGCTGAATTCCTCTGGTGGGGACCTCATAGGTCACTGGAAGTTACTCTGTCCAGAGTTCACAGGACCAAGGCAAAGCTCAGCAGTGCCTGGCTCTTGGGAGTGACAAGCGGTGCTTACAGCAGCCGCTAGGTGGGGCTGGTCTAAGGCAGACGCATAGAGGAAGGGCTTACTTGTCCCTGACAGACACAGGCGCAGCAGGAGTAGGAGGCTGCCCCAAGCTTCTCCACTGAGATCCACAAGACTTTGTGGGGCAGGCCGGAGGCACAGCAGGTTTCAGAAGTAGGCCAAGGCCAGTGAGCAGAGCTGTCGCCAAGCCAGCAGCCAGTAGCACCCCTGAGAGTTGGAAAAGGAAGGGCTTTGTGTTGGGTCCGCAGACAGCGTTCACTGACCTCGTCTCAGTAGTGACGGGGCAGTAATGGGCAGGGTTAGGTTTCTCCCGGTCTCAAAACCCAACCCAGAAAGCTCAGATTGTGGATGATGAATTCAAGCAGGAAGTGGTGTTAGGGATCTCTTCTTCCCTGACTCCAATCATGGCCCTGCTCCCAAGTTCTATTCTCAGGACCAATTGCTTCGGGGCTGCAGGAAAGGGGATGAGAAAGACCACTCCAAATGGGGGAAATTCAGATATCATTACATGCAATTGACACCCTCACTCAAGGCCAAGAGCCATCTCTGCGGCTGGATCCAGAATCACCGAAGGGCTGGCTCATATTACAACCCTGCCGGTAGGTCCCATTACAGACCCTTGGTCCCGGCCGGCCATCATGTCTGAACTGGTACCTGTGATCACCGCCCAATCTGGGCCTAGGGTCAGCATCCTGTGTCTGAGAACCCCAAGCCTGCCGAGCTGATACGGAGAAGAGGGTTGCACTGGGGACAGACCAGCACCACAAGCTGCCCCCTCTTCCTTCACCAACACCACTGCGATATTCTCAGGCTTCCCATTGTCTTGAAACACGTAGGTGCCTGGATCTAGGAACTGATGGGCAAACCTGGGGAGACAGAATGATAGGCCATTCAAGCCAGTGTGGTATCTTTGGACTAACGCAGGGACCATTGGTACATTAAAACAGTCTGGTCCAGCTAAACTACCATTGTGTACCACAATGCTCCACCCTGTAAGGAGGCTCTTCCTACCTAGGAACCACTTGATCCCGACTACCTCTATTCCAGGTGGACCCCTCTATCCCCAGCCTAGGCTCTCTCCATCCTGGCTTCCAATCAGGAAGGTCAGCAACACCTCCTTATCCCCAGTTCCCCGTTACCTTGAGAGGCTGAGGTTTGTCTCTCGGACAAGGTGGCCTAGTCTCCTGAAGGCTCCAGAGTCCCAGTGGGAGTTGGTGTTAAGCAGGTGCTGCCTCTGGTACGTGGGGTAGTGACTGGCTGACCTGTCTGAGGGATGCAAGTGGATCTGGGCTGAGGACCAGACACTATCATAAGCTGAGCCCTGAGAGGCCCAGATGCAGAATTCATCACCCAGGTCTAAAGTGAGAAGATAGAGCCGAGATGTGTGTTTGATAAAATGACACATTTCCTCATATCCCCCTTGGGATAATTCCTCTATTTATTAGTCATGGTGTCAAGTGTGTCCTTCTATCCCTCTGCCCACAGAGAGTCCTGCAGAGTCAAATGGTCTGGGCATGGCCCTTGCCGCCTTCGTAATGAGCCAGCTGATCCTCTGGCACACCAGACGTAGGATGCTGACCGTGATTTAACAGGCACTCACTAGGCACTGCGGAACAGCTGGTTAATAAGGCAACCAAGGGATAAACCAGGCCCTTGGCAGAGGCACAGACCTGATGTGGTCTTTGCAGGGCTGTGGAGAGAGCATGTGACAAGATTTTCTACTCAGACATCAACAATAAGATCTCCTAGGTCCCAGGGGGTTCTGGGAAACCAGTGTACACAATCAAACATGGAGTTGATTTTCTCGGGTTCACGTTCCTCTCTTATCCACAACAGACTTCTGCAGTGACTTTCCTACTGCAAAGATGTAGGTTCTGTGAGATCACCTGTTTGGGCACAGTGGATTGAAGAGCCAGGACTTGGAGGGAGAACAGTTCCCAGATGCCCTGGCAGGTCCCAGCTCCCCAGGCGGGTCCCAGCTCTCCAGGTGGCACTTACTGTGGGAGAGAAGATGGAGCTGGAAGAGGATCACATCTCCAGCTGCAAGGCAGATCACTGGGTTAGGAATCTGGGAGTCAATGTTGGAATGCTTCGGGCCTGTTGTCCTGCGATGCCTCTGCACCCAGAGACTGGGTGAAACTGTTCCTGCAATAATTGGGGAAGGCAGAGCAGAGAGCTGCGCCTGACTGGGAGGCACATGCTGGCCCATCAGCCACATTTTGGAGAAGCAGGCCCAGCCCCGGGAACCTCCTTTTATGGATGTCTCTCCTTTGGCCCTAAGAGGGTTCCTCTCATACTCTCATCCCCAAACTCTAGACACAGTAAGGGGTTTATGAGGGGCTACAGGATGGTTACACAGGGCCCTGCCTTGTCTTTCTTTGGGGAGCAAAGCCACACTCCTTCCTCAACTTACCTTGGAGCAAAGAGATAAGCATGTCCACTCTGGAGATGATGAAACCAAAGGTACCATGGGGCCCAAACTGGACCAAATAGACCCTGGCACTCCCTGGGAATTGCATGTCAGGGCCCAGAGTTTCCAAGAGTTCCTGAAAACATATGATATTAGATGCTGAGGTAGGGATGGGTGGCAGAGAAGGACACGGAGAGTTCACATCAGTTTCTGTGAATGTTCAGGGCTTGAAGAATTGGCCTTCACTTCCCTCAAATCATCTCCTTCCTCAGCAGCAGCTTCCCAGGTCACTTCCTAAGTCCTGGTCCCTCATTCTCTTTAGAGAGCACCTGGATTCCAGCTGAGCCCACTGCTTGAGTCAGTCAAGGCTCCACTTAGCCCTTCTCCCGCTCCTCTCTATAAGCATCCTGCATGAAAGTCAACGGGAAACCTCTCACCATAGATCTTCCAGCTAGCCCCAAACCAGGGGACTACTGTGACCCATGAAAGACACAAGACAAGACTGTCTAGTAGACAATCATGGGTCAATCCTGCCAGGACAAGACTTTGGAGCTCCCATCCTTTCCACTTTCCACCATAAGAAGAAACATCAGAAACTAAAAGTCACCAATACTAAGTCCAAAAAAAGAAGGAGAAGTAGGAGAAGGAGAAGGAGGAGAGGGAGGGGGAGGGGAAGGAGGAGGAAGAGAAGGAGAAAGAGAAGGAGAAGAAGAAGAAGAAGAAGAAGAAGAAGAAGAAGAAGAAGAAGAAGAAGAAGAAGAAGAAGAAGAAGAAGAAGAAGAAGAAGAAGAAGAAGAAGACAACATCAGGGCTTGAAGACAGCCATGACCACACCACAGAGGCTACAACCTACCCCTACCCCTGCCCTGAACTCAGATGTTTCATGCTGGAAGGCCTGACACCGTTTGTGTGACTACAATGAGTGTCCTCCGGTCCCAGACCTCACCTCACAGGTTCTAATATCTTCACATGACGCCTATACTTTCCAATGTCTCTTCTGACCTCAGACTGCATGGGGAACACGGACATAGGAGTATAACATGCTTCGTCCTTTCTACCTCCTCTCAGCCTTCAGAATAGAAAGGCCCACAGACAGCAAATCCAGCCAAGGAAGGCCATTATGAAAGGCTTTCCCCTCCACCAAATAGTTCCTTTCCAACTGGTACCTGGATTCTCTGGAGCCATGGGTATGGTGTGGCCTCATCTCTCTGTCCCCCGTGGGCAGTTGCTCCGGTCCCAAGTCAGTCTTCCCTGAGTAGGCTCACCTCCTGGATGCTGTCCCTGAGTAGGCTCACCTCCTAAATGCTCCCCCTGAGTAGACTCACCTTCTGTATGCTATCCTTGACTACGCTCCCCTCCTAGATGCTGTCCCTGACTAGGCTCACCTCCTAGAGGCTGCCCCTGAGTAGACTCACCTCCTGGATGCTGTCCCTGCAGAGGTTCACCTCCTGGATGCTGTCCCTGCGTAGGCTCTCCTCGGATGCTGTCCCTGCTTAGGCTCCCCTCCGGGATGCTGTCCCTGACTAGGCTCACCTCCTAGATGCTGCCCCTGAGTAGACTCACCTCCTGGATGCTGTCCCTGCATAGGTTCACCTCCTGGATGCTGCCCCCAAGTGTCTTCTGGATACTCACCTTCTGGATGCTGTCCCCATTCTCACTCTTCACACTGAGGGTCAGCTCCTTGCCAGGGTCCCAGGACAAGGAGAGCTGGGGAGCACTGGCCAGACACCTAATGTCACAGAGTTCTTCTGCAGAGACATAGCCCAAGCACTGACAGCTGTAGAAGAGAAGGGTATGGGGTGGTCCCAGAGGCACAGGTCCTCTGAGAATGGTAGGTGGCTTCTCAGCCCCTGCCCAAAGAAAGTGAGCTATCTGCTTCCTCAGAGGCCAGTGCACTGGGAATAGGGGCTGGTAATAATAACGCATATAGTGTAGGCCCCAGATGCTGTGTAGTCCTTTTAGGCCACACATAGCAGGCAGGGCTTCTCCCACAATGGAGGCAATGCAGAAGACAGGGAACAGGCTGGTGTACCAGAATCATTGCTTTAGGCATCTTGCTGAGGTAAACACGGGAAGACACCCATGCATCCTGGAACACTCCTGTTAGAGCAGAGAGTAACCCGCTCCCCACCTAACCCACAGGTCAACAGGAGGGTCAGGGCTCAGGACAGGAGGGTAGAGTTCAACTTAGCCTGTCGTCAGAGCAAGCATCTATATTTGGACCAGGGCCTGGAGTGTGACCCTATGGGGTTAGCTCTTCCGTAACCCTGTGCAACAAAACCAAGCTAGTGTTGGTCAGGGCCACCTTGGGAAGTGTGAACCCAGGGAACCCTCTGGAAAGAGCTTTCCCTGGGCTTAGTGTCCCATGGGACTGGGCTCTACTCTGTCCTTCAGGATAACCCTCTGGGTTCGCAAGGACAAGGGTGGAAAGGCTTCTAGAAGCTGTTCTCACTCACATTCCCAGAGCGGTGCTGAGTTTTCCACCCCCTGGGCCACAGAAGGAGGTGCAGTCATACTGCTGGGGAGACACACACTCACGGGTGGCAGCCAGGCGGACATCGCCAGGTGGGCAGTGCTGGGCAACCTGCCGGAGTTGGGAATAAAAAAGTCTAGGCCTTGGTTCCCCTATAGGTCTGGTGGAAGTATTCTCAGCTTTGAAGAACATTCTAGAGACAGGGGAAGGTTGGCTGCCTTGGAGGTGCCTGGAGCAAGTCGTGGGATGCTTCTCAGATGTGGTAATGATGAGATTGGCTATGTCATCAGGTACTAAGGGGGGGGCAGTACGAAGGGGAGAGTTAGACTCGGGTGTAATAGAACAGTCCCACGGGCTGTGCTAACATAGAGGGTCCTTTGCAGAAGGAAGTGACATTCCATGAGACCATCTTTGTGTTAGCCTGCATGGCCTCGTGAACCTGGGGGAGGGGAAGGAAGCTAGGGAGTTGCGGCTCTTTCTCTGAAAGACAAACTCATCTAGATGACCCAGCTATCAAGTTCTGTATTTATCCAGACAACATTATCATTATTAAAACTGTAAAATGATATCATAATGTGTAATATGCATAAAATATGTATCACATATAAATGAAAAGCCAATAAGGAAAGCAGCAGATTTGGACAGTCATCACATCTCTAGCTGGTCCTGAGACACTGGGAGATGGGCAAGGAAGCCTCTAGGCCAGGTCAGATCTCTGACCAGGAACATCAGGGGGTGCTTAGGAAGCCAGCCTCCTGCAGATGAACAGCTGCTCTTTGACGGCAGAGAGGAATCTAGTTGGTCTTCATGAAGGCATTGTCCTAAATGTAACTGTGAAGGGGCAGGTGGTTTCTGCAGTCCAGGTTAGACTCTGGGGGCCTGGGCATAGGGAGAGATACTCGGGTTTGGGGCTGTGGTCCTAGAAGCTTCTGGAGTAGGTAGAATCAGTTAGGAGAAGAGGCAGCACCCCTCCACAAAGGATCTGACACACACTAACACCTGTGTCGGGGACCCTGCGTCGTGGCCTCAGGAGTGCCCATTCTCCCTCTCTTGTCTGTCCCAGGCCTGTCGGACCTACCTGGGGTTGGCAATCTCCATCACCGTGGCTGTCGCTCTCCTGGTCACTTTCCAGACCCGTGTGGTCATAGGAGACATGCCCAGCCTGGCAGACACAGGAACCGTCCGACTTCTGGAAGATCCTGTTCAGACCTCGACAGGTACAGGTAGAAGCACCTGGGGGCAGAGAAGTCTACTTAACTCACAGACGCTCAGCTAGGGTCTGACCCCCTCCTGTCCTCTGGGAGTATAGGACCCAGCTATAGAACTTGTACACCAACGTGACCACAGTCCTGACCTCAGGGGTCCGTCAGAAGACGCAGGACGTCTTAGCTGGTCGGTTTCAAGCCTGACTTTGCATTGCTACATCTGAGAACAGATCAAACAACACTCGTGTCCAGGTGTCCTGGGGACCACTTAAATTAGTGGTTCTCAACCTTCCTAGGGCTGTGACCCTTTCATTCAGCTCCTCATGTTGTGGCGACCACAGCTATATAACTATTTTGTTGCTACTCCATAACTGTATTCTTACTACTGTTACAAATCAATTATCTGCTTTCAGATGGTCTTAGGCTACCCTGTGAAAGGGTCATTCCACCCCCAAAGGAATCATGACCCACAGGCTGAGAACCACAGTCTTAAATAGATCTCTCTGAGGTCAGGCCAGAGTATATACCTCTTATACTCCCCTATGCGCTCACTGTGTAGCCTGGGCTGAGACCTGCTGAGCAGTGGTAAGTACCGGACACCTGGCTCAGGGTTCATTACCATGCACAGAGTGCAATCTGGGTCCTAGAAGACAGGCCCAGGTAGCTGCTTCCAGAGCATGCTGGGAGAAAGAGCGGCAGCCCTGACAACAGACATAGCAGCAGAGCCCCATGGCCAGGCTCTGTGAGCTGAAGCAGCTTCTGCTTGCCCAAGTGCTTGCTGCATACACTCAGCTGCTCCTACAGGGCCACTCTCCTGGCCCACAACCACTTCTCCTAAGACCCCACCCTGTGGATCCCCAGGCTGCACAAGCCACTGGAGGCAAGCAGGGCTCTGGGACTCACCCGGGGGAGAAAAGGCCGCACTCCCACAGGGGAGGCATGCTGGCTGTCCTGGCAGGGCACTGAAGGTGCCTGGGGGGCACGGCTGGCATTCTTCAGCTGCTGCTGCTTGGCTGTACCCTCCAAAGGTTCCTGCTGGACAGGGCCTGGGCTTGGATGTCCCCTCAGGACAGTAGTGGCCCACTGGGCAGGGCTGGTTTTCATAACTCTCTGAGCCTGCAGGGGAGAGAGGGGCTAGTGTGTGCCACTGACCCCAGCTGTGTGGGCATGGCTAGGAAAAGCAGAGAGAGTCCTGGGGCTGATGAGCTTATTGGGGGTGGGGGCAGAGCTGAAACCAGATGAGGAATGTTTGATGGTAGGGGACACCACAGGCTCTGGACTCTGCCAGCCCTAGTCTCCTACCCTTGAGTCTTCTGGGTGCATAATCACATTTCTTAATTTCTTTCTTTCTGTCTTTCTTTCTTCCTTCCTTTCTTTCTTTCTTTCTTCCTTCCTTCCTTCCTTTCTTTTTTATAATTTCTTTTATTTATTTTTTTAAAAAAGAAAACAAACTATCTTTTTCCATTTTACATATTAATCACAGTTCCCACTCCCTCCTCTCCTCCCATCCCCTCCACCCCACCCCCATTCCACTCCTCAGAGAGGGTAATACACGTTGCTTTGGGGAAGGTCCAAGGCCCTCCCTACCATATCTAGGCAGAACAAGGTATCCATCCAAACAAAATGGGTTCCCCCCCAAAATATCAGTAAAAGTAGGAATAAATCCTAGTGCCATTTTCCGTGACTCCACAGTCTGCCCCAGCCATACAACCGTTCACCCACATTCAGAGGGACTAGTTCGGACCTATGCTGGTTCCTTTTCTGTCTGGCTGGAGTTGGTGAGCTCCCGTTAGCTCAGGTAAACTGCATAGCACATATTTCTATCTTCCTCTCAGCTAGACATGGCTTAGGGTATCTGTGATACCTACACTTTGGGGACGCAGTCATCACCCTCTGGGAGAACGCCGGTCTCCAGCTCTGTCCCCCTCCTGCACCTGGGGCTTCACACACTGCACTTCATGGTTTGCCACCCTAACAGGGTGGGATGGTGACTCCCAGGCCTGTTTCTTGTCTCACCTAAGGGCCCAGGCCCTCACCTGTCTTTGCCCAGGTGATACTCACCTTGAGGGCAGATGAATCCAGGTGGGCAGGGTTGACAAGTCAGGGTATCCAGAGTAGGGCTGCGGTAGGTACCTGCCGCACACAGGCGGCAGGAAGTCTCTGCAGAGACCCGAAGGCCACTCTTGTTCAGGGCCTCAGAGCCCCCAGGGCACCCAAGAGGATGGGTGCTGCCTTGAGAGCAATAATAGGGAAACACGCACCTGCCCAGAGAAAAGGTCCCAGACTCAAGCCGTGTTCCCAGCAAAGCCCCCCAGCCCAGCTCCAGCAGCTCCGCCCCCCAGGATATGGGGTGGTCTCTGTCTACTGGCCTCTGCAGGCTGAAGTGCATTTATGGAGAAGGGTGAGCCTAATCAAGATGGGCAGACCCTGAGCGCGCTCTCTACACCAAGGTGGAGGGATGTGTGATACAGCTGGAAGGTCACTCCTGGACTGGAAGTTGGAATGATCTAATCTCTGTTAACTGACATTCCCAGGGGGAGAAACTCACACCTATGTTAAAGAGCCTACCAATTGTGTTAAAATTGACAGGGTAAAACTCTGTAATTACAGAGAGTTGGAATGTTGCAGAGCCAGAGACAAATTATTTGGGGCTATCTTTAGTTCCCTTGTCATTTGCTGACCGTTTCTGTGTCTCATCTAACCTACTCATGACGATCATATAAAACTTTTGGGTTCATATCAACTTAACAGACCACTGGCTTACACCAGCACAAAGGCTGATGATGACATTAGACAGCATCTGCAGCACGCAGCAGATCCTGTGCTGACATAACCACATCTGCAGTGTGCAGCAGATCCTGGATTGATGTAGCTGCATTTGCAGCATGCAGAAGATCCTGCACTGACAAAACCGCATCTGCAGCATGTCGCAGATCCTGCATTGACATAACCGCATCTGTAGCATGTAACAGATCCTGCACTGATGTAATCTGCATCTGCAGCATGCAGTAGATCCTGCATTGACATAACCTGCCTGATGCTTACACCAATGTATTTACAAAGTGCCTTCATTTATGGCTTCCTTCTTTCTGGGACTCTGAAAATTCTATGAAACCATTTTCCTTGAGATATGATAGCTGGGGTATGCTGAATCCATGCTTTCAGACCCCAAAATAATCCACCTTTCTTAACCTTCCTGTAAGGTGAGCTGTGTTTTTCAATTATGGCTCTCAAAAAAACTAAGAATGCTTTTTGTTGTGAATGTATCCAAGAGATCTCACAGGCCATGTTGATAAGAAAAAAAAATGTTATTTTTTAATTTGAACTTAAAATACTTTCATTTTACTTTATTTAAAATTTTATCTAAATTTAAATTTAATGTCACTCCTTTCTCATTGCTACCTTCCCAAAAGGGCTAGGTCCTAGCTGGAAACCCAATTCAGAGGGTCACAAGATACTTGTCCATGGACCCTGCCACTTGGTTGCAATTGCTGAGAGAAACTGAGGACTTATTTGTATGATATGGTCATTGAAGAGTGGCTCTGTGTCACATGATGGAGGAGGTAATCCCTGGGGGTTGAGCTTCACAGGAAAGAGCGGATCCCTGAGGAGGGCTCAGACTCAAAGGAATAGGTAGGGATTTACCGCTGTCCAGGACCAGTATAGGTAGAGGAACCTGCAGGGCAGGCAAAGCCCCCAGGGCAGAGTGGGGGTACTCCTGTCCGGGGCCCACAGTAAGCACCGGCCCTGCAGGGGACCATGTCTACAGCACCTGAAAGAGACAAAGCTGGGATGCAGGCAAGTAGAACCCTGTGTGGGCCTGGTTTAGAGACATACTGGGTTTCTGTTGGCAGTTCCTGGGAATTCGGGAGGGCTCTAGGCTGTGAGGAGAGACAGGGAATCCTCAGGAGTAGAGGTCTGAGTGGGAAGAAGGCAGGAGGGTAGGATGTTGAGGCAGTGTGAAGATCGGGGACAGAGAAGAAGGCTCTGGTGATCACCACTGTGTGGTCAAAGAGGGAGACTCATGGGGTTGGAACCCAGGAAAAGAGAAAATCAAAGCAGAAGTAGATCCCACCATGCTTTGGGAGCTGGTTGGGTGTGTGCCTTGTGTGGGGTGTGATGGAGCCTCAATAGAAGGAACAGGAAGCCGGCCTAGGGAAGATGCAGGCTGAGCTGCACACCCCTGTTCTTCCTGTCCCCTTCCCTGAAATCGGAATATAGGATGGCAGGAAGAAGACCCACCAGAACCACTGAAGGACATCTTCCCTGTGCCTCAGACCCATACCCACACTAACTCCTTCCTGTCTACCATGTAGCAGAGATCCCGTTGGATCTTGAGTGTGGAGCACAGAATACCCTGCATTGGGCTAGATGAGTCAATTCAACTGCTAGCTGGACCCTCCCTGACCTAGTTAAAAGCAGGGGCTTTAGGGCATCTTCATCTTGGGGAGATACTGGTAGAGTTGGGGGGTGGTTCTGGGTTGGTAATGGGGAGTGGGTGGGTACTGCAGCTTGAGCTCAGTAAAGGGCTCCTTTGAGCTCCCGTCTGAGCCCTAGAAGTGAGAGCATGCAGGGTTGGGGACAACAAAGGAAAGGGTGGGACCAGGCTAAGAGGTCCTGTGGCTCACCTGCTGGGCACTCTGAGCCAGCCTGGCAGGGGATGGCAAACACATTGGCACGACCAGTCACCTGTGTGTCAGGGCAGTAGTAGCCAGAGGGACAGAGCTCACAGTCTTGTGGTGAGGATGCCCCTGGCTCTGAACGAAAGGTGCCAGGTGGGCAGAGAAAGGCACCCTGTGCACCTGGACACCAATGGCCAGGGGGACATGGGTGACCTTCAGAGGAAGAGAGGCCTGGAGGGAAAACACCATGGAAAGTAAGGTCTCCCTGAGGCCTTGCTGCGGCCTGTCCCCACTCAACTCCCAGGTGCCCCTGTCAGCCTGCAAAGGGGTTCTTACCTGGCCATGGGCAGTGGTACCCAATGGGGCAGGTGAGGCACTCAGCTGGGCTTTGGCCTCCTTCTGTGGCCGGGTAGGTATGCTCAGGGCATGCCAGGAGGGCTTCTGGGTGGGAGTCACTCATTCCAGGGCAGGAGTGGCCAGCAGGGCAGGGTTTCCTGGCTTGGGCTTCTGCAGGGTGAGGGCTTCACTCACCTTTCTGCCCAAGCGTGGCCTCCCAGGCCCTCTACAGGTACAAACATCTAGACTGTAACCCGTGTCACCTAGCCCTAAGACCTCACCTGCTTTGCACCACTGTCCTGGTGGACAGGGCCCACAGTCTTCTTTCCTCTGGGCTCCAGGGTTAGCCACCAGCGTGTGAGGGGGACAGGGGATGGGTTCTCCACTGCCCTCAGGGCAGTAAAATCCTAAAGCACAGAATGTAGAGGCAGGGCCAGGCTGGGAGTCAGGATAGAATGAGTACAGGGGCCTGAGTGGTCAGGCTGGTCAATATGGAGAGGTGTGGACATTAACCCTGCTCCCCCCACCAGGGTGTTTGCCATACCAGGAACCATGTGCATTGCACACAGGACACATTCTCATATTATATGTACATGTCATAGAGACAACTGAATGGGTCCTGAAGGCTTCATACTTGCAGCCCAGAGGCAGAGTCGCTTACCTGGTGGGCACTGTTCTGCACATGACTGTTGCTCGGTGCACAGGGCCTGAGGCTTGCTGGGATCTGACGTTATTTCAGAGGTTCCAGGGGGACAGAAGTAACCAGCAGGACATCGTCCCCACACCTGTCCACGTCTAGTGGTCAAAGAGGAGGTCCAAGGGTAAGAAGCAAGTGGTGGAGGGTTTGATCTGAGGCAGGAGGGAGATTGCCCTAGCTAAAAATTTTCTCTGGGAATCATGGTGTGGTGGTGCTGGTACGGAGTCCCGGAAGATTGGGTCAGTGTGCCACAGTCAATACTAACACAGCACATCAGAATAACGGAGGCGGGGCATGAGGCCCACACCCAGCACAGGTATGCAGATTTTCCTGCGTGGTCAGCAATGTAAGACTAGCAGGACGTTTTCCCACTAAATTGTGAGACCCAGTGGCCCAGGATCAGGACTCAGGCTGCCATCAGCGCAGTGAGACCTCCAGACACCTCAGTCACCCTGAAGCAGTTGCCTCTGGAAATGGGGACAGACGGAGCAGGCAAGTATCCTAACCACTTCCTGTACTGACTGGCATGCCTGTTGGGATCCCTGAGGGCTTGGGCCTGGACTCTGAGACACCCATCTGATCTCTAGTTCTGCCACAGGGGAGGGCAGACTCAGCTAAGGAAAACCTTCTCAAACAATGGGACGGAAAAGAGGACAATCCTCCACAGAGTCTTGAGGAACCTCAGTTGCTGTGTGGGAAAAGATTTGCCTTGAAGTAGTGGTCAGTCTGCAGAGACCCCAAGCTTATATCTTGTCTGTGTCAGTGCAAATACCAGGCCCAGGGCTACCTAGAGAGATACCTGAGCCTGGGTTGCAGGTCTCTCCACCCATGGAAACTGCCCTTGGGGCAGAACAGGCAGAAGCAGGGCCATCCCCGTCGTTTGACTGACCTGCAGTAATGGCCAGGAGCACAGACGGAGCAGTCGCTCTCTTCCTGAAGACCTGACGCATCCTGAGGAGTGAAGGTCCCTGGAGGACACAAACTCGGGGACCAAGTTCCTGAAGGAGAGAGAGAGAGAGAGAGAGAGAGAGAGAGAGAGAGAGAGAGAGAGAGAGAGGAAGTCAAGGGCCAGAGCCACATCAGTGAACGGGGATCCAAAGCCACCATAGCCTCCACCTCTAAACAAATGCATGGCATAAGTCCACCTGTTCTTCCCACCCTCGACACTCAACTGTCCCCTGGATTTTTTCTGCTGCTTTCTCAGAACAATAACTCATGACATGGGACTGACTTCAGTCTTCCCTCTAAGGAACCAAGTGATCTCCATGAGGGAGTAGCCCTGGAGCCTGCAAGATGGCTCAGTGGCTAAGAAGCTTGCTGCCACACCTGATAATTTGATTTCTATCCCTAGGACCCACACAGTGTAAGGAGAGAATGGATCTCTCCTAACTTGTCCTCTGATCTAGTACTTCTGTGTACACACACGCGCGCGCGAAATGAAAAGAGGGGAGCAATACCCTTAGAGGGTCTTCAAACAGCAGTGATGGGTTAGGGTGCAAGGCCATGCCTCTAGCAAATATTAGACTCCTTGACATCCACTGGGACTAAGTCTGAAGCTTTTCCACATCTGGGTGAGGATGGGAAGAGCCCCCTCCTGCCCTTCTCGGTGAGGAGCAGGAGGTAACTGGACAGGGAGTGTGCTGGTGAGTTGCTAACTCCTGAGCATGCCATCTTCCAGTCATAGCCACGCCCTGGTCGTCAGAGTGCTGACTCTGGCTTGGTTGTCTTGGTGCACAGGCACTGTGCTATAGCAGGTGTCAGAGTCAGCCTTCTGTACCCAGGATTGCCTCTGAATTCCCTGGAGACCCATGGCGATGATTTTGTGTTGTGTACCAAGTGACCACCCGTAGGGAAGAGGTGTAGGTCCAGCAGGGGGTCAGGGGAAGAGAGGCCAGTTATAGAAAGTGAAGACAGACAGGAAGCTGGCCAGGGCTGGATGCACTCACACGGGATCCTGGTACAGGGTGGCGTGCTCAAGGGTTGGTGTGAAAGAGTGAAATAAATCAGGCAGCTTGTGGGATAAGAAGGCCTGTGAGGGTGTGGAGCTGAGGCTTCTATATTTACCAGCTTGGCAGTAAGCATGGGCTGGGCAGGGCCTGGGTATCTGAGTGCCAGGATGTGGACAATAGGAGCCTGGTGGACATGGAAGGCAGGTGTCTGAGCCCAGGGAGGGCTGGTAGTGCCCACGGTGGCACAGGACAGGCCATGCAGCTCCTGGCTGGCAGAAGTGACCCTGGAAGGTAGATACAAATAGACCTATTTAAGTCTAGGACAGGAGTAGTTGAGGTGTCTCTGTGGGTCGGCATGGTGTCTTTCTTTCCTTGGGTTTAGGCCACAGTGATCTTCAGGAGCGAAAAGGCCAGAAAAAGTTGAGGAAACTTGGGCTTGGGGTTTGGAGGTATTGGAGTTTATCCCTTATGACTCACTGAGCCATCTTGATACCCACAGTCTGAGGGCACAAGTCAAGGCCGTACCTTCTGCCTCCTGGGCCAGGAGACTGACCTCCTTCCCATGGGAGCTGGAGGGGTACCTGAGGGCACTGGACAGGTGTAGGGGTAGAGGCCCTGGCGTCTAAGGAGCAGCCGGAGCCAACCGTGCAGGATCCATTTGCTGAGCCGAGATCTAGGCTAGGACAGAAGTATCCAGCGGGGCAGGGCCTGCAGCTCCCTTTAGAGGTACCACCTGCACAGGGGAGGTCATGGTGTGGGGCTTTATATTTTGTGGGCTCAGCCATTCGCTAGAGCTACAGTCGAGCCTAGTCCAAACTGTGTCATGGAACTGCCACTGGTTGGGCTTCCCAGGGCAACTTTTTCGGGTTCAGCCAGTGGTACTGCCTGCATTGCCAGGTCAGTCTGGATGGTCAGAAAAGTTAGGTTGCCTTAGCCATACCTGGCCGTGGCATGGCACCCAGACACCCAGGCAGTAAGGTTCCTTGCCACTGCATTGCTATTCACAGGGGGACTAATGCTTAGCTCTGAGCACCACAGGGAAAAGTCCCTGTTTGGGTCTCCCAGGAGTAGAGGAGAGGACACAGGGCAGATGCTCACCCACGAGGTTCCTTGTTGTCCCCACAGGGCAGGGCACTGGGAACAGAGAACCCTGTGGGCAGTAGTGGCCTTGGGGGCAGGGTCCGTTGAGAGAAAAGTCGGTATTTCCCTGTGGTGTGGGGCTGGCAGCGCCTCCCTTACAGTAGTAACCAGCTGAGCAGGGCCCTTGGGTAGAGAAATATGTGGAATTTTAGCAGTTACAGAAACATAAGAGTGTATATGAACCCTGTCTGTATTAAGAGAGGCTCCTATCATGCTTTTACCTGGTCCTACCACCAACTGCTACAGTCCCTAACCCCAGAGCACCACAGGAAGCAAAGTGAGAAGAAAAATGCCAAGGATGCTGTATACCACTTAGCAGCAGAGATGTCCTCTGGGGGTGGCTTTCAATATGCTCTCTCATCAGAGATAGAGAGGTCTCGAGCCATCTAAGGAAAATTGTGTTAGTGTCAGCAAGTCCCGGGCTAACTATGACTGAGGAAAATCCAATTCTTCATAGCAGCCCAGGGAGATGGTCCTCTTGCCATCCCATGTCACATGAGAAAACAGCCCAGTTGGTCAGTGATCTGTCCAGCATCACTTGTATAAGGCACAGAGTCAGCTGATACCTGCCTGTAGTTTCAAAGCCTGCTCTTGGCGGCAGACAGACCTCACAGAGAGAGGGGTGGAGCAGAGAGAGGAAGGAAAGGAAGTAGCAAGAATGATCCAGGCTGCAATCAAGCCTGCTGAAAAGTGGACCTTAGAACCTGAGAACTTGGGGCAAGCACAAGCTTTGGTTTGAGTTTGGGAAGCCTGCCTGCCTGTCTCTCTGTCTCTCTGTCTGTCTGTCTGTCTGTCTGTCATCTATTTATCCCTATCACTATCTCCATATATATATGTGTGTGTGTGTGTGTGTGTGTGTGTGTGTGTGTGTGTGTATCGGTATATATATATACATCTCCTTCAAGAGCCAGCCAGGGGGATCGCAGAAGTTGTCTACTGTGAGAAGCCTGTGTAGCCGGGCTACCCTAAGGCTGCCTATCTCTGCTGCCACGTCAATACCTACCTTCTGGCGAAATGTTGCCTTCCCCAGGGCAATAACTCCCAGCAGGGCAGAGCTGGCAGGCCCTGGGAGATACAGCACTCTCCTGTGGGTTCAGGGTCCCTTCTGGGCAGGGATGCGCTGAGTCTGTCCCTGCTGGGCAGTAGTGTCCTACAGTCAAGGACAGAGGGATCAGGGACTGCCCAGAAACCTGGCTGTCCTCTAACATGTGGCTTCCCGTTACAATGACAGAGAAGTTTGAATAGCCTTGAGGGTCAGAGATCAGCCAGAGGGGAGGGCATGAGGGCATACTAGGCAAGAAATGAGGCTTGTTGAGCCAGACTTTAGACATAGACCTGTGTGTCATGGTGGGGAGATATGAGCATGTACTTGAGAGTATCTGAACATAAGTGTGTAAAGGAAACATGAGTGTGAGTATATGCATGAACCTATATGTGGGGGGGGACTGAGTATACGCATGAATGTTCACAGGTATTACAAGAGCTAACCAGCGATTAGGTGGCCAGGTAGTGGGGAGCTAGTCCTAAGCACGTGTACAGCCATGCCTTCTCTGAGGCCTTTTCTGAGAGTAGTCATGCCATAGTCCTTGGGTGTTTCAAGGGTCCCCAGGACAACTTGAGACAAAGCAAATTCCCCACGTCCCAGGCTTGAGCTCTTTGTCAACTCCTCCCTGGTTCCCAAGGGAAGGGCTTGCAATGAACAGGACAGGGGAGCACAGGAGACTACCCAGCACCGTAACATCTTTCTATCAGATGAGGGAGCTTTGGCCTGCTCTCAGACCTGCAGTAGACATTGTACTTGTCTAGGTTCCCTACATGACTTTCACCCCACATCCTCTCTCTGCAGTACAACCAGCCCCATTGTATGGATGGCCCTGGACAGAGAAGCTGAGGTTTCACTGGACCGCTGGGTATGGAAGCACTGGGCATAATCAAGATGGCAGAGTTGGGTCCCTGAGCATCCAGTTGCCTTACTGGGGAGAAGGAAGGCAAGGTTAGCCCTAGGGTTACCTTTTGGGCAGATGATGGGTTCCACAGTGGCTGTCTGAGGACAGTAGGTGCCTTGAGGGCAGGATAAGCAGGTGTCAGCCCCAGGCAGTGGGCTAAAGGTACCAGGTTTACAGGGCAACTCATGGTGGGCCCCTGGAGGACAACTGAAGCCCGGAGGACATCTGTATCCATGAGTCCCATCAGTGGGTGAAGGGAGAGAGCTTCCTCCAATGCAGACGTATCTGAGGACACAGAGAGCCATGCCTGAACCTCCTCCATCCTGCTGCGATTGGAATTCTCAGGTTGCCCAATAGGAGCTCTCAGGTTGCTCCAATAGGAGCCCCGGGTCTCAGGTTTGCTCTGGAGCCAGACCAGGATGACAACCACAGCTGATGGCTCAGCTGGGTTTCTGGAACCAGAGCAGGTCACATATGCAGGAGGAATTCCTCAACTTAAAGCATGCTCTGGCCCTGTGACGGAAACCAAAAGAGGAGCTCAGGAAGACGCTTCTGTGAAAGGTTAGCATCTTCCAGGTAAACTTTACTCCCCGTAAATACTCCCAGTCCTCAGGCAGATAGGGCAGCCCATCCCTCAACATCCCAGTCCCCAATGTACCTAGGCAGATAGGGCAGCCCATCCTTTAACATTCCAGTCCCCATTACCCCTAGGCAGACAGGACAATCCATCTTTAAACATCCCAGTTTTAAGTGCCCCTAGGCAGATAGGATAGTTCATCCTTCAACATCCCAGTCCCCAGTGCCCCTGGGTAGATAGGGAAGTTCATCCTTCAACATCCCAGTCCCCAGTGCTCCGAGGTAGACAGGGCAGTTCATCCTTAAACATCCCAGTCCTCAGTGTCCCTAGGCAGATAGGACAGTCCATCCTTCAACATCTGAATAAAGCTCCTGGGTCATGGTGTCTCTAGCCTACTGGGAAGCAAAGAGCAAATGCACTGCAGGTATCTCAGACACATGTTGCCAATGGCAACCAGCTAAGTCAGAAAAGACTCAGGCCGGCAGGGCCTCAGAGATGGCAGGAACTTTCCTGGGTGATAGGCAGTGCCTTGAACCTCAGAGGGTTATCACAAGGAGGGGGCACGAGGTATACACAGTAATACCCAAAGCGTAAGATATTCCCAGTCCATGTGCTTGGGGAAAGAGTCCTTGGCCTGTGTTTTTAGTGGAGTCAAAGAGAGGGGGTGAGAACTAAGGATTAGTCTGTGTTTGGAGTTCTTAGCAAGCTCAGGTTAAGACTCAGACTCACCCTTTCTATTTAAGAGAGTCCTCTTACCCTGCATGGCAGAGACTAGCCTCTGGGACTTGGGCTAGCCCAGGCTCACTACAGTAATGTCCTGAAGGGCATGGCAGGCATTGGTCCTTGCTGTTCAGGCCACCAGCAGAGGAGTAGAACCCAGTAGGGCATGGAAGTGGGAAGCCTGTTCCCATGGGGCAGAAGAAGCCAGGGGGGCAGATGTCATTCCCAGAAAGTCCTGGGCCCTCCACCTGTGCAGAGGGGAGAAGAAAGAGAAAATGTCCTGTTAGATCTGGGGCCTTTGCTCCACACACCACAGCTAGAACTGAGCATCAGGACAAGGGTCAGGGCCACTGCAGGAGGCTGCAGATCCCCACTGCATCTTCCTCTGCTTTCTGGATCCTGATTTGCTGAGCCCAGGAGGCCTCTGGAGAGGAGTCGCCAGAACTCCCATAAGGATTCTGAATTCTCAGATCTTAGGGTCGGCTAGCTGCCTCCCTCTGCACTCCTTCTCTCCCTCCCTTCCTCGCTTATATCCTGTGCTATTTCCTTTCCAGTGCAATTCCCGGAAGAGCTGGAGCCTCCATTCTACAAGGAAGATCTGTTCAAGAGAAAGCCAGGACTGCACACGTTGCATGGTAGAATAGCCGGTAAATCAGTGATTACTACGCACCTCCATCCATCTGCCCCCACATCCTTAGCCTGTATCCATCATCCCAGCCAACTCCCCTTACATTCGGTATCAGGAGCCCTTGTGTATATGTTTGTTTCTATAGGCACATGTCATCAATCTAAGACGCTGTCTAGTGGAAGGCAAGCTATGATCACACTGGTCATGGCTATCGGACACTTGCTGGTTTTAGTGATGCTAAACGCGAAAGAGATACACATCTTACAATCAAGTGTGAGGAGCTGTTGCAGGCTCTGTACCCTGTGAGCCCCAGGGTCAGGGTCAGGGGCTTCTGGCTTTCAGGGAATTGCAGCTACACAGGGAAGAAAGGGCTCCCAGGAAGTTTGGTGGTCCCAAACCCATACACCCTGGACTGCTGGGGTCCAGTGTTATCTACCTTGTGTTGGATGGGAGTTGGGGACACAGCACCACCTGTGCAGTAGTGGCCAGAGTGACAGAGTCCAGATGGCTGAGTCAGCCCTTGTGAGACACAGAACATCCCTGGAAGGAGCAGAAAAAAAGCATGTGACAGAGGAATTTACCTTCACCTGCCACCTGTTCCAGCAGATCCTGCCTTTTTTGGTTGTTCCCCTCAGTACCTTTCCTGCCATCTGCACTCCCCCCACTTCAGCCTTTCCCCCATGCTTTCTTCTCAGACCCCAGACAAGCACAAGCAGATGGCAAGCAGATGGGGAGTGGAGTCCCAGAGGAGCTGGAGACTTGAGACTGCCCCGTCTTACTCCAGATCTTGATCACAGATGAGCACTCAGGGTTGCTCTTATACTGAGCCCCGGAGATAAATGTGGGGCAGTCTGTACAGGGGCTGAGGAGGCTCTAAGTACGCAAATGACGGAGGGAGCTATACAAGAGCCCACATTCCTCCCACCCCGACTCTCCTTCTTTTTCCATACTTCCTCCTGAATGTCCACGGTTGATCCAGAGTCCACAAACCTGCTGGACAAGGCTCACAGTCTAGCTCTGTAGTAGCTCCTGGCCTGGGCCCAAATGTCCCCTGAGGGCATGGATGGGCAGTGGATGAGTGAGAGCCTGGGGAAAGAAACAGTCTTGAATACATAGGTTGAACGGTGGTTACAAAGTCTAGGAGGCAATGGCAGTTGCTTAACTCAAGGTGAAACTATGATTGCTGATCTACCTAGGTCAGAGACCAAGGATCCCAGCCCCTTTATCCATGTACTGACAGGAAGGGTCCCACGTGGTTGGTCATCTGGAGTGGAAAGTACATGATCCAAGAAGTCAACCCTCCTTGAAAGGCCCTGGTCATTGAGCCTAATCCCCCTTTTCCACACCAGCCTATCACCCTCAGCACAGACTCAGTCCACTTGGGAAACTGAGTTAGACTTGGCCATCTATGCCCTGGGGCTCAGGTGGTCCTTCTCTGTTTTGTACCTGTGTTTCCACTGTGCTCGGACCTAAGTTGGGCACTGGGGAGATGCAAAGGTATGAGGGACAGAGGCTCGCCCCTAGTGTTGGTCCCTAATACTTTTCCGTTGCACCTTGCCAGTTACAGCCCTTCTCACATCAACTTCGGTTGCTAAAGCAACTCACAGCGGTTGTGAAAATAGACCAACCGGGTCTCTGGTGATCCGCACACGGAGAGGTCACCCGCTAGCTCCAGTAACCTACCTGCGCTGGAGACTTCACAGTAGAACCCCATGGGACAGAGCTCACAAGAGCCCTGAGCCTCCTGGGGCTGGAAGGTTCCGTTTCCGCACGCCTTTGGCTGGGGTGATCCCTCAGGACAGTAGAAACCTCGAGGGCAACGGAAAGACATGGGGGTGGCTGAGGTTTGGCCAGGGGGACAGTAATATCCTACTAAGCATGGCCCGTCGGGGAAGCGTTTCCCAGTTCCTGTAGAGAGATGTAGAGACAGTGTGGCTGGTTTCAAATAACCATGGATTCCTGAGCCCAGTCTTGGAGGAATGATGTCATGGAGTTTAAGAGAGGAGGCTTGGCAGCCCGTTTCTTTGTCTCTCTTCCTGGCTCTGTGTTTTTTCCTGAATTTTTGAGCTTTTCTGGACTTGTGTCACCTTCTGACTGTGGAACCTCTTGGGGTCTGAGACTTCTCCTAGCTCCCAGCTCCTAGCTCCTACCTCCCAGATCCCAGATCCCAGTTCCTAGCTTTCAGATCCTAGTTCCCAGCTCCTAGCTCCCAGCTCCTAGTTCACAGCTCTTAGTTCACAGCTCCTAGCTCCTACCTCCCAGATCCCAGCTCCCAGCTCCTAGCTTCCAGATCCCAGATCCCAGGTCCTAGCTCCCAGCTTCTAGCTCCTAGATCCCAGCTCTGTATCCCGCCTTGGATCCTTGTCTCTCCCAGCTCTGTAGCTCAACCATTCTGTGCCTCATCTCCCCTCCTCCATGGGCCTGTGCCCAGCATAAGGAATGAGTAATGCTATAGGAACCTGGATGTACAGACCAGATGTGGGACTCCAGTGAGAAGAGGGGGCCTACATGTAGGGAACATTCCATGTCCCCAGCCTGATTCTGTTGCCATACACCAATGTTCTTTGGGGCTCCCTTCTTTTGAGCTGTGCCGACCTGCTATTCAGCCTTCTGGCAGTACCTTGTGCCATAAAGTTTGCCATATAGATGACACAGACAACCAAGTGACAAATGCCCCCCTTGAACATCTCCTTCCCTTCCATGTGGTCATTACTGTGTCCTCCTGACTTCAGGCTCCATCCCAATCCGGGCTTCCTAACAGGCCACACCTCTGTTTCCTACACCTTGGTGTTTTGCTTTTCTCAGTCCCACTTGCAAATGCCTTAGATCATCTTTGAGTACAGAGCAAATCCTCCACCAAGCCTTCCCCAGTATAGTGAGGTCAAAGTCACCTTTCTCAGACCCCTGGAGCCTGTCCACATCCCTGTGAAAGCGGCTGACTGAGTTCCGTACGTGCCTCACCTTGGTCATGATGTGGCCTCTTTTTCCTTTCAGGTCCTTCTCAGTATAAGATCTCTGTGCCTTCCTATCTACTGCTAGCTTATCCAGGTCTCAAGAAGTGCTTGCTATAGAGAATACATAGCCTGGGATGCCCCCTGTAGGCAAGTCTGGGGTAACCAAAACAAGTGGATTAGATAATAGGATGGCAAGGTCCAAGAGCTAGCATTGATTACCTGAGTCAGTGCAGAATTGGCCTGCAGGGCAGGGTCTGCAGTCCTGGGTGCTTCGTGCTCCAGGCCGCTCTCGGAAGGTTCCCCCAGGACATGGGTGCTGGGTGGGATTCTGGGTGCCCATAGGACAGTAGTAGCCAGCCGGACAGTCCACTGGCCTCAGTATTCCTGGCTCCAAAATCCCTGAGGGACAGAACCTGTGAAACACAGCTGGTGTCAGGCATTAAAGAGTCTATGTTATCACCAGGCTTTCTAGAGCTGAGGTTCTCCCAGGAGGAAGCTTCTGTGATAGAGGACTTGGAAAGACATAAGACTACCATGGGCCCATCTGAAGACAGAGGGCATAGACACCAGATGGACAGCAGGCTTGTTTCTCGAGTCTTTTGTATGAACCTACAACTGTCCAAGGCCGTGCATGGCTTGGGGGTGTTTGGCGTGGGGCTGGGGGTCCTGCAGTTAGCGGTCATTCTATGATATGGACTAGCCCCTCTATCCTTAGGGAGGGTGTGGTAAGTCAGAGGTAAACAGAAGAGAGAGGACCTGGTAACATTCTTACTTCCCAGCTGGGCACATCTTGCAGAAGCTCTGTCCAGGTTCATCTTGATACTGCCCAGGGGGACAAGCCTGAGGCTCTAGGCTGCCAGGGGGGCAAGAGTGTCCTGGAGGACAGATGGTATCTGGAAAAGCAAAGGGAGATGGCTGTTCCTCTTCGGGGCTTAAACCTCATTTTAGTCACAGCTGTTATTGCTCCCTTTGTGACAGTGTGGCTGTGTGGGTGACAACCCTATGACCTAGGACATCTCAGACTTTCCTGCTGCACCTTTATGGGTGAGTGTGCCCTCCCTTGGTGTCTCAGTCTTGTCGCTTCTGAAGAGGGGATTCGTTCCAGTCTGAAGTCAGCTCAAACTTTTGGAACCCCTTGAGACGTTTCAGCCTTGATGAGAAAAAGCCATGTCTATAACTTTCTCTTTCTTACACATCTCCTCTATTCCTCCCCCAGGGCAGTTAGTGATACTCTTTCTGGAGATGATAGTTTAGATGGACTATGATCTAGGTTGGGCTGTATAAGTCAGGGATTCCAGTCCTCCAACAAACTCCCATCTATTGGAGCTTGGTCCTCTGAGGCGGTCTGAGGCCAGGCCACCATCCCATAGAACTGCATCCTTTGCTGCTATGAGATAGGAGCTCAGTAAAACATGGGGCTCACTCCTCTCTGTTCCCTTCAACAGTTTCTGATGATACTGCATGGAGGACATGGAGAAGCCATGCCAGGCAGGGAACTGGATGCCTCTCCTTGGCGGAGGCTCCATCATGGTCCTTCAGTTTTGTTTTACTGATGACTGCTCCTTGGATGGCAGAACTGATCGGTGTCTTCCAATGATGCATAGGGCCTTGGCCTATAGCCTATAGCCCAGGTTTCTCAACCTTCACAGCCTGTCTTTCCCACTTTGTCTTGACCTTATTTGGAGGACTCATCCCTAGCAGGTCTCAGGCTATACCACACGGGTCCCAGGAACCACCATGACCTCACTCCTTTTTTCTTTATATCAAAAGAACACATCAGAGAGAGACTGGACACTATAAATAGGGCCAACTTTCAACTCATTCTGATTAAAAAATCCAAAAAGAATTCTAAATAATTCTGTCATAATTATTGTCCTAATACCTGATAAAAATTAGTCCAAGTGAACAGAAGATGAAGGCCTACTGGACCTAATCCTCTCAGAATGTTTGAGTCTGCTGGCTGCCCAATTTACAAATCAAATATCATCAAATAATCTCCATTGAACTTAATTTGTTGGAGCTTTCCTTTGAACCGCCCCCAGGGCAGAATTGTGCAGACCTTGGGATCACATCTTTTCCATTCACTGCCTGGCTCATGTCTCACTGGAGATATCTTGTGTGATCCTGGAATACTTTAATCCCCTTCCCCAAAGCACAGAATTCTCCATCTTTAACTGATTTTCTTTTAAGTACTTCTAGACTCCTCCAATTCCTCCCCACCCACTCCAGAAATCCTCACCTCTATTTCCAAGCGAGGCCCACTGGGTTATGAGGTTAGAAACGGGGCTCACAAATGGTCTTCCACGGTCCAGGAGTCAGGGGAGCTGAGCTCTGGGATACCCATAACGCATCTCCCTCTAGAACTCCGTATTATTCTTCCTTCTGAGAATAAGAAGGGTCTTGTCCTTACCTGGACTATGTCCAGAGACAGAGGCCCTAGGGCAGTACCAGCCTCCTTCACACAGGGCTTCTGGGGAGCTCAGGCCAGCCTGGGAACAGAACCAGCCAGCTGGGCATGGTTGGCAGTCCTTCACGGATGCAGAACCTGGCATGGTCAGGAGGAAGCCTGTGGATGCATACACTGGGAGTTGGAGTTGGGCCATGACAGGTGGTTTCCCAGATAGAGACCCATGGTGGTTATTCTTCTGTTGCAGTCACTCAGTCTCCCAGAGGATGCTCATGAACTTGAGAGCCAGAGTTCGGGCTCAGATGATAAACCCCCTCATTCTCTGCAGTGTCTCTGTATATCATGCCTCTCTGCCACCTCCATTCAGATGCTGCATCACAGATGCTTTGGATCACTAGAGGCATCCTTACAAGCCACACAGACACACTAGTCCTGTGTTGACTAGATCCTGCTTCCGAGAGAGCTTCCTTTCTGTCCTTCCCCAGGAGACCTCCAAGGCTGGGCCCCAGATCCTCCTGTCTCAAAGTTCTAGAGCAAATCTCACCCATTGGAGACCTACCAGGGGCACATGGAACAGGATGAGAGCTTCCCGGGGGACAGAAGTGGCCTGCAGGACAGAGGTCTCCTGTAATCCCATCAGTGGGATTCGGGACAGATGCTCCATGGTTGCAGTAGAACCCAGCGCTACAGAGTCCCGATGGGGTGAACAACCCAGACACGAGACAGTAGGACCCTAGAGAGAACAACAGGCTGGTCCTGAGATGGAGGTGGAAGGTTAGAGTATCTCCCCTTGGGGCCAATTTCCTAAGATACCTTGTGCCTCGTAGGAGCCAGGCCTGAAGCACAGACTCGTTGCATAAGGGAGAGGATGGTCTAATGTAGTCAGGCTAGCTAGCACAGGGGGATCTCTTGAGTCCCTGACCCTTACCTGGTTCACAGGGACTGCAGTCTGACCGCTGGACTCCTCCTCTATGTGGCTTATATGTGCCCGGGGGACAGGGGAACTGATAAGGAAAGGTGGTGGAGGTTGGGCAGTAATGGCCAGCAGGACACTCATTCCCAGCCACGGAAGAGGTATTGGCTAGGCAGAAGAAACTGCAGAGAGAAGGGAGGAATGGTCAGAGGGCTGGGTGGCCTCTGCATCCCAATAGCAACCAGAGGCCATCTAAGTCCTATATTACTGGCTTCCGAAGTCATGGCTTGGGATGGGACCCAACCCTGCACAGTCATTGCTAAGGGTTTGGGCTTAGGGAAAGCAAATAGCATAAAGAAATGGCAAATAAACAGACTCAGATTTGAAATGTGGAATAATGCATTGATGCTCAACAAAGTCAACAAAAGACACAGAGACTGGTGGGAAGTGGGGGTATTAGACTCTTCTGGGACCTCTTTCAGTTACAGCAGCCTCAGGTCAACACAGAGACTGGTGGGGAGGGGCAGTATTATTAGACTCGGGCAGTATTATTACTCTATAACTGGACCTCTTCCAGTAACAGAAGCCTCAGGTCAAAGGAGTAAGAACCCTGACTTGGTCACCTCCTGAAGTAGGAATGTAAATTGTAAGTCCAGAGACTGGAAGGTCCCCAGGGAAGTATCTCAAAACTCACCCCTTGGGGCAGGGTTCACAGTGGCCCTGAGCAACCAGGGCATTGTGGGTACCAGCTGGGCATGGCTTTGGCGAGACAGTGCCTGACGGGCAAAAGTGTCCTGAGTGGGAAGTAGATACCACAGGTTAGGGCCTGGGGCAGCCTGATGCCCTGATCAGAGCAGCCTCAGTCATAACTCGGGCCTTGAAGGTCCCAGACACCAGTGTTGGTGCCTAAGGCCTTGACTTCTGCTGGGTGACAGGCAGAGGGGGGTGAACTCACATTTGACTTTGGAGCATTCTCATTCCAACCTTCCCAGGTTTTTCCATTACCCCTAGGGAGTACCTGCAGGGCATGGGCCACTGGTCCCATCTTCCAGCAAGTTGTTGGGGACAAGGGCTCCCTGGAGACAGAAGAAGCCTTCACTGCAGAGCCCGGAAGGGTGAGCAAGGCCAGCAGAGGCACAGTAATGGCCAGGCAGACATGGAGAGCAAGCGGCCTGCAGGAGAAGTTAGGAGTGACCCACTGATAACCAACAAATGCCAAAAGACAGAGAGCTGGTTCAGTAGAGTGGTGGACATTCTTCTGTGACATCTCCCAGCCACAGAAACCTCAGGGTGAAGGAGACATGTGACTCAATTCCTGACAGGACAGAGAAGCAGAATCTTCAGGAAGGGTCTTTGGAATTCTCGGTGAGAGATCTGAGAGTCCCCTCTCTGGGTTCCTGCTCATCACAGTCAACCTGTCTCCCCACAGATGTTCACTGCTCTCTGCTGGCCCATCCTCAGGACTGACGCCCTGTGCCCTTTCTGTGAGACCTCAACGCTCTACCTAACAGGCCCTTTGGAGGCCAAGAATTTACTCACTTTCCGACTCCACACTATTCAGTCAGCAGGTTGTCCTTTCTCCATCTCTCTTCCTTCCTCTTCATTTCCATGCCCCTTTTTACTCCAACCAATAAGCATGAGGAGGTGCCCAGCTCCTCCTGCATCTCTGAGAGCCTCCAGGGCTCCCCACCCTCCCAAATCCCCCGTTAAGTTTCAGTCTCCAGCTCGTAACTGTGCCAAGTCAGGCACATACATGCTGGGAACCACTCTGGCTACAGCAGCGAGCAGGTCAGGCTCTCTGGACCTGTGGTCCTTCCATTACTATGTAACAGCAATAACAGTAACAGGAAACAGGATAACAGTCAGTAAAGTAGCAAATGAGGCTGCCCTGTGTTTACGGAGCCAGGACAAGCTTCTTTGGTCATGAACCAAAGAAGGAAGGCATTTTGCCACATGTCCCTGAATTCCAGTGCCAGTGGTAATCTTTGGTTTGGGGCCTGTATGGTTTAATCCAGCAGAGCCCACCCCACACATCTACCCTCTTTGTGGTTTCCCTACCTCTGAGCCAAGCTTAGTCCAAGGTCCAAAGGTGCCAGGTGGGCAGGGCTGAGGCAGGGCTGAACCTTTAGGGCAGTAGTGTCCAGGAGGACAAGGGCCAGCATGTTCTGGAACCAAGATTTGGGTTTAACTACTGGGATGGATATAAAAAAGTGGTATAGTAGCTCCTCATGAGTTCCTGGTGGGAACACTAGCCTATGGGATTGAGCTCCTGTTTCTGAGAACAATGAAGAACCCCTACTCTAAGCTCCACCCTCTGCCTCCAGTGCCACTTAAACTTCTGACCACCTGGGGGAAATAAGAACTTTCTTAATAATGGCCACATTCTCTACAAGGGGCATTGTGGGTGGGGCCAGACTCTTCCTGGGAGGTCTAACTCTGGGAGCCTGGTATTTCGACATGTCTGATGCTGATGTAGGAGCTCGCTAGGTGACTGTCCATTCTTGTTCCTGCAGCAGGGTCTGTGTAGATATCCTGCGTGGGTTCGTATTCTACAGTCCCTAGGGACTCCAGCTGAGCAGGACAGTTTCTGAACTGCCCCGCTGCAGCTCCTCTCATACCTTCCCTCACCTGGCATGGGCCATGCGCCAAGAGACCAGTGAGTGACTGAGCTTAGGAACTGGTTACTTCTCAGCTGCTTTCTAGGAGGCCCTGCCTTCAGAGCTGGGGGTGGTGAGTTAAGTATGGAGAGAATGCCCCTGGCTCTATTCCCTGTCAGAAACTTGGTGTGACCCCTAACGGGGGTGGTAAGTGGGGCTTTGGAGTGGCAGGAAGCTGCCCCAGTTGACCCGTTTGCCCAGCCTGGTTTCTGTTTGTGTGCCACCAGACATGAAGCTCTTTCTTTTTAAACCCCAGCTTTCTTGTCTGCAGAGAGTGGTTTAATGGCATAGAAGAGGTTGCTCTTCCTTAGCAGAACACATGGGAAACTGAGCATCTCAGCTTATTTTCTAGATACGGTCACGTGGATTCCACAGAAGATAACCCCAGGAGATTCTAATCGCTGCAGTGGTCACTTGATGACACATGAGAAGTACCTGAAGACCGACCACAATGACTGGCACTCCGGTTTAATGCCCTGCTCTGTTCTGAGCGTGTAATTCAGAGTTCCCAGTGATTGAAGGCACAGTCTGGCCGAGAACTTCTAACCAACACCTAAGGTAAGCTTCTTTCAGCCAGTCTTAGTCTACAACATAAAGGATCTTTGTGGGCTCTGCCAAGGATTGGGGAGTAGTTGGCGTGGCTAAAAGCAAGACCCCTGTTCATCCATGAACCACAGTTTCATACCATCATGCAATGGGCACCTAGAAGCAACTCCTAAGACAGACAGCTATGCAGGGCAGGAGAGAATGATCAGACTCCCTGAGTTGACCAACGAGAAGATAGGAGAATCTGAACACCCCAACTGCCTAGCTGGGGTCCACAAAGTAGGAATGTGTGGAATACCTTCAGTGCCAGCCTCTGGGTTGGGTTGGGTTGAGCCTCTGGTGCAGAAGAAGCCCTCCCAGCACTGCCCTCCAGCCTCTGTGGCATTCGCCCTGGGACAAAACTTGCCCCCGTCACACTCTCGGCACTCTGCCTGGCTGTTCAACCCTGGCTCAAAGCCATAGGTGCCTGGAGGACAGGGCTGCCAATCCACGCCAGTGCCTTCAGAACAGTAGAAGCCTGTGAATGGGGCAGAGATAAAGGGTAGGCTCAGACCATTGGGAAGGGGGTGGAAGATGAAGGAGTCCCTGGTCAGGGAGGGGAGGCCTGGACAGCAGGGAAGCTTGGCCCAATATGTGTAGGTGGGTCTTCTGTATTTCTGTTGCTTTCATTGGTTAATTAATAAAGAAACTGCTTGGCCTGATAGATCAGAACATAGGTGGGTGGAGTAGACAGAACAGAATGCTGGGAAGAAGGCAATGAGGCAGACGCCATGCAGCCAGCCACCAGGTCAGACATGCCGAATCTTTCCCGGTAAGCCACCACCTCGTGGTGACATACAGATTATTAGAAATGGGTTGAAGTCAAGATGTGAGAGTTAGCCAGTAAGAGGCTGGAGATAATGGGCCAGGCAGTGTTTAAATGAATACAGTTTCCATGTAATTATTTCGGGGTAAGCTAGCCGGGATCCGTGTGGGAACGCAGCCCGCCGTTCCTTATTACTACAGATATGAGTTTCTGCACAAGGCCTGTGAGCACCTCAAATGCAGGGATCGTGTGCCGTGACAAGAGCGCACAGCCAAGCCTGCAGGTACCTGGGGACTCAAAGGAGGCCTGATGGAAGTGAGCAGTCTAATGGGTGAGGCCACGACCCCACCCTCTAGCCCAAGGACCCTTGGACCAGCGAGCAGGATTATTGGATGCTTGCTTACCTCTGGGACACAGCTGTGGCCTCATCCCTGGAACACAGTAGTGGCCACTCGGGCAGATGAGACATTCTGTCACAGCAGTACTGGGGGCATAAGAGCCAGGAGGGCACGGAGCCATGTCTACCATTCCCCAAGGACAGAAGTGCCCGGGAAGGCAAGATTTTCCAGCAAGGCTCTCCACGAGGAAAACAGGGGCAGTTCCCCCAGTGCAGGGGACACTGGACAAATGTGAGAAAATAAAAAGGCTTTAGTTAAGGGTACTGCCTGAGCAACATGCAGCCCGAGGCAGAGGGTTGGCTTTCAGCAGAGCTTAAGAACCCAAATCAGGTCAGTGACTGGAATCTTCCTATCTTGTTCCCTTGTCCATCTCCCTGTCATGATCTCTGACCTCATATTAGCCTTACTGAGTCCAGAAGGAGGCAGTGATTTGGCCTAGGACCACAGCCTGCTCTCTGAAGCCCTCAATGACATTTTCTGCAAAGTTTCAGGTCCTAGCATGGCTTGGGCAGCAGATAACCTTCATCAGCCACACTGCATGGGTTTCTTCTTGCTCTCTGGCTGCCTTGTCTGGTGGAACAGACCCCAGCATATCTACAGATAAGCTCTCTCCAGACCTGGGAGGAGATGGCCAGTGTGCCTACCCTAGGTAGCAGGGTGCTGGCCAGGTTGGCAGGAGACCCCCAGGGCAGAGTTGTCCTACAGAGCACTGCTGGCATCCTTCTGGGGCTCTGGTTCCTTCTGAAGACCAAGTTCCAGGTGGGCACGGGGATGGCACTGGGGCCCCTGTAGGATCAGGGACTCAGAGATGTACCCATGCTGCTCACCAGCTTCTGTGCCTGGGATCTTCCCTCCCCACAAACCGGGGCAAGAATTCTTCCTCAGCGGCCAGAGGAGGGACATAAATTGTGGAGTTCCTAGTCACCATCATTGAATCAACGTGTGGACAGTGACAGGGAAGAAAATAAAACTCTTCTGTGGACTGGGTACAGGGAACTAAAAGGCTATGCACCATTTGCTCTCCGGACTGGAAGACAAGGAACACCCAGACCTGGATAGTCCTCCTGGGTGGGATGCAGCTGATGCATGAAAGGCTGCTGAGGAAATAGTATCACAGGGACGCTAATCCTTAGACCTGTTTCCTAAGTTCCCATCTGAAGGGTTTGAGGATGGCAGGGTAGGTTTGATGAGGGGCGGAGGTTGGGGCAAAATTCTAGACTCAGCCAGATAGCTCAGCCATGGGTACAAAGCAGAAATAATATGGAAACAGCATCTGAGGGGAGCAAGGGACCTTCCCACCCTCCCAGAGTAGCTATGGTGCCCTTGTGGGGGGAGGTACCCTCAAGACAGTAGTGCCCTGGGGGGCAGAGGAGGCCCCCAGCTCCATCTGTGGGATCCTTTCTGGAAGCTCCTGCTTGGCACCAGTGCCCTGCAGCACAGATTCCTGGGAAAGAGAGTATCTGGTCAGCACGGTCATCAAACTCCTTTCTGGAGACCATGTCGGGACATAGGACAATCTAAGCTTTCTCTGTAGGAAGGTCATGGATACAGTGTCTCTGACCTGAGGCCAGTGTGGCATGGACTTTGAGGATCCAGACCTTTTTTCCTGAATTAGTTAGCCCAGAAGTCCCGTTGAAGATTTTTGGAGTCAGGTTCCCATGGGAGAGGTGACCTCCTCAGAGACAATCAGTGACTAGGCCTATGTTTCTCTCATGGATCCATTACATACGAAAGCCACCTGCCTCCCAAATCAGCCCCCCAGGGGCGTGTGACAAAAATTCTAAGGTCCCCAAGAATTGCATGAAGGGAGTAGAGAGTCCTCTACAGGGGGACAGCTAGATGCTGCTCAGCCCCAGCAAAGAGTGCCATGATGAGAGCTTCTCAGCCTAGCTGATGTCAGAGCCCCTGAGAATCTCTCCAGAACCAGGCAGAGACCTGACCCTTGGGATGGGGATGGGACATGGTGCGGGCATCGGTCATTTCCAGTGTCTCCGGACGCAGTGAGCAAACAGGCTCTTTTCTACCCCACACACCCTAGCTGCTCTGACTCAGTAGTGAGGGCCAAATAGTTTATCTAAGGGACTCCTTCTTACCACTTGTCTCTACTCAAGTCCACCACATCCCGTGGCTGCCTGCGCCCTCCCCGCCAAAAACCTTGGTTTGTACCTGTGGGAGCAGTGATCCCAGCCAGTGAGCAGAATTTCCCAGCGGGGCACAGCTGGCACTCAGTGATGCTTGTTAGACCTTTCTGCGGACTGTACGTGCCCACTGGGCAGCTGTGGTGCATAGCCTTGGCTGTGCCCACAGGGCAGTAATACCCTCGAGGACATGGGTACAAGCTGAAGTCCTGGACTGGTCCCATGCTGGAGTCACAGTAATAGCCTAGAAGAAGTGAGGGCCGCTGGTGAAGGATGGCCCCTCCCTCTATCTGAGATTCTTGGCTCCAACGTCTTCTGCTGCCAGAAGTCCCTGGACCCATGCCCAGAGAGTTGCCCCCAGGCTCTCACTAACACCTCCTTTGCCCGCTTGTCATTCACCTCTCCTCTTACCTGCTGGGCACCACCCACTGGGAGCCTGAAGGCCCGCCTCCTTGCAGTAGAAGCCTGATGGGCAGGTCCGGCATGTGGAGGACGTGGTCTGCCCTGGGAGGCTGGAGAAGGTGCCCGCAGGACAGGGCACAGGCTTGTGTGATGCTGCAGCTGAGGGCGCATGGGAGATATGGGTCCAGAAGCAAAGATTCCTCACTGGACCCCAGAGCGTGGAATGACCTGTGACCCACAGAGCTGTAGGACCTGCCACTGCCCAACCTCTGCTGGCCCAGCTCTCTGACCCCTCAACAGCACGTGGATATACCCAAGGCATTCCCCCTATGGGCTACAGAACACTCGCTAGTGCTCACGACACTGAGAACTGACCAGGTAGGGTCCAAGTGCAAGCAGGCCACGGTCATTGTTCTTAGCACTCCACCACCAAATCACTCAAATCACAGCACGGGCTCATGCGTCCTTTAAGCATATACCTCTCCAAAGCTTCCCCTATCTGGCCCAACCCCTGTTAAGCATTTATCCTCCTCTGGTTTCTTCCTCACATCCAGACAAACCCAATAGTCAGGTTTATCAGCAGCCCAGAGATAGAGTCAGAGCTAGGGCCGAAAAAGAGGCCTAAGAGAACACTCACGGCAAAAGGATCCTGGGGGGCAAGGGCCCCCTGTCACCTCATCCTCCGGAGCTGGGGACTCAGAGCCTCCTGTGCAGAAGTAGCCAGCATGGCAGGAACCAGTGGGTATGGAGAGGCCTGGGGGTGAGAAGCTAGCACTTGTTGGGTATCCTAAAAGTGAAATTGGGGGCTAGGCAAAGAGGTGCACACCTTAATCCTGGCTCTCGGGTGGAGGGTTGCAAGTTTGAGGCTAACTACAGTTACATAGCAGGATCACATCTCAAAAACAAAAACAAAACAAAAATCCAATAAAAACCAAACAAAATAAGGTTGGCCCAGGGGAGACTACTAGAATCCTTTGGGATACAGTTTTTGAAGACCTCAAAGTATGCTTGGAATTCCCAACTGTGACTGACCAGCACCCGACACCCCAAGATAAAGCTACAGTCTATGATGAATCTGAATGGATCTGATATAAAATCTGGTATTATGGCTTGGATATTAAATGTCCTCCACAGCTTCATCTGCTATAATACACGGTCCCTAGCTGGTGGCACTATCTTGGGAGATTCTGCAAACTTTACCTTTAGTAGGTAAAGCCTAGATGGAGGAAGTAGTTGGAGGAGGGCAGGCCTTAAAGACTACAACCCAGTCCTATGGTTTCAGTCTCCTGGTGGAGTCCACAAGACTAGACAGTCAATGTACAGCTGACAGATTCATACAAGCAGACCCACAAATAGACAACTAATGAGGCACCTGTTTTGCAGAGCTGCGGGAACACTTGTCTTTTGGAAAAGTCACTGTCATATCTGTGGAAACCTTGTGAAGTCATGATTCTTCCTTTCGAAATGGGATTCATTCTCAGAACACCTCAACAGTGCGACCTCTGCATGGGCAGTGGAGTGACCTTGCTCCATTCCCCCACACCATGAGGCCTTGGAGCAATGGCATTCACTCTTTGATCTAGTAGTCAAATTTACATAGAGTCTATTCCACAATATTATCCCACAAAATTACCTGGTAACAGACCACATCGAAATTTCTATATAAGACTGGTACTGAGCAGGAAGGCAGCATGCCCTGCCTTTGCTAACCAAAAAATCTGGGCATCCCCAAAGCTGGTTATCACCAAAGAAATTAGATGAGGAGAATGGGTGAATCCAGGATTCAGGGATGTTTGGTAACTTTATCTAATTGTTTGGGATGTCAGGTACTTCCCTTTGAACAGTGGCTCTTTCCTGGGTCGGGCCACCTGTTTCGGAGTACTGCTTAATCAGGTTCCACCTGCCCTTTTTGTGATTTTGATATGAATATTATCATTGTCCTTGCCTGAGAAATTTTCCAACTATGAAAACTAGAAACCTCGTGGAGATTATCCCTTTATTCTTCTCTTTATCCTTCTTTTTCTCCTCCTGGCTATTTCTTCTACTTCTTCCCCTCACTCTCCTTCTTTCTTCTCCTTATCCTTCCCCTCCTTGTTCTCCACGCCCCCTTCACTTCACTTTCTCCCCTTGCACGAAAAATAGAAAACATGCAGAGGTAACGTATTTGAGTTAATTTTTTGCCCTACATCCAATTCTGAGCCCTGAGGGGATACTGAGGCTGGGTACTCAAGGCCCCCCGATAGTCTCTCTCCATTCTGTTTGCTGATGTTGTGTAATCACCTGCCTGTTTCTGCTGCCACTGTGTTCTGCTCCAGGTGCCATGATGGACGGCAGCTTCAGGGCGGCCAAATAAGTCTCCCCTTGAGCCGCTTTACAAGTCACAAATTGCATACCTGGTTACTTCATTTACATCTATGCTCCATATTAGCAGACACATACAACCAGCATTCTAACTGTTGGACCACATCATGGTGTGGTCTCCTCTTCCCAGCATTCAGAGTTATTTTCTGACTAATCCTGGTCTTTGTAATTTCATATGAACTTCAAAAAATTCTGAGTAGCTAACTGAGAAACCTGGGAAATCCTTTAAGAAAATTAGCTCATTCTTAGGATTTGGTTTTGTTTACTTAAGGATGGGGTCAAGGTCCCACTATATAACCCAGACTGTTCTATGACTTCAAACCTTCCAGGCTTTATTCCAGTGAGCTGGCCTTATCCAGCCTATGTTTTTATATTCTTGCGAGACAAAATCCCATGACACAGATTTTTATCAGTGATGGTCACTGCCTTCATTTTTCTAAGGATTCGTGCACTGAAGTGGTTTTTCTTCACTTCTTGTTATTCGTTACCAGATTCCATATTCAAAATCTCCTCTTCCCCAGCCACCCTGAATCTTTTGACAAGTCTGAATTATCATCTCAAACATATGTTAAGAGTTCACACACAGTGTAATAATGGACAGTGAGGAAATCTAGAGAATCCCAAGGACATACTCAAAAAACCTGTACTTCACCAAAGTGGAAAATCCAAAAGTAATGCATAATTTTTCCAATACATACCATTTAGACCCATAAATCCTAGTGAGATATGGGTTTTTTTAAAAGTCTCCCAACCAATAAAAAGAAAAGAAAAGAAAAGAAAAGTCCAGGGCTAGATGGTTTTAGCACAGAATTCCACCAGACTTCCAAAAAGGAGTTAATGACAATACTCCTCAAATTATTCCCACAAAATAAAAATAAAGGTAGCATTGCCCAATTCATTTTATGAGGCCATAGCTATTCTGATACCAAACCACATAAAGTCTAAACAAAGAAAGAGAATTACAGACTAATTTCCTTCATGAACATTGACGCAAAAATGCTCAATAAAATACTTGCAAACCAAATGCAAGAACATATCAAAAATATCATCTACACTGATCAAGTAGGCTTCATCCCAGAAATGCAGGGGTGGTTCAATACAGAAATATCAGTAAATGTAACCCACAACATAAATAGCTTTGTTTTTGATGGAAGTGTGTCACTGTGGAGGTGGGCTTTGAGTATCATCTATGTTCATGATACTTCCCAGTGTCTCAGACCACTTCCTGTCACCTGCCTATCAAGACAAAGGATTCTCAGTTCCAGCACCATGTTGCCTGCATGCCACCATGTCACATTATGATGATAATGGACTAAACCTCTGAAAATGTAAGGTTCCCCAATTAAATGTCCTTCCTTCATAAGAGTTGCTATGGTCATGGTGTCTCTTCATAGCAATAAAAACCCTAACTAAGATATCCTCCTCTATACAAATGGACTAAAAAGATGTTAGAGAAATAACACCTTTCACAATATTCTCTAATCAGATATGTTAGAGTAACTCTAACCAAGCAAGTAAAAGACTTGTATGATTAAAAACTTCAAGTCTTAAAGAAAGAAATTGAAGATCTCCCATGCTTATGGATGGATCGATAGGATTAATTGTAAAAATGGCAATCTTACCAAAAGCAATCTACAGATTAAATGCAATCCCCATCAAAATATCAACACAATTTTTTACAGACATTGAAAAGGCAATTCTCAACTTCAAATGGAAAAACAGATAGTCCAAGATAGCTAAAAGAATCCTAAAAAATCAAAGAACTGCAGGAGATCTCACCATTCCCAATTCCAATTTGTGCTACAGAGCTACAGAGCTAAAAATATCATGGTATTGGCATAAGAAAAAACAAATTGATCAGTAGAATTGAATTGAAAACCCAAAGATAAATCCACACACATATGAAAACCTGGGTTTTTTTTTTTTTTTGATAAAGAAACCAGAAATACACACTGGAAAAAAAAACAGTATCTCTGATAAATGGTAATGGTCAAACTGGATGTCTGCATGTAGAAGAATGAAAATAGATCCACATTTCCACATTTATCACCCCGCACAAAACTCAACTCCAAATTGATCAAAGATCTCAACATAAAATCAGATACAGTGAATCAGATAGAAGAAAAAGAAAATATTCTTGAGCACACTGGCACAGGAGAGGACTTGTTGGACAGAAGACCAAGAACCCAGACACTAGGATCAACAACTAATAAGCTGAAAAGTTTCTGTGAGAAAGGACACGATCAATTGGACAAAGGAACAGACTCCAGAAAAGGAAAGGGTTTTTACCAAACCCACATCTGACAGAGGACTAATATTCAAAATAAATAAAATACTCAAGAAAGTAGATATTAAAAGAAAAACACACAAATAATCAAATTTTAAAAGAGGATGTAGATCTAAATAGAATTCTCAAGTGAAGAATGCCAAATGTCTGGGAAACAAAGAAATGTTCAACATCCTTAGCCATTAGTGAAACACAAATCAAAACTACTTTGAGATCCCTTCTTACACCTGTTAGAATGACTAAGATCAACAAAACAAATAACAGCTCATGCTTGCAAGGATGTGGAGCAAATGGAAGACTCCTCCATTGCTAGTGGGGGTACAAACTTGTACAGTCACTTTGAAATCAATATAGCAGTTTTTCAGAAAGTTGAGAATTGATCTACCTGAAGACTCAGCTATACCACTCTTGGGTCTAAAGCATGTTCCTAAAGCATGTTCCATCCTACCATACTGACACTTACTCAACTATGTTTATTGTGGCTTTATTACAATAACTAGAAACTGGAAACAGCCAAATACCCTTCAACAGAAGAGCAGATAAAGAGAATGTGGTGCATTTAAACAATGGGGCATTATTCACTTGTTAAAAAATGACATCATAAAATTTTTAGGCAAATTAATGAAACTAGAAAAAAACAATCTGGAATGAGGTAAACCAGACCTAGAAACATAAATGATGGAGGAGGGTTATCTGTCTATTGTGTTATTTTCATTGATCAATAAAGAGACTGCCTTGGCCCCTTGATAGGACAGAAAATTAGGTAGGCGGAGTAAACAGAACAGAATGCTGGGAAGAGGGCTATGAGGCAGATGCCATGGAGCCAGCCACCAGGTCAGACATGTTGAATCTTTTCCGGTAAGCCACTACCTCGTGGTGCTACCACGAGATTATTAGAAATGGGTTAGTATCAAGATATGAGAGTTAGTCAGTAACTAACTCTCTAGAGATAATGGGCCAGGCAGTGTTTAAATGAATACAATTTGTGTGTTGTTATTTCTGGGACTAAGCTAGCCGTGCGGGAGCTGGGCAGGACGAAAAGCAGGCCTGCCTGCAGCTCCTCACTACATATGGCACCCAGACGTGGATAACTGAATCCACAGAAAGCCTGAGAAAGCTTGGGAAAGAATAGAGTAAAGCATGTTTTCTTGGTAGCAGCAATTTCTCGCGTCTGCTTTGCTTGCTAGAGGCAAGCAAGCGCTCTCATCTAAGAGAGGCTTCCTGACTCAGCTTTAGCTGCAAAACTCTGCAGCTCTTTTAAGAGGTCCTGCCACGAAGCACTTAAACAGTGCTGATGAAAAGCTGAACGCATGCTTTTCGGTTTTCAGTCATAGCAGGAAAAAAGCTGTGCCGTTTTAAAATGCCGGCTTTCTGGGCTGTCCTGCCAGGGCAATCTCTGACTCTTTCAGGCAGGCAGTCCGACTGAGTGTGGTCTGTGAGCAGAATGCTTCAACTTGCTTGCTAGCAAGGACCTTGAAACGCCATAGAGTTGTGGCAGTGAACACAGCTCTGGCTGGTATCTCAGCCATGAGGCTGGAGAGCTAAGGAATGAGATGGATCTAGCCGTCAAAGCCACGGCTCTCCATATTGCTTAGTAAATTAAAGGCTCATGTAGTCAGAAAAAGAGAGATACAGTAAAGAGAGATTCAAAGAGGAAAAAACCTCTAAATGGTTTACTATGTGTTAAAAATACATGCAGGTTAAAGGTTAAAGTTCTTAGGGTAAAAAGGGAAGAAAGAGGAGAGTAGTTGGGTGTGGTAGAACACACCTTTAATCCCAATGCCTGGGAGGCAGAGGTACTTTGACCTCTGAGACTTTAAGGGACAGAGGTAGTTGACCTCTGTGAGTTCAAGGTGTGGTAGCAAACACCTTTGAGCCCAGTACTGGGGAGGCAGAGACAGAAGGATCTCTGTGAGTTCAAGGACAGCCTGGTCTACAGAGTTATTCCAGGATGAAGATATACAGAGAACCTGTCTCAAAAAGTAAAAGTAAAAATAAAAGAAATAGAGGTTAAAATAAAGATGGAAAATAAACAGAGAATCTTGATACTGTATGCTATTATGCTCTCTTTGAATTGTTTGAATGCTGAGGAAGGAGCAACAGCTGCTAAAGGACTGTTGTTTATAAATACTGCTGAACTAACCCAAGATAGGTATTTTGAAAATACCTTGGCTTCAAAACTGAAGTCAAAAGGTTTGTTACTTTGGAGAAGAGATTTTGCTTTTGTTTCCACAGAAAATGAGAGGTTGTGGATTTATTCTGAGTTAAGAAAAATCCAGTATGATCAAGGAAGGCCACCTGAGAAATCTCCGACAGGAACAGATGGCCCAGATGTCTGAGTTCTTCATCCAGAAAAGGTTCAAGACTGCTGCCTGAGATGATCAAGACTCACAGGATACTCCAGTCAGGATTTGATGATAATTCTAAATTTTCTTTAGGTCCCCATATGATTATCAGCGCCCCCAACCAGCAGGAAGTAGCCTGAAATACTACGCCCACATTCCCAACAAATGGACTATGGGTATTTTCCTTTGTTTAAAAAAAAAAAAGAGGGAAATGGTGCGGGAGAATTATCTGTATTCTGTCAATCATATTTTAATAAAACACTGATTGGCCAGGCAGGCAGTATAGGTGGGAAAGCCAGAAAGGAAGTAGGGGTGGAGCAAAGAGACTGGGAGTCTTCTGGAAGCAGAAGCTCCCTCAGCCACTCCTGTGCAGACCACCGAAGAGGCAGCATGTAACTTGCCCAGCTGAGAGAGGTACGGAACCATTATGGCTAACATAGATGAGAATAATGGGTTAATATAAGTTATAAGAGTTAACAAGAAGCCTGACTTAATGGGCCAATCAGTTTATAACCTTATGGAGTCTTGCGTGTGATTTTCCTTGGGACTTGCTGGCTTGTTGGGGTACTGGGCGAGACAGAAACCCCAACAAGCAGGCCCACATGTTACACATAAATACAGTACATATTCACTTATAAGTGAATATTAGTCATTAACTAAATAGATAACCAACCTACACTCTGTAGACCCAGAGAAGTTAGGTAAAGAAAAGTGGTTGGGGTGGTACATGGATCTCCCTGGGAGGGTGAAATAGAATAGCTTTTATGAGCAAACTGGGGCAGGTATCAGGTGGGATTAGATGTAGGGAGGAGACAAGGTACAGGGAGAGAGTATGGGCAGAGCTGACTGGGATTGGGGTGCTTTGGGAAGGGTGATGTGGAAACCTAGTGCAGTGGAAACTGCCTGGAATCCATGAAGGTGACCCTGATGAGAACTTCCAGTAATGGGGGACACAGAGTCTCAACACACCATCTTTGCTGCCAGGTAAGGCTTTCAGTGGCAAGGGTGGATTACATTCAGTTGAGTTGTTAACCAAGGAAGTCCCATGGAAATTTCTAAACAACCCAGGCTATTGCTGAGACAAAGGGTTACTCTCCACAAACTGACAAACTGACAGCAGGGTGTCATCACCGAAGACACAGCCCACCCACACAACTCACTGAATAAGGAAAAGTTGAGCTGTTGTTTGTAATGAGCCTCTTCTCTACATCCTAGACTCTTTGATGAGGAAAGATACTCTTCAGGCTGCTGAAAGAGAAACATGGACACTAACTTATACACAAAATCTTTGACCTACACACAATCTATAGTGCATGCAAAATATGGTCAGACAATGGTGACAGAACTTGTGGTAGTTGTCAATCAATGTCTGAACTGACTTAAGGCCCACTCCAAGAGAAAGAGCCCATACCAGACACTACTAGGGTAGCCAAAAACCAGACACTAGGCAGAGACAAAGGACAAAACCAAATACTCCTGGTCTAAAACAATTTTTAAAAAGGTATCAATGAAATGACTCCTAATGATATTCTGTTATACTCATAGTTTGGTGCCTTATCTAGTTCTCATCAAAAGGTTTATTCTGGCAGCAGATGGGAACAGATGCAGAGACCCACAACCAGACATTACATGGAGAGAAAGTCTAAAATGTGGGTTTTCATCAAGTCCCTCCCCTCAGAGCTCAGTGAATCCTGTGGAGACCGTAAGAGACAAAGAGGATAGAGAACACCAGGAGAACACAGCCTTCTGAATCAACCTAAGCATGGCACATATGAGCTCACAGAGATGGAAGCAGCAAGCTCAGGGCTACATGGGTCTATACCAGGTTCTCTGTGTACATAGTATAGTTTTCAGCTTAGTACTTTTATGCAACTCAGAACTGTGAGAATGAGTGGGTCTCTGACTCTTGTGCCTACTCTTGGGACTCTTTTCCTCCTGTTGGGTTGCTGTGTCCAACTTGGTTATTGATAGTTTCTACTTAATCTTTTTATATTTTATCCTGTCATGTTTTGTTGTTATCTCTTAGAAGCCTGTTATTTTCTCATACAAGACAGAAAGGGAGTAGAACTGGAGGGGAAGGGAAGTGGGGTAGAACTGGAGGGGAAGGGAAGTGGGGTAGAACTGGAGGGGAAGGGAAGTGGGGTAGAACTGGGAGCAGCAGAAGGAGGCGAAACTATAATCAAGATATATTGTAAGAAAAAAGAATCTATCTTCAATAAAAATAAGAATGCTTGCTAATAAATATAGTTCTAGTTTCTTAAGTTTAATAGATTTTAAGGACTTCAGTGTATAAATAAATCAAACCCCAGTTTATTTATATTTTCCCTTCCATGTCTTCCATTTTCATTTCTTTTTTTATTTTTCACCATTACTGACTGTATGAATAACGTCTTTTTCACCATGTAAGTGGGACTATTTGGGGAAGGCACCTGGAAATCAGAAGTCTGGGTATCATTTTATACAGTATTAATCAAATGAACTTGAAAATGCTTCCTCAAATTTATACCCAAAGCAACATGATCCGTTACTACTTCTATTGACTACAGACCATTATTTCTTTTAACAAGTTTAATTTGCTTTTCCCATCACCCAAGAATAAATGTGGATTTGATTTAGCTTTTTTTAAAAAAATAAAGAATTCCCACAAAAAGGAATTTCCTAGGTTTTCCTAATATGTTCCAAAGCTCCACGTTGACTTTGGCATTGGTACCTCCCCAGAGTAAGGAGTTCAGTGGTCACCGTGGGACAACTGATAACTGACTCTGATAACTCCTTCCAGTCCTGTATGAGTGACTTTCCTCCTTACTGAATACTGGAGAAGTTTAAAGAAGGAAGGGTTTATCCTGGCTTACATTGTGGGGTATTTGATTGCACTCTGACACTCCCAAGACTGGCAATAAAGTTTACCTTGATTCAGGGGGTGAAACTAGCTTCTAACTGACCAGAATTAGGTTTTGGAGAATCCAGGGCAGATAGAGACACAGGAAGCAGTGGTGGGGGGCTTATAAAAATTCAAAGGTTTTTTTGTATCAAGGAAGGAGAGAGAGAGGAGGCTACTGGTTGCTTCTCAACTGCTTCTCTGATCAATCAAATTTTTATTCCAAATCCGGCTCCCAAAGTTTTATTAATAGTTGAATAATTTACATAGTTGTTACACTTATTGTGTAACAATTAAACAATTGTTAGGCTTATTGTTTAAGTGATACATGCCTCCATGTCAGAGAAGAGATAGTAGTTGGGGTTGAGGAGGGTGGATGGTTGTATCTGTAGTCAGGAATTCCAGAGTGAACAGGATATGCACCTGAGCTACAAAACCCCAAGGCCTGCTGGTAATGCCCCACTTCCTCAAAAGACTCCAGCTCCTGAAAATTCCACATTCCTCCCAAACAGCACACTCCAGGTGCAAACCAAGCATTTAAACACCTAAGTCTTATGGGAGATATTTCACTTTCAGACAGTTACTCCCAGAAAGTCCCGGTCCTGTGGATCTTCTCACGTCATATATGTGTGACTCTGTGAGTCATAGTTCTCGCATTGTACTGCATTGATTTTTAAAATTTAATTTTATAAGTTTTCCTTACAGCCAAGTTCAGTCTGATCTCTTCCCTGCTGCTCTGTGTGTGTGTGGGGGGGGGGTGTGCTAGAAAGTTCCTTCAATATGCTCCTGTGGGAACTCCATGGTATACATGAGCATGAGATCCTTAATAAAAGGCTTTCCTTTCCACAGTCAGTGTACTTAGAGGGGTCTCTCCATCGTGGATTGTAAGTTGTTTCTTCTCGGGTGTTCGGTCACAATGAAGAGAAAAGTAACTAATACACATGACTTCAGCACCAGCCTGAGACCCTTGATGAACCCGATCTGAGTTCCAGATCCCTTCCTTCACATGGCAGAGCCTGTGACATGCTACTTGTGGAATATTTTATACATGTAAAAATATGTGATGATGTGTCACTGTGAATTGTTTAATACCAAGCTAAACGACCAATAGGTAGGCAGGAATTTGGGGGCAGACAGAATGATGGGAAGAAGAAGAGCAGAGAAACCAGACAGACCCAGAATGAGTCAAACACACAAAGTGGGGTAAGAGGTAAACGCCATGTGGTAGAATGAGGATTAATAAAAATATGGGTTAATTTAAGTTATAATACCGAGTTAGGAACAAACCTAAGCTACTGGCTGAGCTTTCATAATAAATAAGCAGTCTTCCTGTGGTTACTTGAGAGCTGGCAGGGAGAACAGAAAATCTGCCTACAGTGACTCTTCTCAATCACACAGGGTCTGAGGCTCATGTCCAGTTCGTCACAGGGCTGACATTGGGAATTGAGTTCAGTTGACTGAGGATGGGGTCCTCCCTCACTATGCTCTTCCATCCCTCCAGTGAGCTGATCCTCTCCCAGTTTAGGACAAGGTAACACACATCTGAGTCCTTCAGACCGGTGGTCTCCGTCCAGTCATCCTACAAGCTCAGAGCTGGGAAAGGAGGCTGCCATACTTCTCTCGCAGACAGTCGGAGCTGAGCATGACTGGCTCATACCTGAGGTGGCACAGAAGAAGCCTGGTGGGCAAGGCGTGGGCTCGGGGCTGCCCTCGGGGCAGTAGGAACCAGCTGGACACTTTCCCCCTGTGGCAGTGGCTGGACACAGGCAGTTCGTGCTGGTGTAGTTGTCCAGGTCGAAGGGACGAGCAGTCCATGCCGCTGACACACAGTACCAGCCTAGGTGGCAATGGCAGGGCAGAGTAGGCACTGTTCTGAAGGGTCAAGGCCAATCTCACCAAGTTGCGGGTCCCACATCCCAGTTGCTGATCTGGGTACTTGTTTTGGTGACCCGCAGGCCTGGGATAGAGTTGGGAAGTGCGGAGATGAATAGGCATTTATCAGGCCCACGTGGGAAACATACCTGCATCACAGGCCCCAGACGGCTTTGTCAGATTCTCTTGACCACAGTAATGGCCTGGCGGGCAGGGCAGGCAGCTGTCCAGGCTCTGGGTCAGTGGGTCTGGGTTATAGTAGCCCCGGGGGCAGGGGAACTGGGTGGCATGCTTGGTACCTGAAAAGCAAGAGTTTGGGAATAGGGAATGTCTCCTGGCTCCTGAGGGCGCTCTACCCACAAGGTACTTGGGCAAAAAAAGCACAGTGCTGTGAGCTGCCTCTTGCTGGCAGTCTGTTCCCTGGGGAGCTGTGTTCCATGCACCTACCTCTGGGGCAGTAGAAACCAGCAGGACACGGGTATCTGCTGTAGTTAGTAATGTTCTCAGGGCAGTAATAGCCAGCAGGGCAGGGGAAGCAGGACGCCTGGCCTGGCAGGGAGTTGTAGGAGCCTGCACGACAAGGCTGTGGAAGGCTGGTCCCACGGGGGCAGAAGTGCCCTTGGGGACAGGGACCCCCATGCCCTGAGAGGCCTGTTGGAGAAGGGGTAGGTATGAGGGGTGCAAACTTTGATCACAACAGAACCTGGGGTAACTGTGGCACCAGGACCCAGTGTAGACGTGGGTTCAGGCTAGAGGGACAAAGGGTGGTTTTGAGAATAATAATACTAATCTGTGAGGAATCTCTATACCTCCTCACAGATCAAACAGCATATTCCCTCTGATACAATGTCTAGGAGAGCCTCAGACATCTCTCCATAGCAGGTGTACAGGACAGTGATGCTCTGCCTTAGGATGAAAGATGCCAGTGGGGTGCTTGCATCCTTCAAGCCCGTCCCTGACTCAGAACCACTCTGAGATTTCTCTGAGGTCACTTTTGGAACACTTCACTTCTAGATACAGACTTAAGGACACCACCCTCATTTCTGGGCTAAACTGGCATGCTGGCTCTGTTTTTGGATATCAGCCTGGTTCTGCAGCCTCCCTTGCTGGGAACCAGCCTTTAGCTTCCTGCCCATGACTTCCTGAACTGTATTTTGTATCCAGAGCTGGAATTGCATCTTGAATGTTTTCTGACAAAAGGCAAGTCAGAAAGGAGGGGTTCTGGCCCAGGTCCGGCTGCTTCCCTAAGCTTAAGTTCAACCTTGCATCTTCTGCCATATTCTGAGACTCCCCCTGCCGCCTTCCCGAAGGAGACGTCTCAGAAGGGGCCTAACACCACCACCTACCACCAAGGCTCAGGGAACATCACTGAGAAAGAGATGGAGAGAAAGTAAGAACTAGAGGATGATGGGAAAGGGTGCTGTGCGATGCTGCCTTCTAGGCACCATGTGCCTAATGCCACCCAGGATTGCATTAACTCAGAGCAACTGTGGTTACTTGCACAAGAACAAGTCATCCAAATTCCCAGCATAAATGAGGTGGATGACTCCCCAGTTGCCACCCCTTGCTGAAGAGTCATTGACAGTGCATAGTTGCTGAATGAGGAAGATGAATACTTCGTTGAGGATGTGGCCAGTGGTAAGTTTCCCATGCTACAGTGAATAGCACTACACCCACGCATGCATACATGGGCAGCACTAACTAGATTTAGTGAGTTACCAAAATAAAAAGAGATGAAGTTGGGAGGGCCTGTGTTAGAGGGATATGGATGTATGAGTGAGGTTGAAAGAGGAAATGGGGGTGGATATAAACTATTTCATTGTATACATGTATGAGATGCTCAAAAATAAAGGGAGAAAAAGGGAACCTTCTTCCAGAGTGGATTAACCTCTACTATGGGGAATCAGGTAACTGGACACAGCCTTAGAGACCTGATCTATTCACCTAACTTTATAAGGACTTACTTGTGAATTACGGTATGTTTCTGAAGCTATGCCTTGGATCCCACCTGCTCACAGGGTATCCTCTGAACCCAATGTGGGGGGGGGGATGAATGTTCAGCTCAGCCTCTATGTGCTCCACAGCTCACCACTGTGGTACTCGCTGATCAGAAGCCCCCAGTTCTCTCTGCCTATCTTGCAGCAAGTCTATGGCTGAGCCGGGGGATAAAGGTGGAATGGGAAGAACAGGACCTCAGGGGATGCTAGTGTGATGGGTGCAGAAATACATGAGCCACGCTGCTGTTGCTGGGGACTAGGGTTAGCCCCACTCGTATCCTTTCTTCCCTCAAACTATCCAACATGTAGTTACCCCAATCTTGAGCCTCCCCCAGGGCTCTCCCATCATTATCTTCTGAGTCAGAGCCAGTTTAGACCTAAGGGGCTTCATACCTGTTGGAGTTGGGGAGGAGACTCCTGCTAGACAGAAATAGCCAGGGGCACAGGGTCCTGAGGGAGCAGAGAGGCCAGAGGCAGAACAGAAATGGCCAGGGGGGCATGGCAGGCACTCAGAGGACATGGAGAGGAACATCCTAGTAACCGAAAGACACATAGGTGTAGGGAGGCATTGGGCATGGGAAGGTGGGCAATGGGGCCTGGTAGCCCTGAGGGTGAGCAGGTGCCATCCCCCCAACAAGATAGGCTGACTGCCCCCACTCCATTAGATTCCCTTGGATTCTGCCCCCTCCTCACAGTGGTGACCAAGGTAATATCAGGACAATGCCCAGGGTTAGACGGTTCCTCTCTCTCTCTCTCTCTCTCTCTCTCTCTCTCTCTCACACACACACACACACACACACACACACACACACACACACACAGTAGTCTTTTTTCCTCTAGGCAATTGGTGGCCTCAGAATTCACTAGCATCTACAGTCGTAATGCCTGTCTGCAGCATGCTACAAACTTCCCCTTTGCTTTGGGATGTCTACTCTTGGGGGCTGGAGTTTCCAAGAGATGTGGATGGGGTATCTGTTTTCAAAGATGGCACTGGCAAGGTACACAACTCTTTTATGTCTTTCTCTCTTGGGCATGGGATATCTCAAGCCCCCAAGAACCCATGGGATCCATCCTGGTCTGACCAATTCAATCTCCACATCCTACCCAGGACATTTGTCTCCTGTGCCAAGAGAAGTTGAGCTATCTGAGGTTAATACTCTTGGTTGCTGGGAGACCTAGCTGGCTAGACTATCGGTGGGAAACCAGGCTAAAAGGAAGCCAGGGCCAACCCCAGGCCCAGGCAGTGGTACTTACCGATCTGAGAACGTGCCCACAGGGCAGGGGAGAGGAATGCCCAGGCCTACTGGACAAAAGTGACCTACAGGGCAGGGGGGCCCTGATGTCACATGAATGCCTACATCCGGATGGGCAGTCTCAGCTCCTGCACAGAGAAAGAGGGATTGGTAAGAGCAGAAAGCAGTCTCCCCAAATACCTCTTCCTGCCAACTGTACCTCACACAGCTCTGCATCTGTGCATCTCAGAAGGGAATCCAGTGCACAGGCCGGAGCCACTGAACTCAAAGGTGGACCTCACGCCAGGGATCCTACCCACAGGAACAGGGGTAAGACCTCACATGGGTCCCCTTCTTAGTAAGTTACTGACCCTGCCTGTTGGTCATAAAAATGATAGAAAACAAGAACATTCCAGAATCTGCATTTCTTGGAAGGACATTTTAGGTTTTTTTTTTTTTTTTGATGTCTCAGGGCAGAGGGCAACTGGAAGGCCAGAGCTAGCTATAAGACATAGTTGCCCCTTCCTCCCACCTCCCTGCTGTTTCCACCTCCCCCAAATCCACACATCCTCCATTTCTGTTTAGAAAAGGACAGGTCTCCCTTCGCATATCAAGTTGCAGCAAGACTAAGCACCTCCCCATGTATCAAGGCTGGGCAAGGTGACCCAGCATGAGGAATAGGGCCCCAAAAGTCAGTAACAGAGTTGGAGACAGCACCTGTTTCTAAAGAGGACCAGGCTACATAAATATAATGTATATGTAACACATATGCAGAGAGCCTAGGTCAGTCCTATGCAGGATGCCTGACTGTTGGTTCAGTCTCTGGGAGCCCCTATGAGTCCAGATTAGGTGTTCCTGTGAGTGTTCTTGTGGTGTCCTTGACTCCTCTGGCTCATACAATCCTTCTCCCCTTCTTCTGCAGGATTCCCCAAGCTCTGCCTAATGTTTGGTTGTGGGTGTGCATCTGTTTCCGTCAGTTGCTGGATGAAGCCTCTCTGATGACAGTTGGGCTAGGTAGTCTGATCACAGGAGATGGCCATTTCAAGGCTATATATCTGCCATTGCTAGGAGTCTCAGCTGGGATCATCCTTGTAGATTTGTGGGAGATTCCTTTGCACCAGGTTTTTACCTGACTCCATTTAGTCTCATTCAGTATCCTCCCCCCTGATCGCTCATGTTCCCATTCCCACCTGTCCTCAGTCCACTCAGGAAATATCTTCTATTTTCCCTTCTCGGCACGATCCAACTGTCCCAACCCATGAACCCTTCCTTTAAAAAGCAAATCTCTAAGGTGAAGGGGGCTTTTGTATTTATAGGAAAAAAAAATGAAGTAATATGGTCCCATTTTTCTGACAGTCCCCAATGCGAGAAGAGTGACTCACTCTCCCCCCGCTTTCTGTGTATGAATATGTGTGTACAGATCAGCTTGCACAAGGTCACACTCCCGCACAGTAGGCTGAAATGCAGAGAATGTAGTGAACCACCTCCTCCTATAACCTACAGAAAGTAGCCCTGCTTCACGAGCTCTACAGGGGCAGGAACGGATGGACTGAGGTCAGGGGTGGGAGATGGCAATCTTCTTCCTAGGGTATCCTTGGACCCTGATTCTCGTACCACTTTCTAAGACACTAGATGTCAGGGACCACCGGGTACCATCTGTCCCACAGTACAGGCCCCAGAGTTCCTATATGAACTTGTAGAGGCTCTGTCGACCCAGCTCAGTTTCAAATAGTACTGAGGTCATATAGTCAGCTGAATCTGGGACCCTTTCAGCGAGAAAGGCCAGACCATCACAAAAGTATCACGGGGACTTAGCTGGACTCCTCAGCTGTTGATGTGATCACACTGGAGGTCTTAGTAAGCACCAACTTGAGCCTAAAGGGTCACAACAAGGGACAAGAGTGTTCTGGTGGAAGAGCCTTAATGAAGACTATAGCAGCCTAGATGTGGCCTTTGAAGGGGCTCTCCAAAGGATGTTGGGGTGAGTGTCTCTCCTGGCTGGTGAAATCTTAAAGGTAGAAGAAGCTTCAGGCTAGGAATTTGGGGTCTGGAATCTCATCTTCCTCCCTGCTCAGGTTGTTTGGGATCAAGCTCCAGGTCTGCCCCCAAAGAGCTCACATATCTTCCTATCTGTATATGGCTAAGGGAGGCAAAAGTGTGGGCAGTTAGGACAATAGAAGTCCCACTGAGCCTATTGCCAACGCCAGTGCCCAAGTCCTCTGCCCCGGAGGCTCTTGGGGACCCTCAAGATAATCATCAGCATCTGGTCCAAGTGTAATACTAGAACAGATTAGGACACCCCGCTTCAATCTCACTGGTGTCCCCACCCCTTTTTCATCACTCCATGGGGCCTAGAGGCTGGGTATGCAAATGGATTGAGAAGTGGCTGCAATAAAGACCCCATCCTCACCTCAAACATCCCCCAGCCTCCAACCCCACCTCTTCCCGTCAGTCCAAGCCTGTCTAACACGCCTGTCCCTTTGGTCCCGAGGTCCCCAAGGCTTCTAGATAATTTTCTCAGGGCTCTCACCCGCACTTGGGCCCCTAGGGGTGGCTTGGCCCACTACAGAACAGAACATCCCAGGTGGGCAGGACAGGTACCAGCTTTGTTCCCAATCCCTCTTCTCCACACTCCAGGGTCCAGCAGAACAGAAGGGGCCTGGGCAACAGAGGTCACCAAAATGGACTCCCTCCTGGAAAAAGACCAAAGTGCATGGTTTTTAAAATCACAGAATAGGGAGTTTGTCCTCAGCACATCCCTCCTGTCCTCCCTGCATCCTTCTCAATGTAAAGCAAACACTCCGTGTCCTGCCCATCTATCCTGGCCACCCTTACTTATCTATACCAAAGTGTGCCTCTGGGAGCCATACATGGATGTTAACTTTTAGAAAAATGTCCCACTATAATACAAAATGTTCATTGTCAAATTGTTAGATAGCCTAAGCAATTCCATCCTTTCTTGTTTGCTAACAGTATTGACACACAGTTTTAATTGTGGTATGATATGGAAAGTCCTTAGAAGCCATGGAGCCACCACCAGAGACAGACGCCGGACGGAACTTTATCCCATGGGCTCTGCTTGCTAGAAGCAAGTAGAGGCACCATTCTTTTAAGAGAAGACTTCCTGACTCAGTGGTAACAGCAAAAAACTGTGCAGCTCCTTTAAGAAGGCTTCCTGGTTTGGCAGCACGTAGTGCTCTGACTATTTCAGGTCTGGCTACAGAGCAGTTAAATGGTGTCTGTGATCAGAGTGCTACAACTTGCTTAATAGAGACATAGACCCTCTGTGTGCCTAAAAATGTGGCAACGTATATGGCTCATATGGCTTTCAGAGGCAACAAATATGTTTCCACCATTTTGGACTGGGCAGAGCAAGCAGGGAGGGCCATGTTGGCCCCAGCCATTCCTGCTTAGCATAAAAAAAAGGCACTTCTGCTCAGAAAACAATTACAGATACACAATAAAAACAGATTCAGAGTTTTTTTTAAAAAAGAGACCTCTAAATGGTTCACAGTGTTGGATAAACATACGTAAGCTTGAGAGAAAGAAGAAAAAGAGTATAGAGAGTTATAAAAGGAAGGGAATCATTTTTTAAAAAATGAAAGAAAGTCTTTAAAGAGACAGTGTACAGACAGCCATCTATTACAGGAATAAAGAAAATAAGCCACGTAAAAATGAAAACTACACAGAGAGTCTGGATGATGTATATTATTGTGTTTCCTTTGAATTTTTAAATTGTGAATGAGTTAAGCACAGAGAGACATTTCTTTGTATGGGTTGCTAAGCTAAACCAACCTACATATTTTAAAGGTATCTTGAGTTCAATATTTGGGTCTAAGGATTTGTAGCTTTGGAAAAGAGGTTCTGCTTTTGTTTCCACAGAGGATAGAAGGCTGTGGATTCCTTACTGGCTAATATGATTTGATCAAACAAGAGCCCCTGAAGCAGTGGCCCAAATGGTCCAACATCCATGATAGCTTCAGGACTGCTGGCTGAGATTGGTCTACCACACCTATGAAAGACCTAATTAACAGCACCCCAATCAGGAAGCAGTTTAGAGAACTACTCCCAAATTCCCAAATATTGTTTATAAATGTTTGTTTACATTTAAAGGGGGATATGTTAGAGATATAAATACTTTGCATTGGTCTGGATGTTGGTTTATTGATACAAATTTAAGGTCAATTTTGTTATATGTATATTTCTATTCTTGATTAAGGTATTGTGTTTGTGCAACTCATTTAAAAATGTAATGTATAATTAAGAAATATAAGTTAATAGATAATTAAAGCATGTACTCAAGATTGTAGTCATGTTAGTTACATTTTCTAGATAGAAAGAGATATTTTTTCAGTTAGATAGATATTCTTCTAATCTTTCAGAGACCTTCAGAATATGTCATTTAAAATCTTTTAAGAGTTTAAGACTTTTTATGACAATGAGACACATCTGTTCCTGGCAGCACCAATTTACTTCAAGAGAATGATGGCCATTGAAGAGGTTCCTTAAGGAGTTTGTTGGCCATTTGAGCAAGAAAGTGTTCTTGCCTGGACTGCTTGAGCTGGACATGCAGGACCCATGGAGAGAGGACTATTGAACTTGCCTAAAGGTGAGATGTTCCTTCAGGGTTCCTGCTTCATGAAAGAGGCTGCCAGACATTCTGCAGGACACAGAAGAAAGTGACTGACAAACTGTAAGTGGAATATAGGTGGAACTGTCTTTGATATTTCCTGCTTCATGGGAAAGTCTGCTGACACTATGGTCCTATAGGCTGAAGATGGATGCTCCAATCAAACAGAAGAACTTTGGGTGATTGTCCAGGTAGCAAAATGTCTCTGTCAATTCTAGAGTTTTGGAAGTTGCTTACAATACTTACTGTTCACTTAGATAATATTATATCCTTCCAGAGTCTTTGATGGGGTTGAAGAATAGATAGTTATAATTATAATTGTCCTTAGTTATAAAGTAGATATAAATGTTGTAACTATAATTCTTGCTTGATACTTGTTTTGTTATATGAAATCTTGCTATGTTAAAGTTAAACCTTTTTTATTTAAACAGAAAAGGAGAAATGATATGAGAAGCCTTTCTGTCTGTGTGTTATTTATATTAGTTAATGAATAAATTTGTTTTTGGTCAATGTCTTAAAAGAGTAAAGCCAGACTGAAAGAGAGATATATAGAGAGAGTAGGCAGAGTCAATGAGAAGCCATGTGGCCCTGTCAGAGACAGACACCAGGCACTGGATGGAACTCTACCCAATAAGCCACAGCCATGTGACGATATACAGATTAATGGAGATGGGTTAGTTGAGGATATAAGAACTAGCTAAAAATATGCTTAAGTGATTGGCCAAGCAGTGATTTAAATAATATAATTTCTGTGTGATTATTTCGTGGTCTAGACAACCAGGAATGAACAAGCGGCCTCCTACAACAGTGTTATGTTATCTCCCTCTGGCTATCATTCATTTGTTCTCTCTATTAATTAAGCTTCCCACCTATCTCCTATTCTTATTTTATCAATGAATTGGTCAATATATCATTCATAATTTTTGACTAGTTAATCTGTCACCTGCCAATATTTTAAATAAGTCTATCATCTATCTATCTATCTATCTATCTATCTATCTATCTATCTATCTATCTATCATCTATCTTCCTGTTTGCCAGCTTTCCAGGGGAAAAAAATCAAAGAGGGGCCTCTTGGTTGATGTATTCTTAAGGCACAAAAGTGCCAAGTACACCAGGCATCAGGCATGTGCTCAGCTGTACCCACAAAGGGAGTCACCTGCGTGTATCCACACACCCATGGGCAAATGCTGACCTTGTGGAACAGCTGAACTGCAACTTTCTTATGGCAGCTGTGAAAACAGGTCCCTTTACCATCATCCATCCCCTGCCCCGACTATCAGGTGACTGAGACTGAGCCCCGTCCTTTTCTTACAGTTCTTATTGCGCCAGTCATAATTCTTGATGGATAAGTGAGACAATTAACACACACCCTTATAGTTTAAACTGTGAAAGCAGCCAGCTACTTGTAAACCTCAGGCGCAAAGCCATAGCAGTTTGAAATTGGCATCTGCAGGACAGGGCTATTACAAGGATATGATCTTAATAACCTCAAATAAATATGATTTTGCTTTGCTTTCCACATGTGTTCTGGTTTGCTTTTCTGTGGCTGTGATAAAGCCATGAGCAAAAGCAACTTGGCAAAGAGAGGGTTTATTATATCTTACAGGTAACACTCCATCATCCAGGGAAGCCAGGGCAGGAACTCAAGCAGGAAGCTGGAGACCAGAACTGAAGCAAAGACCATGGAGAAACACTGCATCCTGGCTTGCTTTTCATAGTTGGCTCTGCTTGCTTTATTCCACAGCCAGGGCCACCTGTCCAAGTGGGTACAGCCCACAGTGGGCTGGACCCTCCAAAATCAACAATTAATCAGAAAAATGCCCTCACAGGGCTTGTAAGCTGATGTGAGGGAGATAGTTCTTCAATTGAGGTTTGCTCTTCCAAGTTGACTCGTTTGCCTCAAGTTCACCAAAACAAACTAGTACAGCTTGGTTGACTTTGATCTCCATAGTGAATATCTACCATTTACTTTTCAAGTAGCCAGTGCATCTATGAATCATCTACAGCTACTCCTCAGTTTAAAAAAGAATCTATATATCTATATATTTTTCAGATAATCTGTACCACCTCTCAATCATCTGTTAATCAATATACCACCTATCATGTACCAACAGCATCCCCCCCTCCGCTTATTAAGCAGTATGTTTATCTGTTATTACTAATAGTTGCCTACTATACTGCTACTGATATGTCTTGGTCTTTGTCTGGGTCTTTTCCTATTCCCGTGGTGTTCCGTTATTGTTTCAGTTTTGCTGTTATACTGTTTGGTACTTTGGATGTGTTGACACAATGCTTTTCCTTCTTCAGTATAGTTCCCACATTGGGAATAATAGATCCAGGGCAATAATTGCCTGCAGACTTTCTTTCATGTGGCTGGGAATTGAATAAAGAGCCTGAAGAACACTAGGAGACACCCTACCCTACCATCTGACTCCTAATGTGAAGCAGCATCTTGCCCTGCCTGGGCTCTTACTGCCCACTGGCTATGAAAGTCAATTACAGTCAGAAAGTCATGAGGGGGGGCATGTCTGCATGCATAAACAGAACTTTCTTAAGGTGCCAAAGACATTCTGCCACATTCTACGTGTTCTACATTCTTCTCCAGTAAGCACATAGTTCTATAATAAAGCATTTTTTAAAAAAAAATGTGTATCTTTGTCTGTTTGTGTGAGTATATGCTGTGTGTGTTGGATGTCTGTGGAAGCCGGGATGGGTTTCAAGTCCCTGGGAGCTGGGTCACAGGTGGTTGTGAATGAATGGGAAAGAACGCAGGTCCTCTAGAATAGCAGAAAGCTCTCTTAGATACTGAGCCATCTCTCCAATTCCATAAAATGTCCCTTTAATGCTCTTTAAGCTGCTGCAATTCAGACAAATCACTCCCTTTATGCCTTTAAGAGCTTTGATTGCATGCTCTCCTTGCTTACTGTGACACAGATTCTCACTGCGATGCGCGGCAGTTCTCCAGCTAATAGCACTGTTCTTGGGCAACTCACTCTGAGTATCATTCAGGTTGTGTTCTGAGAGTCCTGCCCAGCCAAAGGTTGGTAGAGCCCAGAGGAAGAGACCTGACTTGGCGGGTCTTTGAGAGGACCGTATGTGAGTCAGGAGAGGTAATTTTGGATAGGTTCCATGATGTCTCTGTGTGTGTCTGTGTGTGTGTGTCTGTCTGTGTGTCTGTCTGTGTGTCTATGTATCTGTCTGTATGTGTCTGTCTATCTGTCTGTCTGTATGTCTGTGTGTGTGTCTGTGTATCTGCGTTTGTGTGTCTGTGTGGTGTGTGAGAGAGAGTCCTGACTGAGACAACAGGCAGAGGAATGTATAGGTCCTGGCACTTGTACCCTGCTGGGTTTTCATCCCTGCTCCACCATTCTGTGATCTGGAGAGTTCTCTTGGGTTTGTACATACTGGAGTCTAAGGATGGCAAAACATCAGCTAAGTAGGAGGCGTGAGGATGGGGGCTTGGTGAGTAGCAGAAGATGGTGTCTGCAAGGTGCGCCCTCGAGTCTGTAGCCTGCTGTATTCCTGTTCCCCTGCAGGAAAGCTGGGCCATACTGGCTGAACGACACAGTCCACGACTTGGTCTACATTGCCCTAGTGCCATTATTGACCCCATGACCTTAGGTCACTTTCTTGAATTATCCCACTTATGAGAACTTACAGACATGGCAACGTCTGACGGCGGGGGGTGGGGGGAGTCCATCCAGTGCCAACTTCTTCTCCACATGAGTTTGTGACAATTGTCACTAGAATTATGCATGGCACATGAGGCCTCTGGGTCTGGAAAGGAGCCAATAGGCTCTTGTTTATTGCTAATTTATGAGTACATGGAGGACAGATGCCCTCAGCACGTGCAGTCTCTTGCCTCCTCTCCCTTCCTTTCCTTTCTTTGAAATGCCTTATTTACCCACTGCTGGTATATATCCCCTCACTAGAGACAGATATGAGCACCCACACCTGCCTCCTCTCACTTACCCTTTGCTCTCAAGAAAGAGAATAGGTCCCACCATCTAGGCTCATCCGCATGCGCCTCTGCATGCCTGGAACTGAGCCTGGGGAGTCAGGAGAAGTGTTGCCACCCTGCCTCTGAAAGCAGCATCTGCCTTGGGGTTACTCACAGAGGAACTGCCAACATCACAGTGCTGAGGCCTGATGGGAGCCCACTTGGGACAGAGGGTAGGACAGGGGCGCTTCTTAGCACCTGGAGCTGAATGGCAGGTTCCTTCAGAGGAGAGAATATGCATATGCGCTGAGGGTCCCAGCCTTCTAGGAAGAATCCTGTCACCCTATCACTTGACACCCCTGCTTTGCAAGGAGAAATCCCTGCAGCCCTCCAGCCCTCACCATGGAGAGCCATGGGAAGCTCTTACCACCTCAGCCCTGCAAATCAGGCTGCGTCTCAAAGTTTCTCTTTCTTTCCTTACAAAAATCTCCTTGCTGCCTCTGTTTCTGCTTTGGTGTCTGTCGCTGATCTGCAAGTGCTCATTATAAAGCAAGGTAGTAATAGATAAAGGCTTGGTCCATCTACCTGCATAGAAATATTTCCTCTCTGTTTGTGGTTTTGTGCTTTATTAGTGAAGTACTGTTTAAGCCCTTAGACACCAGCCCTCTTAACACCAGGTGGAGTGTCTGAATGACTCATCTCTGGTTTCATGTCCCAGCCCTGTTCATCTTGTTTTCCTCGTGTCCTTGGCAGCTGAGTCCTGTGACAGACCTGGCCTGTCCTCTGTAGAAACCTTAGCACCCAGGACAGCTCTGGGCTCTGGCAGGGATGTGACGCACAATGGTCACTTGGTTTCTACATCACTCAGCCTCCTTTGCGAAGGGCATAGGTTTGGGTGCTCCTCTGGGGCAAAAGGACCTTGGGGGCAAAATTCACATCTCTCCGATTGGCCTGTGGCTATCTGGGAGCTGTGGATGCCCCTGGGCAGGGAAGCTGATTACCTCTTTTTGTTTCTAGTTCAGAGAAGGAGTGGGTCTGGGTTAGAGGAGAAAAGGAGATCAGAGCTATGCCTTCCTGTACAACTCCTCAGCACCTCCTGGAATTTGACCCCAGTCCTCGGAGGCCACTTCTGTCATGTCTGCTCCAAACCTGACCCTCAGGATTCCTTTCTAGAGTCCCTTACCAGTAATCACTCAGGACCTTGCCAAAGAGAGGTTGACTCCCTTACCTGTGGGCAGTCATGCCAAGGCCTGAGTTGAGGGTTCTTTGGGTTCTGGTGACACAGAACTGGCCCCAGGGACAAAGCATACAACCAGCATCTATGACCAGTGTAATCTGGTTACTCCAGGTGCCGAGGGAACACTGGTATTAAAGGTCCCCAGAGAGCAGTAACAGCCAGTTAGGCGGGGAGTGGAGGACTAAACACAGTCAGTCCTAGATGACATGGTGTGGTTACCGCTCCTCTTTAGCCAAGTCCTCTGGCAGAAGAAGAGTATGGAGACTTGGGCCTGACACTGGGGTGGGAACTTTGTTAGTTAGCAACCTCCCAGGCGATCTTACTACCTGAGGCAGCAGGCTGAGCCCAGAGTGCCAGTTATGTGCCCATCCTATAGGTTCCATGCAGTAGGATGGACGGATGGTGTGTGTATGTATGTGTGTGAGTGTGTGTGTATGTATGTGTGACTCTGTGTGTGTGTGTGTGTGTGTGTGTGTGTGTGTGTGTGTGTGTAGAATGAATGGGTCCTGAGCCAGCATCTGCATTGCTGTCCTGATGCCCCAAGTGGGGCTGGGTCTCCACCCCAAGGCAGAGCTGTACAGATCCCACCCCCTTTTCACTGACTCCCAGAAGAGGCTCCCTTGCCAGGAAAGGATCAAAGCAGGTATCTGAGACTGCTGAAAGCCCTGAGATGAGCAAGCTCAGCAACATGGGGACTCTAGGAGACCACAGGATACATATGTCCAAGATAGCTATGGACGGGGCATGGTGTTCACCAGTTGGAGCCCAATCTTGTGAGCTCACTGTGAGATACCACTATGCCCTGACCCAGCTGTACATTTCCCAGAAACCTGGTCTCCCTTCATCCATGTTCAAAGCCACGTATAGCTTTCTGGCCTTTTCCTAGGCGTGGAGATCTAAGGCATGGGTCAACTCAATGCTCTGGGAACAGGTCCTAGATTCCCAGCCTAGATGAGGCCAAACCTTAATTCAGACATAGGGCCTTCACTGGTTTAGAAATGGGATGAGGTTCAGAGAAGTCTCGCCTTCACCTGGGCCTCTGGCTCCCATGATTTTTCAAATCTTAAGAAATGGTAGCACTCACCCGGGTATGTCTTCTGCATCTGGCCGTGTCAGTCAAGCCTGGGTACCGGTCCTGCCTGCCGGGCATGGCGTACAGCCTCAAGCTTCGTCTGGGTCTGAGTAGGGGCCCAATGTGCCTGGCTGTTGCAGGATGGAGTGGGTGGCTTTGTGGAGATGGAAGAGTCTGGCAGGGCACCACAGACACAGGCAGAGCACTGGAGAGAGAACAGTCATGATTCTGTAGAAAAGCAGCATGGAAAAGGCTTCAGGCCCCAGCCCATCAAAATACCCCCCTTGGACCTGAGGGTGGAGGGAGATGTGGTTCCATCATTTACTAGGAAGAGTCCTGAAGCACTGAACAGGCTTGACCTCGTGATGTGAAATTACTGACTGTGCTACCTGGTCTTTCTACTTTGTGCTTGATGCCCTGGTCTTTGGGCTATCTCTCACGGCCTCTCTCGCTGCACAGCCTGAGTAGCTATGTCTGGAAATCCCTCCTACAATGTAAAAGTCCTGATGATCACCGCTCCTAAATGTGCCACATACGATATGCCATGGTTCTGCACAGCACTGGTCACGCTGGATGCCACATGAGTGTCTCTGTCACCACCAGTGCGTCTTAGGAGAAGGGCAACCTGGGCTACTGGGCTCACACCAAACCCAAATTTCCCTTCCCTGAAGATCTGCACTTTGTCACGCATGCTGCGACCATGATACCACAAGCATGCAATGAGACAACCATGCCATGTTCAGGGGCACAGAAAACCAGTGCCTTCCCCAGGCCCCCAGCAAGAGCCCTCAGTCCACATGGGGCCTTAATTTTTGACCTCCAGGATAAGCCTGGGGATCTTTATTCTGAATGGTCCCCTATTCCTGCCAACTCAGCACTGTCCTTTCAGAGAGGCCCTGGTCTCCAGGAATTGCCCTGGGCTCTTAGAAAACAAATCTAAGACATCCACAGCCTGCTAGTCTATTGCTGCTCCCTTAGGAAATGTCTGCTGTGTGCCTGGCAACCCTGTCCTTCACTCCAAGCTGTTGGCTTACTTTTCTCCCATCCTCAGCACTGGTGATTCCCAGCCCCATCACCCTTCTGTTTTTTCCCAACACTGTGTGGCATAACCCAGGGCTGCCTTAGCCTTTTGAGTAGAGTCCAGGGCTTTTTCCAGCTGCGACTTCAGAACAAAGTTCCCAGAGCTGAGCTTGAAGAGGCCTGGCTGCACACCTAGATGTGACCTTCATCTTCATCCCTCGGGGGTACCTAGACAAGCTGTTAGCCTGTGTTTGGTACCCCAGTGTCAATATCTGTAGCTGTGCTTCCCACTGGGCAGGTAGAAGACAGAACCCAGCACAGCCTCTCTGAGCATCTGATGCTTCTCCCCCATGCCCTAGGAGCTCCTAGACAGTTACAACCCAGAGGAAATATCCGAACAAACAGAAGCAGCCTGTGAAGAGGACTCCAGGGCTTGGAGTCCTCACGCCAAAGGAACCTGCAGGCTGACAGAGCATGAACAGTGACTCCAGGTCCAGAGAAGGGCTTCTGAGGTGTCGTACCCAGAGTACGACAGGGACCACTCAAGTTCAAAATTGGCATCACAACAGAGAGAGTAAATCTCTCTGATCTTTGCCTCTGCAGAAGCTTCTTCTGCTGCTAGGGGCTCCTTCAAGCCTTGTGCTGGCTGGTCCCATCCCACATCCACTCCTCCAAGAAGTCTCCTCGGTCCCTGGCTGAGGAGGTGTTCAGTGGTACCTTGGTCTGGGGCTCAAGGCCTGTCTTTACCTTGGCTCAAGGTTTTCCACAGGGAAAGATTGGGGACAGCTTCTCTCTCAGATAGGGCACTCTGGGACTCTCGGTGTTTGTGTTTGTCTAGTGCCCAGCACATGGTGGTGCGTGATGAGCTGTATCACGGGGAGCACAGGTGCCCAGGGCCTAGCGACAATGTCACTGATTCATGTTCTACATGGGCCATGCTGTCTCGCCTACTGCTCTTTGGCTCTCCTGCCACTGTAGAAGAAACTCTGATTCCCATAGAGGTGGCTGCACTTGGCTGAAGGTTTGCCTGCCTCCAAGCACTTTTTATTGACAAGCATAGCCACTAAGACACAACTATTCCTTTTCCATGGTCCACTAACCCAACCCTATTCTCTGCTAAAGTAAAATCCTCCTCATAACCATGGTACCTGGTGCTACCAAAACACACCAAAGGATGTGTTGCAGTTTGAAGAAAAATGATTCCCATAGGCCCATAAGCAATCTTAGGAGGTATGGCCTTATTAGAGTAGGAGGAAGGATGTCACTAGCAGTTGCTTTCAGGTTTCAGATGCTCAAGCCAGGCCCATTGTCACTCTCTCTTCCTGCTGTCTGTGGATCTAGATGTAGAACTCTCAGCTACCTCTCCAGCACCATGTCAGCACATATGCTATCATGCTTACTGCCATGATGATAATAGACTAAACCTCTGAACTATAAACCAGTCCCAGTTAAATGTTTTCCTTTATAAGAGTTGCTGTGGTCATGGTGTCTCTTCACAGCCATAGAAATCCCAACTAAAACAGGGTGGGTGGGAAAATGAGAAGCTGAGTGTCCTGAAGCAGGGGCAGAGTAATATCTTGCAGAGGCAGAGGGAATGAATGGAGGCAATATTTTTGCTTCCCTCTCTGTTCTCTGTGCTAAAGAAGAGAAAGTTAACACTAAAATAGATAAAGGAAGAACATACGCATCCAAAAAATAATAATATAATGACTGAGAACCCATGGAAACAAAAGTTATTCTTTGAAAACATAAACATCATTAATAATATTCCATGCAGACTGGCCAAGAAATAGAGAATGCAAAGTATCCCTGCAGGGTGGGAGAGCAAAAGAGAGCAGGAGCACAAGCCCACAGAAAATGCTGAGGGTACAAGATGAGCAACTCTTGGCCATCTGGCAAATAAAACTTGGCTTCTGGCAAATAAAACTATGGAGAACTTTAAATGTGTCCGTGTTTCACAGAAATTGAATTTATGACTGAGGACCTTCCCCTACAGCATCCTGTGACTCCATTGAGGTCTGTACCTACACCAGATCATCATGAGCTCAGCTGCAAAGAGAGGTATGGACAGGACCGTGTAGTTGATTTCATGAGTCTAACATTACTTTGGTATCAAAACCAGAGAAGAAAACTACACACAACAATTTCTCATAAAGACAAATCCAAACATTCTTACAAGTTGGTAAAAGATTAAAAAAAATATTAGCAAATCAAATTCAGTGTGTAAAAAGGACAATCATGACTGGACAGAGCCATAACATCCAAAACACAATACCCAGGGTCTTGTTGGGATGAGAGCGATTATATCCGTATGCTAATCTCCATAGATACAGAAGACCCAAGATAAAGTCTCATCCATGATAAGATCTCTCAGTAAGGCAGAAATAGAAGGGAACTTCCTCCGCCTGACTAAATCTTCTGTAACTAACTGCACTGAACATCACAAATTGTGCACTGATAAATATGTTCTCCTAGAAAATCTAGAATCAAACAGGGTTGTCCGCAGTTGAGAGCAGGGCTGGAGGTTGTAATAGTGTGGTGAGCAAGAAGAGGTGATGAGAAATCTGTGATTGAAGTGGTGGTACTTGTACCATAGTTATCCACAGATAATGTGATTTTGTGCAATGAAATCGACACAAAGATATTTTTCAAAAAAGATCAATAAAGAAGGCAGGGATGGTACCCATAAATCAATAGCAGTATTGAATCATTGAGGGTTGAAATAGAATAGACAGCTCCATTAGCATCAAAACTCGCGGGATACTTGGGGGAAGATTTTAACAAGGCACATCAATGCAGAAGTGACGTGCTGAGAGTTGAAAGCAGCGCTGCTCTGCCAAGGTCACACAAGCAGAAAGGATCAGAAGCAGCACGTGTGCACGCGTGGGCTCGCGGGCTCACCTACCTGCGAGGCAGGGCTGACAGCTGTAGCTTCCCACCATTGAGAAGTAGTCCAGAAGGCAGGCGGCACAGCTGGGCTGCTTGGCTCTTGGCTCCTGTCCAGACAAGCATTTCTGGGTGACAAGAAACCCCGGAACGAAGGGGACAGCTGGACCACGCCCCTCCTGTACACCCTGATGCTGCTCTAACTTGCAGCCTCGGCTCAAGCCATCCACTGCGCTGAATGTCTTTGGTAGTCCCTAAGCTTTGTGTTCCTTGGTTTCCTTATTCTTAGAATACAACCTTCACGTATCAAAAGAAGGTAAAATTCATTCCTGGGATCCCCTGAGACTAAGGGAATCCTTAGTTGCTAGAGGAATCTACAAGTCCAGCCCCTGTAGGTGTTGCTAGAGTCCATCTTGAAGAGATGGTCAGACCCAGGGGTCACAGGCCTGACTAACCCTGCTGTGGACATAACATCTCTGACAACATGGGCAAGCTGTGGTATGTAAGAACACAGCTTCAGTATGGGGTGGCCTCCCTGAATGCTGACTTCCATGTTCCCCCAGACGTGGTGACTTCTCCATTCACCGTGTCCTAGGAGAACAGAGGCCCTGAACCTCTTAACACCTGCATGGATATCATCTTATTGATTCCACAGTAGGCTTTCAGGTGGGTTAAACAAGCTTCGGTGTTATTATGATTGAGCCCTTCATGGGGATCAAGGGGAGGGGCGGGGAGGACATTCATAATAAGGAAGGGTTTGTGAGCTAGTCCCTAAGAAGAACGTCAGCTTACGTGAATCAGAGAGGCTATGGCTTGGACCTGATCCCTGGAATTTTGTCTGTTCTGGGTTTTCCCCAACACCCACCTCCGCTAAGGAACAAGGGGAGAAAGAGTCACATGTTTCCTCTGCGCCTGTCCCTGTTGTCTGTATGTGCTGTGCTGGGCACACCCTGCAGTTTTGATTTGGGGACTGCTACAAAGCTATTCTGTTATTTAGGCAACTGCAAGGCCAAAGGAAGCCAACAGACTGAGCCAGGGAGGCTGCTCACTGCTGGTGGTTGCTTCTTGACTGGAGTACTGAGTGTGATGCCACCAGTCCCCCTTTCTGCTGTCCCCACTGAGCGGACAACTCAGAGACAATGGTCATTATAAAAAGGCCTGGGAACAGGGTGAGTCCCGCTTAGGCTGTGAGGAGTTCCTGCTTTGGAGTATTTGTGTGTGTGTGTGTGTGTGTGTGTGTGTGTGTGTGTGTGTGTGTGTTTGCTGAAACAGTGTCTCACTATCTAGCTCTGGTTAGCCCAGAACTTACTTTGTAGACCAGACTGGCCTTGAACTCAAAGAGATCCACCCATCTCTGCCTCCTGAGTACTGGGATTAAAGGTGTGTGACTCCACGCCTTTAGATAAAGGCTCCCTATATCAGGAGGTCACTTGGAGCTCTTCTTAGGGACCCAGAGAGAGGGGACTGGAGCATGGATGTCCTCGGCTGAAATGCGGTCTGATACGAGGAGGGATTTCAACAGTAGGACTCCATGTTGGTGAGAATAGGAAGGGAATCCCTTGGCAGCAGTAGACCTGATGTCCAGCCCCACTTTCCCGGTCAGGGACTCACCCAGGCCACAGGGCAGGTGAGGGATAAAGCCAGAAAATTGTTCATGTCTTGGTGTCATTCCCAAGCCGCCCCCAAATCCAGCCAGCTTAGAGTTGCAAGGGCTGTGTCCTGGAGCACTGGGACCTCAGTCCCCCAGTCTTGGCATGTGGGGCTGTTCTGGTGGCACCCCTCTCCCCGGGAGCCCACCAATCTTGAAACTCTCCGTGAGAGCACTGCAGGTTCTCCAGCCTTTTCCCCTCTGTCTTGCTGGGTCCAGGTGTGTCTGTTCCTTACTGCAAGTCTACAGAGCTGTAGGCAGACCACAGCTGGGGGGAAGGAGGAAGGCGATGTGGAGGCAGTGGAGAAGGTGGTCAGCAGAGAGCAAAGGATTCGCACGAATGCCCTGCTTTCCCTTTCTCTGCAGAGCCCCACAGGCTGGTTACTGCATCCGAAACTAGAGTGGCAGGCCTCTCCACTGAAGACGTGGGCTGTAGTAACAATGCTTTGCATGGCTGCTCTGGACCCAGTGCCATACAACAGACAAAGGGGAAAACACAGAGCTGGTGCAACCAGGGCCAGTAACCGCTGAGAGATCCAGGATCCTGGGAACCTGAGCCTGAGGAAGTCACAATGGCCTTGCTCTCCCCACCCCCACTCCACCACTTCTAGAATTTCTAGGAGCTCAAAGACTTGCAGTCAGCACCAAAGGCCTAAGCTGACATCTCATCACTTGGCTTGTCAGTCTTCTCATCTTACACGGGGCAGAGCTGAGGCCAGAGAGGTCAAATGACAGGCAAAGCCACCTAGGCCTTCCCAGGGAGAGGGTTGCACAGCAGGAGGTAAGGTACATCAGACTCCAGCCTGTGCAGGCTGTAGTTCAGGAGCCCTGGAGTGTGCCCTCTCCTGCTACAATCCCTGTTGTTAAGTGACAGTTGTCTGAGGCAAGCAACCACCATCTTGGGGATTTCATCCTCTCCTCCTGGCAAAGGAATTATCCCAGCTGGGTTTTATTGACAGCTTACATCCCTCCGCAGACAGGAGGAGGGGAAGGCACGAGACCCTAACCTAAAAGTATCCAGCCCTCACTCTGTTATCCAGTCTCTTTGTACCACCTGTTATAGACAAGGCTGACTTAATTGCTTGCGTCTCAGGGAGGGGCTAGATTGTATAGGGCAGAGAAGACAGGCAAGGAGGACTCTATGTAGCTCCAGGGAAGCCCTCATCTCTGCTGGGCACAGGTTTTCCACCTGTGGTCTGTTGAGGGGGAATACTCGTACCCCTACTGGTAACCTCTCACTCATGCTCTGGAAGGAAACCCAATAAACATCAGCTCCTCAGAGTGGACCTGAGGAGAATTGTGCCTCCTTTTGTCATTGGGAACTTAGGAAAGGAGGTAGACCCTGTTTAGGGGAAGGAATTCCCTAGGAAGGAATTTTAGCTACAGCTACCACAATTTATAGCCTGTCTTGGGCAGGCAGTCACTTTCAAAGCTCTCAGCAAATTCCCACAGTGCCTGAGAAACTCCTGATCCCGGGGAGGGGGGGGGGAGAGGAGGAAAAGGAGAAGCAGCAGGCTTCAGGGTTGTGGTGCTCAACCTGTGGATCATGACTCCTTCAGGATTCACATATCGGATATCCAGATATCCTGCGTGTCAGATATTTGCATTATAATTCGTCACGGTAGCAGAATTACAGCTATGAAGTAGCAATGAAAATAATTTTATGATTGGGAGCTCACGGCAACATAAGGAACTGTATTAAAGGGTCACAGCATCAGAATGGTTGAGAACCATTGCTGTAGGGACAGACGTACTTGGCTCTTGTGCAGCCTCTTCCAGTTTTTTGGGGATAACCTGGGGCACATTCGTGACCCCTTTCACCTCTGTTTTATCATATATAAAGAGTTTCCCTGCATCGGACAATTCCCAGGGGAGTCTTAACCTTCATGAACTTCTGCACTTTCAATGGTTGACTGTGACTCAGGGCCCCAGAGCAGGTATGGAACCGAAGAAAAGTATGGCTGGATGGGGGTGGGGAGGGTAGGAATGGGGACTGGGGAGAGATTAGTACCTAGAAACCTGGAAATGGAGGCAGAAGCCTGTGTCTGAGGGATGAGAGATGCCTGTAGACCAAGAATACAGTATGCATTAGAGAAACCCGAGAGAGATGTTCAGGGCTGATCTCTCCTATTTCTTGCTTGGAGTATGACCCGGGTAGCCCTGAAGGTCACAGCTACTTCTTACCCAGCCCTTACAGCTGTGGCCAGCATGCCTTTGAATGTGAGATTCACTGCGTCCGACAGAGCAGTGCACAGAGCTGACCAGAAGCTGATAGAAACTGTCCAGTCTACAGCGGGGCTGTACAGCTCCTCCCCTGCATTAACGCACACATTCAGATGTGGAGGCGGGAATTCCACGCCTTACCTTTGACTCACCTGTGCTGATGGTTACAAGCAGTAAGACCGGGGACACCCAGAACCCAGGCTGTGACATGCTGGGGTGGCTGCAAGGAAAGGCTGGGCCAGAGAATGTGCCAGATCCTCCTGTTGACAAAGGAGCTTACCTTTGTACAATACCTGCTGTGTAACCGGACCCAGCCTTTCTATCCCCTGGGTCCAGGCAGATGTGACCTCCCAGGGAGCACTACAGTGGGAGGAGCAGAGCCTGATCCACCCTCTGGGAATAACACGCTAGCATACAGGCTCCATCACTTGGGGATGTGCGGGCTGAGGGATTCTGGGGATGTCTTTTTCTTTTCTGTATCCATTCCCTGTATGGGAAGGGAGGAAAGAGAGCCAACTCAGCAGACTGTAGGAGAGCTTCGTAGAGCAAGTACCTGTCACCTCCAGAGGATTCCACATTCTTTGTCACCTTCTATGCTAACTTTTAAAGTTACTAAGAAACATTTGCAGCAGATGGAAACTATTACAGGGAGTCACAACTGATCAAAATGCAGAGAACAGCAAACTGTGGGGTGTCCATCCCCAAATGATATATCCACAATACAACCCCTACACCCAAGACTCGGGGAACATTGCAGAGAAGGGAAGGAAAGATTGTCTAAGGGGCCAGCCAGGACATCTGTTGTAAGATGGTATCTTCTGGGGCAGGTCCAGATGGGCAAGGTCAAGCAGCTAGTACAGCCTTTAACTTTATTTAACTGAGGAGCCCAGGCCACAATATCTTAGATGGCTTTTTAGATTACCTCCAACCACACTGTAACATTGTATTTCTCTTGATGGGCCAGGTATAATCCTATTCCTGAGTGGGGAGGGTTGTAAAAGGACATTTCTTGTCCTGGCTGCCCAGTCCCAAATAACCAACTCAGAGGCTTATAATAACTATAAATGCTCAGTCAATAGCTCAGGCTTTTACTAACCAGCTCTCATATTTTAAGTTATTCCTTATTTACGCTCTGCCACATGGCATGCTTTTATTAGCATGGCACATTCATCTCCTGTTCCCTCTACATCAACTCTCTGACTCCACACTTCTCTTTCCCATCATCCTTAGTTTGGTTGCCTTGCCTATAATACTTCCTGACTGGCCACTCCGTGTTTTATTAAACCAAATCGAGTGGCAAATCTTTACAGTGTATAAGAGTATTATTCCACTGCAGAGGATACAAAAGAGAAATACTTATATAACGTCTTTATTGCAAGGCTAAGAAATGAGTTGAAGCAATAGTCCAGGGGAATTTCAAGGCAGCTTAGCAGAGACACCCAATACTGACCTCTTCCAGAAAGAAGCTAAGCAACAGATGCATTGTACACTGTGAGGTAATGCTCGCTGTGAGGTAATGCTACTTTGTGAGGTAATGTCCTCTGTGAGGTAACGCTACAGTGTGAGGTAATGCTCACTGTGAGGTAATACTACACTGTGAGATAATGCCCAGTATGAGATAATACCCACTGTGAGGTAATGCCCACTATGAGGTAATGCCCACTGTGAGGTAATGCCCACTGTGAGGTATTGCAATACTGTGAGGTAATGCCAACTGTGAGGTAATGCCCACTGTGAGGTATTGCCCACTGTGAGGTAATGCTCACTGTGAGGTAATGCCCACTATGAGGTATTGCCTACTGTGAGGTAGTCCATGTCCATGGCAGAACACTGGAAATCAGTAGGAGGCAAGAAAACTCTGGGAAGAGCTGGGGGCCTGCAGCAATAGTGCAAAACAGCACCTGCAATCCCACTTCACATCTCGGGGGGGGGTAGTGTAGGGGACGGGGAAAGCCCAAGCGAAGCTCACCGTCAGCGTGAGCGCTGGTAGTCACAGCTCCTGGAGAACTCACAGCTCTCAGAGACTTACAGTCTCCATACAGAACTAGCCAGAACTCTTCACAGCAGAACAGCTTTAGCCAGAGAGTTCACACCATTCCCCAGGGTCCCCACTGGGTGTGTAGCTCTCTTGAGAAGGAAACCATTATCTGAACTGCAGAACTGCACAGCCCCCGGGGTCAGGAGCTTGCACATTGCGGTTGTGAACCCAACAAGCAGCAGCCTCCTGAACCAAACTCGGTGGAAGAGCGAGCCTGACTCACCCTGCTGGGTTTCCTTACACTCTATGGAACGGGACTTGTGACAGAGGGACCTGTAGTGTGAAGCCTTCAAAGGCAGGGCAGCTGGGGAGCCTTCCCTTCATGACTGGCCGGTCATGTGTGGATGCAATCAGGACCCGTTGGTACAGGTACAGACAAAACTTCAAACTAACCCTGTCGCTAGATACAGTCTCAATAATGGACTGTCTTTTTTTTATAGCTGTGTGGAATAGTAAGAGCAATGAATTCATAAAACATCACATATGTTCTGCTTCAGGAAGGGCAGGGAACTAAATAAGTGGACTATAAGCAGAACTATAGAACATGGAAAAAGCAAGCATTTGAGGGAAGTTTCATATTCCATCCACCCATGCTGACAGAACAGCCAAGAAAGAGATGCACTGGATAGGTATTAAAAGTCATTTCAATGAGCTGAAGAGAGATGCCTTGGGGAATAAAGCCCCTGTGCTACAAGTATGAGGACCAGCATCTGGTTCCCCAGAACCCACAAGAAGAGTTTGGCGGGTGTGGTGGTGCATGTGTAATCCCAGTGCACAGCAGCACAGAGGGGACTCCCATGGCAAGTTGGCTGGCTAGACAAGCTGATTAGCAAGCTCTAGGCCTCGATATGTAAGGTGAAGAGGGATGGAAGAAGACACCTGACGTCAACATGCCCATGCACTCATGTGCATGTGCGTCCACACAAATGTGCTCACACAATGTGAACATGTTTACACACATATACACATACCATATACATGGACACACTTCCAAAATAATCTAAAGTTTGAACTAGTGGTTTAAACCCCATGGTAAAAAAAATGAATTCACAAAATACCTTTCTTTTCACTTGTTTGTTTGTTTTATGAGACAGGGTCCTATGTAGCCAAGATGGCTTCCATCTCACTTTGTAGAGACTGGCCTTGAACTCCCGATGCTCCTGTACTGATGTCCCAATTATTGGAACGGCAGGCATGTACCACTCAGCCAGCTCTCTTCGTTAGAATTAATATTTTTTTTTTTACTGAAACTAGGGAGTGAAATCAGGATTTCTTTGCCAACCATGCCTGATAACCAGAGCTCTTCTTCTCTTTCCCATTTGTTCATCAGCACAGGATATGCTGGCAAGTAATTTATATGCAGAGGGCTCAACCTTGATAGCAATTTACCAGGGAGTGGAAGAGTCTGAGAGACTAAGGATGCTACACTCACAGCACAGACGGGACAACCCTGTGCTTTTCAGTGCACACAGACTCCAAGGGTATCAAGAGGATGCACACAAATTTTTTTAAAAGTACCTGCCTGACTTCCCTGATAGGCTGCTGCTACTGCCCAGTGCGTCTTGTATGCCTCTCTCTATCAGCAACAGTTCAGTATGGATAAACTTCTAATTTTTTTTTTTTTTTTGAGACAGGGTCTCACTTTGTAGACCTTGTCGGCCTGAAACTCACTATGTAAATCAGAGGCCAGGAATTCACACAGATCCACTCCATAGTGGTTAAATTCTTAAGGGAATGAACTTTGAGTGCCTTCCAAGTGCTGGGATTAAAAGCATGTGTCACCACGCCCAGCCAAAATGAATGATGTTTTAAATTGGTTTCTCTGTTTGCTTCCCCTCGGGCCATTGCACATGCATAATTCAATGGAGTCTTTCATTTTAACTCCTTTTTTTCTACTTTACCATGACTATTATCTTCTTAGGTTTTTTTTTCTGACTTCTCTCCTTCCTATGTCTTTTCTATTCCCCCCCACACACACACACACAGTTTCTGACAGCTAAGTGTTCATTTTAATTCCTGTAGAGAAGATCAAAAGGGCACAAGGAATGTCAGGATTTTAAGGAATCTAAGAAAACAATCAAAGCAACACTCTAGCGCTGTAGCCTGTGTTCATCCTCCTGGGAAAGTGGTTGCGCTGACGTACAACTTGAAATGAAAAGATGTTAGTGTGGTGTCTGCTAGTAGAGGAAATGGAATGGATGGTATTCAAATCCAACTGCCTCAATTTTAAATCCAGCTTTCATCCATATTCATTACCGTGTAGGTGAGTTTATTTTAATAACAGAACTGGAAAGAGTCTGGAGAACATGCATGGAGTCAGCAAAAGTAGAGGAGAGAATGGGTTGAGGAGGGCAGGACAAACATGGGGAGCAGCAAGACCCGACTGGGTGGGAGCAAGCATTCTAGAGAAGAGATGGGAATTAGGGCATTAGGGCAAGTTGGAATCAATAATACAGGGACTGAGGACCCAAGATATGGAAAATTCATATACAGGCATCTTCAAATTGGGGGTCTAAGGTAGTCTTGAACAATCTGCTGCTTGTTCAATTGTAGGAACTGAGAAACATCAAGGTTTCTGTCGAAAGGTTGAGGGTAATTTGAGACACTGAGGAGAAGCTGTACATTGGCTAGGAATGTGGGACATGTTTGCCCCTCACACTACTGAGTTCTTAGCTGTCAGAGGACTAGAAGTTTCTGAACAAGATCTTTCTGTAGTGCTGCCCAGAGACACTCTCATCGCCTGTCATTTTTCCAGCTGATGTTCATCCTGCGTATGTGACAGGAAGGAAAGTTTTATCGCTGTCTGGTAGCGTAGCCATGTCGTGCTCTTCTGTTGGATAGCTGGTGACATGACCCTGCCAAGGGTGAGTGATTGGGCATTTGTTTAGAGATCAAAATAAGGTAGAGAGGTCTTCCTTCAAGAAGTTTTCTAAGCTAACAGTCTTGATGAATCTGCCAAGCACAGCAGGAGAGGATGTGAGAGTTCACGAGATGGAAGTAAATACAGAGTTTCTAGCATGGCAGTGGTACAGCTGTGTTGACAGAGGTTTCTGTCCATTCCAGTCTCACAGCCGTTCAGTCCCAAAGAAACACACAGAGTTCTGCATTAATTATAAACTGGATGGCCTATTAGCTCAGGCTTCTTATTAACTAATTTCTATATCCTAACCCATCATTCTTGTCTATGTTAGCCATGTGACTTGGTACCTTTATCAGTGAGGCATTCTCATCTTGTTTCCTCTGTGTCTGGGTGATGAGTGTGTTGACTTCAAACTGACTCATTTCTCTTCCCAAATTCTTGTTGTCCCATCTCTACTTCCTGCCTGGCTGCCCCACCTATATTCACTGCCTGACTACTGGTCAATCAGTGTTTTTAATTTTTTTTTTTTTTTGATTTTTTGAGACAGGGTTTCTCTGTAGTTTTTGGTGCCTGTCCTGGAACTAACTCTTGTAGACCAGGCTGGCCTCGAACTCACAGAGATCCGCCTGCCTCTGCCTCCCGAGTGCTGGGATTAAAGGCGTGCGCCACCACCGCCCGGCTCAATCAGTGTTTTATTAAAACACAAGTAACAAATCTTTACAAGGTACAAGACCATTGTCCCTCAGCACAGCTGCAGGGGAGTCACTGCTTCCAGATGTTCACCTCCCACTAGAGGGTATGAGGACTTGAAGGGTGAAGGGGTTAAGCATTTCGGAGTGTAGAAGTAGGGGTTCACTAAAGGAAACGAATTGATAGAATGAACATGCACACACATATGTATTTACATGCATATTAAAACTAGATTTATTAGAGTGGCGTCCAAGCTGTGAGAAGTCTAACAATGGTTATCTTACAAGGGCAAGGTCAAGAATATAATACTTGTTCAGTACACAAGGCTGGATGTCTCGGCAGTCCCAATCTTGTGTGGAGTTGTGGAGGATTACTGAAGAGCCGATGGTTTTCCATTTACACTGGAATCCTAAAGAATACTGGCCATTATGGTGACATTTTGTTTGTGTTTTAACAAATAAAGCTTGACTGAAGATCAGAGTGCAGAGCGAAACCACTAGCGGCCAGGCAGTAGTGGCACACACCTTTAATCCCAAGACTTGGGAGACGGCAAACAGATCTCTGTTACTTCAAAGCCACCCTGGGCTACATGAAATTGATCCAGTCTAAAAGAGAAACAGCTCACACAGAGGTGATCACAGTTCTTGGGATTACATGCCTTTAATCCCAGCACTAGGTAGGTGGAGATAGGCGTGATATGGCGGGGAGAGAGGAATATGAGGCAGGAGGAGACAGGAGCTCAGTGCAGTCTGAGGCAGCAGTGTGAAACAGTCAGTCTGAGGATGCAGTCTGAGGACAGGACTGCCCTTTTGGTCTGAGCATGGGTAGAGGTGAGAACTCTAGTGGCTGCCGCTCTGCTTCTCTGATCCTTCAGCTTTTACCCCCTGATAGCTGACTCCAAGTTGGTTTTGTTTGTTTGTTTATTGCTTTATTAAGAACAATTAGAATTTGTGCTACAGGCTGTACCAACAGAATGGACAAACTTGCCTGTGAGAGAGAGGGCAAGCAGACAAAAGCCAAATTTCCTTCCTCTATGTGCTTCCATGAGGCACCTCCAGAAGGGCCGGGTTTAGGTTGGGTCTTCCTGCTTCAAGTCATCTAAGAAAATCCCTTACAGGAATGCCAAGCAGTTTGGGTTTCTGTTGATTCCAGATGTAGTCAAATTGACAACCAAGATTGCCATCATAGATAGTGTATGTAAATCTTGGAAGACAGGAAACTTTTTGGTTTTTTTAATATTTTAATCTCTTTGGGATGGGTATTGCCACATGTCATACTTTGTCTCTGAATTAAAATTGTCGTAAATGTTTAATGCTGTATCATAGCAAGGGTGCTTGTGAGCAATTGTTTAAGTATGTACTCACAAAGCATCTCCTCTTCTTTCTGTGGGGAACGCAAAGTAGAATTAGGTACAAAGAGATAAATTATTTATTGGAGTATACATGTCAGCTATTGTTGTGTCTGTGAATCTTTCCTATATGACAATAAAGAGAGAATATCTAAAGAACATATATTAGGTTGCATACTCAAATAACTTCATTTTTAATACATGTCAACTTGCCACAATTTAGAATCACCTGATATGGGAAGTGCAACTGAGGAATTGCGACTATCACATTGGACCATTTGTGGAGTATTCTCTTAAATGACATGGAAGACCGCCCCTCAGTGTGGTGGCACCTTTTAGTTAAAAACCCAGACAACAAAGGATATGGGAGAAGGACAAACATTTGCTTTTTGTTTGCTTGGCCTTTTCTCCTGCTTCAGAATTCATTTATACTGTCATCTCCAATTTAGGCTTGAAAGCCATCTTACAGAAAAAAAAAAAAACAACAACTAGGTTCATTCCCATTTAAGATCAAATCAGTTTCTCACGGATGGAGTTATGCCCCACGTATAATCTCAACTACAAATGGTTCTGTATTGCCTGTTCCAGGAAACAACATCCAAGTCCTTGTTTCAAACGGTTGTTTTGACCACCTGTGACTACCCATTGTTACAACTACCTTGCAACCATATCTTTGTTTTAAAAGGTCCTTATGACTAGTTTGTGATGCTTATGTTTTGCTCCTGTAACCCTGTCTATTTTGGTCACCAAATCCTTCATTTGGAAATTGCCTACATCCAATGCTGACCTCTCTAATCCTCAAGACACCCTGCACACATGAAAACAACAACAACAAAGAAGCTTTCTTTAATTAACTGCTTGCTTTAATTAACTACTTGCTTTAATTAATTTGGTCATGAATATTTGGGTCTGTGGTCATTCTCTTTGCATCTTTGGGATTAGCACCCACCATTCCAGTAAAGTTGTTATGAAAGAAAGACAGACAGGGGACCAAACCTTTGTTGTAGGCCTTCACTGAGGACCTGCAGAGGTAGTTTCTGGTGTAAGAATAAGATCCTGCTGTCTGCTTATTGGCTGGGGTAGTTATAGAACAGAAAGAGGAAGAGAGGAAGAGGAGAAAATTTTCATTTTTCAGTCCACAGTTGACTGTTGCTAACAGTAACCAATGAATACTGAATTAAAGAATCATCAGGTGATCCATAATCATCCTTAACTAGGGCTGACAGGGTGGAGCAGGACAAGAATCTAGAAAAATAAGTTCCTTTAGTTCTAGGAACCAAACTGCTTTTAGCAATTGTCATTGTTTAGCTGAAATGCACAAGCTTTACAAGATGTGGTGGCCATGGCCGACAAGTCATTTCTCAGTGAAACTTCTTGAAAGAAGCTGTGACTTCTACCAAAGGTTCTACAAGACTGGTTAACTGGCTAGAACTCCAGTGACTATGGAATGTAAAATGCTCTAAGTCCAGAAACAAATTATCTTGGGCCATCTTTAGACCTTTTATCAGCCCCCTCTGTATGTGAGCTAACATCAGTGTTAATCTTTTGGAACAGAGAAGCACCTAGCCCTCACCAATCCAAAGGCTAAGAGTTTCTATCATCAGATGGCATCTGAGACCTAGCGGGAGTTCCTCTGCTTTACCCACCCACCTAATGTGTCTATTAATGTACTATACATGTCTTCATTTATGACTCTTTGCTGTCACTATAAAAGCCTCATTATATTGTTTTCACATTAAAACATGGAATTTGGGATGATCTAAATCTGTATTCCTGGGCCATGGTCACTCATGTTTGGGTACAGAATAAGCCATCTCTTTATTCCACCGAGATGATAGCTGTTTCTTTTGTCCTTCGCTCTTACATTATTTTTCCCTGGGAAGTTAAGAACAAATATATATTTATCTCAGTTAGGAGATCAACTACAGACCAAAGTAATGATTTTTAACGCAATCTTAACTTAGTTAATTGCTGTGGGACAATGGTATTGTACCCTGTAAATATTTGTCACTTGTCTAGTTTAATAAAACACTGATTGGCCAGTAGCCAGGCAAGAAGTATAGATGGGGCAACCAGGCAGGAAGTATAGGTGGGGAGACCAGAACAGGATAATTCTGGGAAGAGGAAAGACTCAGTCTGCAGTAGTAACCCAGTTGCAGAGGAAGCAGGATGAGAATGCCTAGCTGATAAAAGGTAACACAAACAAGAATTATGGGCTAATGTAAGTTATAAAAGTTAATAAGAAGCCTGAGCTAATAGGTTAACCAATTTATAATTAATGTTGACCTCTGTGTGTTTTTTGGGGAGTGAAAGGCTGTGGGATTGGGCAAGACAGAAACCTCTGTCAACAGTTAATCAATGAGTTTATTGGTCTTTCTTAGAGAACATGGGTGAAAGTTTACTTATGTGTCCATGGTTGACCCCAGAACAGCTGCATCACCCCATTGAGGATGATGACTTCATGGAAACCACATCCAGGACTCCAGGACCCTTTCAATTCATTTCCCACTTCCTCTACAATTAACATCTGCGGAGATCATCTGCAGCTGGGTGAGGAGAGAAAGTAATGGCTTGGCTCACAAGCGAGGGTCTGTCTTGGTTATGGTTTTTATTGCTGTGACGAGACGCCATGACCACACAACTCTTATAAAGAAAATGTTTGATTGTGGTGGCTCACTTAGAGTTTCAGAGGTTCAGTATTATCATTGTGATGGGGAACATGGCAGCATGCAGGCAGAGGTGGTGCTGGAACTGAGAGCGTTGCCTCGTGCAGGAAATAGGAAGTTGACTGACTGTCACACTGAGGGAAACTTGAGCAAAAAGACCTCAAAGTCCATCCACATAGTGACAGGCTTCCTCCAACAAGGCCACACCTCCTATAGTGCCACTCCCTTTGGGGTCATTTTCTTACACTCTATCACAGGGTTCTGTGACTCTTCTTTCTCTTCTACTGGGAGTGACAATCGTTCTATCATGATTACCATAGTCCTAGCTACCTCTGTATCATTCTGCTCAGTTTGTTTCCATGACCATCCGGCTAAGACTATTAACCTAGTTAACATGTGGAAGTATTTTCCACTATAGTGAGAATGAAAATTTAGATGAAATATTTTTATTGTCTTGAAACATTACACTGAAATTGCAAACAGGCTGTTTTTATATGTGCACAATCTTGGATTTTTTTTTCTCTGCAATAAACATTAAAATACCCTTGTGTGTGACACTGAGCTATGTATCGTGAATATTTAAATAACAGGAATATGGTCCTCATTTCAAGAGATTGCTTTACAGCTTGCTGAAGAAACAGACCTGGGAAAAATCAGACAAACTGCAGAACCTAAGTGCCTCGTCCTGGGAGCAGGTACGGCAACCGTGAGGAACAGACAGACACAGAGAAGTCAAGCTGACAGCTGCATCTGGCCACGTTTCTTCACAACCACATCTGTGAAACAGGCTTTCTGTACAGGTGAAGGCTTCCTGAAGCCCTTTCAGTTTTCTGGATTGTTCTGGCACCGTGTTAGCACACGGTAAAAGCTATGTGTTCATTGACATGTTGCAGGACTTTGTGAAATACTGAAGATCCTAAAACTGCCTATCCTCCTCACTGTTGGGGTGTAGCCAATAATGACATCATCCGAAAGGCAACAGTTCAGAGTTTCCACGGCACCAGGCAATCTACAACAGCCATGAGAAACACGGAATTTTAAACTTCAAACTCACCCATGTAAACCATTTGAATTAAGACAAATGAACAGAATAACTTAAAATGTAAATATTGTACAAGAAATTGGTCAAAATTCTTTTCTTGTTGCCAAAGAATGAAATTTTGTGACCTCCTATTCTTAAGGTGTACCATTGCTAGACAGAAGAAATACGGCAGCCGCTGCAGTGTGGGCACAAATCAGACAGTGCGCTCGCTGACTTGCTGAAGCAGAACAGGATCTTTACTCACCAGTGTGAGCCTCTGTTGGGGAAGAGGCTCCTGGTTCTGGGTAGGGGTGAGCCTGCAAGGGAATGAAGGAAAGATTTTTACTACACCTCCGCTGGATGGGCTGGGGCTCTAGTCCAGAAGGTCTCAAAATGAAAAGTGAGGGCGTGACGGCTCCAACGTATGGTCGAGGAGAGAGTTTATTGTAGATATGAGGGAAAGAATAGCCAGAGGCGTCTGGAAGGGTCCGTACCAGCCAGAAGCCAAGAGACCAATAGAGCAAGTAGCCAAAATGGCTGGGGTCATTTAGGGAAGAGAAGCTGGAAGAAGATGAGCAGAACTGGAAAGGTATGGGATAGGGGGCAGGGTGGAGCAGTGCAGGGAGGTGCGACAGGTATGAGTCAGACTTATCCTGGGTTTCTAACAGTCCCATCAGGATGCATGGCTCAAAAGTCTTGGGAGGCTGGCTGTACGGCAGTCAGCTATGGCAGAGATTGGGAGAAAACTTAATCTCCAGTCAATTCCTTCAGTGATTTAAGGACAAGCTGCAGGAGAAACTGCCCAAGGCTGCTTTGTCTTGAATTTGCGTCCCCTTCCCCATCAAGAGCTAAATCTTCCTGTCTTGGGGGTAGTGCCGTTAGTTATAGGAAAAGGTCTGCTGTGATGTTTCCTTAGGCTGTGCTGACTGCTTGGGACTTAAAGGAGAAGGCCTGACAACTACCGCAGAGATGTGGTGGCTAGCCAGCTGTTTCTCACAGAACCATTTTGTGAATGAATGTCACATTACTGGGGACAGGTACATCAACTTCCTTCATTGGATGACCATCTCAGTGGGAACCAAGCTGCTGAGCCAGGGGAATTTATGCCAAGCTAGCTAGCGTTCACTTGGAACACAGTGATATTTAGAAAAGAAGTGTCCCCCATTCCACTTTAATTTTTTTTTATGTTTGATTTACAACATATTACACAGACCCACTGAATGGTGGTGAGCGAGCCACAGTCATTTTGAAGGGTTAGGGAACAACAGGGCAGAATTGACTTCCCACTTGTTGGAGTGATTATGTTGGAGGCTTCTTGATAGAACGGAAGCTGGTGTGCTAAGGTCCCTTTCACAGATATCGATGAACCAAGAATTCTGCCCAAGAGGGTACGTTCTGATCATCTGCATGCAGACGGGACAAACAGCACCCAGCCACTGCAATTGATGTTACCACAAGTCTGGCAAAAGCTGACTGTGGAACACAGGTGTGATTTTTCTGCTCTTCTGAATACTCACTTTCTCTCACCATTACATGCATGCAAATCACGTGTCAGGTCGTGGCACTAATATCTAAAGTATTAGTGTACAAAAAATTAAGTAAATACTTTAAAGGGGATTCTTAAGAGAAAGTAGGTAAGCCCATCGTTTCTAACCAGTCCCAAGGGGCCTTGAGACTCCTAGACATGAATGCTCAGGCTTACTTGATGCTTCCCCTTGCTGATGCGGGTGGCTGCTAAGCTGATCTTAGATCCCTATGCCTGGCTGCCCCGGGCCACGTTCTGCCAGATTTTCAGGATCCAAGGAAGACGGCCAATTTATTCCCAGAGTTCTCCGAAGGTCCACTCTTGAACTTTGGGGCGCCTTCCATAACAGACAGGTAAGCAACCCAAGGTCAGGTGACTTTACCTTATGGTGCCTGCCGGGTGCAGGCGGACTCCACAAGACGCTGGGGTTCCTTGTCTGCCTTCCCTGGCTATGAGGCTGTTGCTTGGGTGCGAAACTCCGGATTTCGGCTGCTTTGAAACCAGCAAACCAGCATCTCAGACTCTGGTGTCCCTTCCCCGTGAGTGTGTGTGCTCCGTGCCAGGGCCCTGCTCCATCCTGCATCTAGGGTTTAATCCTTGCTCCACAATAGGTTTAAGCCTTGCTTCACAGCAGGGGTTTTCAACCTTCCTGAGGCTGTGACCCTTTAATACAATTGCTCATGTTGTGGTGACCCCAACCTTAAAACTATTTTCGTTACCACTTCATAACTGTCATTTGCTACAGTCGTGAAACGTAATGTAAATATTTGTGTTTTCCGATGGTCGTAGGTGACCCCTGTGAAAATGTCGTTCTACCGCCCCCCGGCAAAGGGGTCGCCATGCGACCCATGGGTTGAGAACTACTGACCTACAAATAGTTGGGTGACCGAAGCACTGCTCCCCGCTCCCACAGTGCCCCTCACCCTCACTTAGCGTAGCCACTCCCCCAAGCGCTGGCTTCTGTCGCCTTAATTCCAGGACATCCCACACCTGTATGCTCTTGTACAGCTCTCTCTGCACCGCCCACACCAAACAGTTCCTGCCCCTGAAGCCATTCCTGCCCACCGGCGGCGCAGAACAGGAATAGAAGGCCCCTGCAAACCGGAGCTGGATCACGCTGGGCAAGAGTGCACCTACCCACTGAGCTCAGCACAAGTCCTGCTTCTGTGACCCTGCGCAGTCACGAGGGGAGCAAAGCTTTGCTCTGTAACACCCTGGCCAGAGTACCACCAGGTCAGGGCAGAAAACCAGCAGGACAGCCTAGGGCTGTTGAGAGGACCCCCCCATAAACAATAGGCTAACAAATAGCGGCCCCTTTTGTTACACACAACTTGGCAGTGGAATTCTTGTTTGCTATTAAATAATTGACCTGACCTAAAGATACTTTAATTGTTTCCCTGAGGAACCACCAGTAGGGGACCAGAAGGCAGAGGGTATTTAATAAATAATGGCTGACTGAAATTTTGGTCTCCAGTCATTTTGCAGTCCCCATGGAGAAGCTTCCGTTGTCTTATTATAGCTTAGGTCTACATGGGTTAGCAATCTGCTCACCCCCAAAAAAGAATTCACTTCTGCTCAGGTCTGAATTTAACTCATTCCAAAGAGAAAGAAAGCGGTAAAGACACGCAAAGCATCTCTCCTCCAGAGGCCGGAGCTGCACATATGCAGTGTCCTGGTTGTACAGACTTGAAGTTTTTGTCTTTCTATTTAAGGCAGTCTCACGTGTCCGGGTCTGTTTTTGATGATGTCTGGATCCTTCTGCCCACATCCCGAGTGTTATGATTGCAGGCCTGTACCACCACGTCTGACATAGTTCTTAAGTTGAGAAATGTTACTCTAGAAGATTTTAAGGACTTGAGTGTCTTTCTTTAGTATTTATTCTCCTCAATAAATCTCGGTAATAGTTTCTGTTTCTTCATCACAAAGGCACTAAACTGTGGTCTCTGGGATAGACTCCATTATTGAATTCTATTAGCAAAATGGAAATATAGCAATATAGCATAATGGTTAATGACTTTCCATTAGCAGTAGATTTAAAATATGTAACTCTATCAAATGCTTGTGCATGCCCACGTTTATTGCATTTTTAGTAGTCAAAAGGTGGAAGGAGTCCCTGTATGCAAATAGATAGGCAAAAAAACATAGTCCATATGTACAATAGAATATTATCTGGTTTTAAAAAGGAACAAAAATGTACAATGAGAAGGTGCTGAGAGGAATAAGGCAGATGAGGGAATAACAAATATCACATGATTCAAATTATTAGAGGTGCTTGAAACTGTCAAAGGCAGATTTGGTGGTTTACGTCTATAAAAACAGCAGTTGAGAAGCAGAGGCAGAAGGACCACTGAGAGTTGGAGGTGATTTGGGTCTCTAGCGTAAGACTATGAAGAGAGAAAGAGAGGGAGGGAGAGAAAGGTGGGCAAAAGGTGGGATAGGGTGACATGGACCAATGGAACAGCAGGTCATTCTTCAGTGACAGCGTTCTCAGTGAGAGACGGCCAGGTAATGAGAAAGATAGAAAGTTTTATCCTCTTCTGATGGAGAGGATAAAGGTTGGGGTGGGGGTCAGAAGGTCTTACACACACTTATGCCAAAGAAGCTTATTAGGAAGGACAGCATCTCATATACTGTTTCCAGGGCATAAATGGGACAGAGGCAATGGAATCTGTCATACAATGGGACAAAATCTGCAGGAGGCTAATCAATGTCACCCTAGTGGAACACAGGGCAGGCATCTCAACAACACTACAGACCTAGCACACAGTGGCCTTGAACTTAACTACAACCCTCCTGTGGTGGGAAGAGGTGGATTCCCAGGATCAAAAGCCACAACTCCCCCGGGCCATTACCTGTTCTGCCAAGTAGATTCCTGAGTTTAGAAAAGAAACTATGTTCTTTCTCCAAGGAATAACACCTCAGAGAAAGCCTTGTGTCCCACCAGCCCCTACCAATGGGGATACATTCCTGTAATCCCAGCATTTGGGAAATGGAAGTAGGAAGATCAGGAGTTCAAGGCCAACCTGGGCTACCAGAGACCTTGTCTTAAAAAACAAACAGAAAAAAAAGTTAAATTTACAGAAATAGAAGGCAAATGTGGTTGCCAGTGTCTGAGGGAGCTGAGAATGGTGAGTTACCAGTGTTACAGAATTTCAGTTTGGGAACAAGAGTTCTAGAAACTGACGCAGTGGCAGACGCATAGCAGTGTGAATTACTGAAGGCTACAGGAGCTGTGTTCTTGAGATGATTGAAATGATTATGTTTTATATATATTTTACTGTGGTAGACGTTTTAAATGCAACTAACAGCAAGACTAAGGAAACAATGGCTCCCTCCACCTGCCATGCTACACATTTTCTAAGTGACAACTGTTCTGGGTAGTTTTATGTCAACTTGATAGATGCTGTAGAGCAGGGAATCTCAGTTGAGAAAATGCCTCCAACAATCAGTCTGTCTGCAAGCCTGTTAAGCAGGCTTAACTGACTGATATGGGAAAGCACGGTCCATAGGTAGGGTCATCTCTGGGCTGGTGGTCCTAGGTTCTATAAGAAACCCGGCTGATCAAGCCTTTAGGAGAAAGTCAGTCAGCAGCGCCCCTCCATGGCCTCTGCATCAACTCCTGCCTCCAGGTTCCTGCCCTTGTTTGAGTTCCTGTCCTGATTTCCTTCCATGCCGAACAGTGATATGGAAGTATAAGCCCAAAAAACCCTTTCCTCCCCACATTGCATTGGTCATGGTGTTTCATCACAGCAGTAGAAACCCTAACCAGGACAGCAACTAAGATGCTAATCTTGTGATTTAATTTTTAGTTGTAAAGCGTTCTCACTTGGTTTTAAGAAAGGTTATGTTTAGGATAATTAGAGGAGGAGATTGATGTATGTGCACCCATACCCATAAGCCACAGCGGCTAGGTGGGGATTTCCATGTTCCAGTAGCATCTCTAGCTCAGGAGGAGTGCAGTGGAGAAGAAAGGTGAGGCTGAGAGCCATTGCTGGAAGGTGGCATCCCCAGCCCAGCAGAGAGCCCTGCAAAGGCCTTGCAAAGCCGCCCAGACTCTCCTTTCTCTGCCTCCCTTTCCAACAGAGCTGGTTTGCAGCTGTGGTCCAAGTTTGTCACCAGATTTGAGAGAGAAGTAAGGAAAAGAAAATGTCACTCATGGCCCCAGGGCAGCTGAATACCTGCGCTGCAGGGGAAAAAAAATCTGAAAATGGATATTTAGGTATGTGTCAGAAATGCTTGTTTATGCTCAAACAACAGAAGGCCAGGCACCAGATTTGTCTGACAATAACATAAATAGTTTAGTTGAGGCGAACCCAGATGGTACGTGTGGAAATAGGCTCTAAGAAATACTATTTTATGAACTAGACTCTTCCTTCCTTTTTTGCTGCACTGGGGAATTGGACCGAAGACCTCTCTGCCTCTGAGCTACACTCCTAGTCCATAAGGCAGAAATGTTTAAGGTTTTCTGCATATATAATAATAAAGTGGAACATAAAAGTATCAGTCATAATAATGGCATCCAAGAAATAAATAAAAGCTGGACATTATCCCATTTATAAAGAACATTTATAAAAAAAATTTTCATAGCCACATGTTTTAAGGGTTTTCACTACATCACGAAGAGAGGCGGGTTTGTAAGTAAGAAAGAATGGTGAGGACTCTTCCTCACCAGGGTGTGTATGTGGACAAAGTGGGTTTCCGGGAAGCTTCCTTAGTGTGCCACCTAGCACTGTCTACAGCAATGTTTCCCAGTGAGATGAGTAAAATACGTGTTTCCTTCTGTTTGACAATATCAGACTTCTTGGAAGATAAAGTAAATAAGAAATATGAAAGAAGTATAATAATAGGTTAAAAATAATATAATCCTAGACATGACAAATCATTTCTCTTCAGTGCCTCTCATCGTTGACTTTTTGAGTGCATTTTAATAACACTGATAACTCAGTATTATTTTGTTTGTTTTGTTGTAAGTTGCCCGGGGTGGGGGTGGGGAAGGGTAATGGCTCTAATGTCACATGTGTTAGCAAGTCAGCTGAGTCTTCCAGGACCCTTACAAAGCAATTTCAGTATTTACAGGGGATGTAACTGATTGGGGAGTAAACATGGCTCCCCAATGTTTATTCTCCTGCTAGCCGTGTCCGTGCTGAAGGCAGCTTTTAAGTCGTGGAGCTATCCAGCGACCCTCAAGTTTTCCCAGCTTTGTGTTTGCTCTTTTCTGAGCTATGCAAATAGGTTCAATGGGTCAGGGAGAGAAAAGAAACAAAAGAATTTGTTCAAAGTATATCATCTCCAGCATAGGCTATCATTGGTGGTTTTGATCTTAGCCATTCTGACAGGTGTAAGATGGTATCGCAGAGTTGTTTTGATTTGCATTTCCCTGATGGCTAACGATATTGAACCTTTCCTTAAGTATCTTTTGGCCATTTGAAATTCTTCTGTTGAGAGTTTTCTGTTTAGCTCAGTACCCCATTTTTTAATTGGGTTAATTAGAGTTTTAATGTCTGATTTCTTGAGTTCTTTATATATTTTGAAGATCAGTCATTTGTCTGATGTGGGGTTAGTGACAATTTTTTTCCTATTCAGTAAACTGCCTTTTTTGTCTTATTGCCTGTGTCCTTTGCTTTACAGAAGCTTCTCTGTTTCAGGCGGTCCCATTTATTCATGGTTGCTCTCAGTGTCTGCACTGCTGGGGTTGTATTTGGGAAGTGGTCTTCTGTGCCCATGCATTGAAGACTACTTTCTACTTTCTCTTCTATCAGGTTCAGTGTGGTCAGATTTATATTGAGGTCCTTAATCCATTTGGACTTGAGTTTTGTGCATGGCGATAGATAAGGATCTATTTTCATACTTCTACATGTTGACATCCAGTTATGCCAGCACCATTTGTTGAAGATACTTTCTTTTTTCCATTATATAATTTTAGCTTCTTTGTCAAAAATCAGGTGTTCATAATAGGTGTGTGGATTAATATCCGGGTCTCTGATTTAATTCCACTGGTCCACCTGTCTGTTTTTATGCCAATATCAAGCTGTTTTCATTACTGTAGCTCTCTAATAGAGCTTGATATCAGGGATGGTGATGCCTCTGGAAGATCCTTTATTGAACAGGATTGTTTTGGCTCTCCTGGGGATTTTGTTTTTCCACATGAAGTTGGGTATTTTTCTTTCAAGGTCTGTGAATAATTGTGTTAGGATTTTGATGGGGATTGCATTGAATCTATAGATTGCTTTTGGTAGAATTGTCATTTTTACTATGTTGATTCTTCTACCTATCCAAGAGCATGGGAGATCTTTCCATTTTCTGATATGTTCTTCAGTTTCTTTCTTCAAAGACTTAAAGTTCTTGTCAATAGGTCTTTCATTTCTTTGGTTAGTGTTACCCCAAGATATTTTATGCTATTTGTGGTTATTGTGAAAGGTGATTCTCTGATTTTCCTCTCAGCTTCTTTATCATTTGTGTATAGGAGAGTTACTGATTTTTTTTTTTAGTTGATCTTGTATCCTGCCACATCACTGAAGGTATTTATCAGCTGTAGGAGTTCTCTGGTAGAGTTTTTGGGGTTATATATATATATATATATATATATATATATATATATTATATATTATCACATCATCTGCAAATAATGAAAGTTTGACTTCTTCCTTTCCAATTTGAATCCCCTTGATCTCCTTTTGTTGTCTTATTGCTATCGCCAAAACTTCAAGAACTATGTTGAATAGATATGGAGAGAGTGGACAGCCTTGATTGTTCCTGATTTTAGTGGAATCGCTTTGCGTTTCTCTCCATTTAATTTGATATTGGCTGTCATTTTGGTGTATATTGCTTTTTTTATGTAGATATGTTCCTTGTTTCCCCGATCACTTCAAGACCTTTATCATAAACGCGTGTTGGATTTTGTCAAATGCTTTTTCAGCATCTAATGAAATGATCATGTGGGTTTTTTTTCTTTCAGTTTATTTATATGATAGATTACATCGATAGATTTTTGTTTGTTGAACCAGCCCTGCATCTCTGGGATGAAGCCAACTTGATCATGGTGGATGATATTTTTGATGTGCTCTTGGATCCAGTTTGTCAGTATTTTATTGAATTTTTTTTGCATCCATGTTCATGAGTGAGATTGGTCTGGATATGGAGTAAGGGGAAACACCCAGCCTTTGCTGGTGGGAATGCAAACTTGTACAATCACTTTGGAAATCAGTATGGCAGTTTCTCAGAAAATTGGGAATCAACCTACCTCAGGATCCAGCAATACCATTCTTGAGCGTATACCCAAATAATGCTCAATCATACTACATGGCAATTTGTTCAACTATGTTCATAGCAGCATTATTTGTAATGGCCAGAACCTGGAAACAACCTAGATACCTCTCAACTAAAGAATGGATAAAGAAAATGTGACACAATTACACATTAGAGTACTACTCAGCAGTAAAAAACAGTGCCATCTTGAATTCTGCATGAAAATGAGTGGAATTAGAAAACACTATCCTGAGTGAGGTAACCCAGACCCAAAAAGATGAATATGGTATGTATTTACTCATAAGTAGATACTAGCTATAAACAAAGGCCTTGAGCCTATAGCTCATGATCATAGAGAAGCTACATAATAAGGTGAACCCAAAGAAAAATATATATAGATCCACCTAGAAATTGGAAACAGAGAAGATTGCCTGACAAAATTGGAAGCATGGGGGTCGAGGGGAGAAGGGTGGAAGGGAAAAAGGAGGGGAGAAAGGGGGTTGAGGAGAACTTGAGGGAATGGGATAGTCGAGATGGAGGAAGGACAGAGATGAGAACAAGGAAAGAGATGTCTTGATTGAAGGAGCCATTATAGGGTTAGCAGAAACCTGGCTTTAGAGAAATTCTCAGGAATCCACAAGGATGACCCCAGCTAAGACCCTAAGCAATAGAGGAGACCTGATCTTGATTTGCCCTGTAGTCAGACTGATGAATATCTTAAATATCACCATAGAACCTTCATCTAGCAACTGATGGAAACAGAGGCAGAGACCTTCATCAGAGCACTAGACTGAGCTCCCAAAGTCTAGTTGATGAGTGAGAGGAATGAGAATATGAGCAAAGAGGTCAAGATCATGATGGGTTCACCCATTGAAACAGTTTACCTGAACAAATAGGAGCTCACCAACTCCAGCCCGACTGGGAAGGAACAAGCATAGGACCAAACTAGCCCCTCTGAATGTGGTTGACAGTTTGCATGGTTGGGGAAGATTGAGGGGCCACTGGCAGTGGTACCAGGATTTATCCCTACTGCATGTACTGGCTTTTTGGGAACCTATTCTCTTTGGATGTATACCTTGATCAGCCTAGATATAGCAGGGAGAGACTTGGGCCTTCCACAAAGCAATGTACTTTACCGTCTCTGAGGATTGGATGGGGATGTGGTGGGAGGGTGTGTGGAGGGGGTGGGAGGAGAAGAGGGAGTGGGAACTTGGATCAGAATTTGCTAAAAATCTAATAAAAATAAGAGGAAAAAATAAATAAAGTATATTATCTTAAAACTCTCCCTGGAGAGAAGACTTTTTCCCAATTATTAAAGGAACACTGTATACTCAAAATTTATTTGTTCTTGTTGCATTTATTTTAAAACATAACAATTAAATGAAAGCCAACTGTGTATTAGCCAAATATTTTTTACATTCTGTACTGAATTGAGGAGGACAGTTATAGTTCTATCTTCAGGATCCAAGCATGAGTCTAATATAAGGTATGAATCCTTAAATTCTCATGTCCTCAGGGAAAGGTTAAGAAAAGGAATCACTCTCAGGCATTGCTGCTTGGGGAAAACGCAATAAAATCTGTCTCTCTACTTACTGCAGATGAGTTCTTCTGTTCTCTCTCTCTCTCTCTCTCTCTCTCTCTCTCTCTCTCACACACACACACACACACACACACACACACCTTAGTATAAATTAGCATCTATCTCCAGTCTATTTACCCATGTTATTTGTCTTTAGGGTAACACTAAATATCAATATACTTTAAACAGAAAACCGACTCTCAAGAACATGAGAGCAGTTCTTTTGTAAGGCACCTCTATCTGTTGAGTCAAGATCATTGGTCACATTTATTGCATGCTTAGGAATCTTCTTTTAAAAGTCTTATACCTTGTACTCTCCTCAGCTCCCAGACATTGGTACTGCTTGTTTTATGTGTAAGTAGGTGTGAGTCACAGAACAATTATGCAACTTGTACCTAGTCAAACAAACATCATGGAAGTCCGTGAATGTGACCTGTACCTAGTCAAACATCATGGAAATCCATGAAGAAGGGCTGATCCTCGGTGAACTAATTCTGAAGCCCCCATCATCACCAGAGGACTTGGCTGAGTCCCCTTTGAACCCACTCTATGAAACCGAACAGCCAAAAGGCCATACCACTGAACATACTTTACATTGTTCTTTAGACACACAGGAGAGGTGTGTATTGAGCATTACTTAAGTCATGTTTCTCTTTTAGGTTGATGCCTGGAATCCCACAACTACAAGTTGGTTCCTTAAGTATTGTATGATGAAAGAAAAGAGATCTTGGAAAGGGTTAACATTCCTATTCCAGTTTTTGCAAACTTTTGCAAAGGGTCTATCCATCAGTGCTGACAGGGGCAGTGAGTACCGGGGAACTGTGAGCCCAGCAGAATGATGGTGGTGAGCTGTTACATAGAAGCCGGGGACCAGAATGTATTTGAGAACATCTTTAGGTTATCCTCCCACCCTGGCCCCACCTAGAAACAATGAAGATTGTCTTCTTAGTCCTTGAAACAGTAGCTAAGCTTCCCATTGTCTTCTCATCTTATTCAGCTGGTGTTTTCTCCGTGGTCCTGAATAGACAAAGTCTCATCCCACCGTTTAGAAGACTAAGAGCGAGTGGAGGAGGACAGGGAACACGGTAGTTCAGAAATCCTTCTTTATATACTGAGTTCATTTCTTTCAAAGAAATACTCAAATGTAGAATTACTGGACCATCTGCCTTAAAAGAAATTTCATATTGTTTTGCATAATACCTATTGTAGCAAAGTGCTTTGAATACTTAACCTCCTTCAATCCCTTCAAAATTCTGCAAACTATTCACTAAAGTAATGTCAGCATAATGGTTTACTTTCTGTTGGTAGACAATCATAATTCACAATCACTAAAGAGTCTTACTATACTATACTTACTAAATTGAAATATTATAAACATATTACAGAGATTTTTCATTAAAGTTAAAGACGATAGAACTTTTAGACTGCCCTGTTATTTCACGTACATTATGCAGACCACCTCAAACTCCAGTCTCTCTTCAGGGGTTGTCGGGGTCTGGTGTTAGCCCAGACTCTAAATTATTTCTCTCTGACCAGACCCCAACATAAACTATCTCTCTCTGGACCGGCGTGGAGGCGCAGGAATAAAGACACAACTCACATGACTTTATCAGGAGGGAGATTCTCAGTGGTCTCTCATGAAGTCCTGAGTTCACATCCTGAATAATTCCTACTGCTTTAATTCTCCAAACAATCTTTATACATTAGCATTCTGTTTCCTAGGTAACCAGGTGAATGGCTTTCAGTCACATCCACAACTACCTGTCTGCTGTGTGTGCTAGCTGTCAGGTAGGTTTGAATTAGCATCTCTATCAGGCATCCTCCAAATTACAAAGAAAGGAGCAAAACAACATCCTGACCCTTTGTTAGGACAGCAATAGCCTGTCTGGCAGGCTATGTGACCACCTTAAATGGGGCCTATGGCTTTGGAGCCTGGCTGCCACACCATATAGAAGTGTGGGCCTACAGGGGGTGGAAGTATTAATACACTGAAGAGTTGTAAGGGAAGACCAGGAGAGCAAGAATACACCGACCCTGTTCTGAATTTCTGAATTTATTGTTTTAATGTGTGGACGGATGCATGCATGTGTGCACACTCACACACAAATGACTGTTGCATGGCTGTACAAGCCATGGTGCATGTATGAAGGTCAGAGTACAACTTTGTGGAGTTGGTCAATTCCTCTCCTTCTGTACTTAGACGGGTTCTGGGGATGAAGCTTGGGTCTCTGGGTCACACAGCTAGGGCTCTAACTCCTGAGCCGTTTTACAGATGACCAATTGGTTTTGCAGGTGCAAAACCTTGAGCAGCATCAAGATTAATTTATTGAAAACAGGGAATGGATTAATAACAGAAAAGCCATGTCAGTTATTCAGATATGTGTGTGTTTGTGTGTGTGTGTGTGTGTGTGTGTGTGTGTGTGTGTGTGAAAGTTCTGAAATGTCCCTGTGTCTTTATGAAAGCTTCCATTGAAAACACATAGGTAATTTTGTAATTTTGCATGTTTTCACAATGATCTGAATGTCGGTGGGAGCCTTTCAAATGAACAGGCTGCATGGTTAACTTCAGGCAAGTGTTGACTGTTTAAAAGGTAAACTCTCTGTCCCTTTCAACTTGAACTCCATCATTATAACGAACTTCAGAGCGAAGTATAAGCGTGTTTTCTCTTGCAGGCTGGGAAGCAGGGCAGATACAGACATTAAAAGCGTCTGCTGCTGTGCTTGCCCCCAATTTCGATGCTGTTCCCGATTGTTGGCAGAAAAAAATGCATAGAATTGACAGGAAAAATGCAACCCCTTCTTCAAAATGGTAGTAGGGAAGCCATCAAAGTATCTGCGGTGCATTCAAGATAATTTGGTCATTTTATTACCAACTTGTGTACTTTTATAGTCTATCTAGCTAAAGCAGGAGATACAGAAAGAAGAGAAGAGCAGGAGTGGGGAAGGCAGAGGAGTACCAGTGGAGGCTAGAAGGATTTGGATGCACATTTCCTGGGGGGGGTCTTCAAACTGTGCTTTCCCACTCCTTTTTACACCCAAAGCTCTTCTGAGCACCTCCCTGTCTTCATTGAGGACCCCAATCTAAAGTTTTAAGCATTGGATGCTAGCTACCACGGTGAAATCTCAGAGAGTGAACTGTATGGTGGAGGCTGAGGAGGTCCCCTTGTAGTAACAACACACCAGATCCCATCCAGAAGGAATGGTGAATGCCTGTCCTGTTCTAAAGGCTAGTGCTACCATATCCTTGCTCTGAACCCACAGTTATCACTGAGGTAGTTAAACAAAATAGTCAGTTAGGCTGTCTCTCCTCATTCCTATTTTATTTGCATTCCATTCATGAGAAAAGAGATTGTTTTGGTGGACTTTGCCGTGGGCAACAGGATAGTTAACAAATACATGTATCAGGAAAATTCCATAATGCTGATTTTCTTATCATAACCTATTTGTATGCTTTTGTGTTCTAATATTTTCAGTTAACCTCTAAAACATATAATATTAGCAACATTTCACAGAAATCCGAAGCGTGCAGAAGACTTAAGTCCGGGTACTGTAGTCACAGTAAAGGTGTGAGCAGGGCAGAATCCGTGTTCCTCACTGCAGCGAGTTCTCTCTCAGTAAGGTTACACTGTGAGCTTAAAGGCAGACCACTACTGTGGTTCCTCTTTAGAAGGAACAAGTAACCAAAGACAGAGGGACCAACATGGGTAAGGCCAGTTGGAAGAAGGCTTCCGTTTGGAATGGCTGTGCCGCGACCACACAGGTGACACACGCGTCTTTCTGAAATTGCAGCTAATCTCTGTGCAGGAAACCTGTGACCCCAGGTCAATGTTTCTAAATCCTCCTATTTTCTCTGAATTCTCATTGAGTGGAAACTATCAGAAACAAGAAATGCAAAGAGCTTAATAAGGAAGTAACTATCGGAAGGCAGTGGCTGGGTCTGCCCTTCTCCTGGTCCTAGAAGCATGGAAAGTCCTGCTGGAAGCTCGCGCTAATCCAGAGCCAGAAGGTTTTCTACTTTGTCTCTGAGTTAAACACAACTGAAGAGGTCCTAAAATCCTTTTTCGAAAGGCAGTTTTCTCAGAGGACTCTCAGATAGCATCACACTTTTTAAGCCTACAAGGCGGAGTAGCCCCTTTCTGAAAAGATGTTCCTTTTGAACATAGTCCCGCTTGAGCGGCTCTCTGGATTAAAACCCACAGTCGGCTCCCTGGAGTTGGGTTACCTGGGAACTTGCATGGAGCTCTACTGCCATCGTCTGGTAAAGTGATGTTAAAGGCTCCCGACTGCTTGCTGCCTCAACTGGGAATTCCGAGAAAGGGACTGGAAACTGTGGGTGGGCCCATGGCTGGAAGGAGGGATTCTTTTATGAGGGGACTGAGAGATTCTACAGTGTGTGAAACAAGTCGCAAGAGTTGTACTGGCTAGTTCTGTGTCGACTTGACACAAGCTAGACATCATCAGAAAAAAGGACCCTGGTTGAGGAAATGCCTCCATGAGATCCAGCTACAAGGCATTTTCTTACTTGGTGATGATGGGAGACGGCCCAACCCATTGTGGTGGTGCCATCCCTGGGCTGGTGGTCTTGGGTTCTATAAGAAAGCAGGCTGAGCGAGCCAGTGGAAACAAGCCAGTGTACAGCATCCCTCCATGGTCTCTGTATCAGTTTCTGCCTCCAGGTTCCTGCCCTGTTTTAGTTCCTGTCCTGACTTCCTTAAATAATGAACAGCAATATGGAAGTGTAAGCCAAATAAACCCTTTCATCCCCAACTTTCTTTGTGGTCATGATGTTTTGTCATAGCAATAGAAACCCCAACTAAAACATGAGTCTATCAAGTTTTGCCAATGAAGAAAAGTTTAGTGTAAAAGAAGGCAGTTTCCCTATGAAGAGAAAGCATCTTTATCTTCTTGGAGTCACATGGAAACATTAGAATGAAGTGAGAACATAGAGTACCAGTCGCAGGAGGGCTGGCACGGAGCTTAGGTGGTAGAGTGTTTGCCTGGCATTCAGGGAGGCCTGACTTCAATTCCCAGCACCTAAGCTGAGGGAGGTGGTACTCTCCTGTAGTTCCAGTGCCTGGAAGTGGGAGCAGGAGGATGAGAAATTAGGAGGTCATCCTTGTCTACATAACAATATCGAGGCCAAGGGGAGCCATGTGAAACCCTGCCTCAAATATTTAAAAAAAAAATAAAAGATAATGGGAGTTGGTGTTAGATATGATTAAACCTGAGAGGAGAGAAAGAGTAGAGTCCTGGGTTGGCGGTTTGAGCCGCAGGCCCGATGGTTAGGAAGCCATATGAAGGGGAGAAAATATGTGTATACATTTCTGAAAGTCACTGGCCTTGGTACATCTTCTGAATAACAATGGGGAAGCCACACAGGGAATTGACTCCCTAGGCCAGGGCTGGGGTGCAGCTCCTGCTGCGGAGAACTAGGAATGGGAGCCACATATCAGATTGCTGGAGGAAAGCTGAAGTCATCAGTGGAGCTGGGGGTGGGGTGGGAATAGGTGAGCTGTGGTCTGGAACTCAGCGGGGAGTGAAGGCGGCATCAGACTCTGTAGGAGAAAGGGAACAATAACCCAGGCAAGGCTGTGCATGTATCGCTCATAGCTGCTTGGAAAGTTCAGGCAGGAGACTCACTGCAGCCCAGGAGCCTGGTTGACACAACAAAACCCCATTTTATCTATCTATCTATTTATTTACTTTGAACACCCTATTTTTTTTTTAAAGAAGTAACCAAAATTTCTGTTTTCAAACAGAAAACAATGGGTAATGATTCAAATGTGCCAGAGAAGAAGAAGAAGAATTGGATTAAAATACCATTTAGAGTCATGGTGAACTTTATTTGTTTTGAGACAGGGTAGTCCTGGACGGCCTGGAGATCAATATGTCTCTGGGACAGGCTGTCAGAGATGAATGTGTCTCTGCCTCCCAAGTCCCGCAGTGAAGGTGTTCACCACCAGCATCACCTGATAACAATGCTGAGCAAGATGAAACCCAAACAAATACGAAGAAATAGCTCACGTCAACACACAGGGAACACTAGAAAGAAAGAAATAATAATGCGCTGTCCGGTATCAAACACAGGAGACAGCAGGTAGTGTGACCGCGGGCGTTGTGCAGAGTGCTGGATGTTTAGACCCCAGGACAGCCTGCTCACAGATAGACCAGTGACAGGCATTTGCAACAGCGGCCTCTTCCCACCCCAACAAGTCAGTGACTACAGAGGTTCCAAACGTCACTGAACACTTCCCCTCCCGCCCCAAATGACTTACCACACAGGCTTCCTACGCAGCCATATGGCCATCTTATCTGGGTCATGTTCCATCACTGTGTCCACAGAAGTGGCGTGGTACTAAACTACTGCCGTGAAGACAGACATTTGGGGTAGACAAAAATAATAGCCACTGCAAGAAATCTTTTAAAACACAGTGAAGATGGGTTTCTAACTATGGGCATTATTGACAGAATGTTTGTGCGCTTCCTAAATTTGCAAGAGGAAATCCTAAACGCTAATGAGATGCCACCCAACACGGGATAAAATGGAATGCCACATGAAATCATAGTTCAAGGCCCTAGACCAGCAGGAGTGTATAAGGGGATAGCTGTGTTTCTACCTCATGAGTATAATAGAAAGACCACATGAAGACACAGCTAAATAGTGTCTCCCTGAACCCAGAAAGACGTTAGCTAAGCCAGACTTAACCAACGTCTTCATCTTGGACCTCCCTCATCGGACTGGGGGTACAGCTGAGTAATAGATCACAGTCAATTGTATGCAAGGTTGTAGGATCAAGTCTCACCACGGCTAAAACAACTAAAGCCTGGTGTGGCAGCAATACCTAGGATCTCAGAACTTAAGAGGTAGAGTAAGCGAAGTCAGTATCAGCCACAAACACATAGAGAGTCCTAAGCCAGTCTACAGATGCTTCTACGTGAGGTTCTGTGTCCAAAAAAGCTGATTGGCATTGATCTAAGCCATGTAAATTGTGTATCTCACTCTGTTTCCTCCTGCTAATTACAGAACACAACAGAATAGTTTCCTTATAAGAAATTTACTTTGGTCCACGGTTCTGGGGTTGCAAGGTTCAGGTCGTGAATCTATCAGTGGCCTTCTTGCTGGCAGACTAGGATAGGAGAGCACACTACATGATTCAGGGAGTGTGTGTGAGTGTGTATGTGTGTGGTGATTTCTCTTCATCATTCTAATAAGTTACCAGGATTGAACCATAATCACTTCCCAAAGGCCCCATCCAGTGTCATAATACATCAAATGATGATAAGTTCGAGGACATAAAATCAGGTTGTGCAATCAGGCTGTATCATAACTATTCAGCAATGGTATTTTGTTATGGATGAATGAGCAGAACAAGAGAATGCATAAGAAGAAAATTGCACCATGTTACAGTCCAAGAATGTGACCGTGGATGAAAGCTCTACCCATACCGAGTGCAGCTGAGCTACACCAGGCAGAGATTTTGGTGACCATCTCATGGACACTTTAAATGAGTTACATGTCAGGAAGATGAGAAGGGATGCTATGTTTGAAGAACAATGTTCTAGGTGTATGAAGAATATCACCATGCAAAGTAATCACATTGGTTTTGAGCATCAATATAACTGCTTCTAATGTTTAGAGTTCTCTGGTCTGCAATTACTGCCATCCTTGTGGAAAGATATGAAAAGAAGGAATGTCAACTGGGCATATACTAGGCAGTATTTCTGATGTGAATAAATTTTACAAAATTAACATTTTTGGCATCTGAGATTTGTCGTTGGTCAGCAGAAGACAGGACAGGTCCGTCACGTGACTCGATTGCATCGTTATTTAAGGTAATCTTGGAACAATGGTAGAGTGAACCCTGTACCCCAAACAATCCTGAAGAAGGAAACAGTTCTACCTTCCTCTACAGCTGCCTACTGTGGGATATTATTTTGACTAGGCAAAGCTGTGTTACTTTTGTTTATGCTGCAGAATATTACTTTAACTGTGTGAAACTGTGTTACTTTTGTTTACTTTACATTTACATTCGTTAGCGATGTAAGTATGCGTGTTTCATTATCTTTGTAAAGATGTATTGCATCTGTTGCACCTTGCCTGTATCAGACACCTGGTTGGTCTAATAAAAACCTGAATGGCTAATTGCTAGGCAGAAGATGATAGGCAGGGCTGTCAGACAGAGTGAATAAATAGGAGGAGAAATATAGGCTTCAGAAAAAAGAATGGGAGGGACAAGAGGAGGAGAAGAGGGGAAAGAGAAGGGGCCGTCCACCCAGCCAGCCACAGAGTAAGAAGAAAAGAAAGACATATCAAATAAATAAAGGTAAAAGGGCAGAGGCAACAATGTAAAAGAAAAACGGGATACTTTAAGTTAAAAGAGTTAGCCAGAAATAAACTAAACTAAGGCTGTGGATTTGTAACTAAGAATAAGTCTCTTTGTTTGGGAACTGGGTGGAACCCCACCCCCAAGAAAGCCTGATAGAGCTGCCCACCAAAAACCAGAAACAAACAAAATCCATGCTGGTTCAGCTAAGCACCCTGAAGGGGAAAAAAAATCCTTCTGGACCAAATGATTTTAAAAGCTGTGTTCCCTGCAGGATTTCCAGATGAGAATACAACCCAGGGTAAGCCTTGCATGCAACCTTCGGATATCTCGATCAGAGCACCCAGCCAAGCCATTCCAGACTCAGGACCCTCAGGTGCTAACACAGTAAATACATTATTATCAGCTGATAGGTTGGTGGCTATTTACTGTAAAACACTAGAAACCTGTTAACTCACAGACAATATCTCTAAGGTAGAGCAACACCTGACTTGGCTAGTTTATTTGTTCTTTACATCACTGCTCATATTTCCTTCTGGCCTGTTGCTCTCAGGCTCCAGATCTGAGAGACACAACATGAAATTGCAGGATATGTCGACAAGTTCCAATATCTTCCAATATAAGGAACATCTTTTCCAATTTTGGTTTCCTTTATGAGGATTTTCTCAGGTGTGCCATGGAACCCTATTATATTTCTAAACAGAGAATTGCTGAAGAGAGTATTGGCCAAACTAAACCCCAAATGCTCAAACAAAATAAATCCTTGAAGGGACTATATATATATATATATATATACACACATACGTGTGTGTGTGTGTGTGTGTGTGTGTGTGTGTGCTCTGAAGTGGTAGAGTACTTGCCTAGTACATACAAAGTCCAGGGTTCAATACACTACATTGCAGGGTTTGAATAAACATTGTCCTGGTCCAGGCCTCAACAAAATAAATCCTTGAATCATTCTGTATAGAACTAGATTAAACAGCAACTACCCCCTGAAAAAGGGGGGGAATAAAGGAAATTAATGGGTTTAGATTAGTGGTAGTTTAGATTAGTGGTAGATAACTTGCCTAATCAAAAGAAGAAGAAGAAAGGGACATTAAAAAAAACCCTTAAAGATAGCTATTGTGAAGCCTGGCAGTGTGGCCTACGCCTTTAATCCCAGCTCTCTTGAGATCTCTGAATTCAAGGCCAACCTGGACTACAGAGTGAGTTCTGGGACAGTCAGGGTTACAGATGGAAACTGTGTCTTGAAACAAACAAACAAAAGGATGGCTGTTAAACAACGCTGCTAGTGTTGGAGACTCTCTTCCAAGTCTTTACTTTTGTCAATCTTGTCATTCAGTCACTACCCAATCGTGGTTACAGACTACATGATTTTTTCTTTTTGAGACAGAGTTAAAAGAAGGGGATAGAAAGGGAAGGGAAAAAACTATACACATCACACGTGAAACAAGGGTTGAACATCCAGCCCAGATCGCCTTGTTGGAAGCAAGCCTTTGTTTCATATTCAAAACGCTGCTTCTCAGTTTCATCGTGCCATCATGACCCCTGAGCATGATTCTCCCATGACATGACCGTCATCAGGGTTCTCGCCAGCCTAAGTGCCATCAGGCTCCCAGGAAAGACATGCATCCCAGCACATATTAAACTCCTGGAGTTTCATTCCTGAATACTATACATTGTGTATAATCAAATTTAAATCATGGTTTGAACTCAAATAAAACTTTCCTAATTCAACACGGTCTCTAGCTAATATGATGACAGTAGTAAACCCAACTGATGTGGGATGTACCTCTGTATGTGTACTGCTTTTATTGCATAATAAATAAAGCTTATTTGGCCAATGGCTTAGCAGAGTAAGCCAGGAGGGAAATTCAAACAGATACATAGAGAGAGTAGGTGGAGTCGAGGAGATGCCATGTAGCTGCCGAAGGTGAAAGATGCCAGCACCTTATTGGTAAGTCATAGCCTCATGGTGATACATAGCTTAATAGAAATGGAATGGGTAAATTTAAGATGTAAGAACTATCTAGGAAAACCCCTGAGCCATTGGCCAAGCATTACTGTAATTAATAAAGTTTCGGAGTGATTATTTGGGTCTGGGTGGTTGGGAAATGAATGAACAGTCTTCGTCTACACACAACTCACCAGAAATATCTCTCTTCGCTTTGCTCGCTGGTGTATTATGCCGTTCACTCTCGGATGTCTAAAAAGAGTGTCAAAAGCTGTATCTATGAGCCACTGCTTATGAAATGCTTATGAAAATGCAAGGAAAGTTCTTCCCACCCTTACAGTCTACAGCTCCATAAAAATCATGTGAGTGTCTGTAGGTACATGGTTTTTCTTCTACCATAAAAGCTATAAATAACACAACTTTCTAGTGCTGACTTGCTTTTTCTTTTTCCTCTAATTTACAATTCCATGAAAACAAATGGAGTATTAACCTTATTGGTACTCATTGATATTCTAATATATATCTTGGTGGATTATTTTGTGGATATAAAACAAAACTCTTAACTGAACTCTAACAAATTTATGGAGCAGTATAAGACTCACAATTGCCAACACTTGGGGCTGAAGAGATGGCTGCTCTTCCAGAGGACCTAAGTTCAATTCCCTAGGTTTGAATTGTTATGGGCAATTCATATCTGTGATGATGGACAGTCAGTTAGGTTTCTTTAAGAATGCTGAACCCGAGGAACTGATCACACTCCAATGAAAGACCACACATCCAAGAATATATGGACAACACAAACTGGACTTGATGGGTTTGAAAAGAGAGAGAAAGAAGATACAAAGTTGGGGAAACAGAGAAAGGATTGAGCTGGGATGGCCTGGAGGAGAAATGAGCATAAACAAACACTTTGTATGACCGTATTAAAGGGCTAATAAAAAGAAAAAAGAACTCATCATCAGCCCTGCAGCCATCATGGAGAAGCAGAGGCCACTGTTGCGATCACTGCTGAAACCCAAGCCTGAGCTGCTGTGTACAGAGAAGGAGTCTGCAGAGCCTGCAGCATCTATCTCTGGAACAATAAAAGGAGAGAGAGAGGGAGAGAGAGAGAGAGAGAGAGAGAGAGAGAGAGAGAGAGAGAGAGAGAGAGGAAGAGAGAAGTTCCTTCATGTGCTATAGCAGATCGTGGGTGGGGTAGATGATGGCGTGGGTCAAGTCTTAACCCTGGGTCTGGATCTGGCTAGCCATACGGTTAGTCTTCCAGATGAGACATGGGGATGGATCTCCCATGCTTACAGCTTCAAGTTTGGCTCACCCACACCTGCGATAACATGATAACATGGTTGGTTCTTCCACTCTTCTTATGACCACAAGGTAATTCTCCACCTGTCCCAGGAGCTGATGTGGGAGGTAACCCTTCCCTGCCCATGCTGCTATAGGACAGATGGAAAGTACTTTTCTTAATATGGACCCCTCTGAACAGACTCTTTCTTTTTGACCACCAACCAGCTCCGAAATCATGGCCCAGACTTATTATTAGTTTTGAATACTTGGCCTAGCTTATGACGTTTCTAGCTAGCTCCTTTAATTCAAACCAACCTGTTTCTCTTTATCTAATGTTTGCCTCAGGACTTTCTTACTTCTGTATATTATTTTCACTGCTTCTCTCTGTCTGTCTGTCTGGTGTCTGCCTGACTTCTTGCCCCGGGTGTGTCCCTTGTTCTCTCATTCTTTTTCTTCTTCACTTGCCTAGATTTTCTCCTCCTATTCAATTTTTCTTTTCACCATCCCCATGCATCATTTCTCCTGCCTAGCCATTGGTCATTCAGCTTTTTTATTTTACTAATCAGGTGCCTTAGGCAGGCAGGGTAGAACAAAGGCAACACATCTTTTTCACAATCAAACAGAGGCAGCATAAACAAATGTAGCACACCTTTACACAGTTAAAGTGATATTCCACAGCAAAAACAAATGTAACACATCTTTACACAGTTGAAATAATATCCTACAACACCCCCTCCCTGGGAAATATCCCAAAATTGGAGGAGAAGTTAGCATTCCCTTAATGTCAAAGTTAGATGACCATCATTCCCCAAAACTACAAACACCCAGTACACTAGGAATGGATGGAAATAGCTTTAATAAATGTGACATACAAAACGCCCATAACTAACACTAAACTCAGTGGTGAAGCTAAATGATATCTTTTGAGGTGGAGAACAAGATGAGGATGCCTACTTGGCAGTTCTATTTGGCATAGTACTGGATGTCCCAGTCGGTGCAGTAGAGAAGAAAAGAATCCACAGGAAGTGATAAAAGAAAGACATAAAATTGATATGTTCAAAGTCTAAGGCAATGCTAAGTCCCTAAGCATTCAAGAAAAAAAATGATTGACTGAACACAAGATACATAAATTCAGAAAAATGTAAAGCTAACTGACAAAATTTTGAATTAACTGATATTTACAATGTTTAATGCAGAGCATTTGCTGACATGGATTACATTTTGAGCCACAGAACAATTTGAAAACAGAATTTTATAAAATATGTTCTTTGAACAGAAAGTTATTTAAGAAAAAGAAACGGTACAAACAGGAGTTTAGGAAAACCTCCGTTCTTGAAATTTAAAGTCTACGCTTTGAAGTAACTTGCTCGTCGCAAAGAAAACTGAAACGAGGTTTCACAAATAACAATGGATTTCCTGGATGATTATATGGGACCATGACTGCTTTCCAATTCCTCCCCTTGTGTTGGAAAATAACTCCCTGTGAAACTTGCCCAGCTTGACTGGCATGTTATCCAACAGAATATGGCAACGGTGCATTTAGGATCCTCAGAGGTACAGCTGTAAGAGGTCATGCAGCTTTGGTATCTTCTAGAACACCAGTTTGGTGAAAGACAGTCACCAGGAAGTATATGTGGCAAGTTTAAATTAGAACACACCCCCCCACACACACACACACACACACACGCACACTAGGTTGATACATAATTTCTGGAGCTGCCCTCATAGAGTCTCATGTCCTTGGTTTAGTTTCTGGATTCAGTGTGGGATTTACATGGAATCTTCAGACATAGACTCTGGGATGGGGGCCTGAGGTTCTGCATGGTGACAGCTCCCAGGGGATGGCACCCTGATCTGGAAACCCCATCTCCTGCAGTGAGAATCTGTAGAAGAGGCCTGAAGAATCAACATCCCCAGGAAAGGAACCAGACAAGAAGGCAGATTCTTGTGTCCCACCCAGAACTACTTGGTCTGAAGTTCTGGATGGAGGCCCAGCACTCTGCACTGTGACATGTCTTCTAGGTGACCGAAGTACTCCCCATTCTAAGAACCACGACCTAGAAAACAAAACTGGGAAATAAAGGCTAGAGGGGAGCGCTCTGGTATCACAAAGTAATGACCTATCATAGGAATAAAACTGGAGTAGAGAAAGAATAGATCCTACCTTAGTTAGGGTTTCTATTGCTGTGAAGAAACACCATGACCATGGAAACTCTTATAAAAGAAAACATTTAATTGGGGCTGGCTTACCATTTCAGAGGCTTTAGCCCGTTATCATGGTGGCTTGTAGGCAGATCTGGTGCTTAGAATCCTACATCTTGATCTACAAGCAGCAGAAGGAAAAACTACAAACCACAGTGGGCGTAACTTGAACATATGTGAGACCTCAAAGCCTGCCCCCACAGTGACACAGTTCCTCCTCCGACAAGGCCACACTTCCTAACAGTACCACTCTTCTATGGGTGAAGCAGCCAAATGCATGAGTGTATGTGGGTCATGCCTATTAAAACCACCACAGATTCACTCTATTTCACCCATGAGAAGAAATAACTGTTCCAAGCAAAACTTTAAAAATCTGCTGGAACTTCGATTCTTATGTTATTTGCTCTTGAAGATTTCATAAGAAATCATACTCTAACTATCTACCTAAGAAAACGATGATACATCTAAGTCTGACTGTAAATATGCATATGTGGCAGAAACAAAATTTTCTCACCTGGGCTGACAATGCTCACTCCAAGAACCAAAGGTCACCTAACAAAACTCCTGCACTCACACCATGAGGAACTCTCTGTGGTGGTTTGAATAAGAATCCCTCCATAGGCTCACATATTTGAAGCCAGGTTGTGGTGGCAGTCTTTAATCCCAGGGAGAGGCAGGCAGATCTCTGTGAGTTCAAGGCCAGCCTGGTCTATAAGAGCTAGTTCTAGAACAGCTAGGACTGTTACACAGAGAAACCCTGTCTTGAAAAAAAACCAAAACAAAAAAGAATGTCTCCATAGGCTCATATATTTGAGTGCTTGGTCACCAGTGAGCAGAACTATTGGGAAGGATTAGAAGAACTGAGAGGTGTGACCTCGTTAGAGGAAGGATGTGTCATTGGGAGTGGACTCTTAGGTTTCAAAATTCCACACTACCCCACCACCACCACTCCTCCTGCTGCCTGCATATCAGGATGCAAAGCTCTCAGCTGCTTCTTCAGCACTATGTCTTCCTGCTTCCTGCCATGATGATCATGGACTAACCCTCTAAAATTGCAAGCAAGCCCCCAGTTAAGTGTTTTTTGTTTATTTGTTTGTTTTTATAAGGGTCGCCTTGGTCATGTTGTTTCATCGCAGCAATAGTAACCCTAAGACACTCTTTTGCGTTGATGGTCAAGGTTGCCCAAGAGATTCTTCAAACAGACAGCCTCCTGTTACTGTCCTTGGCTGACCCCCAGAGGTGGAAGGGAAGTCCTTGTCGTTGAAGATCCCATGATATAGGCCCAGAGGCCTGGGAGCTGGAACTGACCTAAATGATTCCTCTGAGGACGAGCTTTCATGGTACCAAAAGGTGCCATTCAACTTTCCAAAGGAGGGAGGCAGACAACCAACAGTCCAACCAAGCTTTGATGCCTATGAAACACAACAATGAAAAGATTGAAAAATATAAATAAAAGAAATAATTAAAAAAAATTTTGTTAGTCTGGGCATGGAAGTGCACAGCTTTAATTCCAACACTTGGGAGACAGAGAGGCAGGCAGGTCTCTGAGTTCAAGGCCATCCTGGACTTGGTATCATACCAAGTTTCAGGACATAGTGAGACCCAATCCATAAATAGATAGAGAGGTAGATAGATAGATAGATAGATGCTGATATAAATCCATGATCTTTCCTTCTAGGTCCTTGCTGGGTCCATTGTGGTGGGGGCTGCATAGGTGATAATGGCCAAATACAGTCAGGGTCTGGGACTGGTCGAGGCCTTCCCAAAAATAGGCTATAGCCTTGACCAGCTCCCCCTAACTAACCCTAGTCAATTAGAACATACTAATATAATTGCCACTTGTTTAAGCCAATTGTAGTTAAGAGGACTTAACTTCCTTAGATACTCCCCTTAGTTAGACTTAAAAAGAACCTCCACCTCCCTCTCTGGGTCTTTCGCCATCTTGTTTTTGTGTGTGGCACCAGGTTCCAGCAAGCTGGAATAATAAAAGTGCTCTTGACTGATTGCGTATGTGGATGGTGGTCTTTGTGGGATGTAGGGCCAGGGGGTCTGCCCCTTCTCCTGGGGTGCATCTTGAGGACAGTTTCTGGTCAGCCAGCTAAAACATTCTGTTTGTTCCTGTGCTCCCTCTGCCTCACCTGATGATTAGCTGTAGGGCATTGTTTCATCTTTGGTATGGTAATTTCCCACCTGCCTAGGTGGAAATCCTTGTGCAGCAGTTAGGTATGTAAGGATTTCCCCAAAGTTGAATAAACGGCTCTCGGCTGATCTCCTTTCGAATGACCCAGGTCTCTTATATGTTCTTTCAATCTCCAGGCCCTTGCCCGACTAGCAAATGGTACAATGGAGCGCGAACTGTACTGAGGGGGTAACACCGAATCGGGTGTTACAGTGGGACTTCTTAAGGACCCTAACAGCTGTCACTTTTTAGCACTTACTGAAAAGGTATCTTGGCTTTTTTGTTTCAACTTAAAAAGTATTACATTTTTAAAAATGCATTTATAAAGTGGTAGTGGCACATGCCTTTAATCTCAGCACTCAGGAGGCAGAGGCAGGAGGATCTCTGTGACTTCGAGGCCAGCCTGGTCTACAAGAGCTAGTTCCAGGATAGGCTCCAATGCTACAGAGAAAGCCTGTCTCGAAAAACAAAATAATAATAATAATAATTAATAATAATAATAAATGTATTTATTACTCATCTGTAAGCCTGCACATGCCACAATGCATGGGTGGAAGTTAGAGGATAATTTGTGGGAACTAATTCTCTCCCGCCACCAAGTGAGTCCTGGGAATCGAACTCAGGCCATCAGGCTCCGAAGAAGCCTTTTAGCTGCTGAGTTACCTCCCTCGCCCTGGTATTCTGTCAAAAGTGTGGTCCTAAGAAGATGGTGAGTGAAGTCTGGTTCTCTCACCTTCCCCACAGTTTGCACGGAGCTAGGGGTATGGTGAGCCACCAATGGCCACAGAACGTTCCACACTGCTCAGCCAATGAGAAGAGATGTTCTTGTGCTCTCTGGAAAAAAGAATGTTGAGTTTAAAGTCTACTAATGGTTGAGCAGGGACTCCTCTTAGAACTCAGAGTCTTTAGATGACTGACTCCTGAAGAGTTCTATTGCATCTGGGTTTAAGTAGAGCTACTTTCAAAGCCCTGGACCTCTGAGCTACTTACACACAAAATGTTCGCATACACTAATAGGTGTTCCGAGGACATGAGTAGGAAGGGTGAAGTCAGGCCATGCTCTGACTTTAAAAACATCACTAGTGACCCACAAACCCAGCACAAGAACACTTCTTAGCAGTGGTCAATCCCCCTTTGCATTTTCCTCCAGAACTGGGAATTTCTTCTCTAGGAAAAAGAAGAACCCCGACATTCTGCACCTTTCTTTGATGTAAGTGCTTTTGTTAACCTGTGAGCAGAATCTGTGGTTTGCCCAAGTTACATAGTTACTGGTTTCAAGAAAAAAAAATGCCCCCAAGATTGGTTTTGACATCATGATGTGGACTTTTTTATCTGGTGTGTTCCACCCTTTGCATCTGGCTCTCAGCACTTGTTTGATAAACATTTACCACAAGAATTAATGAGATTCAAACTTAAAGGTAGACAGCTCGCCTAACAACAGCAGGTTGGGCTGCAGAAGGAAACGGGGTTCAGAGAGAAGCCGCGGGACACCACATGCTTCTGTCACGGCAGAGAGACAGGCTGGGGAGGGAGGCCAGGACTAGAGGCCACAGCTCTGCCCTCCCGTCCAGTGACTAAGCCAGTTCCGGTTTCCCAAGGACCTTCCTTCCAGTACCCAAAGCACGGCCAGGCCTGCACTGGGGTGGAGAATAATTTTCAAGTTCAGAACAGACTTTCAAAGGTATTTGGATCATGACAGGGATACATTTATTTTGAGTTCCAGGAAAAATACTAACCAACACACAAATGAAATAAGTCTCACAACACAACCTTTGCTACATGGAATACGGTGACATTGTTTTCTGTTATTACCTATTCAGTTCCTTGAAAGAAAAGAGGACACCGCATAATGTCACAGTCTACTAAAGGGCAGAGGTCACCTAGGAACCTTCCAGGAAGATAAGCTGCATCTCAGGGACTCTGTAGCAGAGAGAACGGTGATGGCTCTCTCTTGACATGTCCACACCTGGGGAGCACGCACCAGTTGTAACAAGGCATGATGCTAACAGCCGTTTTAAAAGAGAGGTCTTTGTTTCTGTATCTATGGTATTTTACAGTCATCTGGAAGGTTCCTTGTTGGGAGCCACCTGGAGGCACAGGTGGTCCTGCAGTTTGGAGGTACACCTGGCTTAGCCATGTGGGGCTGAGCACCCTTGCCTGCACCCTTGCTTGCACATGCTCAGACCAGCAGAATGGCATTAACCAATCAGGACAGCGTTCAAGCCTCTCCACCGTTTAAAAGCAGCTGCCTCGGGGCCCAACGCTCTCTCTCTAAGCTTTCTCTCGTCCCTGCTCTATCTTCCCTTCCCCCAATTTTCCTCAATCAAAGGGCTCCAAATAAAGATGTGACCAGAGAAGGAATTCTCGTTTTTGGTGGCGTTCATTCCTGCTGGTCAGGATGCGCCCCGCAGTTCCTCACGGTGACCTTCTAGGTGGCACAGGGTTGTCCCTCTAGTAGGAGACTCTTAAGGATCTCTTGTCAGTGTTCACAAATGCTGTGCCTCATTTCAGAGACTTCAGGAGACATTCTTGGAGAGGGAAGACGGTGCGTAGGAGGAGTTTTCATGTCCTGACCACTTGCTCCCGAATAGCCAGCAGCGTCTTCCCACATTATCACACAGAGGCTCATATATTAATTATAAAAGATCAGTCAATAGCTCAGTGTTGTTACTAGCTAACGCTTACGCTTAAGTTAACCCATATGTTTTAACTATACTTTGCCACGTCGTTCGGTACCTTTTTTCAGTACTGTGACCTGGGAGCAGAGTCACTCAATGAATGAGGAGCCTGGGCTAACTCTCCAGCTTTGAGTCTCTCTGTAGGGTGCCATTCATACAGATAGAGGCACAATGAGACCCTTAGACTTTGGAGGCCAGGAAAGAGGGCCTCTAAAAATGCATTTATACTGTAAAGTACACACTTTTAAAGACTTATATTCATTTTATTTGTGGTGTGTGGTGTGTGTGTATGTGTGTGTGTGTTGTATGCCTTGGGTGCAGGTGCCCAAGAAGGCTGCAAGTGAGAGTGGGCATTAGCTCCTCTAGAGTCAAAGTTATGGGTTGCTAGCTGCTCCATGTGGGTGCTGGGATCCCAGTTCGGGTCCTCTGGAAGAACAGTATGCACATTTAACTGCTGGGCCATTTCTCCAGCCCTGTAAACTGTATTGTAAAGTGGTTTTCAAAGCTGTGATTAAGAATTTCGGAGCAGGGGCCAGCAAGATGGGTAAAGGCACTTTTCACCAAGCCCAGTGGTCTGAGTTTGCGCCCTGGGTCCCACATGATGGCAGAAGAACTCAAGTTGTCCCCCTGCCCCCACATACGGGCTGAGGCACACATGCCCCTTCCCTAGCAATTAAATGGAAGTGGAAGTTAAAAAAGAATTTTCAGGGCATTGCTTCTAATCCCCTGACTTACTTTGCAGTAACTCCGGATCTCGGTGGATAAGAAAATCAGACTCACACCAGGCTCCACAGCTCCTGCTTGCTAAGTCCAAGGTCCAGCGCTGCTGTCGGAATTTCTACAGCCTTTAAGTCACCTGCCTACTTTTGCGTGGCCTCTTATACTATAAATGCCAATGGAAAGTGCGAGTCAGGTCTCTCTTTTGGCTGTGTGATTCGGTTGCTGTTCCCCATTCAAACAGATGACTATGAGCTGTGAATCTATCCCTAAATAAATAACCCTTTATTATACTCAATTCTGGCCTAGTGTGGGATTTCTTCTTAGCATCCGTCGTCATCACAGCCCCATCACCAGTGAGACTGCCTGGGTTTGGGAAGGCGAGTGGTCGGCCTGGGTTTGGGAGCAGGAGTTGTCACAGATAAGGAAGGGTGGTTCTCAAACGCTGCACCTTTCGATTCGATTTGCTGCAGAGCGACAATAGGAAAGTATTGAGAGCCGTGCATCATCCGGGAACCTTGAGAGTTTATGTAAATGGTTCTGCCAACACGGAAAGGCAACCATACACTATGGACGCTGGAAACACCACCACTGCATACCAAGACCCAGGCACCGGAATTAGCAAAGGCATTCCAATAAAATAAAGTCCCGTTCCTCCCCAGCACCTGCAAGAGCAAACAACAGCAAAATAAGTTTGAATCTTTACTTGAACAGATCCTCATGCTAGCCCCCTCCCCCCAAAAAATATCAGGTTGTGAATTGCGTTGATGTTTGTTTTCTAACTGTACATTAGGATCACAAATGTGTAAGCACGATTTTACACCAGAGAGCACCCCCACCCCGCCGCCACCACCGCCCCGGTTTTGGCTTCTGCTTCTGGCATCTGCTTCAGAAATATGTTCTGTTTTTCCTTGCTAACAATTAGCAACAGGTCTGCAGAGTATTTTTTTTTTTTAACTTGGTTTGCTTTAGTCTCCGGAATAACTTAACATTAAACAGAATCTTCAGCAATGGACCTCATCTTTTCAAAGGAACTGGAAGTAATGCCCAATTGCAAACGTCACAGAGACTGAACGAGCCCCCAGTTACTCATGCTGGATCGCAGCGACTTTGGAAAACCTTCGCTGTTTCCGGGTTTCCCATCCCCAGGGGCTCCCCTACAAACACTGGGAAACAGATCTACAGGTGGAGGTGAGCAATGCTGCTGGACCTAACATGGCATATGGAAGGCAGGCAGCATCACTTACTCAAGACACGAGACTGTCTGCCCTTGACCCCTTTCCTGTCAGGCCTCCCCAGGGCCCCAGCTTTTCCACAGCTAGTGTCCCATGAACCCTCAAAGGATGCTGAGGCCCAGAAAGGGCAGGGAGAAGTAGGCAGTGGTGACCCACAGCGTGACCGTCGGCGCCTCTAGCTGTGCGGGGGGGCGGGGGGGGCTGGGAGGGTACTCGCGGCTGAACTGCCTGCAGTTTCCGCAGCCTCGGTTCCAAAAGATGGAGACAGCGCTGGTGTCTACGAGGACCCGAGAACCCGGAGCGAGGGTTTGAATCTGCTAAGTGCAATTCAGGTCTAGGTCTGCAGAGAGGCCGGGGAGGACATCTTGAAGGCGACCACTAGAAAGAAGAAGGGCCCAGCTGAGAGCAGTGCCACCAGAGCGCGGCGAAGAGCGCTTGGAGGCCGACCTGCGCTCGCAGCGGGAGACAGATCGACCAGCAACGCTCGACGCCGAGTGCGGTCACGTGCGGTAGCGTGACGTAGATGCAGACCTTGACCAAGCAGAGAGGCAGGCGGTAGAGAAGCGGCTAGAACGTCCAGAGTCTCTAGTGCCAGGAGCGGTACAGGTAGAACGCGAGCCTCAGCGGAATAAACAGATCGGACACCGCCACGCCCCCAGGTACAGGTTGGTGGTCCGCGTGTCACCGTAGTGCCCGATCAGCAGCCCGGTCACCACGTCACCACTCACACCCAGGGCGAATGGGCCTTGGTACACCGAGGTCACCTGCACCAGCGCTCGGAAAGCAATTCTTAGCAGTGATGCTCATCACAGGGTCGCAGCGCGCCCCACATTGGTTCCCTCTGCGCCTCCGGGCTGTCGCTGAAGTTCCAGGGCATGCCCGTGGGCTGCCTAAGAAGGGAACCCGCACTCAACACTTGTAACCGCAGCAAATGTACCTGGAGGGATGGTGGGTTCGCTTCGGGTCCGCCTGAGTGCAGTGGCCTGCGAGCAGTCTCGGCCTCCCAGGTGGGCAGCCTCCGACCAGAGCAGTTGTTGTCTCCCAGTCCCTAAGTATTGCGGGACACGCCTTCGTGACCCTGGCCACATCTCAGGAACCATGAGGGGTCTTCTGAGAGGCTAAGCCCAGAGGCTGCGTCCTGAAAGTGGGGGAGTGCTCCTATTTTCAGAAAGCCACAATCCTAACTAGAAGGAAGTCCAGACACGCATTGCAGCCCTTTCCCGGTCTAGTTAATTGATCCTGCGACAGAGCTGCTACCTGACTGTGAACGGGTCTCACATCTGGTCTCTGCACAGTTTTTACATCTCTGTAAGTTTCCTGGTGACGGTGGAGAAACCAAATTATGGATCCCTCAAATCCACAAACAGAAACATAAAAAAGAAAACCTCATCGCTAAGAACTGCGGTATGTGTACACTTTAGTGCTTTCACACCCTATGAGTTTTAAAACTAAAACAACACACAACCATACCACACACTTGAAAGAACAAAAATGTAGGGAAAGCTGAAAACCGGAAGTATTATGAGTCTGCTGCTTGCAGTCTCTGACCATAGCTGAGGCTTCCTATCGGGCTCTGTGCTTTCAGTTTACTCGGGCATGCGCATGTGCAAAGCAATAGTCCGTCTAAGGCTCACTAGAATTTGGATGACCAGCTCAGCTCCTTATCTCTTCCATCACCCTCTCCTACCCTCTTCCATCCTTTCTCTTCGTGAACAAACTCCGTTCTAGCAAAGCTTTTCATTCATTCTGTTGTGATTTCAAATTTCAATCTGGGGGCTGGTGAGATGCTCAGAAGTCAGGCCTGGAGATCTGCGTTCTATCTCCCACATTCCACCTGGTGGAAGAGAGAACAGGTGCTTGCAAGTTGTCTCTCGGCATCCATTGTTCCGGTACATATGTGTATACATATTCAAAAGTCAATGTCAAAAATTAAAAATTAAGTCACTGGTTTTTTTCGATAAATAAATGTAAAAAAATATAATAAAAAGTTTCAGCCTCGCCTCCCAAGTTCCTCCTTCTCTTTTGGACCTGAAATTTGGGACAAACATCTGCCATTCTCTCATAAATGCAAGAAGCATGGGCGCTATGAGGGATGCTTGCTATCATTCTTTCTTGCTGTTCTAAAACCTGCCTCTGCCTAACCGCACCAGACCCTGCCTTCTCCAACCCTGTCTCTCACCTTCATTCCCTGAGGCTCAGATGCTTCACCACCTCCAGTGAGCACAGTTCCAGGACAAAACACACCTCACCTACGATCTTGGCCCTTTGGACAGCTGACTTCATTTCTGTAAATGACCAGAGAGGCTCTTTACCCCAACTCCTGCAGACTGAACTTATCACTTACCTAAGGATTCAGGAACACATCTCTACCTTGCCAGCTCTTCCTCCCTATGTTTGCCTGATCCTTGTAACTCGCTTTTCCCCATGGGTATTCCTGTAATCCTTTACCCTGTTGGGTTCTTTTGTCTTTCCTTGTCTCTCATTTGCCTCAGGGCCCGGCTTCTTCCCCCGCCCAAACTAAATTCCCTGGGTGGTGACACCCTGAGTGTTCTTGTTCTTATCCTCGCTGGCTGCCTTCACAGTTCCACCCAGAGCACAGCTTCCTCTCTGGTTGAACTGTGCTTAGCCAACTCCACGTGTGCTTCCACTTCATTGCTGTTCACTGAAAATGCATAGCTTTAGCAGGATTTAGCTCAGTGGCTCTCAACCTGTGGGCTGAGACTCCTTTTGCGGGGCGGGTGGGCCCGCTGTTAAATAATACTTTCACAAGGGTCACATATTTACATTAGAATTCACTTTTTAAAAATTTTTATTTATTTATTTATTTTCAAGACAGGTTCCTCTGTGCAGCTCTGGCCGTCCTGGAACTCACTTTGCAGACCAGGCTGGACTCAAACTCAGAGAGGTCCACTTGCCTCTGCTTCCCAGGTGGTGAGATTAAAAGTGTTCACCACCCATCTAGCTACATACATAATTGCAATTTGTAACAGTAGCAAAATTACAGCAATGAAGTAGCAACAAAAATCATTTTATGGTTGGGTCAGGCCTGGAGATCTGCATTCCATCCCCAGGGGCACTCTATAAAGATCAGTTTACAGCCTGCCGGCTGGCATGTCTCCTTACCACTGCCCTTAAGACAGTGAACTATAAGAAACTTCAAGAAATTGTTCAAGACAGACAGGAAAATCTCACTTCCTAGACCTCCTCACAAGACCCTCTTACAATATACTAACCTAGACCCTGACCAGAAGGCAGACAACTCCTTATGGCCTGTTTCTTTCCCCAGACCTTTCCTGACATCAGGACCACACTTAAGCGTTTGGAGGGAGGACCCCTAACCCCACAGGTAGAAGTCCGAGTGGTGGCCTTTAAGGTGTACCATGAAAGAGATGAAAAAGCTCATAAACAAAAATGCCAAAAAAGGCCACCCAACCAGCCTCAATGACTGTCCCTGGGGCTTGAGAACCACCAGGTCACTGCTTCAAATGTAGTCAGCAAGGTCACTGGACCTTGGCTTGCCCTAATCCCCATGGGCCCCCTGGACCATATCCAAAGTGCAATCCAGAGGGACCTTGGTCAGTTGATTGCCCCCATGTACCTCATGGCATGGGAACATCAAATATAGACTGCCCTCCAGCCGACCTTCTAGGCCTGGTCATGGACAACTGAAGGGACCTAGGCTTTCTTGACCCAACTACCATCGTCTCTGACAGGGAGCCCTGGGTAGACATTATAGTATCAGGGAGTCCATGTTCTTCCTCCTGGACACCAGTGCCACATACTTGGTCCTGAGGGAATTTTTACCCTCCCTCCTTCTCATCTCCCTATTGTTGGGATAGAGGGACAGCCTTACCTACCTCATCAGACCCCACCACTCAATTGCATTTCAGGGGCATTCTTCTTGCTCATTCATTTGCAGTTGTGCTAACCTGCCCTGTGCCTTTACTGGAAAGGGATCTTTAAGTCAAAGTAGGAGCTGCTATTTATGTTGTTCCCCACACCCACCTGACCCCAGACTTGCCAGCATCTCCTCTCCTCCTCCTCCTAGCTACTCACTCTACTGGTTCCAACATGTCATTTCCTCTGCCAGTCTCCCAGGTGGACCCCAAGTCTGGGATACCCCAAAACCCTCTGTTGCTAGACACCATTTCCCCACTGTCATTCAATTAGAGGACCCAATATGGTACATTACCCAAGCCCAGTACCCACTTCCAATCCAGAGCCTTAGGGGACTTAAACCTATCTCTCTAACCTCCTAGGGAAAAAAATCTACTTCATCCTACAGCCTCTCTTTTAACACCCCTGATGTGAGAGTCCCCTCTGTAGGCTATGAATATGCTTTATTACCATTGGTTAGTAAATAATCTTTGGGCCTATGACAGGGCAAGGTGGGAATTCCAAGCAGAGATAGAGGATAAAAGTAGATGGAGTTGAGAAGATGCCATGTAGCTGCTGAAGGAAGAAATTGCCAGCTGCCAGCCAGAACCTTACCAGTCGGCCACATTCTTGTAGTGATATACAAATTAATAGAAATGGGCTGACAAGATATGAGTTAGCTAAAAATATGCCTAAGTTAGTGGATAAACAGTGTTGTAATTAATATAGTTTCTGTGTTATTATTTGAGTGTCGGCAGCCAGGAAATAAATGAGAAGCCTCCATCTACAAAATGGCACCCAACATAGGGGCAAAAATTTCCACTTAAAGTCTAAGAAAGCTTTTTTAAAAAAGGTTTCTAGACCCACAAAAATGGGAGCCAAGAAGTTTTTTGGTAACATATTTTCAGATAGGCTCTGTTTGCTTGGCAGCAAGCAGACACGTGGTTTCTTTGAAAGAGGACTTCCTGACTCAGCATTGGCAGTGAAGGCCGTGTGGCTTCTTTAGGGGAGGGCATCCTGGTTTGTGCTGGCACAAATAGCTCTGGCTTTTTTGGTAGGTCCTGCACTTAAATGGGGTCTATGTGATGCGTGTTACAATTTGCTTAATGGAGACATAGACTCATTGCCTCCCTGGAGTTGGGGCAGAGAGAATGACTTGCAGAGTTGGCAGTAAACATGCCTCCACCTTGTTAGACTGGGCAGAGCAAGCAGGTGGGACCATGGAGTTGGTCCTAGTCACGCCTGTTAAGCATTTAAAAAAAAATGTGCTCCTGGTCAAAAAATAATTACAGATGCGCAATAAGGACAAATTCAGATAAAAAAAGATCCCCAAATGTGTCACAGTATTGAATAAATGTATGTAAACTTGGGGGAGAGAGGGAAAAGAGTATAGACAGTTATAAAAAACAGTAAAGTTTTTAAAGGACAGAGTACAGACAGTCATAAAAGAGTAAAGAAAGCCACATAAAGATGGAAAATACACAGTCTGGATTATATATATTATTGTTTTCTTTGAACTTTTTGACTGTGAATGAGCTAAATACAGAGAGACATTTAATTGTACAGGCTACTAAGCTAAACCAACATATATATTTTAAAGGTAACTTGACTTCAAAATTTGGGTCTAAGGATATGTTGCTTTGAAAAAGAGGTTCTCCTTTTGTTTCCACAGAGGATAGAAAGCTGTGGATTCCTTACCTGCTAATGTGATTTGATGGGCCAAGACCCCCCCCACCAAAAGGTCTTTGTGAATCTCCCAAAGTACTTCACCCAACAAAAAGCAGGACGCAGTTTGTAGAGAACTAGACCCAAATTCCCAAATATTGTTTATAAACGTTTGTTTACATATAAAGGGGGTATAATATAGAGATAAATACTGTGCATTGGCATGGATCTTGGTCAATTGATACAAATTTAAGCTCAATTTTGTTATATTATTTCTGCTCATGTTTAAGGTTATTGTGTTTATGCAGCTCATTTAAAAATGTAATGTAGAGAAAAGAAATACAGATTAATAGTCATTTATAATAGTCAAACCTGTAGTCATGTTAGTCAGGTTTTCCAGATGTATAGAGATATATTTCAGATAGATAGGCATTCTTCAAACCTTTCAAGAATACGGTGTTTCAAAGGTTTTAAGAACTTAGGGTTTTTCATGACAATGAGACACCTCTGCTCCTGGCAGCACCAATCTACTTCAACAGGATGATGGGCATCGAAGAGGCTCCTTATGGAGTTTGTTAGGCCGTTGTCAGACTAGGATGTCCTGATTACAAGACCTAGTGCATACTATTAGAGCCCTCGCATATTTTAACTCAATCTTTAATGGCTTAGAGTAACAAGCCTCTTGGTATCTGCCTAAGAGCCAGAAAGGCTGGGGCTGCCCAGTGCATTGGTAAGGCCAATGAGCACTGTGGCCTCCTGCTGGGCGCATATTAACATTAGCAGCTATAGGGAGAGCTAAGCAGAGCCGGAGTCTGCTGGAAGTCTTCCAGAAACTAGATTAGGAGGACAGGTGAGAAAGGCTTTGGGGGAATGTCTACAACTTGAATTTTACAGATGACTTCATAGGTTTGGCCTCTTCTCCACAGAAGGGCAGTTATCTGAGGCAGCCATGGAAATGTGAACAGCCACACACAGCAATGGACACATTTTGTAACACATCTGCTACTTGTATGTGGAGTCCTGTGGTTAGAACCCACAGCCTTGCACACACTACGCTGGGGTTTTACTACTGAGCTAGGCTATCTCCAGCCCGCATTTCCTAACATTTAACAAACCAGATCTGGGAAATTTTACGTTAGGTTTCCCATTTTCAGTATGACTTGTAAAGCAGGAAAGGTAGGGCAGGTCTGGAGCTGGTGTCCACAGTGTGCACTCACAGCTCTCCCTACTCTCAGGCAGCCACTGTCTTCTCACCCAGCCTCTTATTTCCTAGACTCCAGGTGTCAAGAAATGGCTTGTGTGTGTGAATCACACACACTGATTCTTGTATGTGCTGCTCAAGACAACTCGCCGAGGCAGTTCTCCTGCCATGTGGGGTTGCAGGGATGCTCTCAAGTCCACAGGCTTGCCTGCCAGTGCCTTCAACTACTGGGTGATCTTACTAGTCACAGAAAAGGCATCTTAAGCAAAGCTGGCTTAGGAAGAGGAACCTGGCAGGGTGACCCAGAACTCGCTTCTCGGTTAACAAACCTCTAGGATGTGACCATCACATGGATCTGGGCTCAGGTGTCTCCTGGTTTCTCTGCATAGCAGAGATAGGACAAATGCAGGTGAGATCCATTGATGGCACAGCTTCCTGTCACTCTGCAGGGGACGCTGATCTCAGCTACTCCTGGGGAACAGAGGCAGGCTCAGTGTGGCCAGGGGTGAGCTTACCCTTTAAACCATGAGATGAAAAGCTGCCATTGCAACATCTAAACACCCGAAGGTTCATCCGTAAATGCTGTCTCATGACCACAACTGTGTGGTTTTTTTTTTTCCTGCGTTGTTTCTAAGACCACCAGGGAACAATTGGGCATGTTGGTGCACATATACAATTCCAACACTTAGTAGATGGAGACAGGACTGGAGTTCAAGGCCATCCTGGGCTACATGATAGATAATCCTGACTTTAAAAGCAGAAACATAAAGAACATATGTGAGAAAATGATGACCTAGACAAAAGGATTATAACATGACAGACATCACCTTTTCAGATGGTAGAGAATCAGGGGTTTTAAGCCAGTTTTGTGTGCTTGTCTCCTTGGACCACCACACGTGAGGCCTCTCTAGTTCTTCTTCATCTGCTTCACATTAGTGGAAAGGTACTTGTGTTAGAAGCTAAGCCCTGGAAAGCTCAGGCGTATGTATAAAAATCTCCTCACCCGATGTATAAAAAGCCAGACAGAGGCAGCAGGTGCAGTGTTGTGCGGGACTCTGATGCCCTCCACAAGGATGTTCTCGTCCGTGTTTGCTACTGTGGAGTGATGGCTCTGATCCCTTTGCTCACCCTAGATGTGAAGCTTCACTGCGGCACCATGCACATGGCACAGTGGCAATCAGAGATTCGCTAAAATAGCAATGAAGTCCGGAGGAGGCCTGTGGGACTGAGTGTTTTCAGTGGAGTAGACCCAGAGGCATCAGTGACAGGGAGGCTCTGGGCTTCTGGTGGTGGAGAAATGTTAACAGATGAGGAATTTGGGGTCAGGGATTTTATTCCTCCTGGGCAAAGTTTTTCTTTTCTTTAGAGTCTTGCTGTCCGGCATGGCATTTAACTCCTAGGCTGAAATATCCTCCTGCCTCTGTCTCTCAGGAGATGGGACTAGAATTTTCTTCTTTTCTTTCCAATGGGAAGTTTATACCAGAATCAGCTTTTACGTAATGTGAACAAGACATTTAAGGAATTGCACAAGATGAATTCATTAGGACGAAGCTTTTAAATTCTTTTATTTTGAGGCAGGGTCTCCCTACGTAGCCCTGGCTGGCCTAGAACTCACAGACCAGACCCACTTGCACCTGCCTCCTGAGCACTGGGGCAAAGCTTCTAATTCGTTCTCCAGTCTACTGGAATAATGAGTATGTGTTCGCGCAGGCTGCAGCTCAATACCATGGGGAAACTGTTGAGAGCCCCTTGGGAGGGAGGAGATAGTTCACTTTCTTACACAAGCAGCCAATGATGAACTGTTTATGAATAAAAAAAACCATATCTCAAAAAAGAATGATACAACTTTTATTTTCCATGGATTTTACAGATACTTTTGCTACATATTTATGTATTCTTATGAGATTATATTTTTTCACTTGTATGAAGCTCAACCTTATACAATTTTAAGGTGATATGTTTGGTAGTGTATCTATAATCTTTAAAAAGTTGAGTTTTTGGAATGTACAGTATATGAGGTAAAATCAAGATTACATTAAAAATTGTTTTCTCCTCTGCACTAACTTTGCAGTGAGGCTCAAATGGCGAGTACACTATTAAATGACATTTACTATCAAAAATAGGAGTTCATTTGAATTACTATGAAAAACATAAGCCACTGTGTGGCACATTTTACCATTGTAGACATTCAACTCTATAGAAATCTCTGGGCTCTTACACTCAGACTCATTTGTACTGCCAAATGTGGCACTTTGAAGAAATTTCTAGAAAACAATCGTAATCGCGGTTGTTTGGGGGACAAGTCATCACCCTATTTGTAAGAGATTAAATAAAATGTAAACATACAGTATATTATAGTGACAGAGTTTTCTTACCACTTGGAGAGGCCAAGTTTATCGTTTTTTTTTTTGAACAAACATTAATGTGTTTTCTACAGCGCAGATTATTTGACATAAAACAATTACAATACATGCCCATTCTACTACAAGGGAAGTTCTTCAGAGATCTTCAAAGCACAAAACATACGTTTCTTTTTGACAGACAGAGTGTTTAGCAATCACTAAAATGCAAACCTCAGCAACTAAAAATTAGTGATCCACTACTCTAAAATTCAAATAATAAATTAAAGAAGCTAGTTACAGATGTCTACAGGTAACAGATGCGATAAAACAAAAATTTCATATAAATTCATTGCAGACTGTATTATTACTGGCAGTCATTGACATCGAGGCTAGATGTACAATGCGATACAACAAAATTCAATCTGATCATCCATCAACTCACAAATGCAAGCTCACAAGACAGCAATGAACTATGCGATTTGCAAAGTGCTCTAATGCAACGGTACCCACATGCAATCAACGATTTGGAACAGTATCCAAACAGACATTATACATTAAACATTAGTTTCTCAAGAAAGAAAGCAGCTTGAAGTTTACTGGTGCAAATTAATTTTGTCTTCAGATTTGGTACCCCAAACTAAAAGGTTGAGTTTGATTAGAAATTCTGATGGCGACGGCAGTAGTTATAGGAGATGCTGCAAAAACCATTGGGAGTCCTTCCAAGCTAGCCTAGACCAGATGACAAGTGTGGACACGTGTCTCCTTACCTGACAGTCTTGAACACAGCCCATATGCACATGGATGCACTTACACACACACACACACACACACACACACACACACACACACACACACACAGTTTAAAGGCCCAGAAAACAGAAGCTTAATGAGATTCAAATTCAGTTACTATTTAAAAGTTCTCTGCTCTCCAATCCCAAGAAGAGGTACTGTTCAAGTAAAGATCAGTACCTTCTGGGGTCTGTGCTTTCTCGGACTTAACTTGTGAACTCACGTGTAGTGTAAGGAGAACTCCACACTTGCCAAACAGGAAGCCTTTTCTCACTCAGATTCCTTCATCCAGTTTTTGTTTGCTAAGCCCTCCAGTTATTCATCAAAATCCCACTTACCAAACAATTAAGACAAATGAGGAGGTAGAAATATAGCACTAGGTTGCTTTCACAGCATCAGACTTGAACAAGTTTCGTAGAGCATGTTAGTGTAAATTCTAGTCAATTTGAAATTTCCACATGGCAATCATCATGGAAACAAACAGATGTGGTTATCACTGTTACACTTATGCTAACTGGTCAAAACAATCATAAATGCTGCCCTTTAGAAAGTTTGTCCTACTAGAAGGCATATCCAAGGGGGGTGGGGAGGAGGAAGAAAAAGGAAAAGGGGGGAAAAGTCCCAATCAAAGAACAAAATGAAAAGCTCTCCCCAAAATGATGTTTCTGTGGCTGAATTCTCATGAAGTGCCAGCCTTTGCCTAACGACAGAAGCACTGAAAATGCCAAAACTATGTTTCAATATAGAGTCTCAATGCCAGTGCTAAATGCCACCATTTTGTAAAAGCAATACAGAAATAATTTTAGTACATGACAAAATAAAATGTAATACAGTGTTAAAAATAAAGTTATATTTTCACTTGATTACAAAGTACTGAATGATAAAGGCAATCAGAATGGAAAAAAAAGCGAATAACACCAGGATGACGGCAGCGCACTGCTCGTCGCTGAGGGTGCGCCTGGTCCGCACACTGTCCACAGTGTCTTTGCTGGCGCTGGTCGGCGGCTCTGTCCTCTGAGAGACGAAGAGCACTGTGGTGCTGTAGGGACCTACCAGGTCCTGGTGCCCCACAGGGTCCTGGCATTGGCGAATGGCACACACGCGAAAACGATATTCAGAGTTCAGCTGAAGGCTGGAATACCGGAATGAAGTGTCAGGGCCCTTGTAAATCTATTAAGGAAACATTGGAAGAAGAATGGGATAAGAAGCCTGGACAGAACACCAGCACATCACGTTCTGGACACTTTAGACATAAAGGTTATGAGTATGGCAGGCCAGGGCAACACTCCGTCTCACTGTCTTCCATCACTCTCTGCTTTATGCATTACTAGTTTCTGAGAGTCTCTTGGTGAACCTGTCTCTATCTTGATGATTCTACTGTGCCTACCTCCCAAGCTCTGGGGTTTTAGGCACATGCTGCTGCACCTGGTCGTTATGTGGCTTCTAGGGCTCAAACTCAAGTCCTCAGCTTGATGGCAAGTACTTCACCCACCGAGCCATCTCTTAGCCTCAACTTCATCTTTTACATGACGTTTTGTAAACACCCCACCCATTAAAGTACTGGCTAGTATGTTGCAGGCATGAGGATGTAAGATGTGACCTCACAGCTTACAAGTAAGTTACCGAGTAATCAAGTACAGAGATCAGTTCCCAAGCATTGCCCTGCTTTACTAAAGCAAATGAAAAAGAAGTCATCTTTTCCTGTTCTTCATGAACTCACTGTATGAGAGAGGAGATTGTGTAATCTTGTTCACCTCATACTTAGGGGGAAGCCAAGACTGCCTAGGCAGTGAAATTCTACACACTGTGAAACATCTGTCCAATCAAACAACAGCAGGGAAGTTGTCTACAGGAATCTACTGTGAATCACTTTGTCAACTTTAGAGAGAGACTGGTGACTTGGAATCAGACTAGAATCTTAAAACCTAACTCGGTGGTCATGCCTTAGAGGAAAAATAAACATTACAGGAATCACATGGTTTTCAGTGGGGTGTCTTAGGGAAGAGGAAGTCGTCTACCAGAGCTGGCTGCCCTATGACCCCATCCCTGCATGGTGGCATCATAGCTTGGCGAGAGCTTACCTCGGTACACTAGGCACAGTGACAGCTAACTCTATGGCAGTTATGAGACTAAGGTGAACCACTGCCTGTTAAAGTGCTAGCAGTGCCCAGCTGACAGCAGAGGTTCACAGACATTATCATTCTCACCAGGGAGCCTCTGCTCATTCTACCAACAAAAAAACCAAGGCTCAGAATATCACGCCTCTTCCTGGTGGTGGTGGCCTACAAGTCACATCTACGGACACTTGCATGTGCACTGTGAAGTATTCTGTCTGTTCCAATTATATGTGTGTTGTAAATCTAACTTTTAACAAATAAGTTTGCTCAAGGAGGCAGTGTAAGATCTCATCTCATTTTTTGTAATATCTCTACAATCCAGCACGTGGTAGGTATCTAACAAATTTGTAAAATTAATGACGTCAAGTGAAAATGTAGATGTTGACAAGAAAAAGGAACTTTTATTTCAAGAAGCCATAAGATGAATCTTAAGGAAACGGTAAAATGTGTACTGGGTAAAATGTGTACTGATCTGTTCCAAGAAGGACTGTCTGAGATATGCCAGAATAGCTTACATAGTATAGAGGACATTAATATAAAGCAGTACATACATATAAAATCATTTTAATAGAAACATATATTTATCTTATTATGATGGAGTCATTTTTAATTTTTGTCTTTTTTTTTTCTTTCTGAGATAGGCAGGATCTTGCTTTGAAGCCTAGGCTTGCCTTGACCTCAGAATCCTGCTAGAGCATTAATTAATTTTTTTTTTTAAGTTTTGGGCTCCCCCAAACTGAGTATGATAATATGGCTAGGGAAGAAAAGCCCTCAACAAATGTCTTGAGTGTGACAAATGACAGGGTGTAGCAGAGAGTGTGTGTGTGTAAGAATACACTAATGGACTAGTGTGACAAATGACAGGGTGTAGCGGAGAGTGTGTGTGTGTAAGAATACACTAATGGACTAGTGTGACAAATGACAGGGTGTAGCGGAGAGTGTGTGTGTGTAAGAATACACTAATGGACTAGTTTGAAACTCTTTTGTTTTTTTGAGACATGGTTTCTGTGTAGCCCTGGCTGTCCTGGAACTCAGAGATCTGTCTGCCTCTGTCTCCCAGTGCTAGAATTAAAGGTGTGTGCCACCATGCCTGGCTCTAAATTTAGGTTTTTAACTCAAAGAGTCCACCTTAGGAGTTGTGGCATTGGTGTCTAAGGAATACTCATCATAAAACTGCGTGAGGGCTGTAAAAGGAACTGGGCTCTTGCTGTAGAACAGGGCTGTGAGGCCCTGATACTGTCTTCCATGGGCCTAAGCCTAGGTGTGAGTTTTGAATATGAGTTGGTAGGAAAAAAGAATACAGAGATAATAATGACTGCTGTGGATACTGAAGACATTGGGAAGAAGATGATGAGATCACGTTTTCAGTTCTATGTGGAGAGCTTGGGAGGAACACAGGGTGGTGTCTCACAGGGACCAGAGGTACATAACTAAAGAAAACAGGTACTTGCTAGAAGTAACACAAAGGGCTTACATATCCCAAGAAGCTATTCAGTAAGCCTGAAGGGCTTGAGAAGAACTGGCTAAATCTTAGAGTTCAAAGAATTGAAGCAAGTTAGCAAGTTATAGCATGTTGACCCCTTCTCTCACTAAATAATTGGGGCCTCAGGTCAATGAGAATGAACTCAGTATCTTATGTCTCTGTATCAATCATATCTTCTAAAAACTCATTTGGTGGTCACATAGATTTAACTTATCAAGAACTCACAATAAGGCTCAAAACAGCTCTTATCTTTTAAGGACAAATGTATATTTACCTTTGAAGCTGTCATGAAACAAGAACAGATTTTGTTATTTTCTGTGAGATTTTTCATAATTTTGGTATTGAATATACACGTGTAATTTTTATCAGTATTAAAGGAGTGATTCTGGAAACACAGTACTTTTATATGGGATAATGCCAACAACAAAGGCTTGATGCCAATACCACCAAAAACAAATCACTTAAGTATTTCCTTAAGATACGGCACTAGGCACTTGATTACATTTAAAAATCCCAATGTATAAGCATACTACCACGACAGTGTATATATGGTCACATGATAAGATAATACTTGTAAGTGATGGTTTTGTGTACTCTGAGGAGCACTGCCTTTAAGAAACCCCGGAAGCTGGGTAATGGTGGTGCACGCCTTTAATCCCAGTACTCAGGAGGCAGAGGCAGGTGGATCTCTGTGAGTTCAAGATCAGCCTGGCCTACAAAGAGTAAGTTGCAGGACAGTCAAAGCTACACTGAAAAAGAAACTCAGCCTCTGTCTCAACACTCATGCTCCGCTGTCATCTGGCTGAGCGACACTCGGATGACAGTGTGCCACCACTTCAGTGTGTCTGAGAGTGGTTTGGAACAGATCAGGATATAAACTGACCAATGTGGGTGGGCACCACTCCATATGTGAGCAGAATGAAAAGAGGAAAGAAAGGCAAGTTTATCATCTCTGTTTGGCTGAGACACACTTGGCATGGACTTCCGCTAGGACTTAAGCCACTGGCACTCCTGCTTCTCAGGTCTGTGGGTTTGTCTGCACTGCAAAGACACCAGGAGCCTTCCTGGGCCCCAGGTTCATGGGTGACAGACTGCAGAAATGAGTAGCCTCCACTGAGCAAATTCATGTCTTTGTATCCCACTGGCTCTGCTTCTGCACAGACCCCCGCTAATGCTAGCCCTCCAACCACTAACAGTACTTTTATGTTGGGGCAGGAATTCTAGCCCTTCCCTACCCAGTTCATGTACTCTTGGCCTCTCACTCTGAGTTTCAAAGGTGGACCATGCCTGGGTTGGTGATAGCTCCTAAGTGTCTTTGAAATTTGGTCCCTCTCTCCTGAATGGAACTTCCCCACTATTAAGCAGTCCTTCATGAATGCTCTGAGCTGCTGGAGCAAGCAGGCCTGACAACCTTCTGGCTCTTCTGTAAGGGACTCACATACAACTGCTCATGAGGGAATTCAAGGTGACTTTCCAGCACTTGCAAAACCTCCAGGTTGTTTGACTCCTTTGAACGTGGCTCTATCTTCCTTTTATACTTCACATGCCACCTTCTTAGACTCTCAGGAACACCATTTGAACGAATGCACTTCTGAGAGGCCTGAAGACCCACTAGACACCTGACTTGTCTAAGTTTACCCAGGACTCTCCCTCCTAGCATCTAGTGAAGACAAGCAATACATAGGGTAAGCATGTGTTTCAGGGAGAATGGCAATACAATAAATCTGTTCTTGAGAAGGGGGCAACTCTAGATGAAGTAAAGTCAGGTGAAGCACAGGCCAAGAGGGCAGCAAGGTCTGGGCAAAGCCACCAACTGATGAAGGGATGAAGAGAGGTAAAACAGGAACCAATTTGTTTCTGAGCTTGCCCTAGGGTTATAGTACCTGATGCTTCCAGGACTCAACCTTACAGGTTAATCAGGATTTTATAGGTCGGCTGGGAAACTAGTAATTTAAAGTAATAATCCTTTTCTTAAAAATACCTATAGCTGAGAACAGAGACCCATCAATACCTGGTGTCTTCTACTGAATCTCACACTTGGGAGTTTCCGGCCCCTAAGACTTGGTTGCATGGCTATTCCTCCAGCCTTAGGCTCCCCAGTGCTAGGACTGCAGTCATACCCCAAGCTTTTACCTATCCTGCACTTTGTGCTTGCTCGAATCTAAACAAGTTCCCTGAAATCAGAACATCCTTAGTGACTCAGAACAGTAACTCTGCTCCCCTACATTTCTTGTCCTATGCATACTGAACATCAAGTAAATGACAAACATCCCAGAAAAACAAAAAACAAAATGAAACAAAAAACTCACGGAACTCTTTTCAGATTATCTGCAGCTTCCGGAGTGTTACCTTGCCGGTAAGCTATAAGACTTGGTTAAGTGCTAGGGACTTAGAGGGACGACAGCAAGAGTGAGATTTGGGGGAGTCAGCCTTTTCAGTTTTATAATTAGTCATCTTAAATGATACTAATTTAGATTTAAAGTTAAGTTAGAATTAGCTTTACTGTTTCATGTAGTAACATAAACTTATTAAAACTCGTATGCTACTAAAATGTGGGGTCTCTATTTCCTTTAAACATGCAGTTAGACAGTTATATTTTTCTTTAATATTAATTTTGCTTCTTCCTGGGAAGTAAAACTGCTCATCTATAAATTAATTTGAAATATAACTATTAAATCAATTAACAGATGATTTAATGGTATGCCTAATTTAACTCTGGGAGCCCTTTCTGATTTTAGTTAACGTACTGTACTTCTATAAAGTTTTAAAGAAGACAAATACATACATGAAAATTCTATTACAATAACATCATAAGGCTGGAATAAAGCAGATGGATGATTAGTTTTTCTAATGGGAAAAGAAATTGTAGGACACAATAAAAACACTTTGTAAACCTTCAAAACTAAAGAAGGGTGACAGCAGAAAGGGAAAAACAAGCAGATGAAAAATAATGGTTGCAGACTGTCTTGGTCATCGATTTTCCTAAGAAACACTAACCTACTCTGTACTAGAAGTTGTCCTGGAAAGTTTTCGCCAGGAAAGTGACAGTTCCCCTAGACTTGCATCATACAAGGCTATTGTTATATTCACTATATAATTATACTGTTACAGTCAAGCACTGGATAATAATAGCAATAATACAGAGATTACTCACTTTAGATTACTAACTACAATACTTAACATACTGTCTTTCTTAGACTTTCATCTTGTTAGATGTTCTTCAAAACACATTACAATATAATAATAATTATTATTACTCAAACCTCCTCACTGATTTCTCTGCTTCTGTCTTTGTCCTACTCCAATTTCAACAATGTAATCAAAGTGTGTCTGATTACATAACTATTTGATGTAGGAAACAAAAATCCTTTCCTGGCTTCTAATTTCACTAGGAGTAAAAGTTACTGCATACCCGTGGATCTCAGTATGATTTCCACATAGGATTTCCATCATAGCATGATGGCTTCCTTACTGTTCACTTCTCAATAGACTAAGTCTGTAGGGGCTGGAGTGCTGAAGGGGAACCAGGAACATCAAGTCTGGCTTCAGCAAGGCTCAACAATCAAGCCTGCTGTGTAGGTCAGCTACTGAGGTGGGCTGGGGCTTGCAGTAGTAACCGCTGAGAAGTGTAACTGCTTGACTCCATCAAGTTTGTCCTAGGGCTCCCTTCACTGCTGATGAAATTTAACAAGCACTCTGCTGCCCTGGGCCTCTTCGTGGTTACTCCTCTCACAGTACTTCCTCAGGGAAACTACAGTATTCCCCAGTCCTCTGACTCAGTTTATCTTTTCCCGGTGTACTTGCAACCATCTGACATAGCGTATACTGAGGTGTGTCCTTCCACTACACTGTGACTTCCATGAAGGCAGGGACTTCTCACTGCTGTGTCCTGATTGCTGGCAAAGAGCTTGAGCTTAATGAATCACTGCAGGATCAAAGAATAATCTATCTAAGGACAGTACATTCACAAAATATTGTGAGTTCCAAGATAGCTGGAAAGCAGTATTCACTGGACAAATGTCTCTTAATTAGAAAGTGAATACAGTCAAATCTTCTACTGAGAATAAAAACTAAAGATTAAAAATTATGTACATATAAAATGGTATCTTGATACATACCTGTTTGAATTCTGAATCTTTCCCCACCATAACTTGAAGATTATAAATAACTGGGTCACCTTTCATTGGCTGTAAATATTCCCATGTAATTTCACAAATGTGATCATTTATTTTCTCTATTTTGGGGGCTAGATGAAACAAACATAAATAATATCAGCTCTATTTAATTTAATTGGACACATTACACAGATACTTGTTTTAATTAAAATCAGATCTCTAAAGCAAGTTATAAACATACATGGTAAAACTTTGCAATAGGCATGTGAAGTAATTTAAAACAACAGCAGCAATCTTTATGAAGCCATGAGACGCTGACTTGGATAGGGAGCAAGTGAACGAGCAGCACAACTCATCGACATCAGGCAGGCTCGCCACAGACAGCCGCACTAGCTGGGGTCTGCTTAACAATCAGATGCAGGAGCTGCCCCAGCAGTCTCACCAGTTCTCAGAGTGCAGTGAACTTTCATCTCTTTAGAAAAATATACAAAGTACAATCCCTGCCAGAAACATTTAAAATGAGAGCTGCTTCAAAGTTAGAGACATGTGCACAGTGTGCATGGACATGAGTACACGTGTGTGTGTGTGTGTGAGGCCAAGCTAAACAAAATTTGTCTTTCTTAGAGGAGACCTGGCTCCCCCAATCTGAAGAAACATTAAAATAACCAGGGTTTGTGATATATATTCTTTGAATAAAAAGAAGAGAAATACCAAGTGAACTTAATTAGAACACACAACTTATTTATTCAGTTTAGTATTTTCTGTCAGATCACAAAAAGATGAGTGACTTTTCTGAGTATTAGTTAAACTACCACATAAAACAGCCATTATGACTGAGTGGAATGCTTAGCATGTGCGCTTTCTCTATGCTTTAAAGTAACTGGTGGGGAGACATTTGGGGCTAAATTTTAATTAGAATAAAGCACCTCATCAAAGAAAACAACTTCAGGGGATATAAATTACCTTTCAAGGCAGACGGGACAGATTTGGGAGTGGTGAAAACATACTCTCGGGAGAGAGGACCTTCCCCAGCTTCATTACAAGCCTGAATGCAGAACTTGTAGGATGTGAACTCACTGAGCCTTTGCACTTTGTACGTGTGACACGGCCCTCTGTACAGGGAGACAAACCTGAAACAGAAATAATCAACTTTACAAGACCATATAAAATGTTTTAAAAAGCACTACAAGTGTAAAATGGGGCACGTTATTTGAGAATATGTGGCTCTAAAACCTTAACCTGAGGAGTAATTGATAATAATGTTTTCTACCAGATAATAAAAATCACAGATACAGATCTCCCAATCTGATTTGATTTATGGAAAAATGTATCACTAATCTAATGCTTAACCATCTGAAGTCTCTTCTCAGGTTTTGGTACATCTTTGCCAAGGCATCGGAACAACATGAAGGCACTGCTTTTACTACGAGTTATTTCTAAACAAGCCATAATCATAAAGTTTGTTATCTGTAACATGAACTTGAGCTACAAGATAATCTGCACTTAAATTTCTCTTGTTTTTATTTTTTTTTTTTAAAAAAAAGTTTTTTTTTGTTTTTTTTTTTTTTCGAGACAGAATTTCTTTGTAGCAGGGTGAATAAACAGTCCTATGTTGGTATTTAAATAATGTTAAAAATAATCTGAATAACACATTATAATTGAAATAAAGTATTTACAATAAATCACAGAACCCAATCGGGACCTGCCAGTGAGGAGGGGACTGAACTGTTGTTGTTGATTCAGTGTGGAGGCCGTGCATTAGGAGTGGGGGCAGTGAGTCATAATCTTGGGGTCTAGAACCTCAGAAGCCTTGAGCAAATCACAACCACTTTCTGCATATGGTGCCCAGCTGGGAATCAGTATGTAGACTTCCTTCACAGCCAAGCTAATAGTTGACAGGGAGAGCTCCAGAACAGCCTACTTGGTATCACTGGAGTTACAACAGGAAAGCCAGAGGGAGCCTTCTGAGAGTCTGGAAACATACACTTAAAATTACATAAGATAGTTTTGATAGATAACTTCATTACATTTTAATTAAGTCTCTGTGTGTGCGTGTGTGCAAGTGCCTGTGACATCATTGTGTGCAGTCAAACAACAACTTGTAGAAGTTGGCTCTCTCCATCCATCCTGTGGGTCTCAGGGTTTGAACTCAGGGGAGAGATTGGCAGCAGGTGTCTTTACTCACTGAACCACCTAGGTGGCCCATTATGATAGCCTTCACTCTGCTCTGGCAAACTGTTTACACTATAAACATTCATATACATTAATCCCCCAAATATACATATGAAAAAGAAATTAGAAGCCCCACCTTCCATTTCTATCCTCCATCAGAAGGTGGTACTGAACAGCATCTGTTGATAATGTCTTCGGGGTTCCTTCTCCCCATTTAAGCTTAAGGTTCTGGTGGTTAAAGGCAACACATTCCAGCCGAGGTGGATCGGGAGGGAGGGGCTTAGTTTTTAATTTAATCGTATGGCTGAAAGGGCCAGCTCCAAGGCTATTCAAGGCTTGAATTCGTATTCTAGATGACATATAAGAATAGTTTAGTTTACGATTCTTTTATTTAAATCACTTTTCTGGTCTAGGCAAACATACACATAGACTTAGGGGTGTACCTGTATGTTGTATCCGGCTGCAAACTGTCTATGACATAGCTTGTCACCTTCCCCACTGACAAGGGCTGCTTATCTCCGAGGTCAATGCTGTAGGCAAGGATTTCTGAACCATGGTCATAAGGCTCTTCCCAGCGAATTGCAAGGCAGGTAGAAGGGGAGAAATGGGGACTCTCTATATCATCATCACTGATTTCCTGAAGACAAGTCACAATGGCAGGAACTGATGGCGGAGTCACACAGGCTACAACTTCACTGAAAGGACCTGCGCCCACAACACTCATAGCCTACAAGTGAATAAAGTGAAGTTAACAGAGACCGTGGCCTCCGAGCAGAAGACTCTGGACAGAGTGTGTGCTGAGGCACTAGTGGTCACCTACCTGGACTCTGCAGTAGTAGGCAGTAGCTGGTGAGAGTCCTTTTAATTCACAGCTGAGGCCGGGCCCACAGTAACATATCTGCATACTTCCTTCAACTCCTCCCCATTCCAGCCGGTACTCTGTGACATCAGCTCCGTTAATCAAAGGAGTCTTCAAGAAAGGATACAGTTTCTTAGTCTTCACATTAAATAGCTTTGGAGCAAAAATGTTCTCTCCTCTAGCACAGTAAAAATAGAACTGCTTCTGAATGTATTTAAAACATCTAAACACGATCAACAGTGCACAACTTTACATTTTTATTCATTAAAACTATCCGAATGGTTAAAAATATAACTGCCTCATACCAGAAGGAATGAGTCAGAGTATCTTAGACAAACAATTAGGTAAATTAAAAAAATTAATTTGAAGACAACTTGAAAATAATTTGTATTAATGTTAACTTACACAAGTATTTTCATCATTAAATTTCAAAGGAAACTGAAATTATGATTATCATTACTGACCAATTACAATATACAGTAAATACACCAGTGATAAGAATTTGAGAGAAGTCGTAGTATGCCAAGTCTTATGAACATTTGTCAGAGTTCACTGCTGGGTGGAATATTCAGTAAGGAAACAAAGCCTTTGGTAAAAACAGTACAATATGAGTCTAAATACTTAGGAGCAAGCATTCCTGACTCACATAAGTGGCTGACCCAGGACTCACTCTTCAAGTAACTGAAGGAGCAGTAAGGGGGTTGAGCTTTATTCTCTTCTCCAGTCACTTAGGACAGACACTAGGTAAACCAGTGGGAATTACAATACCTCCCAATTCACTTGTGCACACGTCGCAGATCTGCAGGTCACTTGAGGGGGTCTGCACTGGTCTGGTGGCCCAGGAGCTGTAGTGACATCATATTTTTCTGAAAATGGTCCGAACTAAAACACAAGCAGAACACAATTTTCCTTTTTCATCCTTAAATGTTCACTAAACAGAAAACTGTATGTAAAGAGTCAATAGAAATTAAGTTTTTCAAAATTAATTTAGTAATAACTCTACAGGCGTTTTCATTGATCTAACAACCGTGGAAGTAGATGGGGAATTTTAAGTTTCATTTGCTATACTTTCTCTCCCCAGACCCTATTTTCCCTTCATGAACTGCTTTTTTTTTTTTTCAAAAAGATCAGGGCATCAGTAAATTAGGTAGGTGGAATAAGAAGAAATTATGTGAGAATTGAAGACAGGTACCAAATAAAGGCCTGGGAGACGGCAGGCATCAATTTTATCTTAAAATCTGAAACAGCAGGAGTCAAAATAGGTATCTAGTGGAAGCAGACAAAGCAAATATCTAAAGTCTTTTTGACAAACTAGTAAAACTCGGCAAATAAGAAGACACAGTACTGAGTCTGCTACACTGCGGACAATGGCGGCTTCAATAAGGACTGCTGCAAGCAACACAATCACAGTATTTAAATATGCTCACAGGTAAAACTATTGTTCAGCTAGAGACAGGATATGAGACAAAACACAGCTCACTGAAGTCTGCAGTACTGTGATAAAGGGACCCATCAGCTTAAATTTGAAAAAAAAATTATGGACTAGTTAAAAAAAATGTGGCACACACCTAAGCAATTGCTTTGTCTTCGAGAATCTGCAATAATGGAGAGGGGAGGGCATCAACAGGTGTGGAGTGCACTCGCCGAGCCCCAGGGTCACTGGCTGCAAAGTGGGGTTATCACCACTTTGGCTCATTTTATGGAATTATCTATATATACATGTAGCATGCTTTAAATAACTTAAATAAGCCAGAAATGTTTAAATATAAGCATTTTCCCATGAGGCAAAGCAAGAATCACATCTGGTCTGCAACGGAGACTAAGTGCCCCATTTTATGTGACCCCAGTTTAGTGACCATGCAAACAGGTTTTTCAACACCCCCTGAAGGAAACCACAATGCTTATCAAGTGCCACAAACTAACTGAGGCTTGGAAGTACAAAGACAGCAAGGCAAGTTATAGGGCACAGTATCTCTTATTTATCAGTAGAAGCTTAATAACACAAAATGGCTTGATAACGGGTGTGATGAAACACGCTTGAGCAATGACTGAGCCTGCAGGTCCCTCACCCCCATTCTGTTGGCTGCACGGAGTCGGAAGCTGTATGTCTTTCCAGGGAGAAGGCTGCTCACTGTACACTCCACTTCAGATCCTTGGTAAACATCTCTGGGCTCATCTTTTTCTGCAGGACTCATTTCCACTGCATAACAGGAGATGGGTGCTCCACCATCGACTAGAGGAGGTCCTAAGGGTGGAGAGACTTAGGTCTTTTAACAGGAAGAATACTTTTGGTTCTAACTTCATTATAATTCACTGTCAAATGGAAATTACCCCATCGTAACTGTATTTCTTTTGCTTTGGGTCTACCCTGCAACCTGGGGGGGAGGCATGGGCCAGGAGGCACAGCTGGAGTCTGCACAAGCAAGGATTCAGAGACCTGCCAAAACAAAAGAAAATCAAAAAGAGATGCCCCAAACAACCAATCAGATTGCTTTGCTAAAGGACAGTAACACGACACAAAAACTGTACCAACAGCATGAAATTGTACTTTATTATCGCCTGAAAGAAATAAGGTTCTGAATAGAATCAAGCCTTATTAAATCATTTATATACTTTTATAGACTAAAAGACATATACTATAACTACTATTTAAAAAACAAGTTGAAAAAACAGCAAATGCTTTTAGTAATTAGGAAGCAAAACAAATGAAACATCAAAGCCAACAGCAGCTGAGAAGCCTCTGTCCTAGGCTGCTGTGACAGTGTAACTGTTTCCTTCCTGACTGTTTTTTTTTGGAGATTAATATTCACAGATTTTTAAAATTGTATTTTAACCTAAAGGTCAACATATTTTATTCCTCTAAAACAACTCTATAACCAGGAAAGTTTCTCTAATGCATAGTACCTTTCTATTCAGTATTGTTTTTGGTTCCTACAACAAAGTGTTTTCATTTACTTTTTATGGGACAGAGCTTGAACCCAGGGCCTTACAAATGACAGGCAAAGCACCTTACTATGAAAAGCTACAAGCCTCAGCCTTGATTTTACTTTAACATGAATCATCATATTTCTAAGCTATATACATTTTTTTAAAACACATACTATTTGTTCAACCTTTTTTTCCGACAGGCATTCATTCTATGGAAGAATGCTTCAACGACACACTAGAAAAGAATTTTTGATACTTATGTTTGTTGTTCTTAAATGCAGGGAGATTTTCTTTTTTCTCTGGGTGGCTCTTCAGACTAAGGAAGGTCTCTTCTACAGAAAAAAAGTGTTCTAGCACCAAGTTAACCTTTACTACCAGGGAGCTTTCTCAATGGCCAAAATGGAACCCTGCACCATAAGCCTGTGGGGCAGGACTCACACTTAGTTTCACAATACTTCCATGTCTAACAAGAGTATTTTATTATGTAAAGTTCCACTTGAAAAATATTATTATGAATGTTCTAGTAAGATATTTTTGATTAAATTCATCAAAAGTACAGCAGGTGCCTGGATGTGTTGCCTGCTGAGGAGTGAAGAACAGGAAGGTGTGAGTGAGCACAGGCACTCGGTGTGCTATCCAAATCCACGAGGAGGACCTGCCTCACCCTGGCACACTTAGCTTAGCTACTGGAGTTGCTTGTAGTTCATGCCTGGGCCAGGGCCCCTGACATGCTTCAGGATGCTCCCCTAAAACTTAAGTGAAAAACACAGACAGGAACTGAAGCAAGCACCTTGGCAGGGAGTGGGGAATACTAAGTGATTCTGTGGTTTGAAATGACTTAAACACGGGGAGGGAAGTTTCCATGTAGAGCTCAAATGCTGCTGTTTTGGCCTAAAAGCAGATTCAAAGGAGAAGCCTGAGTGCTCAGACAGCAGGACTACCGTGCGGCCAGCCCAAACAGGCAGCCAGAGTGTCTGATTGGAGACACCCTTACTCAATTACTGACCCACAAGAAATGCTGGGATTCAACGAGTTTAACTAAAGATGCTGGATATACTCAAACTGTACCCTCAGAATTGGGATGGGATAAATACAACTTTAGTTACTGAGTGAGTCTCTTTCTCTTTGTTTTTGTTTTTTTCTATGACAAGGTTTCTCCATGTTATACTGGCTCTCCTGGAACTCGCTCTGTAAATAAGGCTGGCCTTAAACCCAGGAATCCACCTGCCTCTGCCTCCCTAGTGCTAGGATTAAACTCCTGGCTACTGAGTCTCTTAACAATCGTAACAAAATGGCTAGCTTTTTTTCTGAAATATTCAAATATTTTATCTGTGTTCAGTTTATAGTTTCTCCTGACACATAATTTGTAAAGCAGGAAACAGTATCAATTTCAATTTCTGCTGGATATGGATGTCAAATATCACCCGAAAATTTACCTAAACACACTAAGAGTGAAATATTCTGTTGGAATATTCTGGTACCAGCAACACTAGCCACTCGGGTTACAGGAATTACTGTTCCACATTTGTACACAAATATTAACAACGAGGGCAGGAAATGCTGATCCTGTCCCATTTGGTCCATATTAAAGCATAAACAGTTCTACACATAAGCATTACCGCACTCTGCCCTCCGTCACTAATGCAGTAAACCCGTAAGCGGTAGTAGCAGCCTGGATTCAGCCGGTCACAAAGATGTTCCCTGGTGGCGCCACTGTAGATCATATCCCACTTGTTTCCTGAAAAGTGCAGAATTGCGTGCAATCAGCTACAAGGTAATGTTTAATATGGACAGGGCAGGTGTCTCAGGCTTCACTAAGTGTTTATGTAACCTAATGGGAACAATAAGCCTCACTTGAGTTTTCTGGAAATGATTTAATTTTCTTCATGTAAGAAGCCTTCCAGACAAATCTGCATGGTTTTGCTGAACTGAAATATCTCTGTACAGCTTTGGGCTTAGATTAATAATTTGCTTTTAATTAAGCATATTAAATGTGTTTACTGGTCCAATAATAAAGAGGATAAAGAATCAGCATCATAGCACATTTAATCATAATTGTAAGGTCGTTCTTTTCAGAAAACAGGTTATTTTACAGAAATAAAAACTGATGTGCAGGTGACTCAAGCATAAAGATTATTTGTCATGAAGACCTTAATTGGAGCTAACTTTCAGAGAGTATTTTTTCTCTGGCACATGTGGGTGTAAACTTAATTTAATAAACCACTCTTTAATAAAAACACTAAATACATAGTATCTAAAGATCAGTCTGGACATGCTAGGATGGCACAATATAAACAAACGAAAAAAGAAAAATAGTGCAAATCTAATAACAGAGGTAGACAGTAGGCTGACACCTGAGGTCACAATCTGAAGTGCATCGTACTGGCCACAGTCAGCTGTTACAAACACCACCATCACCAACACATCAAGAAAAACATTTGCATGGCAGCAAACATAGCGCAAAGCCTGCAAGAGTCGAAACTCACTCACTAGAACAAACCTGTCTGTCACCTTCACCAGCGATGCTTACCATTAGAACCTTCCGCCATCTCCACTACGTACTTATTGATGGGTGCTCCTCCGTTGTCTTTTGGTGGATCTATTAAAAACAAAAGTGATAGTCTGAAAACACAGAAAACCCCAATACACAGAATCCCTTCAAGGCAGGATTGTGGAAGGGAAAGAGTCACCTGCAACACTGTAACTTAACTATCACTTACTTACACATCCTTTATCTACACTGTGGTGGCCACTTTTCAATTAACCACCCTATCTTCCCACTTCAATAAATTTTAGTGATTGCACAATATTTCATTCACTTTAGATTCAAATGGAGGTTGAAATTTGTAGATATTTGTAATATGGTGACTTCCTTAACTGTGTCTCCAGGCCATGATGGAGTATGCACACTCTCTGCTGTTCTACTGACCTTGTGTACAAATTCCGTTTTCATTGTTATTTTCTTTTCTTATTCTGAGAGCTGAGATGGCTGGGGTGCAGCTGACTCCGAGGCCAGCAATCTTCCTTTTCACACAGAGTTATCCCTGTTGTTCTCATAAGGGCCAAACCTGGTTAGGATCTGTGCACCCATAGCTTTCCATAGACAGATCCTCAATGGAGGACCCACTTCTTATCTGACTACCCTGAGTTAGTGCGGTTACCCAAACACCACAACCACAAAGTTATCGAAGAACTGGCACCAACAGCTTGCTGCAAACTTAACAGGAAACCAAATGCATCTTTACAGTAGACTGGTGGATTCAAATGACATAACTTGTGCTTTTCAAGAGAAACACAAACTCAGGAAACCAACAGTATCCCTGTCTTCTGAACAACTTCCTGTGAGTCTGGACTTTCATCCCATAGGCTGGTACAACACCTAACAATCCACACGAAGGACCACTGTCTGAGCAGGGCTAGATGTAATAGTAATTTATTCGCCTGGACATAACACCCACAAATAAGGAACATGGGGTTTGACCTAGCTCCTTGTCTTTCTTCTCCTAAGGAGGAATGAGGTAAATTTCTAGCAAAAGGCACCCCAATATCACAAGGGCAGTCTACACTGCTCTTAAAATGTAAAAAAAAAAAAATTCATATTTACTTTAATCAAGCACAGAATAAAACAGGAACATCTTACCCCATGTAATTTTAAAGCCGTGTGAGTGTATCTTCCCTTTAACTGAGGGTTTCACAGGTACTCCTGGTTTATCGGGGCAGGTACTGAATTCCACTACTTCACTCGGGTTGCTTTTACCTTCTGAGTTATAAGCAATGACCTGTGATGAGAAGAGAGACTTAATGTTAGTGTGGTGGGCTGAAAGAAATGGTCCCCAAAGCGAGCGGCACTATCAGGAGATGTGGCCTTGGAGAAAGCTGCCACTGTGGCACCAGGCTTTGAGGTCTCCTTTGCTCCAGTTTCTTCCCTCAGTGTCTGTCAGCTGACTTCTTTTTTCCTTACTTGTACCCCTTTGATCTCCTCCTTCAGCTGTCCTGTTGCTCTAGTTACGACTTCAAGTACTGGACTGAGTAAGTACACAGAAAGCAGACACACTAGTCTTCTCCCTATTTTTAGTGGAAATGCTTTATGTTTCTCTCTGTTTCTGGTGATGTTGCCTGTGGGCTTGTTGTAAATTGCCTTTATTATGTTAGGGTATGCTCCTTGAATGTCTAGTCCCTTCAGAACTTTTATCATGAAGGTGGTTGGATTTTGTCAAAGGACTTTTCTGTATAATGATCACGTGGTCTTTGTCTTTCAGCCTGTTTATGAGGTGGATTACATTTATCAATACATGCATGCTGCACTATCCTTGCATCTCTGGGATAAAATCAGCTTGATTATGCTGGGTAAAATTTTTGATGTGTTCTTGAATTTAGTATGCAAGTGTTTTATTCAGACTTTTGCATATATGTTCATAAAGAATATTGGTGTATAATTTTTTCTTGGATATTTGGGCAGTTTTGGTATGAAGGTAATAGTAACTTCATAAAATGATTATGAGCATATAATGCTCCCCAAGTCTCTATTTTGCAGACTAATTTGAGAAATACTGGCATTAGTTCTTTAAATGTCTGGCAGAATGTGCACTGACTCCACCTGGCCCTGCGTTTTTTTTTGTTCAGGGAAAACCTACTGCTGTAGATGGGAATTAACTGACTTCTCTCCACCAGCTTCACAAACAAGCAGCTGCTACAGCAAAGGTGTCAGGCTCCAGGTCAAAGCGCCCCACCTTCAGGAGCCTCACTACTAGAGAAACTATTTCCAGAAATCCAATTTTCTAAAAGCCTGGTGGCAAAGCCTCTTTTGTTGTTGCTGTTTTGCTTCAATCTACTATTTTAAAAGATGTCCAGTCAGAGTCTTAACTGTCTATCACTATTGTCAATGTCCCAGCATTATCCTCAGGGCCAAGCTCTAGCGTTTATGTTAAGCATGCTCTTACTGCTTCCTATGACAATATGTTACGTGATCAGTGCCTAAAGGAGTATATTTAAATAAATATTTCTGTAATATAATCAGTATTCCAGGATTTTAAAAATAAGTACTAAGATTTTATTTTGATAGAATTTCCTGAGAGAAGAGCTAGCAGCATCAAGTTATAAAAGAAGGACGACAGGAAAAAAAAGGATTTAATGATTCAAAACCCCTTGGCAGGTTCCCTAGCACATGACAGATTAAAAATAAAGGCTGAGTAGCTAGAACTTCATGCAGGGGTCATTTTGCATTCCCTAGTGTTTTCTCTTGCTCCAGGGTAAGGGGACTTCATATTTCAGCACTGACAACTGCTGGGCAGCTAGTACACAGCACTTGCAAGTTCCTGACTTAGTAGAGGGACAGGACAAGGTCTCAGATGACACTGAATGTCTGCTGAGCTTTGATGGCAGCTCCCTCCTTGTCATTTATTAGTGAGCCCACACATAACCTTCTATGACCCAGTGATGCTCATGTATGAAGGAGGTGACTTGGGGATATGCTCTCCATCCCAAGCCTGTCACTTGGAATAGGCAAACAGACCACTTGGTTAGCTCCTCTCCCTTGCCATTTGGAAGTAAATGCTACAGTGGAAAGTTGCAAATAGAAATTTGCTTTAAGTACTAAACCAGTGAAGAATTCAACACACATCTGTGTCTGTCTGCCTATGTGGTCAGTAGTAATTACAGAATAGTTAGCATTCTAAGAATTGAATAAATTAGGAAATTATAAAAAGTACTGGTACTGTCCTCCTCAGAAAACCTGTTGGTACAATCATGATTAAGACTCCAAATGCATGACAACATCACTATGAAAAGCACACACTTCCTTGGTATTTCATAAAGCTTACAAATATGAAAGCTCTATTTGGAAAATGAAATGACCCAGAGTCATCAGGTTTTTAAATAAACCTTTATAAATTAAGACAAAACAAATATCATTTTTATAAATTATATAAATCAAATTTCCTATTATTGAGGTTCTTCTTTTTTCAAACATTTTGACGGAATACCAAAATTTATGTTTGCTTTTTAATAATGAAAGCTATTTATAATGCCCTCTATCATTTATCTTAAATGATTTGATTAAATGAGCTCTGGTAGAAAAATATCGATGTTTAATTTATCAACTAATAAGCATTCAATTATAATTTTAGGTTTGTTTCTATTAACTCTAATTATTAAATTATTCAAGTGCTGAGCAAGTTAAAAAGCCAAAATATATCCTAAAATGATACCAGAGGAGGAAAGAGAAATTCCAGAAGCTTCCAAGTTTGTCACTGCCTCAAGCAAGCAAGTGATACAAGGAAGAACTATATGGTGAAAACAGCACCACTTAGCGTTATCAATCATAGCAAGAATAGACTGAGGCAAGAGTCACCAACGGGCACTAAAACAAGTAAGAAACCCTGGTAAGGAATACAGTGTTTGCATATGACACAGTACTCACAAAATGCCCAGCCAAAGGGCAAGGAACAACTTTGCAATTAAGAAACTGGTAGATACTACCTCCTTTGAGGGATTATCAGTAACAGTATATAATTAATTTGCCCAGCATGACATGCCAAAATTGTATTGGGTATGTTTTCACATGCATTATTTAAATATGTATATCACATTACACAAATTGTTAAAGCTGGTTTTAAATGTAAATACATGAAGTTTGAGAAGAATTATTATAACACAAAAGTTAAAAGACAGAAATGCCCACTAGAAAAGACAGAATTACTTAACATTTAAAACCAAAGGAATAGTTTGGAAGGAATACACAATGGAAGTATTACTTGCTTTTATCTTAAGAACAATAAAAACAAGAAATATATCTCTTAATGGACTTTTAAAATTTACCTTAAATTTATACTTTGTACTGCGTCTCAGATTTTTTACTGTGTAAGAAAGATCTTCTCCATCATATTTTGGCTTAAAACCATACCCCTGGAAAGAGAAACCAGTTACCATCAAACATCTAACTGCAGAACTATGAGAAGTAACAGCTACATGAAGCCCTGGGTTTGTCATCACCTATGACTGTATGCGAATGTAATTCTCATCTTGATTTCTTCTGCCTTGAGTGACTGAACTTAAACACGATGCAGAAGAATCGAGACTACTTGGTCTCAGTAAATTTTAGAGCTGAGTGGTATTATGTTGGAGTCATTGGCAATCTCACTATCAATAAAGCAATTTTAAGAACCAAATTTCCAAGAGATGCTACAAGAACTAACCATGCATAAAGATTTAACATGTTTACTTTGCCCTGAATGCACACACAGTTGTGTTGAAGTGAAGAAATAAATGGTTCACTGTACTTGGAGATAAGGTACGACTTGGATTCAATATTGTTATTTACAGTCCCAGTGACAATATTTCATAACCGTATTAGCTTCTATGTTGAAAATTATCAAAAGTGGAGATACAATTGAAAATATAGTATGATTCACCATTTAAACGTATACAATGTAAAGATTTATAGTATATTCTTACTACTGTGCCGCTGTGACCTATTCTAATTCAAAACGAAGCTCTGGTGGTTAGAGGCCAGCAGAGGCAAGTAACCAGATTCGGGATGTATTACAGAGTCTCTCAGGTGACTCTCATTCTTCTGCAGTACGTCGACAAGCAGTAGTGAATGGTAAGTGGAGAAGGGCGACACTACTTTGAAACTGCTCTATGCATAAGGCTGAAGGCTGATGTGAGGTTCCCCTTTATCTTTCTAAATCAGTCAATCTACGTTTAACTTTGGCTGGAAGATGCAATGTGTCCTGGCAGTGTAGGTATAGACTTCAGCAGTCACAAACCCTCAAACCTCCTACACACACACACACACACACACACACACACACACACACACACGAGACTTCCTTCCCAGTCTTGCTTAGGCAAGAACAAAGCAAGGTCTGACATGACTTGGAGAAGGAGCTAACTCGTGTGGTAGGATTAATGCTGCACCAATATGACCTCAGCTCTTATTTAAACTTATTAATACTTACTGAGGCTTCCTCCTCCATCTCTAAAATGTAAGAAATTCCTTCATCAGATGGTGTCCCTGAGGGCTTGCTCCACTGTAGGGACAGCCACGTGACTCCAGCCTTGGTCAGTGTAGGACTAGCAGGTACAGAGGGGGCACAGCCTGAAGTGTAGTATAAGACCTCTTCACTAAAATCACTGTTGGAACAGAAGAATTTTAAAAAGGCGTAAACATTATTTTTATTGATTAAAAAGCCCCCACCCCCACTATGGTATTTGTTCAAAATAAAAATTCTAAGTTTTGTTGTTGCTGTTATTGTGATGGGGCTAAAATCCAGATCCTTGACTTGAACATGCTAAGTCAGAGCCCTATCACTGAGCTACAGTCTCAGCTCTGGAAAACCAAAACTGAATGGATTTCAAGTGTCTTAAAGGTAACCAAGTCAGACACCAAAAGGTTGGTATTCTTTCAAATGTGTAGGTTGTAGTTGTATTTTTTAAATTTTGATAAGTGAATGTATCCAGTCAGTGAAAAACAATAATACACAGTGGTCTGCAGGAAAGAGAACACATAAAGCCTGCCCTGTGCACATCGACCACACATTCACATGCCATCTAACAAAGCAGAAATGACAGCTCTCATAAACGCCATTTCATGTGGTAGAAAATGGAAACTGTGTGATTAAATCCACCAACTCCCATAAAGGTGAGCAGCGGAATCTCTAAAATAAAACAAAGTAAAAAGAATTCCAATAGGACTCGACCAAAAGGTCCAGGATTGTCTGAGCTACAAAAGGAGACCCTTTATGAACAGAGAAAATGAACCCAGACATGACAGTTTGTAGCACTTACTGACTATCCCCTAAGAACCATACTAATCCAGCCCAGCTTGTTTACCATTTTTGACCCTAAAGATGATTTTTATCATTTCATTTACAAATCAACCACAGAAATTTGGGCCTTTCAAGATTAAATGGGGAGGAAGAAATGAAGAACTTTCTATTTGCACTGAGCACTGAAGATAGGGAACCTACCAGATTCTAAACAAAACGATGAAAGTATACATCTGATGATTAAAAAGACAGAAAAAAAAAAAGAAACCAAAAAAAAAACCAAACCAAACCAAACCAAACCAAACCAAACCGTCCTATTGAGTGACATGTAAAGATTTCATTTATATTTGGGGCTGGAAAATTATTGAATTTAATTTTTCCTGTCACCCCTATGTTACTAAGACACTCTCTTCTGGATTTGCTAGACCGTAGTGGTATTAACAAAATAAAACAAACTTGTCAATGGGTAATCATACATATGAAGTTGACCAGATGATCAAATATATATACATATATATTTTTATGAAATGTCTTACCTTATACCATAGTCATTTTTTGCTGATAATCTAAATTTACAACCCATTGCTGGTGACAGTTTGGTAATTTTAAATTGCTTCTGTGAGCCCATGTAACACTGACAGAATTCTCCATTTCCTTTCCCCTAGGAGAAATGGCTAGTTATTATATTTCATACGCATTACTATCAAGAAACAAATGCACTTCAGTTCCTCTGTGATATTTATTAGCTGGTACAGTATACATTAACAGCACTCTGACACACTTTTCATGGATCTTCAGAGAAGACGGAGAAATCGAAGAGCAGAAGTAGCTCCTCAAGCAGCCTTGCACACTGAATTAAATATGGTGTTTTAGCCAGTCATAAATTCCTGGCTATCATAAGGTACGGGCCTTATAATGTCCCTGGGAACAAGTAGTTATGGAGACAGGTGGTTCTCTCAGGTAGACAAGTGGTCATTTTTCTTTAACTCAGTTTTGAAGCCTGTCCCTAACCTCCTCCTAGACACAGCCAGGTGTCTTTAAGAGGTTTGGAGCAGTGGCTGCTTACATTTAACACTGAGAAAGTCTAGCAGAAGGAACAGCCCAATTATCCAGCACAGGGAGGAAAGTCAGGCCATCTCAGGACAACTGGAAGTTTAGAAATGTTGGAGTGAAATAAAATGAGCAAGCTCCTCTTTCCCACCTATTCTCCATCCTTGTACCGCAGTCACGGACAGCTGGGGCTACACACTCTTCTCTGAAGAAGGACTGCATCTGGCTGTTGAGCTGAACTGTCTTATTATTTTTAATGGTATTTAACTGGGTCTACTGTGTGGTTCAAGAACAAAATCATACACATTCTGAGAACCAGTGCTATGTGCTCTCTAGCTAGAATGCTGTGACTGTGTCCTCAGTCTTAGCTTAAAGTCATTAAGTTAATCACAACTTCTTAAATAAAATAATTTCATATAATATGGAATGACATCTTTAGCTGTTTTATCAGAAATGCCTTGTTTAATAATGTATAAAATTATTGTAGTGAATTAACTTTCTATTCCTGTTGTACTTTATCAGATGCCCTCCTATCATCTATCATGAGGATGTGGTTTATTTTTTGAGATCTATTAAAAGCAACCCTATTCTGAATTCTCTTAGGATTTCTGGAACAAACCTTCTTAATTAGGCTTTATTATTCATTTAATATACTGTTGAATCCCCACACTATCAATAGAATTTCCACTCTCTCTGGCCCTTTCTCTTTGCCTGCTGTAAGTAACAGGATAAGAGAATGAGATAACTGCCAGGAAAAGATCACACTCAACTGTGTAGCCCACTGTGCTTGTCGTGATGGCCAAAGATACCCAGAACCTAATCCCTAGTCTCTGAATGCCACCTTGCACGGTGACAGGACTGAAATGTGTGACTAGATTAAGGGTCTTGAGAAAGAGGGTCACTCTGGATTATCTGGAAGAGCCACAAATGCAAACACAGAGAGACTCCTGAGACGGGCAGGCAGGATAAGACAGAAGAGTAAGGAACAGCAACAAAGCCATGGACCACAAGAAACTGGCTAGGGCAAGAAACAACTCTTGATCCAGTAAAAACTGTACAATATTTTTGGCTTTCAGAACTGTAAAATGTTGTTTAACTCATCACGTTTATGATAATTTGTTATACAGGCCATAGGATACAAATAACCTTGCTATTAAGGCTAGCATTAGAAATAAATAGTGCCTTTTCCTAAGGTAATTATAAAAAATGACTCGTGTGTGTGTTCACTCAGTGCCTCATGCTTGCTAGGTTAATTCTGCCACTGAGCTATATTCCCAGCTCCTTAAGTGACTGTTTTAATGGTGATTTGGAACAGGGTCCATGAACAAATCTATATGAGAAGATTTCGGAGTATGAGAAAACTCCAAGTGAACAAGAGTCTTGTGACCTCTGTTCCTCCATAAAATGGGATGTTCCTGGAATGTGTTTTTGTGCCCCTCCCAGGTGGTACAGAGAGGTGTGAGCTCACTTCAGGTTACTCATTACCACTGGCTCTTATTTGTTTATGTATCTCTATGGAAAGACACGCTTTGCCACATGTACTTGTCCTTCCGATTGTACACTTTACTCAAGTGATAAACTGTCAGATGCTCTAAAGAACACTGGCTATTGCATGAGACTGTAGTCTGCCTCATGTTTAGTTCTCAGTCTCCCAGATGCACACTACCAAATAGAGCAGTAAACAATGGTGGTTGCTTTGAAAACACACATTCTCCTTCATAGGGAAGTTCAGTTTGTTACATTTTCTAAGAACACGGAAGCATCTACTTCCCATTCACATAAAAATTTCTTAAAAATATATATAATTAAAACAGATATAAACATTTTATCTGAAGATACACCCCTAAATTTAACCACTAAAAGGAATCAATGTACTTACCTCATCCCATTCTAAAATAAAGCTTTGGATCTTAGAACCATTGTCACAGGGTGCCTGAAACAACAAGGGGGAAAAAGAAAAGAAAAAGAAATTAGTCATCATAAATAATAAGGAATCTACTTTATGTCACAGATGTTCTCTATGACTTAGACTTTAAAAATGGTCACAGAGCTGGCTCAGTGGTGAAGAGCAATCAGTGCTCTTACAGAGGGATACAGGTTTGGTTCCGGAACCCACATGGCGGCTCATAACCTTCCCTAATTTCAGTTGAGGGGATCCAATGCTCTACTTAAGGGGCACCAGACATGAATACTACATATAAATACAAGCAGGCAAATACTTATACACATAAAAGTAGAAACACAAAGCGAGAGGCCATCAACATTTTTCTGAATACTCTATAATCTCCTTTAACAAGAACTATTCTAACTTTTGTGATTCTTAGAAACATTCCTTTTGCCCAGAGATTACATTAGGTTTAAGTTTCTCATCTCATAATGTAAATGGAATATTTTGTAATATATGAAAGAACAGAGGGCTAGGCTGCAGAAGGAAAGATGGGCTAGGGCTGTGCTGGGATTCCTGCTGCTAGACACAATGTGCCATCACCCCAGACTGCCACTCAGTCATCTTTTCAGCTTTGGGGAAGGCCCCCTGGCACTGCACCACAGCCTTTAACCACTGAAATGAGAATCCTAATCTTTCTCACAGCTTCCCTCCTACAACTTCAACCCACATGTGTAGAACAAAAGATCATGATTTTCTTTCAATTCTGTATCTGCAGAAACTTGACTCTGAGGCTCCTAACATGTTAGATTTAAAACATTTTAATCATTGTGAGTCAGAGTAGCAATGACTGACACAGCAACAGTGGTTCAAGGTGAATGTAATGAAAAGAGGGGAAAGAAAAGAACCATGGGAATCCCAATTCTTCCATAGCAGGCAGCAAGGAGGGAGGAGGTAAATGTCCATGTCCCAAGAGTTCATTGTTCTAGATTGCTTTAATATAGCTGCTAAAGTCTCATGTTGACTTTTCATAATATTTTTGGGGTGAAGAAAGAATGTCCACTTTCAATAACCTGAGGATCACCTTCCCATTTCCCTCCAAGTTGGAGGAGACTATTATGTGTAGAGTTTACAACACTCGCCGAATTATCACATCAACTTCATGTTCTACCCTTACTCAAGTCATAAGAAGGTGAAATGCCGCCTTCAAAGTAATTCTACCTCAGACGACTAAGACAGGAGGACAGCAAGTTTAAAAAAAGAGGGAGGGGTACAGGGGATGGAAGTCAGTTGTAATGTTTTTCCAACACATGAAAGGCTCTACCAATAGTCCTCAAGTCCCCGGTACGGGAGGGGCATCTCCTGTCAGCTTATGCTGTTGATTTTACACAGGCAATCTGAGGGAGAATCAATTCGGGAAGACCCCAGTCAATAGATTGGCTTGTAGATATATCCATGCAGCATTTTCTTGATTGATACTTAATGCAGGAGGTCCCAATCCACTGTGGTGATACCATCTCTAGGCAGGTAGAACTGGGAGCAAGTCAGTAAACAATGTAAACTCCATGATTTCTGCCCTGATTATCTTCAATAATAGGAGTGTAACCTTTAGGAGGAAATATACTCTTTTCTCCCACAAGCTGGTTTTGGTTACACAGAGTGAATTGTTTGCTTAAGAAGCAAACAACTACTTTAGTGTACAATGAGACCAACAGGTTACTTAACTGAACACTCTTTTGGTCTCCAAAACTAATTGGTATTTAACATAAGGCAGAGAAAGGAAAACAGAAGAAATGTCTAACTAGAATACTCTACAGACTATTCTTACCTTCCACTGCAAGGTGAGTGAGTTCTTGGTCCGATTAGCTATCCTCGGTGAATTGGGTGTGTCAGGTTCACAGCTCAAGGTAGTAAAGCTCTCAGCTTCTGAGGGAATTCCCTTTATTGAACTGGACTCTGCCTGTACTCTATGGGATAAAACAGTTTTATCCACTTTACTTTCAACAGTATCAACTTTACATATATACAAGTAGTAAGGCGCCTTTCAAACAGCCCACCAAGAAAACCAAAGTATTATCTAGAAGTAAAAAGCAGCCCTTAAAAAGTGCATAAACCAAGGGTTTTATTTTACTCTAAGTCAAAGTCAGAAAGATACTTTAAAAGTGTTAACATGACATGCCTCTGTGTGCATGCGCACACACATACACACACTTTCAAAAGTAACAATATTCCAAAATAGTATTTTTAATATGCTGATATTTCTACTTGATTCTATTTCATTGATTTAAAAATACTGACTATAACACACACAATTTATGATTCAATAACAGTGTCAATCCAGCCTGAAAAACATTAGGTTAGATGTTTGGAGTGGAAGTGCAGGAAATGTTAACGTGTGATAGGGATGTTTCTAAGAAAAATGTTCTTTTAAAAAATTGGGTGACTCCAACTGGGCCCCTGATGGGGAGGACAGAGAATAAAAACTTAACAAAATATACTTAGAAAACCAGAAGGCATTATCTGAATTGCTTCTATTAAGTGCTGTGGAATCCCAAGAGTCTTAATATCCCAAGCTCTTTCTAAGACATGATGCAGATTAACACACAGAAATGTAAACAATTATTGCTTATGATTCTGTGTATAAACAGCCCAGAAGCAGGGCAAGTGTGTAATGCTAAAGCAAATAATTCAGCCATTGTCTACCGAGTCCTTCTAACCCTTCGTCCACAAACAGGGTAATGAGGACCCTCTCCCCTTCCTTTACTGTAACATTTAAACTTGAATTCAATGTTGAAATGTTTTGGGATTACTGAGAAATGATAATTATTTCAATATATTTTTAGTTTAACACATATTCCAGATCGTAAAGGAAACCACTCCCGATAACAGCCAAGAAGACAGTCCTTACTTTGCATGGTAATCTGTGGCTGGTTTCAAGTCATTCAAAGTGACACTTGTTTCTTCTCCTCTGTGGCAGGCAAAAAAGAATGTAACAGCACAATTAGCAATCCACCTTTTATCACACCCCACTAACCCGTGTAACAGGGAAGAGCAGGACCAGAAAACACCTACACATAAACACTTCTGTATTTTCCTTCCTTCCCAGTGCTCGACAGCAGGATTTCGTAACTGCAGAGCTCTGGTACGGCTGTCTCATTCGCTTCCCCATTGATGAGACTGGAAGGTGGTGACCAGGTGAGCAGGATCGTCCTTGCTTGAATGTCTGAGGCCTGCAGAACAAATATCAACAGGTCAAAGTGCTCCGAAGCAAATGTGCGCACGAGGAGTGGTGGGCTATCTGATGGGCACAGAGCCACACAAAGACGCAGCAGTCTGAATCTACACAAATAGCTCACGGCAGGACAAACGATTTTATTAAAGAGTTGCTGGCAAAACATCCCATTTGTGTATTCTTCAGGATGTCTTTGCAGCTGTGTTTCTGGAGCAGAGCCAAGTAATACTGATTTAGAAACCAGCTAGAATTGTTCCCTCTTATATGCTACGTCAGAAATAATACGCTTTCATATCCATCTCATTTGCTTATCATTGCCCTCTGAAGCAGGCAAAACAGGCACACCTGCCCTTCTACAGGAAGAGCATTTGGAAGGTTTAAGGGACTCAAGGACACTCAGTGAAGAGAACTGAGAAATCAGAACTGAACCCAACCCTGAGCAGAAGCTGGGAACTGATGAGACTGTGTAAGGATGAGTCAAAAAACTGACGATGGCCAAAAAGAACAGGCAGAAAATAAAGACAACAGTTAGAAATCATTGGGTTACTATGGTATGTTTGAATCTGTGAGGCAGGGTGTTGTGCCTGTCAGTTCATATTATGATAAAACTAAACAGGAAGTGAACTTGGAAAGAAACTCAGAATAAAAGCAACGCTATGGACTGTAACTAAGACTGTAGAGACAGAAATGTCAGTATTTTTTTTAGATTTCTGGAAATGCTACAGCAGAAGAAACAACAATACTCAATCCTCAAGCGGCCCCATAGTACACCAACAATCCCAGGATTCAGGAGTCCAAGGCAGGAGGACTTTAAGTCTGAGGACAGCCAGAATCACACAGCAAGACTGCCTCAGGAAACAAACACATAACACACACAAAATGAGAAAGGAACTTGAGAGCTTGATCTAAAGAACTTAGAGCCAGACAGTTCTAGAATTCATAAAAGCAGAGAATGGTTCTGAAGAAAGAAAAAAATGAGAAAATGGCAAACATGTTCAGTTCCAGACTGAAACAGGGAAGTTAGGTTTTGAAACTCACAGTAATCTCAGAGATCGCAAATAAAAAGACAAAACGGTGCCAACATGGCCAGTTCAATGCCCACGAGGATACAGCACCCTGCTATTCTATCTTATGGAAGAAATGGCCTCATTTACCACATGACAATGATTTTATTAAAGAAAGTTGTAGGGACAGAGGTCACACTTTGCTTTCCAGTTCATCTCTAGTTCCAATCATAGCAAATGGCATTTTGTACAGGGTCAAATATTTATGGAATGAATAAATACATTTAATATGGTGACTTCAATAAAGCAAAGCAAGCAAAACCATACACAAAACTACCAAAAGTCCTGGTTACCTTTTTAAAAATATGTTATTAAGCAGGGCTCCCTATTTTACTATATTACTTCTTTTTATAATGCCAGGCAAACAATCTTAAGATGACTGCTTTAAAATGTCACTTTCTGTGCCCACTTTTAAAATTACCTAAGAAAACCAGCATGCGCTGTTACATCACCCTGACACAAATCTTACCAGGGTCACTAACTTTCTTTGCTTCTCCTCTTCTGTTTTGTTTTACATAGAGTTTCCCACGGCAAGAGATGAAGGTTTGAAACAGTAACTATGGGCACCTGCTTGTACGGGGCACTCTCCTGCACACATTACGTTCTACACATCCCCAGTGTGCAGGATTTACATACAACCATGGCTGCTCAGCACCTCAGTTGTCTCAGGAGGCTGAAGCAGCTGTGTGTTACAGATGGCTAGGTTAGTGTACATATCCTCTCTGAGAATGGACTGAGCTTTTGAACTGGCAGGAAGAAGGCAACTCAACAATGCCAAATGCTCCTGGAAGTCCCCGATTTAGTGCATAGTTCTACCCCTTCCTTAGTAGGCACGGCACAGAGACAGTAGCTAAAGGCAGACGAGGCACTCTGTGGCACCCACAGCTCTCCTTCAGAACACAATGAAGATCTTCTACATTTAAACATCAACTTATAAGCTACTTTTATTTTTAAGACTGAAGTATTTGATGCTGCCAGTAAACTCACTTAAGTTTCTATTCTAACCTGTGCCACAGTAAAATAAATAAATAAATAAATAAATAAATAAATAAATAAATAAATAAATAAAATAGTGCTTTTCTTTATTCTACAACCTTTCATAATCACGGCAAACCACCCACAAGGAGTCCTGGAGGACCTGGGATGGACAGGCCCTACTGTAGGCCATCTTAGACATGATCTTTGCATCACTTCACACACACGAGCGGCAGCACCACCCAAACTCTAAGAAACCATTCCAGGAATGCATCTCAGGCTGACGATGAACACTGTAGCAATCTAATGACCAGGATGAGATTCCTAACATCCTGTTCAAGTGGGCCCAGTGAGAAGCACTAGGACAGAGCTGGGGACGGCCTGGACTCCAACCCGGGCTCTTATTACTACTTACTCATCTGCTTCAGTGCCTATCTGTAAAATGGGGAAAACAGTACACCATGAGCTTTTATAAGACTTCAATAACACATGTGCATCTGAAATACTCGGAACAGAGACTGACACCAGCAAACGTTAGCTATGGCTATTATGAGATAAGAATTTACTTTTCCGTTTACTCCATCTACAGGCTCCACTCCTAAGAGAAGTTAGAAAGAGGGGAAACTGTGCAGTCACAGCACTTAAAAAGCAGAGGAAGAAAAGCACTAATCAGAACAGGTACTGTGACGGGTTGATGTTTTTACTACTTCACAGAAAGTTTTCTCTAAGACTATTTTATTGATTTATTTATAGTTACGATGTCCAAATAATTTGGTTTCTAGTATGTCCCTTTAACTTTTGTCAAAAGCATCTTTGCCTATTTCTTCCTTCATAATTTATTGAGTATAAACAACACAATGTATGCATTTCTTGCTCCACTTTCTGTGACATTAATGCTGCAGAGGATGTTTCTGCTTGTGTAGTTTTTAAAGAGGAAATGTGACCCGCAGGACACTTCTTTGATTCTTTTAATTAACAGTGGCAAAAGTTTCACTTAGCATCAATACTTGATCTTTAGCCATAGCCAATGTAAATGTTTCTCCCAGCAGATCACAGCTATTGGGATGCATACAGACTTTTTAATCAAAAAAAGTCCTTTCTGTTCTCATACATACTTTTCTAACTTATTCGTCTGTATGCAGTGTTATGATGAGGACCTTGGAAAAACTCAAGTTCTCCTTGCCTCAGCCATGCTTCACTGAGGAAGGGTCCCTCTTCTAGACACTCATATCATGATGAGCTACAAATGGTCTCACATTCCTACAAAATTAAAATAAAAGCTTGAATGAAAAGGACAAAATTCTACATGAATATACCGAATAGCAAGAAAAATTCATGAGATACTTACCACTGGTTTGACAATGTTGGAAAGAAATGCTTCGAATGCTTTAGTTTCTTCATCTTTTTCTTTAAAAGAAAAATTAAAAAAAAAACTTAAATGAAAATTTCTCTTTCCTCTACTTGTTTTCTAGTTTTTATCCTTATCCACATACAGGAATCTGTAGCTTTCACCATTCATCTGTTTCAACTTCTATTTTAGCTCTTCCTACCACTTACAAGAGTACAATACATGTACTGTATGCATTTAAGTATGTGTGTATGTGTGCTGTAGGCATGTAAATTATGTGTGTATGTGTGCTGTATGTATGGAAGTATGCATGTGCACAGCCACCTGAACAGTGGCCTTTCTTAAACAAAGTGTACTCTCATTCTTGACTGCAAAAACCCCTCATTCCGGAAAGTTCCTGTTGGCCATTCTCACACCACTGTTTTCACTTTTCTTTTGTGGTCTCAGTGTGTAGTCTAAGAGGGCCTGGAACTTTCCTGCCTCAGCCTCTCAAGTGCTGGGATTACAGGTATGCATCACTATACCTGACTTTATGTATTTAAACCAATACTTAAGCATTTAACTATGGTCTCCCAGATAGAGGTAATCTGCTATAACTTAGAGCAACCATTGACAGAAAACTTTAACCCAACTCTTCTGAAACATCAGTGCAGAAAAAGATACTCAAGCAGTCTCAAAAACTGGAGAACATGTTAGTAAATGTTAACACACAAACCACAAAGCCATTTAAGCATTGTTTGAAGTGTGAGGAGTGGAAATGTTAAGGAAGATGAAGGCGAACATAATAATTTTGATATTGCTCCAAAAGCTGGGAATGTTCTAGCTGCTGTCACATTAATCCGCTACATCACTGAATAACCCAACACACTAAGAATTAGGAGTATCACTTTAGATAAGTACATTCAATACACTCAAAGACTGAGAGAACTATGGTGTTAGTGCTTGTGAAAAGGAATGTTAGACTGCTCCATTGGCACATTTGATGAAACTAAAAATACAGTGTGGTCTACCTTTAGAAGTTAAAACAGGTAACAGTATCAAGGAAATCTATGGAAATTAAGATAGGCATCAGTGAGAGGCTTAGCATTATAGTCTAAGTACCTGGGCAGAACATCACAGTCTAGACCCATGGAAGACAGGCTACTGTTAACCTAGCTTGCATTTACCTTAGAGAACTGAGTCTAATACATGTTAAAACAAAAGTGTTCCGAGTTCATACGGTGACAGCCACACATTAGGGGAACGGCCCCAAAAGAATAAATTTCTAAAGCAAAGGGAAGGCGATTACTCTATTCTAACTATGGAACATGCAGAGAGGATTGGTTAATGACATACTAGTTATCACATATTCATATATAAAGAGGCTGGGAAAATAAAGCCTTGGTAAAAGGCAAGATTGCCTTACCAAAGGACCAGAGCAGAAGAAATGGAATCTCGATTAATTAGTTTTCCTATCAAATGAAACTTTTCAACTAGTCACGTTTATGATGATGTGAAATTACTTCACAGAGACTTCCTAAATGTGAAAGCAGCTGTCTAGCAATCATTTAGACTCTAAAATACTTCTCACAGTTAGGGACGTGCTAGGCTATGAATTTATGTGGTACAGGATGAGATAGCTGCAAGGTAAGGTATACTTTTAGCAGTTTAAATGATTAAAAGTATCAGAGAAGCATCAAGAGTACCTTCTATTTCCGAATCAACTTGTGTACAACCTTTTCCTCGCCCCGATTTGTTTCTTGCCGATCCTGTGTTCACACCACTGGCACTCTGTCCTTTTATGAGTCCGTTGTGCTCACTTATGGGAGAAGGGCATTTCTGGGGTGATGCTGGTGGGCTGCTCATTTTATCTTTCTGTGTTCCCTGGCGATCCTTTAACTTTTTCTGCAAACGCTCATACGTCTTGCTAGACCTTTCGTCTCTGAAGTTGGACCTGCCATGTGTAGAGTGGGCATCTAGAAGAAGTGAACACAAGTGTTAAATACCACTTCCTCCAAACAAATCTGTCACATCATGTACAATTTATTATAAAATGAGTAGTGATTTTGCAAAACAAAACTATTTCTATGTCTCCACTAACAGAAACAAAGATTCCTGACTTGGCTACAAGTCCATGTACGTTGACACAGACATTTCTTTACCATCTTCCCAACTATCGCTCTGCAGAGAAACAGCCTGGTCTGCTGTGTCTACAGACTCTTCAACCTTCCTTTAATCTCAGTCATATAAAATAGGTAAAGGAGACATTACTGATCTAAATTTCCTTATAATTTTCTTCTAAAAAAGAAAGAAAATATCATCACTAAAAATGTTGTAGGAGTTATCAAACAGAAATTAAATGGACTGTAAAACATGTACTGAAGAGAATAAGAGGAAAGCCTAATGAGTTCCGCAGTAAAGAAATTTTAACCTAACAGTGTTTTTTAAAAAATAGTATAATACTCTTGAAATAAATATCATAAGAATATACAGAATAAAATTAGATATTAAAAACAGGAGTGGATAGCTACATATATAATAAATGCATGTCTTTATATTACATTACATATGAATCAAATACCCCAAGGTGTAGCTGAAACTATGAAACTCTTGAAAGAAACAAAGGGGTATATCTGCATGACCTTGCATCTGGTAGTACTTTTTAGCTAAGACGTGAAAAGCACAAATGAAGTAAAATTAAACAGGACCTGCTTAGAACTAGGTCCTTTTTTCTATCAAGGGAAAGTGAAAAGGCTGTTTGGGGGGAGGAATACCCATAAACTATAGATTTAATGAAGGACTTGTATCCAGGCTATACAAAACATACAACATAAGAATAAAATGCCAACTCTATTAAAGAATGAATATGCAAATTCATTAAGCATTAACAAAATAAGAAAAAGGATCAAAACAAAAAATGGAATAAAACAGGCAACAAGACAGTTATGAAGGATAGTGGGTGTGGAGACACAGGAACCCTCACACACTTTCGGTAGGGATTGTAAATGGTGGGATCAATGAACAACTGGCCTGGCAGTTGCTATTCACACATACCCTAGCCCTACTCCCACAAGCCTGGTTCTTCTACTCAGAAGTGTGAAAAGTGCCAATGTCGACGCTTGTATACAAAGTTCTCAACAGCGTCACTCATAGGCAAGCAGTGAAAGTGTCAACTGTCTGGGTGGTAGCTGGGTTGGTCAGCCCGCCAGTCGTTACCCAGGCCAGCTCTCTAGCACAACCTGGATCTATGCATCCTGCAGCAATGGGCAGGGCCAGTTCTCCTGCTCTCAAGTCCTCAGATCTAGGTCGCCAACACTCACATTACCAGGCCAGATCCACTATTTTGTCCAAGCAAGGTATAGGGCCCTCTCCCGACTGCTGTAGGGGGGATATGGGGGAGGGGTGCAGCCCCCCTGCTCTCAAGCCCTCAGGGCTGGCTCACCTGTGCCCCTGCCCACCACAACAGGATTAGCTCTTGTGTGCTGCCCACTTCATGTGCTGAAATGCAAGAGAAAGCAGAACCCACTCCCTCTTGCACTTCAGCACATGAGGGTCAAGGTTAGTTCTCCCACTCTTGTAACCCTGGGGACAGCTTCCTCCCCTGCTGCAGGGGGTAATGGATGAGGAGGCGGGTGTGTGTGTGTGTGTGTGTGTGTGTGTGTGTGTGTGTGAGAGAGAGAGAGAGGTAATCTTTCCTGCTCTCAAGCCCTCTGGGTCAGCTCACCAGCACCTAGGCCCAGGGTCAGGGCTATGAGTTGGCCCACCCCAACACTCCCCAAAGCTATAAACTGTTGGAACATGTGAGGGGACAAACCTACAAATATGAAATGAAACATCAGGATCCCCATGACACAGGACAACAACAGGATGTCCAAGAGGAGTCCCAGTAAGAGGCCATCAGTGATGGTGTAGCAGAAACCAAAGGCCTTGAGCCAGACTGACGAGTCTTGGCAAAGAACACTTACAAGCAAAGATGAATGAACCAAAGGGCAGACTGGGAGACTCAATGGCCACACTACCGCCTCCGTGACAAGGGTCTTCTTTGTTTGCTTTTGTGTTTTTCTTTTAAATTTGGTTTTGATTTTGGGGAGAGGCCAAAAGGGTAGAGGGCAGATAAGAGGGGACAGGGAGGTAAGTGAATCGGAATATACGAAAAGCTACAAAATAAATAAATTTCTTAAATTTTTAAGAGTTTATATCTTCCTGAATCCTTAAATGAGAGATGCATTTATAATTAATATAACAAAATGTCAACAAAAGATGCATGTAAAATATACTAATGTGTGTGTATTTTGAAAATATATAGTGTGTGCATATATTAAAACTGTATATATACACACACACACAATATACATGTTTTTTTTTGATTAACTTCACAAATAAATGTGTATATTGTATATTTACTTGAAAAAAATGAAGTGTCAAATGTCACCAACTAATGAATGGATGAACGAAGTGTGGCATGCACACACTCCAGGTGTACAACTCAACCACCAAGTGGATGAAAGGCATGTCATAACATAGATGAGCCCTAAGTTAAAAACCCAGGTAGAAAGATCACATCTCACATAAACACTTTAAATGCTGTAAATGCATTGCTATTCACATGTCAATGTGATGTTGTCTGGAACAGGCAACAACACAGAGAAAGAAAGTAGGGTTGGGGGCAAAAGAAGAAATCAGGACAGACTATTGATAGGTGAAGTTTCTTTTGGGGAGGGTAGAAATGGTTAAGGCTAACATAATTATTCCTAATTTAAGAAGCTGAAATTTGAAAAATTCCCAAGCCTGGAATTCTGAGTTCTGATAAGACACAAATAGGAAACTCCATACCTGAACGGTGATAGGTTGTGCAAGATCACTAAATGCTATATGGAAATTATCATCAGGGTATGTGTATAAATGAATTTTGTGTTCCATTCCTTAGATCCCATCCTTAAGATACCTTGTGTGTATCTTGTGTACATGTGCATGTGAAATATCTAAATCTGAAAACATTTCGGATAAAGGATAATTTGTAGAGAAAATATTAAAAAATTCCACTCTTTGTACAACACAGTAAACAGAAAAGTCCACTGAAACCTAAGAACCATAATTAGTCCCCATTTATAAATGAAAGATAAAATAACAACAGTAATCATGGAGAACATAAAGAGTATGTTATAACAGAGTGGATCTGAGAATGAAAACCCCAGCAGCTAACTAACGTGACCTTGTAAAGACCAGTCCTTCTGCAGCTCAGCTCCTCCTCCTGTGTTTTGGCAGTTTTTCTGAGGATGACATGAGCTAATGCATTCAGTGAAGTTCAAGCTCAGGAGCGGTATGGCTAACAATAAAGTGGTTCACTAGATCCCACTCTGAGAAGCCATACGACACGTGAATGGGACGGAGGCATTTACTGACTAGAAGACTTAGCACTCACAGCTCCTCAGACCTAGTGTCACGCTCCCTAACAAAGAACCTCAAATGTGACATGATTCTTGTCCTCCACCACCCCTTAGTCAGTGTGTGCGTGTATGCCCTTCCCTTTCCTTTCCATCACTGTGAATTATAGCTTTGCACATTATTCTGAGACTGTGCTGCACAGGCTTTATTTACATTGCAGCTGATGTTAGTTAACTACGTTCTGGCTACAGAACAGGAAGGATTATCAGAAAGACAGACAAGTCTGGGGCTTAGAGAAGATTCTCACAGAAGATATAAAATTTGAACTACAAGTATATATGTTGTTTAAAGCTATAACAAAGAATAAGATTATTACTAAGATGTGTGTGTGTGTGTGTGTGTATTAGTGTTAGTCCTGTCTTTTCAGCAATTTATTAACTGAAAGCAGAGGTTGTAGCTCACTTAGGACATCTCAATCCCTCACAGAACCCAGAAACTTTTTGAAGTGGCATCATAGCCTTTAAGGTTAAAAAAAAAGTCGTTATTTCTTGCTAAAAATTTCCTCCGAGGAGACCTGTTGGCTAACACAACCCCACTTTGTCTGACCTAAGACACTAATTTTCTGATTTTCTGCTTACTTTCTTGCTAGAAACCTGCTAAATCATGAAGACAAAATTGCTTAATAGTGCCTGGTAACAGAAAACCACTGTGCTGTCATTATCATGTGTTATTTCTTTCATATGACACGAAGAGACTATCTTTTATATCCACAAGGCAAGGGTGTTGGGGTATCTTACCTACATCTGCATACACTTGAGATGACGGATACTGTGGCATGTACTGTGTTGCCATGTCGCCAGCTCCAGTCACTGAATACATATGGCGTGGTGGAGGGGGCATCATGGTTGGGACAGGAATGAAACCAGGCAGAGGAGGGTGTGGGGAACGGTGGATAACTGTGTGGCCACCAGGATGAAACTCTGGTGACTGCGGAACCACGACAACTCTTCGAACACCATTGTCCTCAATAACCTACAAAATGAACATCAGGTTACAAGTCTCTTGTGAAGAAAGTAAGCCACTCTTTAAATGTACAGAGTAAGAACTTCTGTCCTATTAGGATTCAAAAAACAGAGAGTCATCATGAAAAAGATGTAGTCAGCACATTAGGTAGCAAATCAGCACTGAACAACAAAGTAGTCCTTCTATAGAATAAGAATGTTATCTAAAGCAGACCTTAAAATACTGATGGGAGTGGCTACATGATGAATGACCATGTATGACATGCATTGACTGGTTTGGGCATAATGGTGTCAGGAATTTCCTTTTCTGTATCATGACTGAAGGGGTACCAAAAACCAGTTGTAGGAAAATCAAAGAGTACTAGATACTTTAGGTCCCAGTTAAGAAAAGCACATGTGACACTGGGGCTTAAAAATTATCCTGTTCTTTCTCTGGAAGCCAGCAGGGTGGCACTGCTACTTGAAATCCAAGGACCCAGAGGCTGAGGTGAAAGGATCACAGAGTTCCAGCTAGTCTGGTCTACACAGCGATATCCTGTCTGAAGAAACCCACAGCCAACCACCAAAATCCTCCCCACCCCATACTGTCACATTCCAAGGGATTACAGCTCTGAGAATCATTTTTTAAGAAAGTAATAAATTCCCTTGACCTCACAGGACCTTTAAAGATAAACAGGAATACCTAAAAGGTAAAGGCTTTTATCTCAAAATTAGAAACCCCCTTCACAAATACCCAGCATTTCAGGAAAACAAAAAAATTACTATACCAAAGTGCTAGTTTAAAGATAAATCCTCTTATATTTAAGGACAACAAGTTTTATACCTAAGTATTTGCTTGGTAGGTATAGCATTTATTTGGGTACAGATAAACCTATGTTTCAGAGACTTAATTGGGAGTAAAGACATATCTATCAAAGTGTGATATAATTCATCTACAACACTAGACTGGAATAGCAAATGAATTCACTATTTGTATGTGATACATGCTATTTGTTTTTAAAGATTTATTTATTACATGTATGAGTGCTGTTCCACCTGCCTTTATGCCAGAGGAGGGCATCAGATCCCACTATAGACCACTGTGAGCCACACCACGTGGTTGCTGGGAATCGAACTCAGAACTTTAGGAAGAACAGCAACCAGTACTCTTAATCGCTGAGCCCTCTCTCCAGAACCCCAGAGTTTCCTCCCTTTCCTTTTTATTAAAAAAAAAAAAAAAAAAAAAGACAGGGTTTCTCTGTAGCTCTGGCTGCTCTGGAACTTGCTCTGTAGTCCTGGCTGGCCTTGAACTCTGCCTCCCAAGTGCTGGGATTAAAGGTCTGCGTTGGCACTGCTAGCTTAATTCATGTTATTTCTATGCACTGCTGGATCTGTACAAAATCCTGATTCCAGTGAAATGAATGCCTCAACTCTGCCTTTTTTCTATTTAACTCCATTCTGTAAGTCCCTGGCAAATGTGTATCATGCACAGCACAGACAGAGATTGAGCTGTATCTGGAACCTGACTTAAAGGGCATGTGGAGTAGCGTATAGCTTCCCAGCCTCACACCTAGAAGGCGGCACATTAGAGAGCCTGAAAGAGACTGAGTGACTGAACCCCAGTATCTGCCACCTTCAATGACCTCTGATTGTAATTCCTAGAAGACACCTAGCTCTGAGAGGACTTACAGTTCTCAGTACTGTCCCAATTACCTCCCCCTTTCATGTGTTTGTGGGGTATGTATGTATACATGTGTGCATGGGTGGGGGTGCACTGTGTGTCCCCTGGGGAGGCCTGAATAACCAGGGATAGTTGTTCTTCCACCTTCTTCTTTTAAGGCAGGTCTCTTAGTCACATGCAAAGCTTGCGGACCACCTCATCTTATTACCCAGCTTCCCCTGTTTCTGCATTCCCAGGCATTTACATGGTTCAATTCTATTGCTTAGAAGGTAAGTACTTTTAACCAGCGAGCCATCTTCACAGCCTTCAGCCTTCCTAATCCTCCTTTTCTTCTTCATCAAATGCTGAAGCTCTAACTACAGTCAGGATGTGCCTGACAATGACTTATATGACTCTGTATCTTATACTTCTGTTGAGATTATTTTCCTCTTCATTTTGTTTCCTCTTAATCTATAAACACGTGAACTCTATCTATCCATCCAAATCCAGACAGAACATTAACTCTTTCATCCATTGAAAAGATGTTTTTGAGCAAAACAAGAAAATGAATACTTAAGGAGAATTTTGGGCAGCAGAGAGATCTAATCTAGAGTTCACCCTGTCCTCTGGAGGACATCTGGTTGTGCCTGGAGACACTTTAGGGTCTTATTGGGTCCAGAGGCCAGGGAAGCTACAGCTGATTTATAACAAAGGGGTTAACTCCTGTACAAAAATTACCCAGGGAAAATGTCTACAGAGGCTGGTCTAGAAACCTTGATATGAGCTTCTATTTAATAGGATGGCACAGCTGCTGAATTGAGAAATGGGATGTGAAGGACAAAAGCAGGAAACCGCTAGCCACCACTGTCACCAGGCAAAGCTGACAGTGGGCCATGGTGGGCTACAGTGGGCTGGCCAAGGGTGAAAGCAAGAAGGAGTTAGAAGTGACTCTCATTTGCAGATGTTAAAGGCAGATTAGCTGATGATTCTATGTGGGAAGCGAGGTTAAGACTGTGTTCCACTAATGGCGATGAGCAAGGCTGAGGTCCAGAAAACTGTTTTTTTTTTCCTGTGGAGTACTTAGAGTTTTTAGGAGTCAGAGATGAGAGTTCCAGAAAGATCTAAAGGCTGCCTGTGCATCAGGAGCAAACCACAATTCCTCTGTAGAGTTTGAAAGTTTGGTGAAATGTGTCAAGCGGGAAGGCTCAAGTGTGCCAAAAGCTAACAGGGCAGATGGAGAAGAAGTGCCCACTGATTTAGCTAATGGCTATAACCGTGACCCCATGAGAACAGTTTTGGGACAACCAGAGGCAAAACTAGCTGGTGTGGGCTGAAAAGAGAAAGTGAGAGAAGGATTAGAGCTAATAGCACAATTTTGGAAAGTCTTGCAAAGGGGGAATACAGAAGCAGGGTTGTGGCTGATAATAGAGCAGGCCCCAGACATTTGGTTTTCCCTGTCTTAGGTGAGACCAATATCAACATGCTGATGTACCGGTTGCGTATGATCCAGCAGCTAGGAGACGAATACAACACAAAGGGAACTGCTACAACATCCCCTTGGAACAGCTGAAGGTTATGGGCTCTAGCGCCCCAGCAGAGACGCTAAGTTCATCTCTGACAGCAGAGGTGGGACTGGGAGGGTCCGCTTGGTCCCCACTGACTGCCTCTCCAGGGACCCTTTCCAGGTTACCACAATTCTCGTCATCCCTCCTTCCTATAGTTTTGATTCCCCTGATTCTAAATCACCTACTCAATATTCATCATATCACATAGTTTGTTCATTTTCCCCATGTTTATTTTATGGCAGGTAATCTGCAAGTTTCTCGAGGGAACAATATAAATTATTTCATTCTCATAACAATACTGTACATGAGATACTATTATCTCTATTTTCAGATGGAGAAATCAAAGCACAGAGATGTTAAATAAATTGTCCAGGGCCACACAGTAGCAGTGTACAGGAGCTAACATTAGAAGTCAAGCAGCTTGCCTCCTATGCTGTATTCTTACTAAAGCAGAGGATAAGCTAGGAGGAGAGTGGGGGTTATTACTAAACAGGCTCACAGCTTTAGTCTGAATCATCGTGAAGAGTTCTGTGGATGGATGATGGAACACGAATGTATTTGGTGCCACCGAGTCATACACCTAAAAATGGTTAAGTTGGTATAAATATATGCTATGCGTATTTTGCCACAATTACAAAAACAAAACCAAACACCAAAAATGCCACCAGGAAACACAAACCAAACCAAATAAAAATCCAAACAAAACAACAAAGAGCTGGACCAGAACCAAAAGAACATAGAGCACTTTAGCACTTTAATGAATGATTTAGGCAGCTTAACTTCAGAGCGAGGCCCAAAGACCTCAAAACCGCCTCAAGTCTCCAGAGGCCGAGCTGCTGAGAAGCAGTCAACATTCCAGCACTGAACTCACATCAGTTGGTACTCGGGCATGAGAGTAAAGGAAAAGCAGTAAAGTTATGCTAGTCTGTAAATAAAAATTAAAACACAGATACCTAATCATACTCCTTAATCATATACCATCTAATCGTAATTAGAGAAAGTCCAGTTTCTTCTAGAAGGCAGAAAGGTTGTGTTCAATATTTGACATTTTATACTGGCTATGTGCCTTCCTGGACACAACGAAAGTCTCAGGTAATTCTGTTTTGCTCTTTTCTTTTTCCCTTAGTACCTGTACGATTATAAATATAAACATTCAATTCAACCAGAAAGTTTACTTCTCCTTGTCTCCTCATCACCACACTGGACTCTTTAGGGCAACTTCCTCCAAGTCTTGCTTATTCCCCATACTTGGTAAACAAACTCCTCACCTTGAAGTTCTTAGATAATATTACTAGTATTTGAGCAATTTATTAAGAAATCCTTGCTTTATATACCAGGTGCACATATACACATCTGCAAGACAGCATGGCCCCCGTTCTCTCGTCTCAGCTGAACCCTTGTACATTCTCTTCTGGTCTTCCCAGACCCGTGCTCTTCCCATTTGGCTGTTTGGTAAAGAGAGCCCCAGAATCAGCCAGGCTGTGGAAGCTCTGAAGAAGGTCGTGGTTCACCACTGTCTGCTAACACAATCCAAACTGAAACAGCAAGCGCAGCTTAAAGGAGTAACTTGAAACTTGTAATTAAGCTAACATGGGTCTTTCCCCCACTTTACAAAATCTACAAGGCCCTCCCATAGGAACCCTCTCATCTGACAACCATCCTCATGCCACTAAAACAAACAATAGCATTAGCAGTCAAGGGAGGTCTGCTTTATAACCCAGGCTAGCTCTGAGCATGGTCATCTTGCCTCTATCTCTCAAGCCCTTAATTACAGTTAGGAACCACAACATCTGGTTCAAAAAGACCTTATGCCCATGGACCAGTGGCTGACATCAGCGGTCTTCCTTAACAGAGGCCCACTCTATTTCCTAAGGCAAAATCTCTCACTGAACCCAGTGTTCCCTGATTCCAAGGGTCTAGGTATCTTGTGTCTCTGTCTTTCAAATGCTGGGATCGCACTTCACCCCTCCTTATTAATTTATTTTTATGTAGGTGCTAGTGATCTGAACTCTGATCTCAGGCTTGTCAGCAAGCACTCTGACCACTAAGCTATCTCCTAACCCAAAGAGAATTTTTTGATGTTGGCATCCAGTTCCATTCAGTTTATAAATTTTTTTAGTAAGTCACTAGCTTCATCTCTAAAATATTAAGTTAATATTAAAATATTAATTTATCTTGCAATGCAAGGTTCTTAAGTAATAAGATCAGTGAACTGCAGTACCTTAAGTTCTAGTCATCATCTGCTTTCTATGTTTTCATCTACTTTGTTAGACTTTAAAATTCTTTTACTTTATTCCCCACTTGCTATCTTAACTTCTGCCTCTCAGTTGTATGCTAGTCTCTTGGAACCTTCCCTTTCCTGTTAAGAAGCACTCACAGCTCATTATTATACCTAACAGCAGGGGCAGGTTCCAGAAACAGCTTTAGACTCATCAATAAGAAAGGCATGTGGTCTTGGCTGATGGACCACAGAGCATCTTTCTAAACAGCTGGTCTGGTCTGAGGTTTTCCTCCTGCTTAAGGACAAACATACTACAGGAATCTAACAAGTGAGGTTGCTCAGAGTGAAACATGCTAAAAGGAGACCAGATGGCAGTCATTAATGTGTGTGCCACTTCATTCCCGCCAAACAACCTGCGTTTTCCTATAGCCATGCATGTGCCTCGATTCTTCCTTCTACTCCTGGCTTCTTGATTTGCTAGCACTATGCTCATATGTCAGGCATTGACAATGTGTCAAGTGCTTAGCTGTGAGTACAATGTAGATCTTAATGTGTTCTAGTATTACAGATTATGTGTCACAGAACGGGGGTATGCTAGCAGGGATATGAGAACCCGAGAATACAGTCTTACTAGAGTCTTAAGAGTATTTCAAAAGACAGATTGTTTTGTTTTGGGGTTACATCATATACTTCAAACTGATAAATTTCCTAGAGGCAATCTTGATTTTTAAATTAAGTTAACAGTAGCAATAATTTCACTAGCTTCCTACAATGCTTCCAGAAAGATTATGAATAAAATTCATCAATTTATTTGACAAATATTTATGGGACATCTACTACATCCGAGTACAAGAATGCGAAATTAATCAAAAGGCTGCTCCTATCTCCAAGGAACCTAAGACCTCATGAGAATAATAGTACAAAAAATTAGTACAAATAATGTGATCTAGGGCTTGAAAGATTAACAATTTTTTTAAATGGGGCAATTAGCATTCTCTAAACAAGAGCTTTATTAAAATCATGGCAAAAGGAAACCAGTTAAGAACCAGAGGTCATACAAAAGTGAAGTACTGCTGGACATATCAAGAGAACATGGGTGCAAGGCAAACCACACGTCAAGAAATTTTTACTTTGCTTAAGGATAAGCCCATGCATGGAGGGATTTTTTGTGCAAAGAAGCAAACAGACCAAGGAGGCGCTCTAAGGAGTCATCTTGGTCCCTCAATCTAGATGATGGCTGACTTCCAAGTATTGATGGTAGGTGTTTGGTACTGAGGCTATAATGAGCAGAGTGCCTACACCATCTAGTTAATTCTGACCTCACTCTACTCTTCTTCAGTTCTACTAGCCATAGGATACACCTTCATTTTAGGTCATCAGCAATAGCCATTCCTCTTTCTAGAATCCCTTTTCATCAGATAAGGGCACGGAAACACCTACCTTTCCTTAGATTCAGCTTAAATCACACCTTCCCTGTGTGGTTTGCTCCACCGAGCTATTTTAATCCACAACCAGCTCTACTCTATTTTCACGTTTGCCCTCACTCTCCTTATAATACACAAATCTGCCCACTGATGATGCTTTTTCCTACAAGAATTTTGTAAACTTCAGAGGGAGGTAAGAGTCTTGCCTATCTCATTCTCAAGAGTGGCTGATGTGTATCACTATACATCTGGAGGACACTGATGTATGTAAGACCTGCTGCTAAACCTCCTCATCTTCCCAAGAAATAAAATTAAGTAGCAAACTGTGATAAACATATGATATCCAGGAGAGGCCAGTAAAGGCTTGGAAAATCTCTTTCTACACTCACGATTGAGTGAAATGAGAAGGTTGAGGGTTTGTCATAAAAACAAGAAAGTATTGTAAGATGGGAGCATATGCCTAGCACAGTGATTCATTCTAGTACCAGAGAGCCAAAGGTAAGGGGATCATAAATTCAAGGCCAGTGTAGTCTACACAGTGAGACCTTATCTCAACAGTAAGTCAAAACCAAACCCCCAATAAACAATGACTACCACCACAACAAAATACGAATAATAATTGTCTCTAAGAATACCATCTAGCTGGAGTAACTGTCTCACTCATATGTCAAGAGCACATGACAGAGTTTGGCAGTATACCACTCAGTAAATGTTTGAAGTGAATTACGCTAGAAAAAGGTCTCTGTTGAAGTGAACAAAGGCAACAGAGCAGCAGAAGAAACAGACGTTACATCAACACAAGTTGGAGTAAATCACATCAATGCTATTTAATTTTTAAAGGTCCCAGAGACCAGGCAGGAAAAAAAGCCATTAGGTCTGGAATGCAGCAGTGAGAATGTTAGTTAAACCTCCATGTAGAATGCAAATTCTAATCAATGAAGGGCACACTGCATGAAACTGAAGCAGTCATAGTGACCAGAGGCTATTTAAAAAGACTGCAGGATCCTTTGAATACCCCATCTCATGTGTCTTCACCTCATTACAAGGAGGGCACTGAGAGTCAAGAAAGCTGATATGCCCAAATCCCAACAGCCAGCAAGGTCCGAGATAAAGGACCCAGCTGTTCTGACTCTCAATTCCAGGCAACTTCCAGCCTCCCGTATTAATGTCTACTGCCACACTGACATGCTTCATAGAGTAAGCAAGAATCCACATCACAATATCCTCCCAACATCCTGCTATAGCCAGGGAGGACGTAAGACAGGGTTCCAAGAGTACTTAAGTGCAAATGTGGATCTTAGAAAAGAGTATGAGTATTACCTAACAGGGACTTGACACAATGAGCACAGACCACAAAAAAAAAATCTCAGTAGTGGAAGACATCTGTGGTGGTTTGAATGAAAATGCACCCCCACCAGGCCCATAGGGAGTAGCATTGTCAGGAGGTTTGGTCTTTTGGAGTGGGCGTGGCCTTGTTGGAGGAAGTGTGTGTGTGTGTGTGTGTGTGTGTGTGTGTGTGTGTGTGTGTGTTGTGTGTGTGTAGGGGGGAAAAGGGGAGCTGGCTTTGAGGTTTCAAATGCACAACCAAGGCCTAGTATCTCTCTCTCTTCCTGCTTCCTGAGGCTCTGAACATACAACTCAAATGACTTCTCCAATACCATGTCTGTCTACATGCCGCTATACTTTCCGCCATGACAATAATGGACTAAACCTTTGAACTTAAGTCAGCCCCAATTAAATGCTTTCCTTTATAACAGTTGCCATTATCATGGTATCTCTTCATAGAATAAAAACCCTAATTAAGACAATTCTGAACATCTCAGTTCTACAATTTAATTTCAGCTGCCTGTATATGCAAACTAGCTGTACTTCACTTAACTCAGAGCTTGGCAATTCATGTGAGACTATGGTGTGGATCCAGTGACCTCCTCAGTCTCCATGGTTGGAAGGAAGGGCTATGGTGTGGACAGGCAGTGACCACTTAGTGTCATGGCTGCAGACTTGACTGCTCTTCTATGATGGGCAAGCAGGTATAGTGTTATGCACCCGCAATCATCTCTGAGGCCAACATGGGCTATGCAAGGAGACGTGAAAACAAATTCTATTCACCACAGTATGTCCTATGATTACTGGCAGCACTCGAGGCTGGCAGCACTATCCTGACTCCCTTTAAAGTCAATGGACAAAGCTATGTGCAGGCGACTTAACTTAATTACACAATTTGTATATTCAAAAAGACAAAACTCTAAATTTTCCTTTTTCATTTAATGTCAAGGCAACTCTTGAGTGATGAGTACTACTAATGTACTTTTCTCTCCTTAGTAGTAAAATATTTTACATGGATTTATAGACAATATTGCAGTGGATAATATCCAGAACTTTAACAGTGTATTTTCACCAGAATCAAAGTCAAAGAGAATTAGCACTATCATTCAATACATATATAAAGAAATATAACACAAAAAGCATACCTGTGGGGCATATCCAGGAGGCACATAAATAGGAGGCACGGAACCATTTGGGGACATCATTGGAACCTGAGCAGGACCTGAATGGGTCACAGAAACAAAAAAAAAAATACACTGTTGCTTAGCAAGGAGAAGTGGAGAACAGTATGACTACCTCACCTGAGCTAAGTATTAAGTCAACGGTGGCTGTAATATAATACCATGGAAAGAGGTTAAGATTACAGAATTTTTATATAATATCTACATTTTTATATGTTTTATACAAATAAGTTATGATATGTAAGTAAGCTTTTATGTAGCATTTACTTTATGAAGTATACAGATTATCTTTCAAGCACATCTATATTTCTCAAACTTGCCCAGTGTTTACACTAACTTGGCTAACATTGAAAACCTAAGATTTCCAGGCTCTCCAATAGAAATGTTCAAATGGTTTATATTCCCAAATCATTTTATTTACTGTACAAACAACCCATGGGCCTCTAATGGTTGGGCAAGAGGAAAATCAAACTGAACTTTGTATTTAAAAAAAATTAGAAATACAAAAGAACCCAGAACACCTTCCCCCCCACACAAATCAACAAAATAGACAGAAGGCACAGCAGAGCAGAAGGATCGTGAGGCACTTGAAAAACTCCGTGCTGTGCTGTGCTGTGCAGTGCAGCACGGTCCTGTCCTGGGCTGGAAACAGGTGGAGGATGCACACGAGCACAGGTGGAGGATGCACACGAGCACAGGTGCAAGAATGCATAGGAGCACAGGTGGAGGATGCACACGAGCACAGGTGCAAGAATGCACACGAGCACAGGTGCAAGAATGCATAGGAGCACAGATGGAGGAGTGCACACGAACACAGGTGGAGGATGTGCACGAGCACAGGTGCAAGAATGCATAGGAGCACAGGTGGAGGATGTGCACGAGCACAGGTGGAGGAATGCACAGGAGCATTTACTCGGGCAAGCGTGGGCTCTCCGGAACAGGGAACTCTAAACAAGAACTTCACTGCGCTCCATAGTTTTCTTCTGTGTCATCTTTTTAGATAACCTTCATAAATCCTATCTTAATCTATTTTCACCTTTCTGGAAATAAAATAAGCACTTTTGGAAGGTTTCATACTTTCTAGAACAAAAACCTTACTTGTTTTAGATAACATTTTTTAAAAAATACCTCATCTTCAGATCTTTCCTCTTAGTAACTTTACATTGCAGTGTCCGTATGCAACAGTTTTTAATCATTTGAAATTTTTTCTTTTTTGTAAGATCAATTACTCTTTCTAAGAAAATAAAGTGTCACATCTGGTTAAAAAAAAAGGCTGGGGTGCTTTTATGTTTAGAATTTAAATCATATGGTGAGGGGAATGGCCACCAGGGCTGAAAAGCACACAGGTTCCAGCAAACTCCCATGGATTCCAGTCTTGCTTGGGGGGTGGGGGGGTGAGGAAAGAGCAACCCAGGGTGATGGGGGAAGTGAAGAAAGAGAAAAGAGAATGTTAAAGAAAATGAACTTTGAGATGAAAAATACTAAATCATGGCAAATGAGGGGAAATGAAGAGAAAGGGGTAGGAAAAGAAGATAAAGACGAGAGAGAATCTGGATGGGGACATTAAATGGAGAAAAGGAGGGAGAGGGAAAGGGAAGGAAAGGAAAAAGGAAAAGGAAAAGGAAAAGGAAAGGAAAGGAAAGGGAGGAAAGGAAAGGGATGGAGGGAAGGGGAAGAGACGGTGAGGACTAGGTGGTTACTGTACAGCAAGCAGAGGGGATGCAGACTTCTGTAGAACACTATGTGCGTCTGTACTTTCTCCCAGAGGACCCAGCAAATGCATGGAGCTGTAACGCTCAGGGCCTGGCGAGCCAAGTGCCCTACGAATGAGGAACATCACAGCTCCAAAATACACGAAGTTCTTCCTAATGCTACCTATTAAAAGAATATATTTACTTATTTAATATATGTGTGTGTGTTGCCTAAATAGATGCATGTCCACCATGTGGGTGTCTGGTGCCTGTGATGGTCAGAATAGAGTGTTGAATCCCCTGGAACTGGAGTTATGGATGATGGTTGTGAGCTACCAAATTGATGCTGAAAACTGAACCCAGGTCCTCTGTAACATCAACAAATGATCTTAACCCCCATCTCTCCAGCCTCCTGTAACTATTATTTTAAGCATAAATTGTAAACACTAACACTATAAGCTAGGTCTTCGATGTATTTTTTCTCTTTATAATCATTTAATCAAGCAACTAATTTTATCATTACCCATTTTCCAGACAGAAAATCAAGCAGAGGGAACTTAAGCGTGCCCAAGTGGTAGAGCTGGAATTAAAAACACTATCAGTTTCGTTTCTCAGGATATACATCACATGAACACTGCAACGCTACTTGTTGATGGTAACTGGGCTGAGACATTGGGTCTTGCCTCCAAAGGGTTTTGTTTTTATTTCCTTGAAAAATATGAGTGAAAGCAGGAACACAATTTGAAATTTAAGTAAACATCACCTACTAGTTTACTTAATAACACTTGTGAGAGCCTCTTTAATTCTCTATACAGAAAGACTTCATTCAAAGCACACTTTTCTGCTCTCTGGAGAAGTGAGAACAGCTGTATCCTAATGCTCCTTTTTATTCATTAACTAATTTACATAAACCAGTAAACTAGCCTTCCAAATTCTAAAAACTGGCTTAGATATCATTTATAAAATGTGAAACTTGGTTGGAAAACAAAGAATTTGCTGAAAATTACATTTGTATTCTTAATAAAGGAAATTCTCCCTTGCTGAGCTCTATGTGCTACGCTTAGACCTCAGGCCCTTTGTGCCCACTGCAGAGTTTAGTCTTGGGTCATGCCATTAATGTTAGAGAGGGGCTGATGGAGGGGGTGTGGAAATAACACAAAGCAGACAGGCATCTTCAAAAGCAGAACTGTTCTTTACTCCAAACAATTAAAACAGATGGGTGTTTTCTATTTAGCTATTAGACTAGTAACTTCCAGCTGGTGACTCTTACAGTCGCAGCACACACCTGCTGCGGGGTGCCATCCTTTCACTAGAAATAAGACTATAACTATATAAAACACTCTGAGGTAGGGTCTTCCTGTGCAGCCCAGGCTGGCCTTGAACTCACCATTCTCTCAGCCTCCAGACTGATAACATTACAGGCATTTATCTCCATACTCAGTTCACACTCTACTTGGACAGCTACTAAAGTAATTCATCATTTAGTTGCAACAAAAGTAGCACAAAAACCTTCATGATGTGATCATTTAACCAAAGTATATTTTCTAATTAGGAAGCAGAAATGCCACATTATTAGATTCTTAAAAGACAATTAGTCAGTACCATATACATTATTATAATATTGGTAGGATATATTCAACATTGAGCACAAGCCTGCCAACACCCCCAATTCATAAACAGTAAACACAGTATTGATGTTCAGATCCAATTGCTAACAGCACCATACATATTCCTTGTCCTGTGTCCACAGTAACAAAACAGTACTCTATAGTTCAGGAAGTTCTAGAAGATTAACCACAAACCGTTTTAAATTTGTATGCAGCAAAGTAGCCTGTATCCAGGGAAGTCCAACCTGCTACAAGGGAGTCCATGAAATGCACACCCCACACAAGAACGCTTGAGCAACTGTGGGTAAACCTAACAGCTCCTTCAGAATTTTCTAGTTGAGGGAAAAATCTATCCCAAAGCACAGAGTAATTCCATTACTGTTAAGGGCCTGTTTCTGATTTTACAAACCTGCAAAAGATGGTACAATTCTATTCATCATTTCCCTTAAATTTGAGAAACTCCCCACCCCGATTCTTAAAAGTACCATCAATAACTTAATGCCTAATTCATTTCACCTAGCATAAACGAGGTTTCTTTGTTAATCTACATTCGTATTCAGGAAATTTCATAAAAAAAAAACTACAAGTATGCCCAAGCATTAAAAATTAAATATGGAACGGGCTGCTTACTGCTGGCGTGCACAATGGCTTCCAAATTATCTGATGCCAATTTTCAGATCAGCCTTAAAAACAGAAAACCCAAATAAAATCAAGAGGCTAGAATGGGACATACTGTGAAATATAAAAATCAGTCTAGCTCATATAGTCTACTATTTTCATAACCACATAACAATTTAGAGTGCTTTTACAGCGGACAGATTTGGCATTTATTAAAAACCACACAACACGGCTTTAGGTTAATACAAAGCTTCCTGTATTTTAAAATAAAAGCGAATGCTCAAAATCAGCAAATCTTACCACTCATTTTGTTTCTACAGGAGCAGCAGCGAACAAGAAAACCCAACAAGGAAACGGCGTAGTACACGTTAGCAGCTTTAATTGGAGAACAGTTTCGGTTTTTTTTTTCTTTTTTTTTTTTTCTTTCCCCAAAGCTGGTAAGAGGAAAAGATCCTTTGACCGAGTCACGTGACAGCTATCACATGACCTGCAGTGAACCGGGAAAGACCGGCAGACGAAACAGCGCCAAGGGTCCTGCTTGGGGGCTGCTGAAACCAAAGGATTAAAAGGCGCCTCCAGCTGCTTCCCTAAGAGCCAGCATAAACGCTCAGCAAAATAACCCTATGAAGACCTATTCGACGGAAAACCACTCCCCTTTGTGTTTACGGGTTTTCCCACCTACTGCTGTTGGGGTGAAATTAATTTCAAAGCCTTAATCCAAAATGTGTGTGTATAGCCATCGGCATCTCATGCTTAATCTTTAGGAATGTCTACAATACACAAAGATTTGCCCACACAATAGGCAGGGACGACAAGTTCCTTAAAGGTGGACTATATTTCCGGCTACTGTTTTTTTCCCCTCGAAAGCTGACGAGGACTTCTGTTTTTATTATCCTTTACTTTCTTTTTTATGATTTTCAAAACTAAGACTTATTCTGAGCATTAAAGAAAGATGCTTAGTGAATAGTATTCTTGTTCATATTTACAAAATTAGACACTCATCCAAAAAGAGATACCAGGAAATGACTTATACTCAGTTACAAACTGGGTAAAAATAAGGAGTTTTTTTCCATGACTTATGACTTAGCTGTCTCCTGTGGCAGGTTCACTTCATCAGCCTCACAGCACTGCTGGGACAATGGAATAGTTATATAAACCAGAGCATGAAATACATGAGCTGATGCAGTTCCATAACTGATAGTTATCCTAAGCAAAAGTATGATCATGAACTTTCAAAACTAATGATTACACAGTAAAAAGGGGCCATTTGGAGGATCCTGCTTGTTAACTCAAATAGAGGCATCATTACTAGGGAAGCTGGAGCAGAGGGCAGCTAAGTAACTTGTCAAGGACACACAGACAAAGGCAGGGTTGTCTCAAATGATAATTACATTTTTAAAACACAGGCCCTGTTTAAAGGACCTGTCTTCCCCGAAAGGAAAAGAATAAATAAATAAATAAATAAATAAATAAATAAATAAATAAATAAATAAAAATCAGGCAAGACATAGCTGGAGGAACAGGTTGACTTGTTTTTAAATTTTGTATTTTCAACTTTACCCAACATGGTCAGAGTAGCTCAGGGGCCACTTCGGGCCTGCTAATGGTGAAAGCCTCCCCGTATCCCTAGTGACTGCAGAGCGGCTCTGCAAGCAGTCACAGAAGTCACCATCAAACTGTGCTCCTTGCCGCCCTCCAGCCACCACTCTGCACAGCTAATCTCTCGAGACAGGGTTTTTCTGTGTAGCCCTGGCTATCCTGGACTCACTCTGTAGGCCAGGATGGTCTTGAACTCACCAAAGTTCTCCTGCCTCAGCCGCCCAAGTGCTTGGACTGAAGGCCTGCGCTACCAGCTCCAGCACTGCCTTTACTCTTATCTTGCCAGTGTTCCAGTTGAGGGGTGTAGTGGTGGGAGAATGTTTACCTAGCAACCTAATGGGGCACAAGGCCCAGGTCAGATTCCAGGATCATGAAACAAATCTAAAAGAACATCAATCCTATGTCTAGCCAATTTAATTTGCTTAACTTCAAGGCTTATGAAATTAGATAGTATTATCTTCTGTAACTTCATCTGCCACATGCTGGATACTGTCTAGGCATTTGGGATAGAGCAGTAAATAAAAATGGATAAATCTCACACTGGAAGAGATTGCTCAGCAGGAAAAAATGATTGCTGTTAGTATTTGACAACCTGAATCCAATGCCTAGGATCCACATGGTGGAAGAATAGAATTGGACTCCGGAAAATTGTCCTCTGACCCCACACACACCTTTGCATGTATGCCCACTCCATTTTAATATTTTTTTAAAATAATAAGTACATGACAAAATAAATCAGATTGTGGTAAATCATGTATGTTTTGAGACAGTATGTTTGTAAGTATGTATGCTGAAAACATATCTGAAGGTAGAAAATAGTGATATAAGAAAGAAACAAAGCAGGGTAGGATGGATGGCTGGGTAAGACAGGTGCTGCTTGGCACAGCTAGCTAACAATTAAAATTCAAAGTAATGTTCAGTCTCAGTTTCACCGAGAAGGTAACTTTTGAGCAAAGATTTAAGGGTGGGAGTGAATCACATGGGCTTCTAAGGAAAGTTCATTTTTTCACAGCATGAGCAACCAGTACAAAGTCCCCAAAGAAGGGCCATGACAGGCCTGCTCAGCTGCAAGAACACTGAGCGTGGCCAGGGAGGCAGAGGGGAACATGGGGAAATAAGATTCCCTTGGGCCTTGTAGGACACTGTCAGGTCTTTGGCTTTTACTACGAGTGAAACAGGTAGACAGTGCTGGATTTAAGAAATTATCTGAATTATACCTTAAAAGAATGCATCTAACTCATACACATTGTTGTGGGAATATGGTACAACACTTTAGAAAACAAAAGTTAAGCATTTTTATATAGCCCATGACCCAAAATGGAGGCCACCAAAGGCCTGGCTCTCAGGTATCTGTAGCAGGCATTTGCATGAGCATCAAAGTGGATGAAACGGGCCAGGGCACGATCAGTCAGATGCCCAGCTTTGGATATGCTACGCTTAAGATGTTTAGGAGGCATCAGGACATAGGCCTTTTGTAAGAGACCACTGGGTGAACTATTCTGGGATTCAAAAATAAACTTAGTCTGAGAGATAAATCCCACTGTCTCTGATAAATGGGCATTTAATCCACGAGACTTGCTAACATCACCAATGGAGAAGTAGATAGAATAGACTCTAATGGGGAGATTTCTGTAGGTCTCTTGGCCCACATCTTTCTTTAAGAGACCCCACTATACCCAGAAAGAGAAATGATGGATTCAGGATTATGTAATTGTTATTTTTTTGAAGGACAATTGGAAATCCTTTCCCTCATGTACTAATTCATTCCTTTCAGCAAGCACTGCGGAAGAGGCTCTATCAATTCAGTCTCACTACTACTTGGAATGCAGGTTTTAAAATTTGGCCACTATTATCTTATTCTCATTGTGCATTTCCTAGTCCATTTTTCATCTTTTTATTTATATATGGGTTGTCTTTTAAAAATAAGTAATATTTGTGTTTTCTAGGTACTTACTCCTTTGGGTAAAGCTGGCTGGAACTATCTCCTTAGTTCATGACTTCATATATATTTTATGAAAATGTACAAACATTTCTAATTGAAGTGTAACATAGTTTGACAGCTCCACTCCACAGTTATAAAATTAATTTCCCACATTATTCTCATGTTTATCCTTACTCAAGAATTGACTCTTAGGTAAGTATAAAAAGGTGGTGTGATTCCGTTAATCCAAATGGACAGCTAGTGGTCCAGCAACTGTCTACTGTTCTCCACCCGCACGGCAAACCTTCTCTTGTGAGCACATAATACCAACAAAATCATTTTGTGGAAACAGTGGTTATTTGAGGATCCAGGCTATCAAACAAAATTAGAAGGTTTCAAAAATCACACCTTACCCGACCACGATCAAACCGTTCCCCAGACTTGCTCAGGGATGACTGCTGCCGACAGCTCCTAGAGACCTTCTACTGCGGTTAGCTAAACCTACTGTCCTTCTCCCAGGCTGCTGCATGAAAACTGATAAGCAAGCTGAGATTTCATCAGTGCGTACAGGGAATCCCAATTCTTCTGTACGTGTGTTGTCCTCTCTTCATTACCCTTCACCTTAAGTAGCTCAATCCCTAAGCCATGGAGGTCATGGCAGACTTTTGAGCTGCCCCATTGAACACTTGTAGTTCTGAGAATTAAAAAGTTCAAGTTTTCTATCTTAGTTTCCTCAGATGTAAAATAGAAATAAGTTATTTTACTTTATATGGATATAATGAGAGCTAAATTAAGTTCAAACCCGTTAAGTCCAGCAATGCTTGATACCCATACAGTATATAAGACACGATACTAGAAGTTGTATTAGCTTTGACAATCTTACCTGAAAATCAACTATTTAAAAATTGCTAGTAGTGTGTTGGAAGTACTGTGAAGAAGTCTAAAGAACTGGCATGGTGGGGTATGCTATTAAATAAAGATAACCATGCAAAATAGTTGAGGTTCTATGAAAATAAAAGGCTGGTATATTTTTAAGTTTGTTGCAATTGTCACAAGCAGACAAGGATGAGAAAATTTATGCACGGTGATGCAAAGTACATTGTATAAACTATAATGTTCTCAATGAATCTCCTATTTTTATTACTATAGGAAAATTATTTGATGTAGATTACCAGCCTAACAAAGGTTTTAGAACATACATGTATGCATCTATATTGTCCTATTATAACGGAAAGGTTCTTCCAAACAGGGACAAAATCACTAACACAGAGCCTTTTAACTAGCAGTAACTCTGAGGACAGTAGGGAGTCACTTTAGCATAGCATCAGATCTTGTTGGCAGGAGTCAGTAATACCTATTGCATACAAAAAAAAAAGCGCAAAAGGCCGTATTTGCTCAAAATCATTAATACATAAAAAAAAGAAAGCTGGGCATGGCGGTGTACTCAGGAGGCAGAAAAAGGCAGATGTCTATGAATTCCAGTTTATCTTGGCCTCCATAGCAAATTTCAGACTAACCAAGGCTACACTGGAAGACTTCTCAACAAAAAAACATTTTCCCTAAAACCAATAAAGACATAAAAGTGTAGAAATTCAATGAATTCTTCTTTACAATTAATTTTTAATCTATTGAGAATTTCATACATAAATACAATATATTTATTTACATCATTTTTGTTCTCCCCACAGCTCTTTCTGTGTTGTCCTCTGTGATGGTCTGAAAGAAAATGGCCCCAAGAAGAGTGACACTAATGGGAAGTGTGGTCTTGTTGGAGGACGTGTGTCACTGTGGGGGTGGGCTTTGAGGTTTCATATATGCTCGTCACAACCAGTGAGACAGTTTACTTGCTGTTGCCTGCCAAAATGTAGTATTCTCAGTTCCTGTCTCCCTCCACATTGCCATGCCCCACCATGATGATAAAGGGCTAAACCTCTGAAACAGTAAGCCACCCAGTGAAATGCTTTTCTTTATAAGAGTTGCTGAGGTCATCGTGGCTCTTCACAGCAATAGAAACCCTAAGACACGTGAATTCATGACTACTTCTATAATTACAGACACACACACACAGACCCACATGCACGCATGCACTCACCCATGCACACACATCTTGTGCAGGCATCTGTTCTATTCATTTAGTGGGTACAGCATCCCTGTCCTGTGTAGAAGACAGCATCTTGTACCAGTCCCCTCGGTCCTCGGATCCTACAAGTCTTCTGACCTCTCTTCTGTGATGTTTCCAGAGTCTTACATAGAGGGTTGTACTGCAGATGTACTAACTGAAGTTGGGCACCCCATGGCCATTTATTCTCTGCCTTTTCACCAGCTGTGCATCTCTGCAGTAACTGCCACTGCGGCAGAAGGAAGTTTCTTGGAGCTGGAGAGAAGGATCAGCCAGTAAGAGCACTAGATGCTCCTACAGAGGACCCCAGTTTGCTTCCCACTACACACATGGGGGCCCACCCAGAGCACCTGACGCCCTCTTCTGGCCTCCACATGCACAAAGCACATATGTGGTATACATGCACACATGCAGGCAAACACTCATATTTATATAAAAATCATTAAAAAAAGGTTCTTTGATGAGGGGTGAAAATTGCACTTATGTGTGGGTATAAGAATAAATATTCAGAACATGGTTAGAAGCTACATTAATTTATGAAAATGGCAGCAGTTGTGTGTTCTTTAGGGTCTTTGGTTTCTCTAGCCACAGATTCTTGGCTAGGTTTACAGACCCGGCATGAGTTCCTTCCTACTGAGAGGCCTTAACTCCAATTAGACAACTGTGGGTTACTCCCAGGATGCTAATGTCTCTATTGCACCAGTGGGCATGTTTTGCTGGGCTAATCGTTGTGGCTCACAGGATTTACAGCTGAGCAGGACTGTTAATTACTCTTCTCTCCTGCAGCTTGCAGAGCACCCTCTGAAACTAACAGAGCTAATCCTCAGGGAGAAGGCTTCCAGGCCAGTACCAACTTAAGTCTTCCAGGTCCTATGACAGAAGTATGTGGTGTCTTTAGCAAAAGGGTCTTACCTTCATGTTCTTGGATGTAACCATAGCAATGATGAGGGTCTCTTAGACATCCCCTTCCCTGCCTGACCAACAACTCCTCCCCTTTCCTCGCATATTTTCATATCTTGTTAAAAAAAAAAGATATTCTATGGCTCCTAGGAGGACTATTATCACCCCATGTGGGATGACTCTATTTGAACTATCCATATGTGTGTGTTTCTCAATGGCTTTTCGAAAATCTTTACCATTATTTATCCCACCACCCTACTCTTCCCTCTATTAGCCTCACTCACTCCCCTACCAAATGAAGTCCCCACCCTGTTTCCCTTCTTCCTCTGCATTGCACTTGTGCCCTACTCTCCCCTCTAGGGCTTCCCCTTCCTCCCACTTGCAAAGGTCCCTCTTTCTACTCTCCTGGTTTCTGTGTTTATTCCCAAGTTACAGAATCAAATCCAACATTCAGAGCTAGGATCCACAAATACAAAAGAAAACACAGCATCTGCCTTTCTTGGTCTGGGTTACCTCACAGAGTATTTGCACTCGCATCCATTTGCCTGCTAATTTTCTTTTTTCTTTTCTCTTGAAATACCGCTTTGTTTTTATTCATTTGTCAATTAATCCAAAAGTATTTACAAAGCAATATAACATGCTATGTTTCCAGAACATGGGTGTAGCAGTCCAGTAGTAAGCATAGATAGTGAGCAATCATGTTTCTCTTTAGAGCTGAATGGAATTCATTTGTTTATGCACCACTCCTGCATTTTTCATTTATCATCAGAGATACTTGCAGGCTGCTTCTATCCCTTAGCTATTACTGAACACAGCAGAGAAACTATCTCTGAAGCAGGATATTTAGTCCTCTGGGTATATTCCAAGTGTTATGAACGGTCATATGGCAGATCTACTGTTAGCTTTTTTGGCTTCTCCACAGTGATTACTGAAGGCTGTACCAGTTGCAGTCCCAACAGTGAATGAAGGCTGCGCTTTCTCTGCACCATCAGCAACACTCTCATTTGTTTCCTTGATCTTAGCTCTTCTGACTGGAGTATGAGGAAAGCTGAAAGCAGTTTTAATTTGCATTCCCATAATTGCTAAATGAACATTTTTATGTTTCAAAGCCATTTTTATTTCTTTTGAGAACTCTGTTCAGATTGATTGTCCATTCTCTAATTGGGTCATTTGCTTTCTTGTGTCTGTTTCTTGAGTTCTTTATATATTCGGATCATGAAGCCTCTTCTAGATACATAGCTAGCAAAGACTGGTCTCCTGTTCTGTATGCTTCCTCTTCACTCAGCTCATCATTTCCTTTGCTGTATGGAAGCTTTTTAGTTTTATGAGATCCTGTTTATCAATTCCTTAATTCCTGGGCAAATAGAGTCCTACTCAAACTCTGTATGTGAGAGGTACAGCCTATGTTTTCTTCTAGCAGTTTTGGTATTTCAGATTTCACAGAGGTCTTTAATCCATTTGGAACTGAATTTGTGCATGTGTCTAATGCATTCTTTAACATGAGAACATTCAGTTTTACCTGTGTCATTCTTTTTAAAGATATTGTCTTTCTTATAGCATGTATTCTTGGCATATTTGTCAAATAGAAGATGGATTAGGTGCACCTGAATTTGGGCCTTACATTTTGTTCCACTGATCTGTTTTTGTGGCAGCACCATGGTGCTTTCATTACTCTAGCTCTGCAATACAATCTGAATCTGGTGTGGGGGTCCTTCTAGCATTGTTCTTCCTGTTCAGGGCTGCATTGGCTATCTGGAGTCTTTTGTACTTCCATATGAACTTCAGAATATTATTTCTATTTCTGTGAAGAATATCACCGAATTCTTATTGGGATTGTACGTACTCTGTAATCTTCTTAAGACGGTCATTTTTACAATATTAACTGTACCAATTCATGAGCATGGAAGGTCTTTCTATTTTCTAATGTTTTCAATTTATTTCATCAGAGAGATAATGATAGTTTGCATTATAGAAGTCTTTCACTCCCTTGGTTAAGATTACTCCTAGACTTGGGGGAGTGCACTGGCTGTGAACAAGTGTCCCATGATCTTCCTCACCATGTCTGCTACTGAATATACTGAAAACCTACTGATTTTTAGAAGTTAATTTTGTATCCTGCTACTTTCCTAAAAGTTAGTTATTAGAAGATTTCTAGAAGTTTTGGCAGAATTTTGGGACTCATATATATTATGTCATCTGCAAACGGAAAGTATTCTTTTCCGTTTGTATCCCTCTTATTTCCTCCTCTTACATGCTCTAGCTAGTGCTTCAAGGACAATACTGAAAAGGAGTGGGGAGAATGGACAGTCCTAGCTTGTTCCTGTTTTTGACAAGATTGCTTTAAGTTGTCTCTATTTAGAATGATATTGTCTCTGGGTTGTCACATACAACCTTTATTATGTTGAGGTATGCTCTCGCTAGTCCTAGTCTCTGTACACACACGTTTTTACTTTTTTGTCATCTAGTGATGTCAGTCACTTTGCAGGTCTGGTCACACAGTTAACATTTTCTTTCTCTGTAATTTTTCTCATATTTAATACTAGGTTATATAGTTTAATTTTTAATTTTATGATACAGAACAAGAGAAAAACTAAGCATGATGTATTTTGGATTAATTGAGGTTAGAGCAAAAAAGGGCTAGGTGAAGTCAGAAGAGTAGATACTAATCAGCTGTCAATACATGAGTATGTATTTTAATGTACTAGTTCTCAGGCATTTGAACTTATGCCAGTGATGCCAGAAAACCAATTCTGGGGACCGACTAATGATCTACTTATTAACCAACTAAATATGCAGAAGCAAGTCTATTCGATGTTACCATATCACTGGAAAGTGTATTCCAAGATGGATGAATTAAACTTCAGAATTGAAAAGACATTAATTGGGGGCTGGAGAGAAGGGCCAGTGGTTAAGAGCATGAGCTGCTCTTCCAGAGGTCCTGGGTTCAATTCCCCGCAACCACATGGCAGTTTACAACTGTCTGAAACTATAGTCCCATGAGATCCTATGTGACTATATACATGTAAACAAAACATTCACATACATAAATAAATAAATCTTTATTTTAAAAAGACCTTTCAGTAAACCAAGTTTAATAATAAAAAAACCACTATATCATCCTTATTTTTTTTCCATCTCTTAGACTTAAAATTTTTTTTCTTCAAACTTGTGAAACAACTGGGGGGAAACTCCTTAAAGGTTCAAGAGACCAGACTTCTCCCTCTAGGTTGGCTGAACTTCAGTGATGAGAATAAAGCCCAGAGCAGGGTAACTGTCCCTATCACATTATCAGGGTTACTTCTGAAAGTGAAACAGGGAAGTAAAACAAATCATAAAAATTGTCATTTTAAGTTGAGTGTAGTGGCACATGCCTTTAATTCCAGCATTTAGGAGACAGAGGCAGACAGAGCTCTATGAGTACAAGGCCAACTTACTGGCCTACAAAGTGAGTTCTAGGACATCCAGGGCTACATAGTGAAAACTTTTCTCAAAAAATTAAACTCAAAACCAACTACAACAAAAATATATGAAATTTTAGCTACTGGTTAATTTTTATCTATTAAAAGGACACAAAAATTATATTGAAAACACATTTTAAAATAAAACAAAATGAGACAAGGAAGGTAGTACATGCCTGTAATGCCAACACTTGGGACTGAGGTAGGAGTACCACAAGTTCAAGACCAACCTGGCCCATAGAAAAAAACCTTATTCCAAAAACCAACAACATGTGCAAGCAATCTACACCATAGTCAAGCGATGGAACCTGCCTAGGTGTCAATCAACAGGATAGGGAAATACAGTACATATTTGCACAATGGAGTTTTATTTAGAAAGACTGAAATGTGTCCATTGGTTGGGAAACAGTTGCAAATGAAAGTATTAAGCATAATAAGCCAGATTCAGAACAACAGATACTGCTTCTTTTCAATCATTTGTATATCCTAGATTTTACACAGATAAAGAAAACATGTGTGCATGTATATAAATCTTTTTTTTTTACCTGAAGTTGCTTTTGTTGGATTATTTTATTACAACAACAGTACACACACAGAGAAGATAGACTGAGGGAACAACAAAGGAAGCTGACAGGAAGGACAAAGGTATGGGGGTGAATATGATTAAATATATAATACACTTCAAAGAAGCTGTCTTTTGAAACCCCAACACTGTAACACTCATCTATTGTTGGTGGGACTGGATGTTGGAATGCAGTTCCTAGTGATTCGGGAAAAGATCTACCTCAAGCTCCAGCTATATACCAGTCTTGGGCATATACCCAGAAAACTCTACATCCTACTACAAAGACACTTGCTCATCCACATTCTACTGGATGAGCTACTCCAATTAGCTAGAAAGCCTACATGTCCATTAACACATGAATAAAAATATATATATATTTACACAGTAGACTATTACTCATCTGTTAAATAAATAGAATCATGAAAATTACAGGTAAATGGATGGAGCTGAAAAAAAAATCATCCTTAGTAAGGTAACCCAAACCCCCAAAGACAAATATGGTTTGTATTCACTTATATGTGGCTGTTAGCTGTTAGTCTTCGATAAGTAGGTTACAATTCATATAACCACCAAGGTTATGTATAGAAAAAGAGATGGGGAGGGGAGGGAAGGATCTCTCTAGGAAGGGGAAATTAAATAGGTAGCTACCGATGAACAAGCATGGGGAGCTGAATTGGGAGACTCAGAGGGGAGAAAGGAAAAAAGGAGTAAGGGAGGTAATATAAGGAGGGTATCATGGGGGAAACAAAGCCCCAACTAGATATTTCTTGCCACCAAATGAAATCTCCAGTGCCAGGAATGGCTAACTTCTAATTGAGTTGTTGGTCAAAGAAGCCCCATAAAAACCCCAAACAACTCAGGATATTTATTGCCAAGGCTATTGGTGGCTTTCCAGAAACATACAGTAAGGCCCTATTGCTGAAGACAACACCTATATAACTCACCAAACATGGTGAAGTTTAGTTGGTACCTACCTAGAGCCTTCAACTCTACTGACTAGTGTTCATGGTACTGGAAGGACTTTGTACACTACCAGAAGAAAAAGGTAAACATCAACCCAGCTACAAACCATGTGATCTATAATGCTGACCTGCTTACAATATTGTGAGAGCAACCAACTGATACCAGACTGGGTTTAAGGCTCATTCCATAAGATGGAACCCGTGCCCAACACTGACAGGGTGGCTAAGAGCCTGAAACTAGATAGGCCATGGTCCTAGGGGAAAACCAAACACTACTGTCTTGCTAATGGAATGAAGCAATAAAATGACAACCAACAACACTCTGCTGCCCTTATTGATCAGGGTCTTGCTCAGCCACCATCGGACAGCTCCCTCCTAAAGTGGATGGGAAAAAAATACATAAACCCACAACAGGACAATGGGCACAGAGTCAGAGATCTTGAAGCATTCAGCCCTGATTAGTAAGTCTCCATCATATCCCTCCCCTCAGGGCTCAGAAAAACTCTGCAGGAGCAGCAGCAGAAAGAATATAAGAGTGAGGATGGAGGGTATCGAGAAAACAAAGCTTTCTAGGTACAACACACAGAGACTAAGGCAGCACACACAGGGCCTGCACAAGTCTAAGCCACATGGGATCCCAAGCTGAGAGCGGAAGTGAACACAAGCCCTTATCCCTAACCCAGAAGCTATCTCCAAATGATACCTACTCTCAAAGGAAAAATCAAGTTTTCTCTAATGGAGTCTCACTAAGTTTACAAACCACACTAAGAAGAACACCCCTGGCCTGTAATAGATGGCCAACACAAAAGAAACAATGCTATTTTTGAAGGTATTCTTTTATCTCAGTGCTTTGAATGGGCACTCTTTACTTCTTTTTTTAACCTTACAGAATTTTTACTTCTATATTATGGTTTCTAGTTTGGGTTTTATGGATTTTCTCTGTGTGTGTGTCGACATCTGTATGTTTTTCTTGCACTTTTACTTTGGTTCTCTTTTTTTATTTGCTTGTTTTGCCCTATTTTTGTTAGTTTTAATTTTATATGTTATTATTATTTTTATTTATCAGTATATGCCTGTTTATATTCTAATGGGAGAGAATGAAGGATGTGGAGGGCATGGGTAGGGAAGTTAGAGGAGAAGTTAGGAGAAGTTAGAGTAAGGGAAACAGTAATCAGAATGTACTGTATGAAAAAAAATCTATTTACAGTAAAAATATAGAAAACCCAGGACTATGAATACTGAATACATAGCCTTCAAAATATGTGTATATTACATAGCATTTAAAGGACTACTGTATTGTTCCTGCATAGTAAAGAGTAGTGTAAAATAAAACTGTTACTTCTTGCATATATATACCTGCTGTGCAGTAGCTATTTCCCCTGAAGTGAAACCCTCTTGGATGAAGGTAGAAGTTGGAGGAAGCTAACAAAAATGAACAAGACTCAAAGAGGAGTCCCTAGAGTGAATACTTATCAGGGAAGAGAAGGTTCTGTTGGAGACTACACACAAGCTGTGCAGAGAGCTCCAGCCATGCTGGGGTGGGCTTTTCAATGACTCACCTGCACTTTGAGTCACCTGCACTTTCAAAAGTAACTCACGTAAACCCACTGGCTCACCAAACTAAACTTCAGTAGAATGATTTCTTTGATTTGCTGGTGGTACCCAAGCCTGGAGTGAACAGATAATTGACCCTGTAGCAACATCAGTATCTCATGATGAGGAAGCCAAAGGGCTACTAGAAAATGATTGGATTATGAAGGGCTAAGATGGCATGTCTCCCTTCCATGTCTGGGATGGTTAATACCAACTGTCACCTTGATGAGATCTAGGATTACTTGGGAGACAGGCCACTGGGCATTAAGTGAAGTGAGCTGAGAAGACCTGCCTACCCTGGCTGGGACCATTCTCTGGGCGGTGGTCCTGGACTGTATAAACTGGACAAAACGAGCAGAACATGAGCGTTCTTCGCTCTCTATTTCTTTACTATGGATACAAAGCATTCAGCTACTTTGAAACCCTGATGTGACTTCCTTACGAATGGCACCCCAAAGGAAGTGGCACGATTAGGAGGTATGGTCTTGTTGGAAGAAATGTGTCACTGTAGGGGTAGGCTTTGAGGGCTCTTACTCAAGCTTCCCTCAGTGTGACAGTCAGTCAACTTTCTGTTGCCTGCAAGATGTAGGACTCTCAACTCCAGCACCAGTCTGGCTGCACACCACTATGATGATAATAGATTGAACCTCTAACTGTAAGCCAGCCCCGATTAAATGCTTTCCTTATAAGAGCTGCTGTGGTCATGGTGTCTCTGCACAGCAATAAAAACCCTAAGTAGACAGTAACCTTGAACTATGAGTAAAGTAACCTTTTCCTTCCTTACGTTGGTTTTGTCAGAGTATTTCCTCAGAGCAACAAAAAGAGAAACTAAGATAATGCCTTTGTACACAACATTATTCTTTTATGGGTGGTGGATGTTTTCATTCTTTACTAGATTTTACCAACTTTTCTTTTTAATACTCCTTTAGCTATCCAGAATCCACTGGAACTAGCCTAGAACAGCAATGGGCCTTCAGAGATCCTCCCCTTCCTCTGTGAGAAAGGTTTCATTATGTCTTGTTAACCTTTGAGTCTCTTATAGAACTGAAGAGGCATCTGGAAAACAGAAAACAGCAATTAAAGAGTTCAAATATATACAGCACCCTACAGTAGACAGAGAAAGAGAATTCCTAGAAGTCATAAGGTTGTCGAATATTTTTCAGTGCAAAGGTGAGCTCCTCCCTATGAGCTGTTGGCCAGGGGGGCTTCTGAGATCCACACACTATAACTACTGTCACTGCTGCTGACTGCACACTAGAACTAGAGGGTAAGATTCTGCTGCCGATGACACCACATGATGTGGTCTACATGGGAAATCATGCTTGGACAGAGCTGACTGGCTTTCATAGCACTGAAGGCACGGCACAGTCTGCTCAGTAGAATTACAAGTGACAGTCCTGCTTGGTATGGGACTCTCCATTCTGTACACATAAACAAGCCTGGCAAAATGTACCCCTCAGTGTGATAGTGGCAGGACAATAGTTATGAATGCAACAGCTTTCCTTTTACTTAAGGACTGCCCACAGCAGTAAACCCACATATGGTACTCTTAGTCAGGGCGAAATCTATGACTAAGGAAGTCATAGGTCCCGATACAGAAGTAACTGCTACCGTTCTGTTAAATGGACATTATGTGCCTGTCAAACGACCTTCTAAATGTTTAAGCCTGCAGATTACTGCTGCTGTCGGCCTCAGTTATTCATGTAGGCAAACATCATTTTTACGGAGGGTTTATTAGAGACAACCAGTCAAGCTCATAAAAATGAGTGACTGCTGCTGTGGTACTGTGGTCCAGGCTCAGGCGAGCACAGAGAAGAGGACGAGACATTACATCATTCCCAACAAGGCTCACGGAACACCATCAAAGAGGAATGAAAAAAAATTAAGTGCCAGAAAAAGGGGTAGGGTTGTAGTTACTTCTTCCTGAGCTAAACACTTCTTGCTGGGAGGAGGGAGGCCCCTCCCCAAGCTTATGATAGCAGTGAAGAGGGCAGTAGAGGGTACACTCTCCAGTGGAGGCAGTGAGCAACAAGAACTCCTGCTCCTGGGATGCAGTTTTCATGAGCTATTGGCTACTCTAGGCTGTGCTTTTTGGTGACGTAACTGTGTTTGAGTCACCCATGTTCCTGTAAGCCCAAAATAGCCAGAACTGGGTGGAATCATTTCTTTAATCTGTTATGGGTGATCCATCTAGAGTAAACAAAAATATTCTCCTGTATCGTGGGGTTGGGGGGGGCAAACAACCCTACCTATGACTTCTTATACTTTATTAACTATTTACCCATTTAATTCCTTAATATTTAAAAAAATTCTTTCAGTATAGTCTTTGTATTTTCATATAAAGCTGTTGCAGACTGCTACATCATATATTGATAAATATAATGTAGTTAATATCTTGAACAGGCTTTTTTATAACAGTTCATATTATGAAAACTGTTTCTGAGGTATTGCCTGATAAGCTTGGAATAAATTCTGCTTTCTGGAGAGTATTTCCATTTTATCTTACTGAAATAAATATCAGTCTGAATGTTTCCTCACAATCACAGGTACTATGACATCTTCAGATTTTTTAAAAACAGATTTCACTAAATTTTCCACAGTTATAATTCTTGTGAATGTTTCATTAATTTAGACCTCATTTTCTTAGTTCACTGGTGCTATAAAAGAAAAAGCATTGCCAAATGATAAAGCTGCATATAGAGTTATACAATAAAAAAAAAACATTCTTCCCCTTAAAAATACAGGTTGTAGCAAGAATATTTAGATTTTTATTGCCTGTATGTAATTTATAGTCACCTAACACATTTCCCAAAGATCCTCTAACTGGAGGCCTGGTGACATCAAGTGTCTAGCAGAGGCAACAGCATTACACAGTCTCACTATCACCACCAGCAAAGAACTTATATCTTAGTCTTTTATATCTAAGTGCTTAAATTTGAATGTGTTTCCCAAATTTATGTTAGAAACTTAATCCCCAAACTATGCTCATGCAGATAAAATGAGGAGATGGGCCTGTAGGAGGTAACTGGGAAGAGGTCAGCAGAGCTAGGGAGCTGCTTTATAGAAAGATGAGAGAGGCATGAGTTAAGCTTGCAGGCCTCTTGCCTCTTTCTGTGTGATGCCTTCTTCCTTGTTCTGATACAGCAAGAAGCTTTCATCTGATGCAGACTCAACAACAAAGAAATATGCTTCTGCACACACTCCTCAGTCTAACACAGGATGTCAGTAACACAGTGCAGACTGAGGACATCAAGGGAAGCTGATGTCATTGACTTTCTGTTTAATGCTTAAAAACAAAACTCCAGAGATGGACAACTACGTGCTAATGGAGATCAAGTAAGAAACTGGAACTGCAAAATGGTGGTCGGTCACATTATAATGCCAAAAATAATAAATCTGAGACAAATGTCAAGCCAATTAGATAGCAAAATGGCACAAACCTGGAAAGTCTCGACAAACTGGAGTACAGGACTATCTTATTAGTAATAGGAAATACTTACTTATTAAGATTATAGAACACTTGGTAACACTCATTCACATGAAACGGGCAATTAGCACTGCTGATGGCCCAGGAATTTTACCAGCTGGCAATTCTAACTTAGGAAGGGATGGAGCAGGAAGTTACAGCAGAGAATGAAGGCTATTACTTGCACTTCAATTTTTAGAGGCTTTTCTCTTCCCTGGAAACTTACTCATTTTAAAATTTAGATAATGTAAAATGCATAAGTTAGTGGTCCATGTATGATACAGACTTATGGATAATTTTATTTATCTATGTATAAGTGATTGGAAACATGCATGATTAGATTTTTCTATGCACCTAGATCTAACTGCAATATTTAAATAGAATAAATATAAAGAACTAACCATATATAACTCCAGAGCTTGACATCATCAGTGGCCTTCAGTTAACCTTGGCCTACAGTCATGGCAACAAAATAAGCAAGCCACTACGGGGATAGCTGGGTTTACAGCAGTGGTATGGCCTATGGAAGTTGTGAATATATCCTAAGGTGGAGAGGGAAGGTCAGCAGACCCTAGCTTGGGAGTCCACCTCACTCCCACCAGCAGTAAGCCTGGCAGGGAGACTGATGGAACTCTAGAATGTGTGAGATATGAAAGGCCAACTGAAAGAGGGACCCCCATTGAGCAGCTTCCTTGAGCTCATCACCTGTGATGGCCTTCTGTAAGTCAGCTTGCTCCTGGTAGGTAACTATGACCCCTGTTCCTTAGGTAAGACAAATAAACACTCTGGTTTCCAAAGCTGCACTAGTATGTTGTTGTCTTTTTGATCTATTTTTAGTGCCCTATCTAGGGCAATAGGCAATCAACTCCCCTCAGGAAACATAATACAACAAATCTAGTTAGACTCTACCGTTAGCACCAAGTTGAACTACATAGACGTAGAAAACCCGAATCAGGTTATGTGTTTACCAAGTGACTGTCTCTAAACAAGCTATTTCTAGTGTTCCTGTCAAGAGTCTGCAGATACTGTGCTATCAGTATATCAACATAAGCACGCAGTCGCTGTGAACACTCCACTTTAGTGTCGGTCTGTGTGAACAGTGCTGAGTCATCCAAAGGGCACTCAAGGTTTACTGCAGTGCTTCAGGTTAACTGTGCCTTCCGAATGCAACACCCACACACTGACATCACACTCAAGTGATATGGATCAATGACGTAAATCCTGTCAGGATCAAACATTAAGGTCACAGAGGTTTGGAAAGAAAAGTCTACAAGGGACAGGGCAGACTAGCCATCTGCCATGTGACAGTCCTAGATCAGTGCTGCAGTGATGAAAATGACTGTGCTAGGTCAAGCTTTTGAGTTTGGTTGCAGATTTCCCATGTAATGGACGCTATTACATTTCACTGGAGTGTCTATGGCTTAAGGTTTGGATCATTCAAACATCTTAAGGGACTACCAGTCAAATGAGCTACATGAAAAATGGCCTCTGTAGCCTAGCAATTTAGACGAATCTGCAGCTTATTCCTGTAATTATTAAGCATTTTCTATTACAGGTTCTGCGTGACAAACCCCATTTAGTTTCAGATTTTGAACATGACACCAGGACCTTACAAGTCAGGGTCTTCTTCCCACTATCAATTTCTTCTTTCCTGTAATGTTTTTAGTTTGATTATTATATTTAGATGTAAAGATGTTAATATTTTGTGGTTGCTGCAGGATTAAAGATGACTTATTATGAGTAAGCAGCTTGTAAAGTTTTAAAATAGCTTCTCAAACAAAATATGCTCAGGGAATTGAAATGTCTTCTGAACAGGATGGAAACTCCTAGAAGCTTGACACAAAGTGTTTGCATCCTGCTTAGGCCCCTGGGAAAGGAATGAGTCATGCTCACCCCAACATTGTCTTCCCTTCAGCTTGTGCTCTCCTCCAACACCCTCAGTTCCCAGGAGGACGAGAAAGTCAGGAGACGTGCGCTGCAGGTATCGAGTAACCATGTGCTTTACCATCATCAGTCTGACTCAGACTGACTTGAAAAGCTGAGGACCCTTCCCACACCCAGATCTAATTGTTTTGGTGGCACTGCTTTAGCCTGAGTTGTTTCTTGTTGGGATATTATAGAACGGCAGGTGTAGGATGCACAGGGCCAGGGATTAAGGGGTTGGTGAGATGGCAGGCATCGCAAGCACACTCGCACATACAGATAAAACACTCAAGACACACAGAACAAAAATATATTCATCTTTTTTAAAGGTAAAAAAGCTTTCCTTAGCTCTAGGTTTTTTGTTTTGGTTTGTTTGTGCTAACAGCAAACTACCTGAGAGCAGCATCTGTGAACAACTGCTGTGGGGGCTGTCTGCACAGTACTTCTTGGGGACGGCAGGCATGCTGAGAGCAGCACTGCTTCCCTTCCTATCAGCTTCCCTACGGGCTCTAGGTCAGAGTCCCTTGTCCATCATTTTATGCCATCTGTATCATCTCTGCTGTCTCACGTACTACCTTATCCACCCCAACTTCTTCAAGCTATCAGGGCCATGAAATAAAAAGTACATTAAAATCTCCACATGTTTAGGCATACTAAAGACTGAGGAGAGGTAGTTCAAGATCTTACAATAAAAAGAGGAGGGACAGGGTTTCATGTCCCTGTCATTGTCTCTAGGGTCAAATGTCACCAGTTCAAATGTCAGCAGTCTGGGAAGCCTTGTTTATGTGGATCATTTATGATGAAATTGAGCAGAGAAAGTTAACTGGTCAGGAAACACATTTATAATCTGGTCCACAGAACATAATGCTTTCTCTTTCCACATATACACAAATATACTCATATATACATATGTATGTGAGTATGTGTGTACATGTACACATGTGTGTATGTGAGTATGTATGTATGTATGTGATCTACAAAGAAAAGCATTCCTTTTTAGATTAAAAAATTATGTGTGTGTGTGTGTGTTTGCATGTGTGACTGTATACCACATGTACCACATGTATGTGACTGTCATGGAAGCCAAAAGAGGTAAGATCCCCTGGGGCTGGGGCTTGTCATGAGCCAACATACAGCCCTGAGAACTGGACACAGGCCTTCTGAGGGCAGTCAGTGCTTTAACTGCTGATCCATCTCTCCAGCCTTCAGAAGTCATTCTTATAAACCCTTTCAGAGATATTCTATAAATATTGCAGCAATTATGTATTCTTTAAAAACTATATAGTGTCTGTACCTTAACAGTCTTAAAGCTCTTTTCTTGACCGTACAGAGATGCCTTGATTTCTATAGTTCATTTGACAACTCATCTATGGATACATCTAGCTGTTACAATATACAGTATCCCATCTACAGGATAAACAAGCAGATGCAGAACTGCTGGAGGAAACAGAAGTCATGGTTCTGGCATCACCAATGAGCTCAGTGTTTATACCCATACATATTCTCATCAGCACCTAACTTCCTGATATTTGACAGTCTGAAAGATGAAAATATTTCACTGTAGTGCAGATTTCATTTTCTTTTAGCCAGAATGAAGCAGCTAAACATTTAAGAGCTATATTTACTTTTCACTGTATTGATAAATGTCCCTGTTTTTGTATTTTATTTTAGGGGTATTATAAAGTGAAGAAGGTAGCTCTTTGTAATAAGATACAAATACTTCTATCTTTGTCTGCTACTTTTGTATTTTTCTTGTGGTTCTGGGAAATTGGACCCATGGCCTTGAGCATAACACACAATGCCCCATTTCTGAGCTAAATCCCTAGCCCTTTCTCTTTTACCTCTCTTATACTGTTATTTTCCTCCACTCCTGAGAGTCACAGGAGGAGATAAGGGAGCACTACATCTTCCCCTAATGTTATCTTTTCTCTTCCCTGTCCCATAGACGTTAAGTCTTTCAGGATCTGAACTTTTAGTCTTAGCCTATTTTCTTTTAGACTAGCTTATTTGTATCTCATGACTTCAAATCACTCACTGACAAATTTGTATCTCTCTTCTGAGACCTTCTGAGCAAAGGCAGTAAAATCAAAAGATACTCTGAACCTAATATGGTCAGAAATGAAATTTGTTTTCTCATTTTTCTCTCTCTTGCATTCTTCGACATCATATAAATGAAAGGCAGTGCCACTTACTTGCCAAAGCCACCACCCAAGCTGTCCGCCACCCTAGCTTCAAGCTGCCACAACGTCTGCAGTCTCACTCTTACTCCTACTGCTCTGGCTATTTCTCCACTTAAAACCCTCAGTGATCGCCTCTTCCTGCAGGTAACATCTGAAATATGAAGTATTTTGAATTGCTTTGTTTCCTGCAGCACTGAGGTAACCCAGGACCATGTGCATGCTAGCAAGTACTATACCAATAAGCTCAGGCCTAGACTTGATGTTTAATGGGGGAACTGAACCCAGATTCTCTCAACTCTCTAACTGACAAAGCTGGGGGTGGGGTGTGTATGATGTGGCACCTATGTAGAGGTCAGAAAACAACCTTGTGGAGTTGGTCCTCTCTTCCACCTTTACACAAGTTCCAAGGACTGAACAAGGCTTCCAGGCTTATGTAGCAAGTGTTTTTACTTGTGTGGCCATCTTGCTAGCCCCTGAAAAAAATTTAAACATTTCCACTGTGAGGTAAGAAAAGGCCAAGTGTAGGAATCACCTAGTGGGTATCCTTATGAAGTATGCCACAGTCCCTAGCCCCCAGCTCTGTTTGTAGGTTCCTGTCATGCATGCTAAACATTCACTCTATCACTGCTCTAAGTATGAAGTGATCCGTATGGCTATAACGGCATTGGTAACATAAGCGGTACAGAAGTTGCAGTCTAGTTTTCAGTCACTCTCCCTTGACCCTTGTTCTCATCACACCGTGTCTGCCTTCTCTCATCTGGGTATGTTCCACCTTTAGAAGGAATATGCTGTTCCTTCTGCCTCAGAGATGTTTCTCTACTTTGACCCTCCTTGTGATTGCTACTACTTCTTTAAGCATCAGTTTTTCCAGAAGCACTCAATTACTTCCCCAAGCTTGTTTTTAAGCCTTCCGCATGCATCAGGGCATACCTAATTACACAGTAGGGCTAGGCTTTGAAGCAGGGTCCAAGTCTCTCAAGAATGAGTTATCTATCCTTCAGGACAGCAAAGAGACTTAGGGCAAATTTTATATCCACAGGAAAGAATGTGCATTTAGCAAAAATGTTTTATGTGTCCTGGCAAGTGCCCGATGATTGGAGTCTGGGTATTAAGGTGAAGAACTGCAACAAACTGTGACTAAAAATGTTTAAGAACAGCTGGCATCTCACTGAAACAGCAAAGGGATTTCCTAAACACGCTGAAGGACACGGCAGAAGGAAAAGAAGGGAAAGTCAAAAGAAACTCTTAAAAGATCTGTTTTTAAAGATAAAAAATACCAGTATCTTTATTGGGATCCAGTCTGTTTGGATACTCACCTTCCTGGACCTGGAGGGAGGGGGGAGGAACTTGAACTTCCCACAGGGCAGGAAACCCTGACTGCCCTTAGGGACAAAGAGGGAGGAGGAGAGGGAGGGGGGAGTGGGAGGGTGTTGGGAAGAGGGGCGTAAATGGAAACTTTTATAATTTAATAAAATTACTTTTAAAAAAAAGATAAAAAATAAAAACTGTCATTTACATGTCAGTTGTATGTCATTACAACTGAAGTCTCTAAAAGTCAATCAACATCTTCAACTGCTACTCGAAGGTTTGGGCTAAGAGGATTCTGTGAATGCTGTGAGTCTGACAGAGAGAACACATTACACTCACATCTTCAATAGCAAACTGGATTATTTTGTCATTTTGGGGGTACTTGTGACACAAATGACATTTATATTGTCTTAACTCTACAGTCATGGGGCATACATCATATTTCTCTGGACACAGGAACAGGCTTGAGATGAAGTCACACATAATGTCTGCTGACATGGTAAAAGGAAATGGAAATATTTAATATGAATCCTGAACTCGACTCACATTCATATTATGAGGTGACTGTGTCTATAATCCCAGCATTTAGGAGACAGAGGCAAGAGGATTGATGTGAGTTTGAGGCCAGTCTGGATACCTAGTGAGTACTAGACCAGACTGTGCTACAGAATGAGGCTTGCCTCAAAACACAGATTTCAAAAAGATGAATCCTAAGTTGGTTGTTGAAAGAATGCTTTTTTCCTATCTCCATGAATGTAGGAAGATCAAAAAGCATCAAAAACCCAACATTCCATCAAATAATGTTACACACAGAGAGAAACAAGAATGATAATGTTTCCTGGAACAGTGATACAGGGGTTAAGAATCAGATTATATAAACTCATGGTCATTTCAGCAGGGTTGGTGATGGCTCAGTAGATGCTTGCTGTGGCCTTGGTTTCAGAGCCCAGCACTCATGTAAAAAGAAAAAGAAAAAAAAAAACATACACAGAGTATCTATGATCCCAGTGCTGGGAGGCAGAGAGAGGAGGACTCCTCGAGCTCAGGAGCCAGCCAACATAGCCCAGTCAGTGAGCTCTACGTTCCACGAAGTAGCCTGTCTTACAAAGTAGGTGGAGAGCAGCTGAGGAAGATAGCAGTATAGACCTCTGGCCTCCACATCAGCAAGCATACAATTCATGGTAGTTCTTTTCTACTTCTATATTGATATTCTCTGCATACCCCACTCTTATCCTAGTGTCTTAGTTATGGTTACTATTGCTGTGATGAAACATTGTGACCCAAAGCAACCTGGGGAGGAAAGGATTTATTTGGCTTACACTTCTAGAAGGTTAATCATCAAAGGAAGTCAGTACAGGAACTAAAACAGGGCAGGAACCTGGAGGCAGGAGCTGATACAGAGGCCATGGAGGGGTCCTGTTTACTGGCTTGTCCCACATGGCTTGCTGAGTCTGCTTTCTTATAGAACCAAGGACCATCAGCCCAGGGATGGCCCCACCCCAACTGGGACGTCCACCATCAATCACTAATTAAGAAAATACCCTGTAGGCTTATCTGCAGCTTGCTCTTATGGAGGTATTTTCTCAACTCAAGTTTCCTCCTCTTAGATGACTTCAGCTTGTGTCAAGTTGACATAAAACCATCCAGGACACCCAGATACATTTTTGTGAACAAATAGAAATGTTTATCTTTCTTCTTGAATGCCAAGTAGTACTTCCCCGAGTCAAAAATTCTGGCAGGAGTTACCATAATATTTAAAGTTAAAGGAAATCTCTATACTTATAATACAGTGTTCTTGCAGCAGGAGAAGCTCCTAATGGGACCGCCTTTGGGAAGTGTGGTTTTTAGTTTTAGTAAGAAAGATGAGCTCCACAGACATTATTTCATAAGGTTAAAACACAACAAAAGCATAAAATAAATCTACAATAAATATTTTTCCTTAGCATTTCTTCAAAGAATAGCCTGGCTAAATGAAGAAAATCCAATGACGATGATGATAATTTTTTAATTTTTTTTTCTTTTTAATTATTTTATAAATAATACCATTCAAAATTTCCATTTCCTCCCCTCTTCCCACTTCCCTTCGGCTCCCCCACTCACTCTCTTCCCCTCCCCCTCCAGTCCTAAGAGAGGGCAGGGTACCCTGCCCTGTGGGAAGACCAAGGTCCTCCCCCATCCATCCAGGCTTAGGAAGGTATGCTTCCAAATAGACTAGGATCCCAAAAAGCCAGTACATGCAATAGAGACAAATCCCAGTGCCATTATCATTGGCTTCTCAGTCTGCCCCAATTGTCAGCAACATTCAGAGGGTCCAGTTTGATTTCATGCTCATTCAGTCCCAGTCCAGCTGGCTTTGGTGAGCTCCCCTTAGATCAGGCACACTGTCTCAGTGGGTGGAACAACCCCTCTTGGTCCTGACTTCCTTGCTCATCTTCTTCCTCTTTCTGCTCTTCAACTGGACCACCATGCACAAAACTCAAGTTCAAATGGATTAAAGACCACAATATAAATCCAATCACACTGAACCTATAGAAGAAGAGAAAGTAGGAAGTAGCCTGCAATACATGGGCACAGGATACCACTTCCTAAATATAACCCTAGTAGCACAGACAATAAGAGCAACAATAAATAAATGGTACCTCCTGAAACTGAGAAGCTTCTGTAAAGCAAAGGACACAGTCATTAAGACAAAAAGGCAACCTACTGAATGGGAGAAGATTTTCACCAATCCCACATCAGACAAGGGTCTGATCTCCAAAATATATAAAGTACTCAAGAAACTAGACATTAAAATTCTAAATAACCCAATTAAAAAATGGGGTACTACTGAACCGAACAGAGAATTCTCAACAGAAGAATTTCAAATGGCCAAAAGATACTTAAGGACACATTCAACTTCCTTAGCTATCAGGGAAATGCAAATCAAAATAACTCTGAGATACCATCTTACACCTGTCCGAATGGCTAAAATCAAAAACACCAATGATAACCTATGCTGGAGAGGATGTGGAGTAAGGCAAACACTCATCCATTGCTGGTGGGAAGGCAAACTTGTGCAACCACTTTGGAAATCAGTGTGGTGGTTTCTCAGAAAATTGGGAATCAACCTACCTCAGGATCAGCAATATTACTCTTGGGAATATACTCAAGAGATGCCCAATCAAACTACAAAAGCATTTGTTCAACTATGTTCATAGCAGCATTATTTGTAATAGCCAGAACCTGGAAACAACCTAGATGCCCCTCAATGGAAGAGTGGATAAAGAAAGTGTGGCACATCTACACATTAGAGTACTACTTAGCGGTAAAAAACAATGAACATCTTGAATTTTGCATGCAAATGGATGGAAATAGAAAACACTATCCTGAGTGAGATAACTCAGACCCAAAAATATGAATATGGTATGTACTCACTCATTAGTGGATTCTAGCCATAAACAAAGGACATTGAGCCTACAGTCTGCAATCCTAGAGAAGCAAATAAGGTGAACCCAAAGAAAAACATATATAGATTCACCTGGAAATTGGAAGCAGAAAGGATCGCCAGGCAAAAGTTGGGAGCATGGGAGTGGGGTGTGGGAGGGGGAAGGAGAGAGGGAGAAAGGGAAGAGAGAGAAGGGAGAAGGGGCGTGTTTGGAGTTAGCTTGGGGGAGTGGGATGGTTGAGATGGAGGAAGGGTGGATATGGGAGCAGGGAAGAAGATAACTTAATAAAGGGAGCCATTTTGGGGTTGGCAAGAGGTTTGGCTCTGGAGGGGTTCCCAGGTGTCCACGGGGATGTCCTCAGCTAGGACTCTGGGCAGTGGAGGAGAGGGTGCCTGAACTGGCCTTGTCCCGTAGTCAGACTGATGACTATCTTGAGTATCACCATAGAACCTTTGTTCCACAACAGATGGCGATAGAGACAGAGACCCACATCACAACACCAGACTGAGCTCCCAAGGTTCAGATGATAATTTTTAAAGCTTTTCTTTCATCAATACAACCAGGATCACCCTCAAACTTTTCCAGACTGACGAAACATCCTTAATAACTAAAGTCTATGGCTTTAGGGTTCCTATCTGCCCTTCTCATTGCCAGAATTCTTTAAGCCCGTTCTATAAAATATAAAACACAGACATTTCTCTTGCCCACGCTGATTTATAGAAAACGAACAGACTACTGTTATGAATGTATAAGCTTGCTATGTTTCTCTTTTTCTCCCTTTTTTCTTTAGATGTCACTAGTAACTAGTTTTCTGTGCACTCAAAATACCATATGGTCCATCTTTTTTCTGAATAAGTGTAGGGCCTTAATTTCAAAGGAAAAAATTTAAACATTTGAATAGTCCATTTAAATTTACATGAGATAGCTTGTAATTTATACAATCACAATCAAATTTGCCAAAATTATCCAATTATGTAGAAATTAAGAGAACCTGCAATTTTAGAAGCAAAGATGCCAAAATTATTTTCTATGTATCTGTGTTCATTAAAAGCAATGTTTTTCTAGAGCTCATAAAGAGTTAATTACATTAATAATTTAATAATTTATAATAATTCTAACTTCAATTATACCAAGACTCCAACAAAAGTTTTCAACCTCCCATCTTTTAGAGAGAAAGGGTAGCAGACAGGACTGTGCTGTGATCGCCCTCTAGAGAGTCCATCACGGCCTAGAGTCCCTGGTCTGGCTGACGTGCTCCAGGCAGAGCATCCACACAACTCCCTTCCTACTTTCTCAAACACAGCACTATTTCATGCAATTCCCTCATTTTCTTTTTATTAGAAGATCATAAACTCCACAGGGGCATGGGGATGAATTCTATCCTGTTCACCAAAGTTTTGGATAGTGACTGCACATACTTAGTAGTAATTTATTTAAATTAAATGGATTTTTATAAAGCTACCTCTAGGCCATGTTTCTAAACTTACTAATTCATTCAGTTCAGTCTTTAATACAATGCAATCAGAATGTAGGGCCCTTGGAAGACTGAATTATTTTGAGTATGCTCTCTTGACCATGGTTGAATTTAAAGGTCCTTTTCTAAATATCTTCTGCTGGAGAAGGAGGCTTCCTAGCTGGCAGCTGAAGAGAAGGGCATTTTCCAAGCATATCCTATTACAGAGTGTACAAATGCAGGAGGGAAGCTGAGCACGGTGTGGAGGTGCTCACCCCTCGTCCTCTGTTTCCTGCTTCCCGACATGATGTGCCCAGTGGCTCAAGCTCCGCTGCTAGGCTTCCCTGCCATGGTGGGCTAGGCCAAACTCTGACTGAAACTGCTGTTGTCAGAGTGTTCTATCACAACCGGAAAGAAACTAAAACGGTTCTCTACTCACGGGGTCACAGCCGCTAACTTCAATGGCAGATTTTCTATTGAAATATTTCTTAAAAGTCATTCAAAATTATATTTAGTTTCTAAAGTATCTTCTTTCCTCTAACGTGCTGAAACCAACTACTGTAAATTAAAAACTCTAGTTGCTGATTCATCACTGAACCCCAACATGACTTAGTTATGGTAACTACAGCCAATGAAGGAGGGTGCGTGTCTTATGAGTCTTTCTCTTCTTCTGTCCTTTTCCTTTCTCTGTGGGATGTGGACAAGGTAGTGTGCCATGCTGGACCATGTAGACTAAGGCAATCTCTTAAGGTGGTAGGGTAACAACGTCACCTTTATGACTCATAGAGCAGAAAGACTACCCCTCCTACTGCCTGTCTCTGGGCCATCTTTGTGAGTGGGGAATAAAAGTTCACACTGTTTGTCTTGATTTTCTATTATGTTATGTTATTCAGAATCTGGCCTTGTGTGACTGGTTTCTCTGGCCAAGGTCCCACAAGGTGACAAGCAAGGTGTTAGATAGGTTGTATACTCATCTAGAAATCAAGGAGGAGGAACAGGGTCTTAGAATTCTAAGTGCGAGGGAGTCACTTTCTTCCGGTTATCATCTGAGGCCACAGTAAGCTCCTCAGACTCATTCCTAGTCTTTTCTGATCCAGACTTCCATTTTGAAGGCCAGCAGATAAACTCATGGCCAGTTCTTTTCTGGTCCACACTTCCATCTTAAAGGCCAGCATATGAACTTATGGTCTTGGTACAAGCCCTGCCATGCTTTTGATGTCCTTACCTCAGAAGAGGTTTGTTCTCTTCAAATGAGTAGGTAAGATTCATCTGGAGCTCTTAAAAGTCAACTGTGCACAGTGCATAATCCAATCAGCATTCATCCAGTTCAGCTTTGAAGATTATATAGTGTTTATACAATAAATACAAAAAAGGGACAAAGACCTTGGACCATCTTTGAATTTTTAAAAAGGATACCCCACCACCACCACCACCACCCCGGGAAGAGGAAGTAGACAAGATCTCCTTAGTAAATTGACAGCATTGGTGAGGAGGGAGAATGGTAGGAGAGTAATGACATAAGGAGAGGAGCTGGCAGGAGAACACGAGGGATCTTGAAGGTAAAGTTGGGTGAAGGACTGCTCTGGGATACTGCTCTTGTACACTATAATTTGTCACCCATATTGGTTTAATATGAGTAGCCAGGCAGGAAGTATAGGTGGGGCAACGAGAATAGGAGAATTCAGGGAAGAGGCAAGGCAGAGAGTCAGTCACTAGCCATATGGAGAGGAAGCAAGATGAGAATGTCTTACTAAGAAAATGGAACAAGTCACGTGGCTAAATACAGATAAGAATTATGGTCAATTTAAGTTGTAAGAGCTAGTTAATAATAAGCATGAGCTAGTAAGCCAAACAGCTTATAATTAAAATAAGACTCTGTGTGTTTATTTGGAACTTAATGGCTGCAAGCCCAGGTGGGACAGAAACTTCTGTCTACAAAGAAGAGGGAGAGCAAGGAAAAAGATACCTTGAACGATGGAGCTATTATAAGATTAGCAAGAAACCAGACACTAGGAAAAGTCCCAGGAATCCACAAGGATGATCCCAGCTAAGAATCTAAGCAATAGTGGGAAAAGTACTTTTACTGTCCTTCCCCTGTAATCAAATTGATGACTACCTTTACCTTAACTGTCATCATAGAACTTACAAGCAGATGTAGAGATCCACAGCTAAGCACTGGGTTGTACTCCTGGAGTCCAATCAGAGAGAGGGAGAGAGGAGTGATATTATGAGCAAAGGGACTAAAATCATGACGGGGAAATCCACAGAAACAGCTGACCCAATTAGGTGGGAGCTCACTGACTCCAGACTGACAGCTGGGGAACCTGCATAAGAACAAACTAGGCTCTCTGAATGTAGGTGACAGTTGTGTGGCTTGGGCAGTTTGTGGGACCACTAGCAATGGAACCAAGATTTATCCCTAGTGTAAGAACTGGCTCTTTGGAGCCCATTCCCTACGGAGGAATAACTTCCTCAGCCTAGACACAGTGGGGAGGGCTTTGGTCCTATCTCAAGTGGTGTGACAGACTTTGTTGACTCTCCATGGCAGGCCTCGCCCTCTCCGATGAGTTAATTGGGACCAGGCTGGGAGATGGTTGGGGGAGCAAGAGGACAGGAGGGAAAGGGAATTGGGATGGTATATAAAATAAAATTGTTCTAAAAATAAAAATAGTAAGAAAAAAAGAAACTAAATGAACTTAATAATTGTTGCATATTTACATAAATAAAATTTGTATTTTAACATTTGCAGTTTTTTAGTATTAAAAAATTTACATTGTTATATAATCACCACCTCTACCCATCTTTAGCTCACTAAATAACAGCTCCTTATTGTCCCTTCCCTAGGCCCTGGCAAACACCATTGCATATTATGTCTCTATGAATATGAGTATTCACAGTAACTCAAATCTGTCGAATCATCTGATATGTGTGCTTTTGTGTCTGGCTTATTTAAATTGATTGCTATGTACTTTGAATGTTAATATATATCAAAATGACTGAGGTTTGCCAGTATGGTAGGAGAATACACAGGAAAATGTATAAGCTATTAACATTACTCATTATAAATAACTGATGAATACAGTCAATTCAACTTGTCTATATTTTGCTTCTAAACATAAATGTTGCAATGTTACCCTAACTCAGTTGTAGACAAAATTATTTCTTTTGAAAAGTAACATTTAAATAGCTTTCAGAGAGAATGAGAACTATTTTAGTATGTACTCCTGGTGAGTCACAGTCACTCAGTAGAAAAAAGCAGGGCTGCATTTATGAATGAACAATTTGCTTGACTCATTTCATATACGAGACTAAGTTTCAAAACTAGTATCTTGAACCACTTTAGTAGTACTGATGTTTTCCTCAATAAGGGAAATAAAACAGCTGAAAGTTTTAATATAATTGGGTAACTTCCAATGGCTAAGAAACAGCTACATAGCTATTTTAAGGCATTTCCCAGGGTAGTTAAGAGTTTCTAAGCAATGCATAACGAACAAAACTCCAGAGTTTATTTTGGCTACTAGTTGTTAATGCCTATCTATGTGGGAATGAAAATCTACCACATACTGCTTTAACCTGAGTTACTTATTTCCGCAGAAACAGCAAAGAAAAGAGGAAAAATGGGCATAGAAAGGTTGCCGACCAAGGCCACAGAAACAGCAGCTATGGTGATTTCTTGAGGTGATCCACTGGAGAACAGGAAGTCATTCCAGCAACAGCACTGTTGGGTAACTGCTGGTCAAGTCATTGAGAATGGTGTAACGCCACTGAACTGCTGGGTAAGTCTCAGGACCCTGGTCAGGAAGCCCAGGCAAAGGATGGCTGGGAATGCCGGCCTGGGTTACAACAAGACACTGTTGCAACAGCAAAGCACCACAGTCTGGGTGTAAGCGGGCTCGCAGCTCCCGAGTGAGGCAGAGTTGGAGAGCTCCAAGGTGATTCTGCTCAACAAACCTGCGCTGGAAGACGATTTGTAAGAAAATGGCAACTTTAAGTGCTCTCCATCCAGGTAATATCTACAGCCCACCATTTACATACTTATATAAACACTTTCACGAACAGTCTGAACTGGTACTCATACGAAGACGCCAAGGCTCTAAAATATTCCCAAGTATAACACGTCCATCTTTGATATACAACTACCAGCAAAGCAAACA